>NC_141693.1:967654327-968254327 GCF_964263255.1 Lissotriton vulgaris | reverse complement strand
GCACTTAGGCAACTGGAGAACTGATTATATCCCTTTGTCAATGAACTGATTATACCCCTCTGCTAATGAATTTTGAGAATTTTAACCTTTGGATGGACCCATTACCAATACCTGATTTTATGTCTTTTTTACATGTTACATGTATAATACTGTGGATCACTTATAACTATATTTTATTGTTTTTTAAAATTTTTGTGTGTAATATAACTGTGTGATCGCTTTTATGATTTTTACTAATCGAAATAAAGTGCTATTTACTTGACTTGAATATACCTCTCTGCCAAATAGTCCACTAAAGGTGTTTTTATTGAGACATGGGGAGAGGCAAATTCATGCACTTGCCACTATGGCTCCTATACATGCTGCCTCCTTTGTTTCTTGTCCCGTTTCTTGCCTTTTTTCTTCTTACTTTGCCAATTTCATGTAGGCAAGCTTCCCTTTGGGCCATTTGTCCCTGCAGTGGTTCATCAATTTGACACAGTACTCAAAAGTTAAATCCAGCTGCATGGGGGCTGTCTCCATTCCACAAAGCAGCTCTCACATGGGCCCAGCAAGGCATATCTTCTGCACTGCATTTTTACTCTGCATCAGTTAAAGGCAGTGTTTGCATTGTTATATTGTGGTTCTTCGTGTCCCTTCCTCTCCTTGGGCCATATGTATCATAGTTCCATTTTGGGATTCCTAAATAGCGATTTTTAAGGAATCGCTATTTAGGAATTGCAAAATGGTATGTATGAAGAAAATCGCTTTTTTTAGCGATTCCTTAAGCTTCCTTAATTGCGAATTTGCATTTTGCAATTTCGCAATTAAGGAATAATTTCCAATGCATTTCTATGGGCCAGGAGGCCGATAGGAATGATTTCCAAATAAATCTCAAATTGCGAATTCGCAATTTGCTAATCGCAATTTGAGAATTATTGCAAGGGTGCAGGAGTGTCTCAAGGACACCCTGCTGCACCCCTGTAAATTACATGTGTGTGCATATGGCGCACATACATGCCCAATGGGCATGTATATGCGTCATATGCCACCCTCACAAATGCAACAATTGTGCATATTTACAAGAAATCGCAAATTACCGCCAACTACAAGTTGGTGGTAATTTGCGATTTCTAAACCTCAAATCGCAATTCTTAAAAGCTTCATACATAGCATTTAAGGATTTGCAAAATTGTGATTCCTTAAATGCTCTGGCAAATTAAGGAATCGCAAGTATTTGCGATTCCTTAAGATGCGAATGTTTCATACATTTCAAATCATGCAAAATAGCCTTTTGCGATTTGCAAAGGCCGAAATTCGGCGAATTTCGGCCTTTGCGATTCCCAAAAGGCTTGATACATATGGCCCCAAGTCCCCATCTTGTAGACACTTCCATTTTACTGGTGCTAGATCTTCATGATACAGCTGTGGCTCCACCTCCAAAGTTTCTGAAGTTACACTGAGGCCCGAATGAGGGGCCTAAGACCCCTTTCAGTGGGCCTGCTCTTCTCCACTTTTGTGCATGGCACCATTTGTCTGCCAGGAGAGTTGCCGCCCAATCCACTTTAGAAGTCTCCTGAAGTTTTGTAGTGCCCAGGGAGAGTGGTTCATAGCCCACCACTCCATTCACTTCTACCAACTGAGTGACTATCATTTTACCAGTACCCCGTCATTTTAATGTGTGTTTTAGTGAGGTGATGTGAGAGGGAACAGCTCTCCATCCTTGGTTACCTTGGCTTCATGCTCAATCACAAAACAACAAATGATGGCTGGGGTGATGTTCCGTCTTGCTTCACAAATTTCATCAAGGTGTCCACACGACCAGATGATACCACTTCTCAGATCCCTTTCACAGTTAGTAAATTAAACTATTGGAGCTTTAAAATAGTGTGACCACAATATTGACCACCAAGCCATTCCTACAACAATTAACAGTCTGAAACAACCTACTGGTAGTGGGGTGTTGAATTAAACATTACATATTTTAAACAAGTTTGATGAGAAATTCTTAAACATCTATGGACTTTGAAATAAGACATTTTTGCAAAAAACAAACAAGCTTAAAGACATATGCACTTGATCATTTTTTATTAATTTTCTGCTTCACACTTCAGTTGATAAATTAAAACATATTTCTACTTTGTAACATAGCTAAAATCTTTCTTAACATCTAGAAATGTAATAGAATGTACGTTATTCTTTAGTAAGGGTGGGTCATATTTTGTTGTTTTAACAGGGCCAGCTTTATGGCTAATGCTGATGTAGGGCTAAGAATATAGAAAACGGTGTTTCTAACTGACAAATTACAGAATTTGCATGGTTTCTTACATTTGAGATATGGTGTAAATTGCGTGTAATGCTAACCGGGTTGTAGCACTATGGTATCACTGGACTGGTCACTATTATTTCTTGTATGACCTATGTGAACAAAAAAGTTATTTTGAAAACTCTAATTTATATATCCTAAAAACAACTTTGGTCAGGATAGGTTGATTAGATGTCCTAACAGAGATATGTTTCAGTTTTGCATGCAGTTTTAACTTTTAGTTTGGGATCCTATTTCTAATATACATTTCAAAGTAGGTTAAAATAGCCACCCAAAGGGTGTGATTGAAGGAATTTTTTACAATTTGTATTATTAGTTTCCGAACAGTTTATAAAACCATATAAACTTCGTGCCTAACTCAAGGGTCTGTAAATATTTAGTGCAAAGTCTGGTGTCCAAATGTTAGTAAGTAAGGCTTTGCATAAAAGCCATGGGAGGTTGTATGGGAGTGCCCATGTGATATCCGTGCGAAGCCCCTTGATGCAAGTAGTGGAAAGTAGGACAATCTTCTACTTTGTGTTACTTTAGGGCTACTTTCCAGTGCAAAACAAGAATTGGGCTGACAGTAAATACTAAATGAACACTTTGCACCAGTTTGTGTCACTTTTGGTGACTTTACACAAGGTGTAAATTGTAGATATATTTAGCCCTTTAAAACGTAGTTGCAATCAAGGGGCTCCTTAACAGTTAAGAACTAATTTTAAATCATGAAAGCTCTCTGTCTGAAGAATGACTTCAGCTTCTAGGATGTGTTTCCAATCCAAGACTGTCTTGAAACATTGCCTTCCAATTTGACAATTTTATAACAGCTATTAATAAACCACCTTTAGGTATGCCCATAGCAGATAGAATAGCATATACAGTACAGGCTTCATGCTTTCTAGGTAGATGGTATGTATTGCCCAGCTTGTGGGAATTACCATCTCTATGTTATCACCAGACTTCATTTTTAAGAGAAAGTGCCAATTGTACCATAAATTAAAGGTCATGATGGTTGTATGACAAAAGAGCAACCACAAAAATACTGTTATGCAAAAGTATTGTGATAAAAACACAGATCTCAGAAGTTTCTACTTTACATAGTTATAAAGTCAAGTACACAAAATTGTGGTCAAATGTATTGTGACCATAAATATTGACAATAATGGTATGTATTCATATCTAATTGTAATTAATTGTGGCATAATTTAAAAAAATATATTTTTTTAATAAAAAGAATATATTTAGAATATATGCAACAAAAAACATTAATCTATTAATGTATTGACTTGCAAATATTTCTTTTTTAAATACATATATATGTATATATCTTAATTAAAAATATTTACAATTTTTTAGATATTAAATTATAAAATATTAATAATTTAGTATACACATAAACAGAATTCTCAAATAAAAATATATTATTATTATAAATTAAATAAAAACAAATTGCCACATAAATGATTAGGGGAGGGGAGACAATGTGGCCTTACGGCTAGAACAGTTGACATCAAAGCTTGGTAACTGGGTTCGAGTCTCGGAAGGGACGCTCAACATCCTATGATTCTGGGCAAATCACTTAATCTCCCCATGCCCCAAAAAAATTAATGTGTCCACAACTGGTGCTCATGTAAAGCAGTCTGATACCTTCGGGTCAAGTTTGCACTAAGAAAAAACTCCAAAAGAATAGTAATGAAAATTTCGAGAAAATTAAAACATATTTTAAATGTATTCTTCCAATAGATGTAATATCAAAAAATATGAAAATTCAATATTTAAAAAATACTAAAAAAGTAAAAGTATGGTAAATATTAAAAAAGGAGCACACATTAAATAAAAAAACAATATTTAAAAATATCTATAGAATTTTAAAATAAATATATTCAAAAATATCTTTAAAAACATAAGATAAAGTAATTTACAGCTGAAATAAAGTTAATAAAGTAAAAGTAAAGTAAAAGTAATATGTAGTAATCACATCCCAACTCAAAATTCTAAAACAAACAAAAAACAAAAATGGTACAAATATGCAATTCCAACTAACATCTACAAAACATTGGGAACATGCAGGCATATGGGTTAAAATGCACTATTCTGACTTCAATCTAACAAACATTGGGGAACGTACATACATTGGGAGTGGGTTGTCAAATGTAATATTCTACCTCCAGTCTAACAAACATTGGGGAAAGTGAGTACATTTGGGTGAAGGTCATTTATCTATTCTACCTCCAGTCTAAGAAACATTGGGGAAACACATACATTGGAGGCCAGATTTAGGCCTAGATGTAGGTAAATTTATTTTACCACTTCTTAAATACCGAATTTTACTGATTCAGTATTTAAGAAGTGGTAAAATGGAGGGGGGGATGTAGGTATTACAGAATTGGTAAATACCGAATCATTGAGATTCGGTATTTACCGATTCTGTAAATACCGATTCGGTAATGCCCATTGATTCCTATGGGTAATGAAGCCCATAGGAATCAATGGGCATTACCGAATCGGTATTTACCGATTCGGTAAATATCGATTCCAGCAAGGGTGCAGGGGGTGTCACTTTGACACCCTCTAGCACCCCAAATACAGGCATGTGTGCCATGTGGCACACAGACATGCCCTAAGGGCATGTCTGTCTGTTACATGGCATAGGTGTGCATGCACACCTGGATTCAGTATTTTACCACCCAATTGGATTGGGTGGTAAAATACCAAATCTGAAAGGCTTTTGGGACTCAAAAGAGTCCCACCTACATCTAGAAGTTACCGAATCGGTAAAAATACCGATTCGGTATTTTACCGAATCGGTAAATTTACAGATTTGGTAAAATTGGCCCCCTACATCCGAAAAACCCATTTACCGGTCAGTAACTGCCGAAATCGTCCGTTACCGGCCGGTAAATGGCCACCTACATCTGGCCCCTACTCTTCTATCTCCAATCTATCAAAAATACAGTCATGGGAGAAAGTGTATACTTGGGTGTAATTGTAAATTGTAATTGTAATTGTAATTGTAAGATAGTTTTTATAGAGCGCATACTATTGCTCCAAGGAGCATCTTGGCGCTGTAGTCCGTAGCCTAGAATGGTGGGCCGGAAATACTACTCACATCAATTTCATAGTACCTGAGGGATATTTAGAGCCTAGACTAGCTGTTTGCTAACCGTGTCTGCTAAATTAAAAATCCAGGTTTTCAGGGCTTTCCTGAATTCGATTTCAGTGGGGATTTGCCGTAGGCTTTGTGGGAGTTTATTCCAGGCTTTAGTACCAAGGACGGCCAGGGATCTTCCTCCTTTGGTGGCTAGTCTAAATCTGGGGACTGTTAGAAGACACATGTCTGATGACCTCAGGTTCCGACCTGGTATGTATGGCTTGAACCGTGGGAGCAGATATTTAGGCCCTTTTTTGTGGTACGCTCTAAAAGTAATTACCAGTATCTTAAAGAGCACTCGCTTATGTATGGGGAGCCAGTGTAACTGTTTTAAGGCGGCAGAAGCAGAAGATCTCCTTGGAAGATTAAGCACCAGGCGTGCAGCAGCATTTTGGACAATCTGCAGCCTATGTAGGGTAGATCTATTCACTCCTGCATATATGCTATTGCAGTAGTCCAAGCGTGATGAAATTAGTGCCACTGCAACTGTCTTCTTTGCTTCTAATGGGATAAAGTTAAAAAACTTTCGAAGACCACGTATGATGTTGAAACAAGATCCTACCACTGCAGCCACTTGCTGTTTAAAACAGAGTTTTACATCAAATCTGACTCCCAGGTTACGTGCGGATAGTACTGTTTTTGGGGGAATTTCCTCATTTGGGGGCCACCACAGCTGGGGGGAGAACAGATTTTGGGGACCCACAGGGAGAATTTCAGTCTTGCCCGTGTTGCATTTCAGATGGTTAGTCTTCATCCAGTTAAAGGTTGCAGTGAGGCACTTTCCAAGATTCTCCTCCGCTCTTGTGGACTTGCTGTCTAAAACTAAGATGAGCTGAGTATCATCTGCGTATGATACTGTATTGATGTTAAATGATGTTATTAGCTCAACTAAAGGTGTCATGTATAGATTAAACAGCACCGGGCTTAGCCTTGATCCCTGGGGTACACCTGTTGGATTAGATTTTTTTGCTGATAAATACTGTCCGAGGACAGTAATCTGTTTCCTGTCCGCAAGGAGATTTTCCATCCATGCCAAGGCCGTGCCCCTTATGCCCACCGTAGCTAGACGGTTGATTAGTATCTCATGCGAGATCGTGTCGAAGGCCGCCGACAGATCCAGGAGAACTAGGACAGCCCTGTCCCCCTGATCCATGGAGGCCCTCAGTGTCTCAGTTGTGTAGAGGAGAGCTGATTCCGTTGAGTGGGAGGCTCTAAAACCCGATTGGTTTTAGAGTGTTGTGAGTTGAAATGCGAACAGACACAAACAAAGTAGTGATTAAACATTATTTTATAAAATTATAAATTATTTTAATATTCTTAATAATATTAAGCATTTAAAACATTAAAATACATCTTTGAAAACAACCAATATGGCAGAACTGCACACATTATTTTTTATTTTTGAGACGTAAATGATAATTACAATAAACAATACCTGACGTAAATAATTAATTTACTCTCTTAATTTCTATGCAGGTAAGTACTTAATCAATAATAACTCAGATCGGAAAGAAAGAATCAGAGTCCGTGTTGTTAGAGTTTCTAAGGGTTTTATTCCTCAAAAAGGAATGGTCATGACTAGGATATCGGATTCTGAACACCACAGGGGTGTCAGAAGGGATAGAGGAATAGATAGATAGAGCGCGCCACATTTTATTGACAATACATAGCTTATATACTTAATCCATTTCATAAGCAACAGTGCAGGAGGCGTAACAGCTGAGAGAAGACAAGATAACAGTATACACGTGGTACTAGTACGTAATCAAGAGGCGTGAACTAGGCGTGAACTGGAGGTGTATGCTAGAAAACGTCACTGATAGGTGACGCGGGTGGGTGGCATCAAGCAGAAATGTGGCAATGTCAGCAGAAATCGGAAGCTTGGATGCGCGCGCAGCTGCATGACGTGTGATTGGAGGGGTGCAGGGGACTTGACATTTACACTGACGGAAAGAGACAGAAGTCTGGCATGTCAGATCAACTTGTACTTCTATCATATCTGATATCTGATGTTTAGGAACCATTTTATCTGGGCGGAAAGGTCTCTAGGGCAGAAGCTATTCTATGCTAACTGTGGATGCGTGTATAAGCGCCTAAGTGTCTGCATGAGAAGCGAAGGGGGCACGGGGCCTTCCATGGAAACATGGTAACAGGAGCTATGAATTACTTGCACTGAGACAGGTCGGCCCTTTGGCTCTGCAGCTGGGGAGGATGTTTACTGAAGCTGGTAGGCAGGAATGCATTTTCGAGGAGCGGACAGATAACTCGAAGGTTATAGTCAGTCTTGGCAGAAAGCAGGCTGAGCTGAGCGCGAGGGGCCGCGCTGGAAGTAAGTCAGAGTTCACGGGTACAGATGCAGCCTGGGCTGAGGCTGTCATAGTCAGAAGCCAGAAAAAGAGGCTCGATGGCAGAAATTCAGGGCCTACTTTGCCAGAGCAGGAAAAACATGTAAAGTACACTACAAAAAGACGTTGGCATAGCATACTTAGGAACGGACTATTTAACCCGTTCAGGGTGGGTCTGAAAGAGGACAAGTTAACGTTGGACGCAAATGTATTTGCGTCTTCATAGCTGGCACAGGAGGGAAGTTACATGCACTTTAAGCTGGTACATGGAGTCGGTGGGGTACGCGCTAGGGAACACAACTTGACCATAAAATTTATATTTCCTCATTCCCTCCTTGTTCCCTACGGACCCTTCATGATATATCGATCCTCATGAATCGATCAGTTTGTTCTTGTAACATCATTTGTTCTTCTTTCTTTCCTTTACGTTTTGAGAAAAAACTGGAATGTTCAATACAAGAGGTGGCACACAGTCCACAAATCGCTGGCCCACACTGCAGGCACAGGCAGCAACTGAATACTAGGACTTGGCCAATGCCTAGGAAGGATAGGATCTTCCATCCCCAAGCGGTTAACGTTGTCCAGAACCAACCGGACCAAGTCCAGGTGCCTGGATCCTGATGTATCTGATTTGCAATTTTATGGAGACGTGTAATAGCTTGATATACAGATGGTGCGTTTTGTGGTATGAAAACACAGCAACTTGACCCGATGACCTTACAGGCTCCGCCTCTATCTGCCAAGATGACGTCAATAACAAGACGGTTCTGGAGGACAACAACCCGCATGGCGGACTGCTCTTCTGTTAAGTTACCTAAGGCGGAGGCAGTTTCATTCACTACTGCTTCAAGCGTTCTAGTTAATCTACGTATTAATTTACTATTCTGAACAGGTCCTAAAAAGAAAAAGAATCCTTTATTAAAATCGGTGTACTGTTCCCATGCCGTTTCTGTGTAGTCGACAAGTGGAATATCTCTTCTGGGTCTATTCTTTACTAGATTGGTATTTCTATGGTAATCAGGGGGAGCTAGGAAAACAGGTGGCAGAAGGAATGCAATGTAACAGGTACCATCCCAATCTGGAGGTAGACGTATGTATGCGGTATGACCACAAACAAAGTAAGAATGACTGATAGCTTTAAAGGACGATTTACCATGATCACTGAATTCGACCACAGTAGTGCATTTACTATGACCTAAGTGTACTGAACCTTTCTTCCTGATACATAATTCACCAGTAACTGGCAATACTGACATAGTGGGTATAACAGGTGCGTCTTCGGATTCAACAGTAAGAATCATAAGGCTAATTGTATAGTTACCTAGTCCATACACTTCATTTTCTAGATCTGTTCCTATTCTAGTGGGGAGTCCCTTCTTATCAGGGTAACAGACGTCAAGCAGGACTAAGTTCAGGTTTCCCCAAACCCAGCCCCCGTCGAAAACGGCAATATCAGGATCTAAGGAATTAATTATTTTGAACCATGCACCGCAGGAGCCATTGTGAGTGAACGGGTACGGAAAGAGGGGCAGAGCTCCCTTGTAATTCTGGAAGGGAGGGAGTCGGCCACATATCCAGCAGTCTGTAGCATTGTTAGTTTGATGGGAATGATGTAACATACTAATGAATGTGTTGTTGCGTAGCGCAAGTCTGTAGGAGAGTTCATGTGGAGGTAACTTGCTAAAAGTGTGTTCAGCAGAGACATTGTAAACAGGTTGTTCACGCTTGAAAATAGGGTAGTAGATAGGTAAAAGAATGCTAGCAACAATAATTAAAATACTCAGAATAAACATTATTAATAGTGCCACTATACAGTGACTACGAAGTGATTTACAGTATACATGTTTCCTAATTCGCCTCTCTCTCTCTCTATCTCGATCTAGGGGATACATGTCAGAAACTATTTAACCGATTCACCTAGGGGAGGACTTAAACAATTAAACTGTCTGATTTGCTAGATCGGAGTTTCATGCGATACTCTTCTTGGGGAGTCTTTTCTCGTTCAGATTCTGTAAAGTCTTTAGGCTCAACACAGTCTTTGGTGGGGGTGGACGAGTCTCGGTCAGGTTTCAGTCCAGAAAATTTTTTCACATGACTCGTGTGAACCCACCCCTTTCTCCCTTCGATCTTCACGGCGGTCCTCGTGGTGAGAAGGACGGTCTTCGGCGATTTCCAGCGGGGCTCCAACGGACTCTTTCTATCAAAATTGCGCACTAGGACGAGGTCCCCAGGACGGACGTCATGCGGCTTTACATCAGTGTTGTCAGGAAAGGCTGCGGCAACCTGTGAACGACATGATTGGAGTGCAGACATCAAGGAGGCAAGGTAATCTGTCAACATGTTACAATCAACATCAGTAATCTTTTTCGGAATGGGTGTCCCCCACATATTCGGTGGTCTGCCAAAGACCACCTCGTACGGAGATAGCCCTGATCTCGAATGGGCAACCATTCTCATGTAGAATAGTGCCACTGGCAGGGCGACTATCCAGTCGACCCCTTTCTCCTGACATATTTTGGCAAGGCGGATCTTTAGTGTCTGGTTATGCCTCTCTACAAGGCCTGCGGCTTCGGGATGTCGGACACAATGGAATTTCCACTGGTATCCCAGTAATAAAGAAACTTCTTTCATTAATGCAGATGAGAATGGCTGACCGTTATCTGAATACACGACACGAGGCAAGCCGTATCGTGGGAAGAATTCACGAACCAGCTGCTTGGCAGTGGTCGGAGCAGTGTAATCTGGGACTGGGTATGCTTCGGTCCAGCGGGACAGAGCACAAACTACTACGAGAACATATTTAAATCCTCGACAACGGTCCATCTGGATATAATCCATCTGGAGGACTTCAAAAGGGTGATCGGGAGGATGAAATCCACCTTGCTCTACAGGGACGCTTTTACCTGGATTGAACTGACAACAGATCATGCAAGTACGCACTTTCTGTTTCGCTGCTGCTCGTAAGTGTTTATTGTTCCAAAAATTTTGTAAACTGTCTAGCATCGCTTTCTCTCCTAGGTGTGCTGGGCTATGTGCTGTATTTATCATGACTTGAACCATAGAGTCAGGAAGAAACCATGTAGATTTTCCCTTCGTCATCCAACCTTGATCTGTCTGGATCCCTCCTAGTTCAATCCATTTCTTTATTTCTTCTGGGGTAGCGTGTGTCTGAATATCAATAACATCTAGTGCGGGATCCCTGACTGTCATGCAATTTGTCGGTCCTATTGTCTTCGTTGTGTCAGTTGTCAGAGTGTGAGTCAGTGCTGTATGTTTTGCTGTCTGGTCTGCCAGGTCGTTACCCTGGGAAACAGAATCTGTGACTTTAGTATGTGCTTTACACTTCATGACCGATATTCCTGAAGGCAGATGTATTGCTTCTAACAGTGCTTGAATGAGGGGGCCATGTTGGATCTTGGCACCATGAGAGGTCAGAAAACCTCGTTCTTGCCATAGCATGCCGAAGTCGTGTACAACTCCGAACGCATAACGGGAATCAGTGTATATGTTAACATTTCTATTCTTGGCTAGAATACAGGCTCGGGTCAGAGCGATGAGCTCTGCCGCTTGAGCAGACAGTGTATCAATACGATGTGTTTCTTTAACTTCAGTTTCAGTGGTCACTGCATACGCGGCCACTAATTCTCCTGTACTTGTTCTCATACATGAACCATCCACATAAAGTGTCAGGTCAGGATTTGTCAATGGAACATCTGTTAAGTCTCGTCGGGGCTTTGTTACTGCATTAATGATCTCTATGCAATCATGCGGGGCTGGATCTGTCATAATGGTAGGTAACAGTGTTGCTGGGTTCAGGATGCTGCAGCCTCTGATTTCTATGTGTGGCTGGAATAGTGTCAATTCGTAACCTGTCAGTCGTGCTATAGTCAAGTGTTGAGTCTGAGTTCTGTTTAAAAGAACCTCTACAGAATGTGGAACTTGTACTGTTAACTGATGGCCTAAAACAATTGAATCGCTCTGTCTTATTGCTAACGCTGTTGCTGCTACTGACTTTAAGCACGCAGGGAGTGCCTGGGCTACTGAATCCAATGTACTTGAAAAATAAGCACAAGGCTTATGTGAACCTGCTTGATCTTGAGTGAGGACAGACAATGCTGTACCATCACGTTCTGTAACAAAAAGAGTAAACGGTTTGCTGTAACATGGTGTCGCTAAAACTGGTGCTTGGCATAATGCTTTCTTTAATTCCTCAAAGGCTTGTGTATGTTCCTGAGTCCAAGGGAGGACAGTCGAAGTTGCTGCCTCCTGCGTCGTTAACTGGATGAGTGGTTTAGCTAGAAATGCATATTGAGGAATCCATTGTCTGCAGTACGAGGTGAGGCCTATGAAGGCCCGCACTTCCTTTTGTGTCTGGGGTCGTGGCATGTTTACAATTAACTGAATGCGATCGGGAGTGAGCTGTCTCCCCACTTTGGACAGCAAGTGACCCAAGTACACAACTTGCTGAACACAGAATTGTAGCTTCGAAGGAGACACCTTGTGTCCCTTGTCTGCCAGAAAATGTAAAACTGTCAGTGATGCTTGTTCACATTCGGACTCACTTCGTGCGGTGATCAGTAGATCATCGACGTATTGCAGTAAAGCGGTGTTAACTGGCATTTGAATACAATCTAGTTGTCTTTTCAGTGCTTGACTATAGATGCTGGGGCTTTCTGTGAATCCTTGAGGTGCGTGGGAAAATTTGAAACTTCGTCCATTTAAACTGAATCCGAAGAGATACTGGCTCTCCGGATCAATAGGTACACTGAAGAAAGCGTTCTTGAGGTCAATTACAGTAAAGAACGTTGCTTCTGAATCAATAGCAGTCAATAGGGAAGAGATATCGGGGACCACAGGGTACTGTGGTACAATGCATTTATTCAGTTCTCGAAGATCAATCACCAGCCGATATACTGGTGGTGCATTTGGGTCAGTACGTTTAAGAATTTTAATGATGGGTGAATTACAGATATTGGAGTCGGTCTCTACGACCACTCCCTGGGCAATAAGCTCTTCAATGATTTTCAGTAAAGCCACTACAGCATCGGGTGGTAACTTGTATTGTCTGATTCTAGGTAAAACAACTCCTGTCTTGAGTGTAACACGGTATGGAGTGATATGCATACAACCTACGTCAGCTGGGCCTTTTGCCCATAGGTGATCTGGTACATTTTTCAATCTGACATCAAAATCTCGTAAAACATAATGACCCTTGAAATCCCGTAGAAAGAGTCTAACTCCCTCCGGGGAACAGCATATTATAGCTCCTAGAGCCTTCAGAGTTTTAATTCCTAACAGATTTTCTGGGCATGAGTTCGTAAGTAATAAATCTGTAATTCGTGATAATGGACCCACAGCCAAGGGTACTGGTTCCGATACTTCATTTACAATAGGCTGTCCTGAAAAACCAAGGGAAACGTTCTGTGAGCCTGAGAGGGGTGCCCCTGGGACTTCATTATGACTGATAGTGGTGCGGCTTGCCCCTGTGTCAATTAAAAACTTTCTGTCTTTTCCCAATACGTGACTGTGTACATAAGGACCTTCTTGATCTACAGGAATTTCAATAAGAGGCAAACCACCTTCCCTCTCTAGGCTGTTTCATGTATATCGGGGGTAATCTGGATATGCAGATTGGGCATACTGGTACATCTGTTGCGAAACTTGCTGAGTCGCGGCAATGGGCTGTGGTCCTGCTACTGTCTGTGCTGTATGAGATGGAGCATGCATAGGCTGTGTATTCTGCATTGGCTGTACATTTTGTGAAGTCTGTTGCTGAACCTGATCTTGTCTAGGCGGATGCGGTCTTTCTTTAGTTTTACCTGTTGCTATGTTATGTTTCAGGACTGGGCATTCATGTACGTAGTGACCTGGCTGTTTACAGTAATTACATGTCCCTTTAACGGAAACTGTAGTGTGACTTGTCTGGGTCCCACCTTTTCTCTGACCGTCGGCTGGGACCGTCTGAGCTACTAACATTTTCATCTTGGTGTCTTTCATACGTTTCTGTTCCTGATCTTGTTCTTCTCTAATTCTGTTCTGATGATATTGTAACATCTGTAACATCTGGGATGGCGTATTTGCCTGCCAAGTACTTTCAACCTTGTACACTCTGTTTTTAACTAATGGTAGGGAGTTCTCGACTAGTTTTGATACAAAAAGGTGTGGATATGATTCGCTACTTGGTTGTAGGCCACTATTTATAATGAAACATTTCTCGAATCTTGAATAGAAGTCACTAGTATCTTCATCATGTTTCTGTTTACAGGACGAGATGGCGTCCCAATCTTCCTTTCTAGTTGTCAATAATCTTGGCAGGACCTGTA
Organism: Lissotriton vulgaris; assembly: GCF_964263255.1. Classification (NCBI taxonomy): domain Eukaryota; kingdom Metazoa; phylum Chordata; class Amphibia; order Caudata; family Salamandridae; genus Lissotriton; species Lissotriton vulgaris. The sequence goes on along the minus strand of NC_141693.1, from coordinate 968,240,221 downwards.
CTATTAATCCGGGTAATGCTTTAGTCTTGTCCCCAAGGCCTACCCCTGGGACCCGTTTGCTTTCCTCGTCTTCTATTTCTGCCCATGCAATCTTTGTGTCCCCCACCTCCCATTCTTTTTCTTTTAATTTCTCGTAAATGCCCGTGGGCAACAGTACTTTTAACATTTTCATGATATCATCATACGTGTAATCCCCCATTAACAACATGTCTTTAAGCTCTCTGTGAAAACCTGCAGGGTCTTTATCATGACACGGAACTAGTTTCTTCATTTCTAACAGCTCTAACTTAGTCAGTGGCGTGTGCACATATACACGTTTCAAGGCATGGTCCGCACCCATAACTGGGTGTACTTCTCGTAAAGGGTTCTGGCTTTCAATGCTACTTCCGCATTGCATGTGGTACATTTTCCTTTCTGGAGGCGGGGCCGGAACATATTCAGAACTTATGAAAGTGTTATATTTATGTCGTTGTTCTAGAATTATTTGTATTAACTTGGTACTGAAACCTCTCCATCTATCCATGAGTAGTGCTTCTAATGTTTCGTGTAAGGGACCTGGATCAGAATGTTTATTTCTGTATTTCGTGAGGAGGTGCTGAATCATGTATACACCTGCTAATTTCTGTTCGTCTGGGGAAAGGTTCAGAAATGTCTGAGCTAAAGTCTCATCATTATATATGTCCGGATTTTCAGCCCATAATATGGCTGACCGGGCTAGTTCTTGTTCATCCATTGAATTGAGTACATGGTACCCCATTCTTTCTCGTAGTCTTTTATCAGTTTCCTGGAACTGATGTTCAGAAGAATTCGGGTTTGTTAAAGCAGAGAGAAAAACTCTCTTGTTTTCTGGACGGATGCCTTTCCTAAGGTAAGTTCCCTTACCTACATACGCTATAGTATCTGTAGCTCGTTCTGGTTCTTCAGGTTCTTCTTCCTCCTCGGAGGAAGCTTTTTCTTTCTGGTGTGCTGTTATCACTGCTTTTCTAATTTTCTTGTACATACTGGCTATGCAAGCCCCCTTGTCATGTTTTCCGTCGGCAATATTTTGACCCCACTTGTTTAGTGCATCTAATTCACTTTGATCTGTTCCGGGCCTGTCTCGTTCTCTTATTAGGCAATTTATAAAAAATCGTAGTATTTGTGCTTGAATGTCAACTTTCTGTTTCTCCATGGCATCCTTGATACTGTCAGGGTCTTTCCCTGTCTGAACAAACTCATATATTCTATCTAGACGGTCCTTCATCCCTACATAGCATAGCAAGATATCAGTAGCAGATCTTAACCGTAGTGATGCCAGTATCATTAGATCGTTTTTTCCAGGTACTGGATCATATCTGCAAACGGAAAGGTTTTCTTTAAATGCGTCAAGTCGGGGTGACCTGAACGTGAGAGGACTCTGCATATCCCTGAGATTGAATCTGTGTGTTAATGGCGGGGTCCGTAGACCCGCGGTCGCACCTCCTGAAGCGGATGCTTGGGCATTATCTTCCTGTGGAGTCTGTACCTGAACTTGAATTTGTCGTTTGGTAGGATCAGGTAGATGTGGTTTCGGTAGGTCAGTTTTCGGTATGGGAAGTGGCGGAGCTGGCGGAGCGGGGGAGATCTGTCGCGGTACTGTCGGGACATGATCCGGGGGCGGGGTGCCACCCCCGTCCCTGTCATTGGGCAAGGCACGAACAGGCAGATTGGTGTAAGCCGGTGCTACATCCTCTAGATAAGAATTTAGGAATATGTCTTTAGTAGTCTTATGCATTACTTTCGTTGGAACTAATGGTGGCGGTAAGTTTTTCGGTATTTCTGATAGGGCCTCAGGTGTACCCTCGGCCGCAAGATACATACCATTTACAAGATTGTTTCGGGCACGGTCTATTTGTTCTGTTTTTACTCGGATCCCTTCAGTAACTAACTCGTTTTCTTGGGCCTTGTCTGATTCTTTAAGTCTGTCTTCTCTACGGAGTGCTTTCTCAGCACGCTTATGTGATTCCTTACGCCAAAATTCTATGGCGTCTTTCTGTGATTGTCTAGCTTTCTTTTTCCATAATACTTCTTCTACCTTCATGATGCACTCGGCATCCCATGTTCCGGTAACAGGCCATCTGTGTCTTTCGTCTAGGTGCTTGGTATAATCGGCCCATAAGTCTAGATACAATATGGCATCTATGCCATGTTTATGATACATAAAGTTACCTGGAGTGTCCCTAGGGGGGATAGGAATTTCTTCCTCCAGTATTCCTTTCCTAGTTCCTAACTGTTTTAACTTGTTGAAAAACGGCATCTTGTTTACTTGTTTACTGAATACTCAATCCTTACTCCTTAATACTGATTACAGCTACTTTATACGAAAAACACAATAATGCACATTAAACGGTCACATTCATACCACGACATTAATCACATGAAAAGACATTTGAGACATAGATGACTACCCCCTATACTGGATGTACTGCTCAACAGTACAGATACACTGGTGTAACAGTGCAGAAATTCGGAATACTAGATATACTGCTAAACAGTACAGATACACTGCCTAAAAACAGTGCAGACCGGACTTGTGTACCCAAACCCGTCTAGATACGTCCCAGCAATGGTACTCACCGGGAAGCACGGAAACAGAAGGCCTAGGAAAACTCGACTGGACTCGACTCGATACTTCGGAAAACTTCGGAAGACTTCGGAAAACTTCGGAAAACCTCGGAAACCTGGTGGGCCTCTTGACACCTCGGACCTTGCTTCTTTCGGCTAGGCTCTGGTCGGGATCCTCCGCACTCCTCACCGCCTCGTCTGGGCACTGATCGCAGTCTTCGTCACCTCCGTGGGTCAGAGGGAGATGCAGGAAATCCTGCCGGTACGCGTTGGTTCCATCTAACTGATGGCAGGGGACAGAGCTTGCAATGCGCCAACCGGCGCGTGAGGTGGGGGAGGGGTCCCTATTCGGGCGCCAAAATGACGTAAATAATTAATTTACTCTCTTAATTTCTATGCAGGTAAGTACTTAATCAATAATAACTCAGATCGGAAAGAAAGAATCAGAGTCCGTGGTGTTAGAGTTTCTAAGGGTTTTATTCCTCAAAAAGGAATGGTCATGACTAGGATATCGGATTCTGAACACCACAGGGGTGTCAGAAGGGATAGAGGAATAGATAGATAGAGCGCGCCACATTTTATTGACAATACATAGCTTATATACTTAATCCATTTCATAAGCAACAGTGCAGGAGGCGTAACAGCTGAGAGAAGACAAGATAACAGTATACACGTGGTACTAGTACGTAATCAAGAGGCGTGAACTAGGCGTGAACTGGAGGTGTATGCTAGAAAACGTCACTGATAGGTGACGCGGGTGGGTGGCATCAAGCAGAAATGTGGCAATGTCAGCAGAAATCGGAAGCTTGGATGCGCGCGCAGCTGCATGACGTGTGATTGGAGGGGTGCAGGGGACTTGACATTTACACTGACGGAAAGAGACAGAAGTCTGGCATGTCAGATCAACTTGTACTTCTATCATATCTGATATCTGATGTTTAGGAACCATTTTATCTGGGCGGAAAGGTCTCTAGGGCAGAAGCTATTCTATGCTAACTGTGGATGCGTGTATAAGCGCCTAAGTGTCTGCATGAGAAGCGTAGGGGGCACGGGGCCTTCCATGGAAACATGGTAACAGGAGCTATGAATTACTTGCACTGAGACAGGTCGGCCCTTTGGCTCTGCAGCTGGGGAGGATGTTTACTGAAGCTGGTAGGCAGGAATGCATTTTCGAGGAGCGGACAGATAACTCGAAGGTTATAGTCAGTCTTGGCAGAAAGCAGGCTGAGCTGAGCGCGAGGGGCCGCGCTGGAAGTAAGTCAGAGTTCACGGGTACAGATGCAGCCTGGGCTGAGGCTGTCATAGTCAGAAGCCAGAAAAAGAGGCTCGATGGCAGAAATTCAGGGCCTACTTTGCCAGAGCAGGAAAAACATGTAAAGTACACTACAAAAAGACGTTGGCATAGCATACTTAGGAACGGACTATTTAACCCGTTCAGGGTGGGTCTGAAAGAGGACAAGTTAACGTTGGACGCAAATGTATTTGCGTCTTCATAGCTGGCACAGGAGGGAAGTTACATGCACTTTAAGCTGGTACATGGAGTCGGTGGGGTACGCGCTAGGGAACACAACTTGACCATAAAATTTATATTTCCTCATACCCCACAGCCAATACTAAAATCAATCAACCAATCAATTCTTTATTTAGTTTTTTAAAATACAAACCATAAAAGATAATATACTGTAAAGTTAAAGGCATTAAACAGTTTATCTTACCCTAAATACACACAAAAAAGGACCAGTATCTTGATCGCATATGTTTTGTCTTGCATGTTATACAAAACTGACTATCACTGATCAAATAGCAATAGCAACAGAGCGTAAATGTTGTAAAAATACAAGTGCAGGTCTACACTGTTTAAAATTCAAGATTAGAGCCATATAACATCTATGTGAAGTGCCCTGAGCAGAGCAACCATCACAATGGCAAAGAGAAAGACCCATAGACCACTGACCAAATTTCAGAAAATCCACCAACAATGAACAGTGTTTAATTGAAAACATGTAAGCACAAATCAATGATGTGAGTTTGTGACCACCTTGAAGTAAGGTTGTATGCCATCCTAATTAATAACAAAGAGTGTGTTCTAACTGTACCTTGTAATATTTCCCTCTGGGCCCCTTCATCATCATACGCTTGGTTAAATAAAAGCTTAATTTGACCTGTAGATAGAGTGGTAATTGATTCAGACTCCACAAAAAGGTCTGGACTGCCAAGAATCCAAGTTTTTTATATGTCTAGCCTATGGGACATGAATGGCATACCTGAGTGATTGACAATCATGTAATACAGACCTCTTGAACGTGGGCTCTGGTTTGGACTATATTGATTGCCCCCAGAGTTCTCTGTAACAACTATAAGATGAACGACTATGGGAAATGGCAACCTTCTTAGGAAGGCATTGTATGCTTTTTATAGAGCACCACAATCTACATAGCCCTGCAGACCAGCACCATAAGTAGAAAGAGCCTTGCACCTGCAAATAGGGCACAGATCCCTGGGATTTGGAGCCCTTTTTAACAGCAAGTCTAGAAACTGCCTCTATTGATTTAAAAAACCTGCTGATTCCTGATGTACCTAAAATGGATCAACTTGCCAAGAGAAATCATTTGGACCCCCAAGTATGAAAAGGAATGTAAACTGTTAATCTGCACACCACAAATTATGTAGAACCCTGTCTACAAATCTTTGGGAAGTATTTACTTAAATTAGTTTTAAGCTCCAGTTCATCCATAAAAGGCATAAAAGAATCAACATATTTTTGTAGTACATTCGCTGTTCTCACAATCAAAACTGTGTCTTCCATATAGAGTAAAACAGTGATTGGAAGAGCACTAATCTGTGACAGATGAGTACAACTGGCAACAAAAACCTTCTCCAGATCCTTAATATATAGCGTAAATAAAAAGAGAGCAAGAATACACCCCTGTATTACGCCTCTTTTGAATCGAAATGCATCTGTACACTCAGCATTAGGACCAAAAACGGACCTTAGCAGTGGCGTTGGTATAAGTTTAGAAATACAAATAATGTCACCGGGTCTAAAGAAGAAAATGTGGTACTATTAACAGTATGTGAGAGTACTTACATCTATGTGTTTGTAAGATTAGGTGGGCACCTTGTGATCCTTAACAGGGTTCCCATCAGTCACCACTCGGAACCGCCCTTCATCATTTGGGATTCCTGTATAGCCATTTGTTAGGAGTCGGCACAGTGGAGGAGATGTTAAACCTCTGATGTTACTGATGCCGTCCTTGATGGTCTGAGTCTCACAGGCTATTTTGAAGCTGGAAACAGGAGTGAGAGTGACTGAGTGTGCAGTGCATATAGTGAGAGTGAAGCGTGAAACTAAAATTGGGTGAGAGGGCAAAAAAATTACTTTATTCCGTGTTTTGCCTGCTCCACCAATGTTAAAAAGCAGTGGGGTAAATTAAACAAATATTTACCCAGATGTATTGGTCAACATGTTTCTGCAATTAGTGGACCACAGAGTCCGTCGCCTTCCTCTGAGCCGATGGGGATTGACCTCCCCATCGGCTAAGAGGAAGGCGGCGAGGTACCGACGGACAGAGCGGTGCTTCCCTCGTATCCTGAGCCGTTGCCAGGCGAGGCGCAGCCTTCTACTTTGTCCACAATGTGACACACAACAACTGCGGAATCTGATGACACCTACAGGATCCAGGTGATCTCCATTAAGGTCGCAGAGTAATATTTGTAGTCACTTTTTATTATTTCTCACCATTGCAGTAGCTTGAGTTTAAAATAGGTCCTGATGAATGCAACGGACTCTGTGGTCCACTAATTGCAGAAACATGTTGACCAATACATCTGGGTAAATATTTGTTTAATTTACCCCACTGCTTTTTAACATTGGTGGAGCAGGCAAAACACGGAATAAAGTAATTTTTTTGCCCTCTCACCCAATTTTAGTTTCACGCTTCACTCTCACTATATGCACTGCACACTCAGTCACTCTCACTCCTGTTTCCAGCTTCAAAATAGCCTGTGAGACTCAGACCATCAAGGACGGCATCAGTAACATCAGAGGTTTAACATCTCCTCCACTGTGCCGACTCCTAACAAATGGCTATACAGGAATCCCAAATGATGAAGGGCGGTTCCGAGTGGTGACTGATGGGAACCCTGTTAAGGATCACAAGGTGTCCACCTAATCTTACAAACACATAGATGTAAGTACTCTCACATACTGTTAATAGTACCACATTTTCTTCTTTAGACCCGGTGACATTATTTGTATTTCTAGTCTGATAGGGAACATGTCACTGCTAGGTCTTTAAATTCCCTGTAGGCCCCTTCCCACCCTATTTTGTTTATTGTTGGTATAAGTTTCACACAAAAAATGGACCATAGCTTTATCCATTCCTAATAATCTCATAATGACCCAGAACTTTGCGTGGTTAACACAGTCAAATGCACTGCTTAGGTCCATAAAGGTCAGATGAAGAAACTCCTTCCATACTATAGTGTATGTACTCATTAGAATATTCAAATGTAAACACTGTTGTGCTCTACCCAGTCCATTATAGAAACCAAATTGAGTATCTGACAGGACAGAGTTTTCCTCTGTCCAAGATTACAGTCCTTCAATAATCTCTCTATCATCTTTACTGCAGAATCTAATAATGAAATAGGTTGATAGCATTTAGGATCCACCATGCTCCCTTTTTTAAATATCAGGATTATGACGAAGTTCAACCATGTAAATGGAGAATCACTTTTGGCTATTGTCATTAAAAGATTGGTTGGAAACCAAAGATCCATATTCTCCTTGTACATGCCCATCGGGACACCTTCTGGACCTACGGCTTTATCAAGTCAACTCTTTTTATTAGCACACATCACTCAAGTTAAATGAGATGGAACCCTATCTAGATTAGAAAAAGGAATCTCTGTCTACTGTAGCGGGAATTACCTCTGGTGAATGATCATAAATGCTTCAAAATACTTCGACCACTCCATTGCAGTGATCAATGTATCAACAGAAGGAACAATTGATTCCTTAAAAAAATCAGATTTAGTAATTTTTCAGAAGGTGCTGTTATCTTTGGTCTCCCTGGCTAGTACCAAGCTCTACCATACCTTCTCTGTGATGCTGGCTTTCCATATTGATAACAAATATGAGTTTTTGCCTCTCCATAAGCTTTATGTTCAAAATGAGGCTGATCCTACCCCCAGGTGTCAACTATCCCACATACCTATTTGGATGGTATAGAGAATAAAAGTCCTCAGCCCACAGGATATAAGTAATATCAATGATTTGTCAGTCAAACTGTTTATTATAAAAATGAATCACCATCAATTCTGTTCCCCCTTTCATCTCTAGAACCAAACATGGATAGCAAGGTAAATGAAGCTGGGCCCTTAGTTTTTTTCCTGGAAAAAAAGGCAAAAGCAGGATTGCTAGTCTGCTTTTTGCCCTGTGTGCCATATATGGAATAGCAGGTGAATGATATTTCAAATAACTGTCCATATTGAAGGTATTACATGCCCAAGTCTCTTATGAACAGAGGGCTTGATTACGATGATGGTGGGACCACTACAGACAGTCCGACCGCCATCGTAATAGTGATTACTGCTGCCACATTAGGATGGTGAGCGGATGTTTGGTGGTCAGAGAGACAGACCACCATGGATCCGATGGGCTCAAGGAGCCCGTCGGTTGGGCGAGGGCACTTGAATCCCTTCAACTGTGGCAATTTGGGGAGAGACATTCTTCAGCACAACAACATAGAGTATAGCTGCAGGGGTAATTTCAATGACCCTGCCACGGTGCTGGAGGGGAAGGAGCAGTAATCAGCACATCAATGGGTACCTCTAAAGGCAATCCAGTTGCAAGTTTATACACATCTGTGCCACTCACCCTGTATTCTTAACTGTTATTTTTCCTACTCATCATAACTTCTAACTGTTTGCTTTGATGTCATCTTCTCCATCTCACCCCTATTTTTGTCATTTATTGTATAAAATATGTATGTAAATGTATGTATAGGCATTTATATAGCGCACTACTTACCCGTAGGGTCCCAAGGCGCTTCGACCGCTGCGAAACCCTTCCTGGCTTCCCTGAGAGATGGTCCCTTAATGGGTATCTCCAGGGTGAGACCAGGCATCCCCGGCGGTCTGGTGGGGCCGTTAGTGAAGATGAGGCAAGCTAATGCCCAGAGTTGCCGAGTGTGATCGCTGATCAGAGTGGGCACCGAGGCGAGAGAATTATCGAGTCCGCTGACCCTGGTCCAGAAACCTGCCGCGCCGGGAATCGAACCCTGGTCCCGGGCCGTCCTCTGCTCTCGGGTCTGCCGCCTCTAACCAGTGAGCCACACAATCTTAGAGTTGTTGATACACTCTACCAGTTTGCATAATAAAGTTTCAAGGTATTTTAATCTTCTAACTATTGAATCAAACAGACCCCTTATGGAGCCCTGTATGGATACTAGATGGGTATTTAATTTCATCATTAGGACAGAATTATACCATGCAGCAGCAATCAAATATGCGCTTTATAGTATTGAGGCCCGCCTCCTCCAACAGTGATGCAGTGTGGGCCTAGTAGTCCAGAAAGACCCCTTTTAATCTGGCTGTGTCCCACCTACATAGCCCTCATAATTCTTGAGACTCTTCACATCCTGATCTCTCAACATAACACACAGGCATAAAAGGAAAGTAGCATTTGTTATAAAAAAAAATTATACTTTTTTTTAATGAAAGAAAAAACACTTCACCTGCTCATCCCTCAATATAACACACATACCAAACATAATTATACATTTAAAAAATATTTAAAAAAGGGGCCGTGGCTAACAGCCGATCGTAATGGCCACATAGCTGAAGAGCTCCGTGGGCGAGGCGCCTTCTAACACCTATCCGACCACTAATCCGTCATAGTTCGAGGCTCTGAGGGGCTGCAGCTAAGGTCCGGAACCGAGCAGCATGGACCGGTAGAATCAGGAGACGATCCGATACTTGTAGCTGGAGGAGGCGAGCGGTGAGCTTTGGAGGCCTGCCCGACAGCCAAAAGCTGCAACCTGCCGTGATCTGGGTGCCGGGTGGAAGTGCCGAAAAGCCGGATAAAGTGAAGCCGGAAGTGTGCCCTGCTTCGGCCGGTACGGAAGGCAAACAACTAAAGGGCTCTCACCTGTGGCCCACGGATGGTGGCAGAGGCCCCGGTGCTGGCAGTGACCGCGGTAGGCCCCGCAGTGGGAAATGAGGCGGAAGGAACAAGATGGAATGCCGGGCATGAAGTAAGCACCGCACGACTGTTGCCGCGCCGCCGCACCCGGCACTATCAGTGTAGACCGGCCCCCCACCCTCTCCCTACAACGAAGCAACGTCAGTAGAAAAGCGGGAGTGCTCTTGGCAACGATCTTCCCCTCGGCCAGAAGAGGCGGCGGGGGCTCCCCGCAGACCGGAGAACTTAGAGCGAGAGCCTATGGCGCAGCAGCGTGTGGGCCTGTGTCACTGGTAAACCCCTGACGCAGTGCGGAGGCACCATATTGGCCAGCACAAAGGACGAAAACGCAGCAGGGGGGAGACCGGCAGCGGGGAATCCCATTGTAGAATCCTGTGGGCTGCACAAACTCGGGCAGACCAGTGATTGAGGAGGAGCTGTGGCGTTGGGCCTCCCCTCTCTTGCCTGACATACTGATAACTGTGAAACCCCGCAGCCACTGCCTCACGGACCGATTGAGATCCGTCCACGGTGGCTGTGTCATCATCACCTTGCCCTGGCGTGTCCACAACTGCAACTTGGGAAGAAGCACTGAGAAGTAATACGCCCCACTTGGACGCCTTTTCCCATCGATTACTGCTGGTACTGTGACACGCGAACATCTCCATTCTACTTGCTGTTCCGGCGCTAGCACCTATTTCTTCCTGAGTCTGCCTTGCCGTGGCAGGTCGCTTGAAGGGTGCAACATGGCGGGCAGGGGTCCAAGGAACCACGCAGCACAGGCCAAGTTGGACAAATATGCATATGACAAAAACAATACGCCATCCGTGGGGGGACGCCCTTCTACGGGGAGAACACCGGACGGAGATGGGGCGAAAAAGGTCACATTGGAAGACATCATGAGGGCGCTAACGGCCATGCAGACGACGGTAGGCACAATATCAACAGACGTTTCTTTGCTGCGGGCGGACTTTCACAAGATGACCGAAAGGATCAAGGAAGTAGAAATAGTAACGAAGTCATTGGTGGAAGACACGTCTGAGTTGCAGATAGCGATGTCTCGGGTTGAAACGGAAAACAAACACCTGAAGGAGAAGCTGGATGACCAGGAAGGGCGCTCCAGACGGAACAACGTACGGATTCTTGGAATTCCGGAAACAGAAGGAACGCAAGCCATGGATCTGTATGTAGAGGACTTAATCACAACCAAACTGCAACCCAAGGGACTATCCACTTTCTTCTCAGTCGAAAGGGCCCATAGGGTCCCCGGTGGCAAACCTAAACCGTCAGCCGCCCCGAGACCGGTGCTTGCTAGACTGTTCAATTTTAGGGACAGAGACGCAATCCTTCAAACGGCGAGAGCTTCTCAACCGATCCGTATACTGAACTCGACTCTTGCCTTCTTTCCTGATTACACGGCAGAAGCGGCCCGTCGCAGGAAGAGTTTCATTGAGGTCAAAAGAGCATTGAGAAAGCGTGAGTTACCTTATTCCATGTTGTTCCCGGCCCGGCTCCGAGTAGTGGCGGACAGTAAAACATGGTTCTTTGACACACCAGAGGCGGCACATGACTGGCTGGAGGGCTGACGGGAGACACGAACACGTCGGCATACCAACAGGACCCAACGGCGCCATCAGGAGGAAGCTCACGAAGGATCTCAGGAATCAGAGCGAGAGGATCTGAACCGCTCACCACGTCTGGTAACGGACGAAAATGATCAGAGGCAGGACCTCTGACTTCCCGGCATACTGAAAAAAATGCAGTACTAACAGATGGAAATCGAGCTGGCTCTGGAGTTTGGACTGGGGCGAGCCTGAAGGGGCGTAGGGGGCCGCTGCCTTTACGGACCTTTTACCCCAACAAGCAAGTACTATGGTTTGGGTTGGGGAGAAGTACTCTGCTAAGTTGGGGTGGTGGGCGGTTCTTTGTTTGTTGAGCAGGAAGGCAGGAGGGGTTGGTTGGGAGGAAACAGGTCTTGTTTTTCAGTTTCTGTTTATTGAAACAGGCATTGCAGGAATACACACACTGGGAGCACGAAGGACGGGCAGTTACATCGAGAGTAGTTCGTGAGAGTTGCTCCCTCATTTTCAGCACCACACTGATGACACACAACCCACATGCGGCCCTACACGGTGAGGCCTCACGGGACTCCCTAGTAGCCCCCCTGCGAATACTAACGTGGAATGTCAGGGGGTTGGGTGATAAAATTAAGAGGGGACGAGTCATGCAGGCCCTAAAACGCTATAATCCTGCGATAATTCTACTGCAGGAGACACAACTCACGGGAAAGGCATGCCAAGCGCTGGATAGGAGAGGATACAAAATGGCGGTGCACTCCGAGTTCACGTCCGGCTCAAGGGGAACTGGCATTCTGGTAAAAAAAAACTCACCATTAATGACACTACAAAGTAAGGCGGACGACCAGGGGCGCTTCGCTGCAATACAGGGACAATGGGAAGGACGACTTTTAAATATAGTGTCAGTCTATATTCCACCTGAACTTCAATCCATAGCATTGCCTGCACTGGGAGAGTTTGTTCTAGCCTTGCCACAAGGGGACCTAATTATAGGGGGAGACTTCAACACAACAGTAGATGTGTCAATGGATAGATTCCCTACTAGAAAACAGCCATCCGGGCCCTCTCGGTTCCAGAGCATCCTCGAGGCAATGGGACTGATAGATGTCTGGAGACACATACACCCCACGACTAGTCAGTACACTTTTAACTCCGCGGTACATAACAGTTTATCGCGGATAGACTATTTCCTGCACTTGGGGAACCGATTTCAGTGCATAGAGAATGTAGACATTAAGCCTAGGGGCATATCAGATCACTCTCCGGTATTATTGACGCTGGCCTGCCAGGAGAAAACCCGCAAGAGAATATATCCTATTTATCCCAACTATTTTGAGATTCCAAGTATAAAGAAAGATCTCAAGGTGGCGACTAGGCAATACTTTGAGGAAAACACAGCCTCCATAGAGTCACCCTCGGTGCTCTGGGAGGCATACAAGACAGTCCTCCGGGGTCGGGCGATAGCCTCCATCACTGGGTATAAGCGCTCACAACAGCAGGAACTGTCGGAATTGGAATTGGTTCTAGTAAAAGAGAGAGGGACCCCACAACCAAAGAAATTGGAATTGGCCCTGCACACGGCGAACATTACACACATGGCAGACCCTACACGAAACACAGCACACGCACTACAGACATGTCAGCAACAATACGGGGACCACCTGCGGAAACAAACGATAGACAGTATTACAACACCGACCCATAGAATATACGAGGTGGGAAACAAAGCAGGGAAAATGTTGGCCTGGCTGGACAAGAAAGGGTGACACACCAAGGGAATACAATCCCTGCGCACGAAGGAGGGCACACTTCATTCACACCCTCAGGAGATAGTACACACACTCGCAGAATACTTTCGGGGAGTTTATACTCCGGAGCGGGAGGTGTCGGAGGTGGCTGCTTTAGAAGCACTAAGTCACATAGATACCCAGACGCTGACGCATGAAACTAGCATGGAACTGGAGGCAGACCTCACAACTGATGAAATACAACTGGCTATAAGGGCGGTACAATCTGGGAAGGCGATGGGCCCTAATGGCATCTCCATAGAATGGTATAGGATCATGTCTGACGCCCTCAGTATACCATTGTTAGCAATGTTTAATGATAGTCTGGCGACTGCAGAACTCCCATTGGATCAACGTACTGCGACAATCGTAGCAATTCCGAAACCCGGCAAGCCCCCATGGGAATGCACCTCATATCGCCCAATCTCACTGCTAAATGCGGAAGCTACAATATTAGCAAAATTATTAGCCAGCAGGTTGATGACCCACCTCCCGCAGTTGATCCATCCGGATCAGCCAGGTTTTATGCCAAACAGAAATACTGCCCTCAATCTCAAGAGAGTCGATGGGGTGTTGGCGCGAGCCTCATCGTTATCAGAACCGGCGGTGATACTATCGTTGGATGCCAAAATGGCATTTGACATGGTGGAATGGCAATATCTTTTCACGGTACTGTCCCGAATGAGGTTCGGCCCCAAATTTAGGGCCTGGACACGGCTTTTATATGCTAACCAAATGGCGCAGGTGACAGCTAACGGGCATTTATCACACACGGTGCCATTGGCCAGAGGGACACGCCAGGGTTGTCCCTTGTCACCCTTGCTGTTTGCATTAGTCCTGGAACCTCTGGTGACTTTAATCCGAGCAACCCCCTTATTGAGGGGTATCAGTTGGAAGGAGGGATGGGAAGATCGCCTCTCGCTCTATGCCGATGACATGTTGGTGTATTTGACGGACCCGGAACACGGAATCCCTGAACTTCTCACACTCTGTAACGTTCACGGGAAAGCGTCAGGATACACAATAAACTGGGCCAAGTCAGTGTTGTACGTCCTGAAGGGACCGGCTCCTTTGATCCCCGTTGACTGCCCGCTAGTGTTGGTGGAGGACTCTTTTAAATATTTAGGTATATATGTCACAAGAGACGTGGTCTACTTCTTTGGGAAAAATTTGATACCACCATTAGAGCACCTGAGGCGAGATGTGACCCACTGGTCATCTTTGCCCCTAACGCTGCTGGGCAGAGCAGCGCTATACAAAATGATGGCACTGCCATGATTTCTTTATGCACTCGATAACACTCCTTACCCGGTTCCGCTAAGATTTTTTAAACAAGTAGCAGCCCTGGTCTCGACCCTGTTGTGAGGGAATCGCCCGGCCCGTATTGCGCAAATCAAATTAAACAAGAGCTGGTATGATGAGGGGATTGCGTTGCCTAATTTACAGTTATATTACTGGGTGGCACAATTGAAAACCCTCAATCACTGGATCCATGCACCCCAAGACGATCCGCCGTATAGGGCGGATAGGGCACAACTGGGCTCAAACAACATGTTTGCGGTGCTCTACAATAGGAAACTAGCCGCGAGACTGATAGGACCCACTAAACACTCTGTCACACTCGCGTACACGGCCCAAGCGAAACTGGGATGGAGGGGAACTATAACCAAACTCACCCCGCTGTGGGACGCCAGGGCATTGGGTCAATTGAGAAATAGTAAGGGCTTCACGCAGTGGGACAATATCGGCATATCTACGGTGGGAGACCTTTGGGACAAGGGAACAGTAATTCCTTTCACACAACTTCAAAAGCAATAGGACTTGGGTTCAGCTGAAACATATAGATATGTACAGATTAGACATGCCTTACTAACGGCGATACCGGAGGGTACCGCGGTCCCGGAAGCCTCCCCACTGGAGGATCGACTCCTAACTGACTACATGCAACACAGCGCAACTTCGCTCACATACCGGAAACTGCTTAACAATCTACTGGATCCAACACTTAAACTACGTGAAAAATGGGTGGAGGAGGTGGGTTCATTAGACGATATGGAATGGTTAGAGGCCCTGGCGGCACCTAGGGAAGTGGGCATCTCAGCTAAGTTTAGACTAGTGCAGCTTAAAATCCTACATCGAATATATTACACCAGGACCACTTTGTATAAGCTTCAGCGTGCGCAGCACCCCTTCTGTCTCCGTGGGTGCGGGGATGAGTGTACTCTATTTCTTACTTTATGGGACTGTCCAGTGATAACTGAATTTTGGCGGCAGGTAATGCGCACCATTTCACAAATGCTAAAAGTGTCCCTCTGGCCTGAACCACGAAAATGTATCCTTAATGTGTGGGACCCGAATGACCTCACTCGTCACGGACAAGTTTGTGGAACACTAGGAATGTTGATTGCTAAGCGAGACATTGCACAGAAATGGGGCGCGGCAGATAGACCTACATTATCAGCTTGGTGTAAACATATGGACCTAGTAATGATTACGGAACGTTCAGTATATGCCAACAGAGGGAGTTGGCGTAAGTGGAATCAGATATGGACTCCTTGGAATGTTTTTCGAGGGGAAATATGTAAACCATTGCCTGAGGGAGACGTTGATAGTTCGGATGAAGAGTCGGAGGATGTTTGAACTGGGATGGGAGGGGGGATTGTAAATGACGTATATCGAGATGTATTACTGCCACTACACATGTTACCTATTCTACTAAGTATAGATACGTGATTGTAACTTTGACATATTACTGAAGGTATTCCTGCCATTGTAACTGCCTTGTTTCACAATAAAATGTTTATTAAAAAATATATATATATATATATAAAAAAAACATTAACATTTTAAAATATTAAACAAGCGACAATAATTAAAATGCCTTTCTAAAATAACAATACCCAACCAATCCCCAATACACAACACTATCCATAAATTATTTTTTTACAAAAACATATATACAAACATATATATATATGTGTGTATGTATAGATATATTTATATATATATATAAATTAAACAGATTCAAACATATTACTAAAGCAGATAAAAATTATGAATGAATTAATAAATACATTATTCAATAGTAGTTTTAATACATTTAAATTAATCACTGCCCACCCAATCCCTTTATAAATGATACAACCTGATTTTGAATGTTATTTAATAATTATTTATTTTAATAAACATATAAACAAATAAATAACAATTATCAATAATTATTATTCATTCATAAATCTTTTTTTTTTTAAATACGAACCAAACCCCAAAAATCTAGAACCCCAAAAAAATCAAATTGCAAGTTTTTAATATTTATTTTTGAAAAAGCACTATCCCCTCACTCCCACTAATAAACTGAACAACCTGATTTTTCAGATTTTTTTACATTAACATTACTTAGAAATAATTAAAAATACATTTCACGATAGGATAAATAATGCAATAATAAAATACAATTCTATAAAGAAACATAATGAAGCAATATTATAATAAACTGTTGCGTAAACTTCAATATTATTGTGAAAAAGATTTTTAAAAAGGATATACTTAACTTTGAAAATTTTGCCCTCAATAGTTCTGCATTCCGTCCATCAATTGTGTATCTTTTGCTTCCTCGCTCTAAGTGCGCCGGGTATGCCCAGATGTGGGTCTTGGGCTCACGGTGCCACTGGATTCAAGCTATCCTGGCTGATGAGGGGTGAAACCCAGAAACCGGTCCTAGGATGCTTGTTTCCGGTCCAGAGAGGACCTGGCTTGGCAGTTCGGGCTGGACTGTTCCCATGAGGAACAGGGTCAAGACTGATTTGCATATGGCCAGGTCTAAACTGGGGTGGTATGGTGAGCAAAAGAATGATGGATTTAACCCAGATCTCTTGACTAGGGGTGAAGGTTTTGTATTTGTTCTGCATTCCGTCCATCAATTGTGTGTCTTTTGCTCAATATTTTCTAAGGCAAAATATTTTGACCACAATATTGTAGTCAAACGATATTTATGATTCAATATTTAGGGGGAATGCAGGTCATAATATATAAACCTGTGGCAGCTGCAAATGGCAGTGTAAAACTAATTAAGTGTCATAATGTTGATGCTTTAAAAACAGTCATCAATCCAGAAGTGGAGGTCAATAGTTTGGGCTGGGGGGCCCATGCAAATCTGGTAATATCTCCATGCAATAGCACTTTTTTATTACTCAAAATGCACAACTCATGTGTACTTTTTCCGACCACTTAAAAATATCAGACTTTTGTTCTGTGCCTTCAATTGCAGTATATTTGTGCACTTCAGAATCAATGTATCAAAATGGTCCTTTATAGTAAAGATAAGGTACCTGGAAAATAAAAACAAACCAGATATATTCTCAGATACAAAATGGAATACCAAGCAATGGTGTAGGGGGGGCAACATTTCAACACATCTTTCTCCCATGTTGATTGCCATATGGGTAGGTTAGATAGAGGAAGGGTGTGAGGGTAAAGGAAACAAAAAGGTGTGGTTTGCCTGTCTACAGAGGTAATATAGCGACCTCCTCCATCTCTCGCAAGGTTTGTTTAGCTTCTCCTGCTCCCGTGTCTTACACTGGAGCTGTATGGCTAAGCACACATAAAGAATTTGAATCATTATCTTGTTTTAGTCCTACTTCTATGTCTGGCCTGTCTCTGTTTCTTTTGATGAACAAATTCTCATCACCCTACTATGTTGCAAAGCCACACATTACAGTCCATCTCCATTGCAAGCTGACTCTGGGGAGAGCTAGCAGACTCCTCGGGTTTGGGAAGCTGCCTTTCCTGTTGCGGGTAGGAGCAGAACCTCCCACTCAGGCTCTTCAAACTTTCCTTTACATGCACAGAGAGGGACAATGCTGTGTAGGAGCTTCCTTTTTTATATTCTCCCCATAACGACCAGCAACCAGATATAGAGAGATATAGAGCCCGAATAAAACTTTGGCGGTCTTCCTGCTGAACCACTGTGGCACTGTGGCAGCGGTCCCAAGTAGAACCGACATGGCGGCGGCCTTCCACCCGCTGATTTACGATGAATGTTGCATGAGCGGCAGACCATGATGAAGTTTCCACCGCTAGCGCATCGGCGGTCCTCAATGCATGTGAATAGTATGCCAACACCACCCGGGCTGCGGTCTTCTACCCAACGAATTCTAATGAAACAGCATTACTGGCAGTCCTCTAGCAGTAGCTCTCTGACGGTGATAAACATTTGTGACTCGCGCTCAGCAAAGCAAAGCAATAGAAACGTGGCCACTGGAAGGACACAAAACCAAATCACTTGGTGTTTCCAGGCCAATTGAAGACACCTGCATAGCACACAAAAAATATACACCATTTCAAGCCATGGTCCTTTGTCACTCCACAGCTCCACAGGACAGTCAGAGGCAAAATTGAGTCAGAGAAGCCTGGTTATAATTATTTTTCATTTAGTTCACTTTTCATTTACCACAAACTTTACTTTTCACACCAAGGCCTACCTACTTTTCTTTTCCCATCACTATTTTCTCCTGGGTGTCTGTTCATTTATTATTGTGATGTTACTCCATTCACCCTTTTTATAATGCCCCAACCACAAATCCCAAGTTTTAGGAGCAAGAACTTTCTGTCATGGTGAATGAAATGCTTAGAGTAGAGCCACAATTGTTTGGAGAACAAGTCCAACATACTTCTCTCAGCAGGAAAAGGGAAATGTGGGACAGAATCATCTTCAAAGTGAAAGTGGTAATCCAACGTACACAGGTGGATATTAGGAAGCGTTGGAGCGACCTAAGGGCCAAGGTGCATAATCTGGTCTCTAAGCAACACCTGGAGGTCATGAAGACAAGTGGAGGCCCTCCCAGCACACAAGTACAGTTACTTCCCCGGGAGGAGAAATTCGTGGGCATCATCCACACTGAAGGCATGCATGATATACCTGGGGAGCAGATTCTGGTAAGTGAAACATCACAAACTGATAAGAAATAACATCCCCCTGTTTGCTCACATACCAGCTCCCAAAAATGTATGTAGCAAATATGTCCCTAACTACCAATCAGCAAAGTATCAGTATCAGTATAAGAGAGGTAAATCATAATGTGTAAATGTTTCCTATCGCATATGGAGTATGTTGCAACAATTTCCACACCATGCCATGATGACCACAAGTGAAATATAAAGGAAATTAAACCCTTATACATCTTATCTGCCTCAATGTAAAGCTATGGCCAATACCAACAGAACAATGTCTACAGGTATGTCACACTGAGAAGCAAGATATTATAGGTTATTTGGATTTTGACATGAGTACAACTAGCATGATGCACTTCGTCACACACAACAAAACAAAATTAAACTGTGATTTTGCACAATGTCACAAGTAACTCAAAGAACAACAGAGCCTTCCAGTCCCATGGAGTGACCAATCTGCATCCATTGCCCTCCTCAAAGATATGTCACTGTACTGCCTTGTATGTAGTCCTGGTCACATCACCTGAACTATATTGTACCATGATGGACCACACAACAAGTGTGTTTGTCCAACAGCAAAAGACATGAACCCAAATCAAAATTTGTGAAGTGGCAGGTGACCCTTTGACTCTGCACTGCTCACATGATCAGTATTGGCAAAGACTCAAACAAGTTGTGTCATCTACTGTCTTGCACTCTGCTGGGCCTCAAAATGTTCCATTTCGCCTACACATCTCAACTGTGTTGGATATAATGTATTGTAGATGTGATATATTTGTCATAACCAAACAGACCACAACTCAGCACGTGCTTTGAGCTTCGTATCAGAAGTACATGTGTAAGGAATAACAAATTGTCTGTTAAAAATGCGCTTTAACATTGAAATCTATCAAACCGTAAACCTCTGCCTATTGTTTTGCGTAACAAGATTTGGAGGCATAAATCACACTTTAAACAATACCAATGTTCTCTTTTTTCCAACAGATTCGTCACTCATAACAGGTGGACACAACACTGAAACTGAGAAGACCCCTACTGCACCCCAGGAGAATGACGGCAGAGATGACGACAGTATCCTGATGTGGAACACAGTGCTGGGCCATTAAGTCAGACTGTACTGAACCCAAATGTAATACTCACTGGGCTAACATCACTACCCCCCCCCCCATGCAAGTACCCAGCCACCAATTCCACCCATACCCTGTGACCCTGGCACAGAATCCCACAACTTTTGCACCACAGTCCTGGCTCTGGAAGTGCCAGTCACCACCCATGCAACCGTAGAGCTGGGGACCTTGACCAGTGCCAAAAGCACATGTATGTCTAGGTCAGGGTACTAGGAGGGTATCTGTGGGCCAGCAGAGTGAAGCCACTGGGGACACCATTGCCCAGTCTGACATTGACCACTTCTTGGGAGCTTACAATCAGTCCAAAGATAAGATAGACCATATACCGACTGAGATCAGGGAATGAAGCAGGTGCAGAGGGACCAACACACTAAGGGCCAGATGTAGGTAATTCATATTTACCGACTCTTAAATACCGAATTTTACAGATTCGGTATTTAAGAGTCGGTAAATATGAAGGGGGGAGATGTAGGTAATTCCAATTTGAGAATTACCGAATCGGTAGGATTCGGTATTTACCGATTTGGTAAATACCGAATCGGTATTGCCCATTGATTCCTATGGGCCATGAAGCCCATAGGAATCAATGGGCAATACCTATTCGGTATTTACCGAATCAGTGAATACCGAATCCTGCAAGGGTGCAGGGGGTGTCACTTTGACACCCTCTAGCACCCCAATTCCGGACTTGTGTGCCATGTGGCACACAGACATGCCCTAAGGGCATGTCTGTGTGTCACATTGCACAGGTGTGCATGCACAGATGTGCATGCACACCTGAATTCGGTATTTTACCACCCAATTGGATTGGGTGGTAAAATACCGATTCTTAAGGGCCTGTGACACTCTTGAGAGTGTCACCTACATGTGGATTTACCGAATCGGTAAAATGACCAATTCGGTATTTTACCGAATCAGTAAATTCACTGATTCTGTAAAATGATGGCCCCTACATGCCAAATCCTAAATACCGGTCGGTAACGGCCGAAATCGGCCGTTACCGACCAGTATTTTCTCTCCTACATCTGGCCCTAAGTTGGCTGCCCTCAATTCCAACCTGGGCACCTTCATTGGGGTGTTGGTGGACATCAACACCACTCTGGCCAGGGCTTTTCCACCCCAATCCACATCTTCCTATGTAGCCCCACCATCAGGGTTTCTACATCAGCAGCAGCCACAGGAAGGGAGGCCCTGCCAGAGAGACAAACACCTACCAACACCCCAGTCACTGCACCTGCAGACACCCCCCTGCCATGCAAAGGCTGGGGCGCCCACGCAAATATCCAGCTGATTCGGATGAACAGAACAATACCACCACCAGCAAGAAAACCCGTTCCTAATGTCCCCCTGTATCAGCCTACCATTCTCTTTGAGGACTATTCCTAGACCCAGTTCTCTTCCTGATGCCCGGAGTAAGTTGGACATTGAACTCCAAGCAATGTGCCATCTAGAACAAGGATTTTATTCCCCCATGACCGACTCATTCACTCTTTCTTTGCATGGACCATTATTTCACCTATTGTATCATTTTCTTTGTTCACTAACAATAAAGGCACTTTTTACAAATCTCATGGACTGATGTACTACATTTCATATCTAGCAAACCTTTGATGTATACCCATCTGAAACCTACCAACAGTTGCCTGGGTAGGTATGTACATTTAGCATGTACACAATGTATGCCATAGGTACACAGCCATGTGTCACCAAAATATCGATTCCAATGTGTCATTAAATACCTCCTTCCTCCCATCATAATCGCAATGGGCTAACATGATGTCACTTGAACACAAATGAAGAAACTATGCATAAAATATGTCCTAGCAAACAAAATGTTTATTCTCAGATGTAACGTACAAGGAAGAAAGGGACAGGGTTGAAAATGTCCAGGTGATTAGGCTATCCATCAATGATTAATGTCAACACCTGCTACCTGCACAAATCAAGCAGGTGTCACACCACTAGTCAAACAGATGGCAGTGCAGCATTTTTTTTCGTACTGTTTCATTCCAGTACACTGGGCCTATATCTGGTGTCATGTCACAAACAATGTTCAGTAGCGTGCTAGGATTACTCTTTGCTTCCTTGAAGTGATAGAGCAACAGCTACATCCAGTTCCTAAGACGTCAGGAGTGACCCAATGTGAAGGGGGAATTTCAAGGGTATGCTAATTGCTAAACTGTCACAACTGATTGGAGTCTATGATGCAACACATATTGTATCAAGACCAACACACAACAGGGAACCAGTACATAATATTACTCTGAACTCACAATCAATAACTGTGCAAGCTGTCTTGCTATTGCATATGTACACCCAAACTCTGTGTTTGTCAGTTCCAGGAACAAGCCATGTCACCCTTGTACATCCAAACGGCAACATAGGCCAGCAGATGTCACAATTCCGAAATGTCCAAATGAAGATGATGTGGTGAAGGTACCTAGAACAGGAAAAAGTATATAGATAACTTCACAAACCATACACATACAATAATTCACATAGTCCGTATCAGTAGAACACAGTCATGCCCTACACATCAAGGTCAATTGTACAACGGAGACAAAGAGGCCAAAAAAAACCGTGACAGGAACAACATTGGGTGCAATAGCAAAAAATAAACAGGGAGGGGGTTCTAAGAGAGGTAAACAAGCAAAAAATCCCGAACTTAACCACCCGACAGTAACACCGGCAAGCCAATCTAACCTGGACATTGGACCTCATAGAGTAAATAATACTGGAACTAATGCTATAGCTGAAGGTCCATTGGTCCTCGATGATGGGTTTTGGTCGAAAGTGGGTGGTATTGTGGCATCCTCTATTGGACCAATTACAGATAGATTAAAGGTCATTGAAGGGAGACTAAAGAAGATCGACCAGCTGACCTTATCAAATCTAGAACTCCATAAGAAGATTCAACCTATAGCATACCCCACATCCCAGGCTAACCCCCTTACAATTAAAGCGACAAGCAACACACAGATGCCTACGCTTTTGCCTATACCCAAACTTTGCACTGTGGATCTGACAGAAGAAATCCTTCGGAGTGAGGCTGAATGCGGACTGCAAGGGAATACCGCTACTAATCCCCTGGAATATAGGGGCTCAATTAATAGAACTGATAATCAATTTGTCACAGGGGGAGGAGGCTCGTATAAAGGGAAGGGTGGTAATGTACGCAATGAAGTGGTGGTCCAAGGCCCAGCTCTGCCTAATATCGATTTACCCCCTGAATCTGTCCCATATGTAGTAGTTTTAACAAGGGTCCCAGAGCTGGGGAAAGATAGGCATGAATCTTTTATAGATTTAAAAAACAAAACCATACACTGGCTTAACTTCCATAGACCTTTACCCCACAACATTCAAAGTAAGATCCTATTTACACAAAGAGTCAACTGGGTTGGTAAAACAAGAAAAAATATTGTGGGGGATTGTATAATTGTAAACTTTCAGGATAAACAAGCTGTAGAGCACATTTGCGCGGGCGGCCTACTTTTACTAATACCAAAATACGCCCAATGAATTTAACTTACTTTTACAACCCCGAACCACCCAAGAGAAATTATAATCAACAGAGAAGGCTCTGGGAGGAGAATTATATTGTAAATGGTCTAAAGAGAGGGTATGATTATCATGAAGGATGTGGACTGGAATATGATTTTCCCCCCAGTAGCAATAGTAATAGATATAGTGCCCTGGGTTATGAATATGACATTCCCACCAGCAATAGATATAGTGCGCTTGAAATGGTAGATTGACTTACTCCTAAAACTGTTACATATAGGACCCCGAACATAGCAAAGGTGATAGAAAATACGGCCATAGATAGCGAGATTAGTTCTATTAATGTTGGCATGGGTGGGCAAAATGCACACAATGTGGTAGGTGAAGAAAATGGGAGAATGACTCTAATCTACAGGTGGATAAAAACGGTACCCCTAGTGTAGCGTTGTTACTACCTTTGGATGGTGAGGAAGTAAAAATTACCATAGACGATCGCCAGAACATAGGTCATTGCTCGCTCTCTGTGACTTGCCGAAACTTAAACGAAGATAAGATTCATACTGCCCCAAGTGGAATTATTGAAAAGGGTGACACCATTACCTTCTTATCGTGGAACGTTGCAGGGTTATCAAATAAGTTTAATGCCCCAGGGTACTTACCGTTCATACAAAGCTTTTCTATTATTTGTCTCCAGGAGTGTTGGGAACGGGAGGCTATTCATATTAACGGCTTCCGTACCTTTCATACTCCTGCTATGCTGTCAATAAGGGGCAGAAACATTTCAAATACATTAAATGTCTTGGTTAAAAAAATTATTATCGGTTTTGACAATTATCAATCCTTAGAATTGAACGTGGGAGGAAATCAAGTTATTAATGTGATTAATTTTTATAACAACATCCCGAAGGCAGAACTAAGTAAGGTTCTTGAAGAACTCTTGCAAAACCTCACAATTTTTTTTTTTTTTTTATTATTTTTTATTTTCCAATTAAACACAATACATAGACAGTGCAACACAATTAATTTCCTATATAATTAGTAAACATAAAAGATAACTGAGTATTAAACATAACCTTGAAAAAAAAGAACATTACATCACTTCGTATAATGATCCTAAATAATAAAGTTTAAAAAAAAAGAACTTAAAAGAGGATAAAGACAATCAACATTACTACTATAATTAATACGCATTACAGTACTTCAGACCATACACAGTCCTCCTGCAGTTTCCCAACATAATATCATCATATCATATCCCAAATCCAGCCCGCCACCTACTAATTGGTTCCCATATTCTTAACCCCAATTGCCTTCCTCTCCTACCTTTCCTTGCATATATAGATTTTTCCAAATTATACACTGCCAACAGGTTAGCAAGCCATACTTGCATACCAGGTGGGTTCTTATCCAGCCAAGCCCTTGCTATACAAAGTCTATATACAGCCATGGCAACAAAAATAAAGTCTCTCTCCCCAAAGGTATCCTCCCCTACTATTCCCAATAATATCTGGGCAGGTGTAAGGGTAATTTTCACATCTAGGGAAGATTCCAAAAATCTTTCTATGTCCTTAATTAAAGAATGAAGCTGAGGACATAGGGCAAACATATGTACTATGTCAGCGTCTAGTGAGTTACAACGTGGGCAAGAGATCCCCGTAGTACCGCCCCATTTCTCTATTCTGGCTGGAGTATGATAGAGTAAGTACAGAGTTTTGTATTGTTGTGACTGCAATGGCGCAGAGCAAAGGATCGTTCTTCCTAAGTCCAGTGCCTCCTGAAACCATCCAACTTCTCCATCCAATTTCTCTGCCCACTTACAACCATACTTATCCCTATCATCCTGCTTTAATTCTACGAGGCTTGCGTAAAAGCTACGTATTGAGCAATCTCCCCCTAGCCTAATCTTTTCCATAATATCCACTCTATTAAACCCGGTCCGTCCACCTAGCTTTGTCCCCAAAAAACTCCTTATCTGAAGGAATTTAAAAAAGTCCCGCCTATCTAACCCAAACCTCTCCATTAACTCTGTGAACTGTACAAAGCCTCCTAAATTCATCACATCTCCTACCTGAACAACTCCTTTCGCTGCCCAACCCTCCATTGTCCTGTCCCCGAAAATTTCAGATGGAAAAGATCTATTATTCAGCAACCTAGTATACCAATTAAACCTCCCTATACCCACTTTCTTCATAAGAGCAGGCCAAATCTTAATTCCAGCTTCCAAGGTCTTGAATCTAGTTCTTTTATAATAGGCAAACTCTGTACAGTATAAGAAGCAATTTTCCACCTCCTCCCCCAGAACTGCTGCATAAACCCTATCAGAGCCATCCGTCGTTCTCTGATCAAGCCCTGCCCCTCCAATCAGCCCTTGAATGTATTGAGTTGCGGCTGCCAGATAATATAGCCTGAAATCAGGTGCTCCCCACCCACCTCTCTCTCTGGGAAGGGTCATGAACCTATATGCTCTACGGGTCTTACCCTGCGCCCATATAAATCTATTAAGTAAAGCTTCCAAAGTATTAAACCATTGTCCCTCAAAATACAGGGGTATTGCCCTAAACAAATATAAAAACTTGGGCAATATTAACATTTTAATAACATTCGTACACCCCACTAAAGAAAGATGCAGATTATTCAATCGTTCCAAGTCCAGCTTTACCGTACTCATCAAAGGGGTCATATTCCTCTGTACCACAGTATCAAGATCCGCTGAAATTATCACCCCCAAATATACCGCCGACCCTGTGACCCTTTGATCCGTACATCCCACAATATGTTGATTACAGACTATTTGGGTTTTAGCCCTATTTAAACTATAGCCTGAAACCTGACCAAAGTTAAGAGCCTCAGCTTCAACCTCTCTAATAGCTCCATCTGGGTTAGATGTCAACACAGCTACATCGTCTGCGTAAGCCAAACTTTTAGCCACGCAGCCCTTCAATCTCATTGGGGGGATCTCCTGATTACCTTCCAACCTACGCAAAAAAGGATCTAAGTATATTGCGAAAAGAAGAGGAGATGAGGGACAGCCTTGTCTGGTTCCTCTTTCTATCTTCACTGCAGCTGAATATCCTCTGTTGACCCTAATTCTGGCGCTAGGGTTCTTATATAGTGTTTGCAGGGCTTTAATGAACCTCTCCCCTATGCCACCCCATCTTAAAGTTTGCCATAAATATTCCCAGGAGACCCTATCAAACGCTTTCTCAGCATCCAAAAACAATGCCGCCATAGGGTCTCCCAGGGTACCAGCAGCGTCGAACATTGTAATCACCTGCCTTGTATGCACTGTAGTTCCTTTGCCTGGTATAAACCCATGCTGTGAGCAAACTACAAGATTCTCAACAACTTAGGATGTATAGTCCGCAAATAGTAGTTCTAACTGAAACACATATTGCCTATAAAGACAAACAACTGATCAAACAATTAGGATTTGATCCAATAGTTTGCACAGAATTTAATGCTTCAATTAGGGGAGTAGCGGTCTTAAAACATAAAGGACTGAAATGTGAAATAATTAAGACTCTAACCGATAAAGCTGGCAGATGGGCGATAGCGCAGATAAAGTTAGGAAATTTCAAACTTACAATATGTGGAGTTTATGCTTCTAATCAAGATGAGCCTATAATCTTTGATCAAATTAATATGGAACTACTGGGATGGGGGGGAGAGATTATTGTGTTAGGAGATTTTAATTGCATAATGAATTATAAATTGGATATCACAAGAAAAAATGCTTTTCAAAGGATGAGGAAAACTAGAGCTGCAAATGTGGATCTGGCAGCAATTCATCTTTTAAAAGATGTATGGAGATCTTTAAATCCTGATATAGCTGGATATACTTTTTATTCTGCTGCACATAAGGTATGCTCACGCATTGATATGATATGGGCCTCAGGCTTGATTTTTGATAAATGCAAATGTTTAATGGATATATATCCAAGGGTGACGTCTGATCATAACCCGATCTCTATAACATTTACACTTACAACTGAGGAAAAAACTACTCGCTCCTTCTCTTTTCCTCGTTACTTATTTTCTGACGCCATGTTTATAAATCAGCTCAAAGAGCATATAAAAGAATTCATTGATATTAACAGACAATCGAGCTTACCATGGATAGTCTGGGATTCGTGTAAAGCTAGCGTACGGGGATTTACCCAACAATACATTTGGCGACAAAACAAAGAACTTCGAACTATAAATCAACAAAGGTTAAACGAAATCAGGGATATTGAACTCCAGATATCTGATGCTATTTGTAACAATGCTTTAAACTTAGAAGATTTAAACTTCAAATTAATTGAGCTTAAAGCAGCAATTAAAAACCTTCTGAGGGATAAAAGCATTAATAAACTTAAAAAATATCATCTAGAACAGTATGAAAATGGAGATAAAAGTGGGAAATTATTGGCTTACAAAGTTGCGGAAGATCGCTCCATTAATATGGTTAAAGAAATTAAAGGGGACAATAATCAATTATTCTGTGATCCAAAATCGATTCTACAACAGTTTGCTTCTTTCTATCAAACTCTTTATACACCGGAAGATGCTATCTTAGATGACTGTATTAATAATTATATTGATGTTAATAAAGTCAATAACTTAGATCCAGATCAATCGGCTCAATTAGAGGCCGAGATCACGCCTTTAGAAATTAGGGGCGCAATTAAATCTCTTGCAATGGGTAAAGCTGTTGGGGAAGATCTTATTCCTTTGGAACTGTATAAATATTGCACTGAAGAATTATTACCACTATTTGTTGATGTGATTAGTGCTATTGGTAAAGGGCAACAAGCACCCAGATCATGGAATCTAACTCAAATTATTTTCTTTTTTAAAAAAGGTAAAGCACCACAAGAGAGGGGATCTTACAGGCCTATCTCTCTAATTAACAGCGATGCAAAAATCTTTGCCAAAATACTGGCTACTAGATTAGCTCCGTATATGTCCCAACTTGTCTCTCCCCAACAACATGGATTCATCCCTAAGCGTGACACCACAGCACATATTAACATGGCTATATCAGCTTTTGATGTAGCATGGATTAAACACACCCCACTCGGTATGATTTTATTAGACGCTGAAAAAGCATTTGACCGGGTGGGGTGGGGTTTTCTGTGGGCCGCACTACAGGCATTTGGTATTAAAGGAAAACATCTACGATGGATTCAATCTTTATATGATAATCCTATGGGTAAGATTTCATATATGGGAAAATGCTCTTCTTTGTTTTCCATTAAAAGAGGGACAAGGCAAG
The DNA here is from genome assembly GCF_964263255.1 of Lissotriton vulgaris. Classification (NCBI taxonomy): domain Eukaryota; kingdom Metazoa; phylum Chordata; class Amphibia; order Caudata; family Salamandridae; genus Lissotriton; species Lissotriton vulgaris. Next base: position 968,211,254 of record NC_141693.1, on the reverse strand, counting down.
GGTGCCCTTTATCACCATTACTTTTTGCTCTTGCAATAGAGCCTTTTTTAATTGCTTTACAACGTCAAACATTAATCTGCCCTTTTTTTAATGGATTAGATAAATTAGATATAACTGTATATGCTGACGATATCGCAGTTTTTTCCCCAGATGTCGCTAAAACTATGAAAGGTATTTTAATAGAAGCTGGCATCTATGGCTCAGTTTCTGGTTACAAACTTAATACCACCAAAACCCAAGTCGTCATGAATTACCAACCTACTACTCCTGTCCCTGGAATTAGCAATGTAGCCACCTACTTAGGTGTTAAAATATGCTCAGATATTGATTCCATCATAGGACTAAATTACGAACCTTTATTAAAAGAAACTGCGATGCAACTTAAGAAATGGCATAAACTTCCTATCAATATGATTGGTCGAATAAATTTAATAAAAATGAAAATTCTGCCTAAATTCTTGTATTTGTTTCGAACAATCCCTTTGCGGGTAAATAATTCCTTCTTCACCAGACTAGAAGGTATCATTGGCAGTTTTGTATGGGGATATAAAAAAGCCCGGCGTGCTGTATCACTGCTTAAACTTCCCTTTAGTCAAGGAGGACTGCTTTTTCCGGACTTCAAATTTTACTACTGGTCAGCATTTATGACTCGGATTTGCAGTTTGGCAGTTCTGGATAAATGTTTATATTTTCACAAGTTTCTACTAGGATTAGATGTCAATATGTTTTTGTATAGGATGAATGACCCCAACTATTTTAAAAGGGTTAAATTTAAGACCATAAGGGACACTGTGAGTATCTGGCGATCTATTATGGCTAAATGCAATACATCTCTTTTTCACAGTCAAACACCTTTATGGGGCAATCCCGGCTTTCCTACTATTTTTCATGACACAGCCTGTCAAATGTTTTTAAACTCTGGTATTAGACTTCTGGGGGATTTATATGATCATCTTGGCTTTATGGCATTTGATAAAATGAAACTTTGCTACAACCTACCAGAAATAGCTAGGTTTAAATACTATCAGATTAGAGATTACTTAGTGAAAAAAATAGAACTCACTACAGTCTCAGAATCTGAGATATGGGACTGTATCTATAGGGATGCTGATAAATCTATCATAAGCCTGGGTTATAAGCTCTTTTCTGATCTCAAGACCGGTGATGCTACTATTTTAACAGAGAAATGGAATAGGAAACTGGCAATGAGTATTCCTACAGATTTAATTGTCACATCATTTAAAAGCCTAAATACATCAGTTCAATCTTCCAGCTTAAAATTGCAGATGTTTAAAACAATCTGTCAATTATATTATACGCCTGAAAGGATACTTAAATGGGCAACGAACAACATTCATTCAGATAAAACGAAATGCCCTAAATGTGATTTGAGTGGTGCGGACATTGTCCACATGTTTTTTACTTGCCCTCACCTCAAGGAATACTGGGAAGGAATAACTAAGGTTATCACTGAGAGGTTGGAGCAACCTTTCTTATTCTCAAATATTGATGTTTGCGTAGGCGTCAATGGGGGTGAAAGGTTTAAAGATCTGTTGAATATCCTAATCACTTGTGGAAGGTTAATTGTTGCCAGAGCATGGATTCAAAAGAACCCACCAATAGTTTTAGAATGGTGGAGTTTAGTAAAGGAGATCCATAGTATGGAAGCCGCTATTGCAGATTCAAGGGGAGTGCAGGCCAGACGAAAAATCGACAGAATATGGGGGTTATTCATGTCTTAGCAAATATTTTTCAAAATACATGTTTATCGATTCTTAATTTTATGTTTCGCACTGTTTAAATAATGCTATATATTTATCTAAATGCAATTATGGAATTCTGTCATATTTTTGTTTCTTTTTTCTTTCGTGAAAAAATGAATTGTTTATTGCCTATGTGATCCTTTGATGCAAATAAAAAACTTTGAAAAAAAAAAAAATCGCCTGAACACCTCCCTCACCCCTTCTGTATCTTGAATATTAACCCCCTGTTCATCCCTAATTTCCATGATATCCGCAGCTGCCAATCTCTGCCTAGTGCGGACAGCTAGCAAATGTCCCACTTTCTCGCTAAGCTCATATGCTCCTTCTTTCTTAATTAAATAGTTATCTGCTGCTTTTTTAGCTATATGTTCTATTGCTGAGGCCTTTAGTGAAACGATTTTAAGTAAATGTTGTTCCAATGAGAGTTGTTCTTCTATAGCTACTCCCAATTCCTCTTCTGCTTTCAGTAATTCACTATTTATCCCCTTAATCCTGTCTTTTTCCTTTTTCTGGGATGAGAGTACGAAACTTAGGGTCTCTCCCCTAACCCCTGCCTTAAAGGCATCCCAAACCACTCCTGATGGTGCCGTACCTCTGTTAATGTCCCAGAATCCCTCAATCCAACCCTCCATATACCTCCTATACCCCTCATCCGTCAAAAGTGATCTTTCAAATGTCCATTGTGCTTCCTTCCTCCCCCCTTGGCCCATCTTAATAGTTAGAATAACAGGGCTATGATCCGACACCACTCGCGGTTGTTTTTCAATCTGTGCCCCCCCCGATCAAGGATCCCGAGATGAGAAAATAGTCTAGCCTAACGAGCACTCTGTGTGGAGCTGAGTAGAATGTGCTGGGATCTTTATTTGGGAGAATCTTGATCCATGGATCAGTCAGTGAGTTATGTGCAACTAGCCCTACTATAGCCCTATATGTTTTCTTCTTCCTACCTCCGTAATGACCCCCTGGCTGTAAGAATGAACTCGAGGGATCATGAATATTTAAGTCTCCACAAAATACAATTGGTTCTGACCAATGTGCTAGCTCTGCGTCCAAGTAATGAAAAACCTCAGGATCATCTTCCGTTGACCCGTAGACTGTTACAAGGGTAAATTTATCACCTTTAAAACTTATCTCCACTATCACCCACCGACCCCACTGATCCTCCTTCTTCCTTATTACCACCACGTCTCTACTTTTGCCTAAAACTGCTACCCCCCTATTTCTAGACCCTTGTTTAGAATTGGCCAAAACCATGAACCCTAGCTGTCCCAAAAGATAACTCTTAGATGCCTCCACATGTGTTTCTTGCAGACATACTAAGTCTAGTCTCATCAATCTCAAAAGTGCAGCCACTCTTAGCCTCTTCGCAGAGTCGTTCAAACCACAAACATTTATAGTGGCAATTCTACAGCTCATTTAAGGGATATCAAACTTTTCCCAGGGACTATGAGATCATACTTAAGCAGCTGCTTCAAATTCTTACTATTCTTACTCAAGTGCTGAAATAACCAGATAAAGTGTGTGTTACACTGTCCACCCTTGTGTTGTACTAAACATTGTGCTGTTTTTCCTCTACATTTTTTATTTCCCCTTAACCCCCTTATCCCTCCCTGCCCCCCCTTCTCCTCCCTTGCTGACCCACCCCCCTCCCCCCCTTTACAGGCAAATAGGTCCATAAGACCTATGTGTGATCGCTGCAGATCGTGGCTGTCGCTAGCCACCCCCTGACCCCCCCGCCACCCCCACTCTACTCCCCTAACTTTTTCCCCCATATATCTATCCTCCCCTTACCCATTCTTATTTTCTTAGTTACAGTGCTCTGTGCTTCTTTTTTAGTGTATAAGCCAAAAATATACACATACGTTTCAACCATTCTTCTTCTGTTTAAGCTCTTCCAAGAACTGCTGAGCCTTAACCTCTGACCAAAACATTAGCACCTTCCCACTTACGACCACCTTCAATCTTGCTGGAAATAACAAATACGCCTCAGCACCCACTGCCTGAAACGGTTTGATAAGCTCCCTCAACCTCCATCTCCTCTCTACCGTCACATGGCAGAAGTCTGGTCTAGTGAAGAAGGTAGTCCCCTCAAATGTCCGCCTATTATCTGGCCTTGCTTTTTCCAACAGTTCTTCTCTAAGGAGATAATTGCCTACATAAATCAGAATGGCTCTGGGTAGAGGTGGTTGTCCCCCCCTCCCCTGGCTTTCTTGACTGTGAATGGGAATCTGTGGGCTCGTTGAACCTCCTTTTCCCACTGCCAATCGGACTCCGGGAATGCTCCTTTTAAGAGATTTACCACAAACTTTAAAACATTCTGCCCTTCTGTCCCTTCTTCCACTCCCAAGAGGCGGACATTGTTCCTCCGCTGGCGGTTTTCACATTCCTCCATCTTCCAAAGCAAGTCTTCCGCCATCTTTTCTTGAGTTCCTTTAAAGTCCTGCCAGGCTTCCACCTCATCTTCTAATCTCCCTGTCCTCTCCTCCACCTCCGTAACTCGACTTACAATACCATCATAAAGTTTGTTGACTTTTTTTAAGGTATTATGGATTTTTTTCGTTGCATGCCTTGCCCTTCTACTTTCAGCTCTAGCCTCCCCCTGCATTAGCTTTAAAGTACTAGTTATCATATGAAAGGGAGCTTGCAGCTGTGCTGGAAGTGGGGTTACATCAGAAGCAATTCCGCCTGCGACTCTCTCTTCCATATACGTCTGTGACGCTGCTGAGTAGTCCCAAAGAAGCTTCATTCCCCCCACCGGGGATCCTTGTCCTTGCCCATGCTTTCTTCCCTTTACCCTTCTTTTTTTCTGGGTACTTTCCTTCCCTGATGAGCTCATGCCTGAAGTAGTCTCTTCATCCTCCTCAGTGTCGGACTCACTTATTAATGATTCATCCGTGTCTTCATTAACTGAGAAAAAACAGTCTCCTTCAGTTGAGCCTTCTGCCACTTCAGGAACATCAACTGTCTTTGATACTTTGCCCTTTTTTGTCAGACTGACCTTGCTGCCCCATGACTTTCCAGCTTTCATTTCAGCCTCAACCTGCATTAGGGCTTCAAGCATATCAGAACTCCCTGCAGCTTTAGCCATATGGTCCGCATCATGGGGTTGGTTTACTGCCAATCCAGCCTGTTCAACGCTGTGACCCTTACCGGCATGTATGTTTAGCTCGAGATCCACAGCAGCCTCGCCATCCTTTTCCCCTCTCGCTCTGTCACCTCCAGCTTTGCCTCTGCTTCTGCCTCCGCCGCCATCACAGCCATCCTCGCGGTCTGCCTCGCAGTCTGCCTCAATGCGTGACTGTTGCCTAGCGACCAGAACAGCGTCTGCAGAAGCGTCCTCTGCAGCGTCCTCGAGGACGCCTCCGGTGCCTGCTGAGCCCCCATCGAGCTGTAGAGAGTTTCTTGGGGTAAACGCCTCAATCACGGTAGGCTGCCTCATACCCATGTCTCTATTCTTGCCCGAGGGTCCCGCTGCCTGATTTTCCGCATTGTTCGCGCTTTCCTTGGTTACTACCGTGGGGCCGCTTTTAGATGTTTCTTTTACCGGCGCCTTACCGCGTAGCTCTGCTTTCTTTCCTTTCGGCGTTGAGACTGGGGCTGGGGCAGTTGATTTTCATATGGCCCCCGGCATCCTCTGTGACCCAGAACCTGCATCAGTCTTTCCAGGGTCCGCACTCTGCTTCTGCTTGCCTGAGTCCGGCTGCGGCTGTGGTTTATTTTTTTCCTTCTCCTTCTCTTTTTCTGACTTCGAGGGACGTGGTGGTAGCGGCATCTTATTCAAAGAGTAATTTCCACCCAGACGCCGTGCTACTTTTAGTTGCAAACAAGTAAAGCCAAATCCTCTATTGAGCACTTTTCTAATAAAGGATAATCCCAGCCGTCTTATGCGACACCAGAATTCACGCGCCATCTGGGGAAAACAGGGATTCATCCTAAGAAACTTAGCCTACAGGGGGTATAGCCAGGAGGTAGCCAGGAGCGACTCCTCACCACAACCCGTCAGCGGCCATCTTGCCCCCCTATCGCATCCTTCCAAAACCTCACAAATTCTGATGATAATTGCTTTGTGGAGAAATGTGTCCTATGGATGGGTGATCTTAATTGTTTTTTATGCCCTAAAAGTCACTCATTATTAAATACAACAGAGGCTGTCCAATACCCTTGAACCAGGGACAGTTAATAATAGCACCTAACAAAAGGTTCAGGTACACAGATTCAATAACAAGTACAAGTTCATACAAAGAAATTCGTTACAGCAAAAGAAAAAAGGAAAGAAAGAAGCCTATATTTCCAAAATAGTTTAAAAAAAAGTATAATTTATTAAACATGCAAATTCAGATAAAACACACTTCAAGTAAAACAAACGCTCAAAGAAAAGTGTTGGCAGAACAAAAACAACCAATTCATATTACCAGACACGTGGCTAACATACAGACATTACATGTACAAAAAGAACAACAAAAACAAATATAATGTGTCCTTCACAAAATATGGCCACAGAATGCGTCGACGGCGTTTCGACCGCTGGTTGGCTATGCGGTCATCATCAGGACAAACAATGATTTGAGCGTTTTCGTAACAGCATTTAAAGCTGCCAATTCAGAGTTTGAACGGCAGGTGCAGTATGTTAAAATTTGATAAATAAGTCAAATATCCTCATAACAAAAGTCGAGGACTGATATAAAGCTTGCATTCGAGTATATCTTCAGCAAGAAAAGAAAGTCAATGGAAAGCATTTAATTATGGCCCAGCATTAGCCCAATCAATCGGCATAAGTCCGTGGGTCAAGCGGGATAGTTTGCGGCACCGCTATACTCGGCACGCCTTGCTCGAGCAAGGTGCCGCTGAAGATATACTCGAATGCAAGCTTTATATCAGTCCTCGACTTTTGTTATGAGGATATTTGACTTATTTATCAAATTTTAACGTACTGCACCTGCCGTTCAAACTCTGAATTGGCTGCTTTAAATGCTGTTACGAAAACGTTCAAATCATTGTTTGTCCTGATGATGACCGCATAGTAAACCAGCGGTCGAAACGCCGTCGACACATTCTGTGGCCATAATTTGTGAAGGACACATTATATTTGTTTTTGTTGTTCTTTTTGTACATGTAATGTCTGTATGTTAGCCACGTGTCTGGTAATATGAATTGGTTGTTTTTGATCTGCCAACACTTTTCTTTGAGCGTTTGTTTTACTTGAAGTGTGTTTTATCTGAATTTGCATGTTTAATAACTTATGAGTATTTTTCGAAACTATTTTGGAAATATAGGCCTCTTTCTTTCCTTTTTTCTTTTGCTGTAACAAATTTCTTTGCATGAACTTGTACTTGTTATTTAACCTAATAGTCACTCAGGCGCCTGTGGTTTGGATAATGCTAGAGGTGACCCTTGTACTCATTTCATACACACAACTGCCGGGAACTGTTTTAATACTGTATTATTCGGCCTGGATTTAGGCTTTTTAAACGAATTATGTATCCCACAGATTCCTTTTGTACCAACATTTAATGGTAGGGGGTGTAACTCGGTGATAGACTTTGTATTGATATCTAATAGTCACTTTTGCCATGTTCTGAATTTCCAAACATGTGACATAACAATAAGTGACCATTTTCAAAATAGTTTCTCTCTAACCTTTGTCGCACGTATTAGGAAAAATACTGATGTAATTGACAACTTGTACAGTCATAGAATAAGCTTAGCAAAGAAGAAGGGCTATTCTATAAAATGGAACAAAGTAGAGCCTACGGCGTTCTTTGAAACTTTACTGAAGAACAAGTATAAAGACTTTATGGTATGTCTCTCAGACAATGATGACTATACTTCAGTTATCTCTGCTTTTTGTAACATCTCTAAAGAAAATTATAATTCACTCACAGGAAGGTCGAAGAAGAAGAGATCTAAGGCTGAGGGCTGGTTCAATGCAGAGAGTAGCAAAGCCCATGCAGCTTTAAAGATGATATTCAAAGGCGAACCGAAAAACCCTATTGAAATTAGAAAAGCTAGAGCTACTTATTATGGCGCAATAAAAATCCGAAAGAAGGAACTAAGGCAGGAGGCGTGGCAGGCCTTACATCAAACCTGTTTGTTAAAAGATATCGTAGGATTTTGGAAAGAGGTGAATGCCCCTTTTTTGTCGACTGGAAAAATGACGCCATAGAGGTGACAATGGATGAGAGCACTTTGGTAAATCACTTTACTGAGCAATACAAAAAAGATGACTCACAAGGGAACGTGTATAATGAAGCATCTGGGGCGGAGGAGAACAATGTGCAGGGCTTTTTTCCAATAGCCATTGTTTTCTCACTGTCTGAAGTCGAAATCGCCATAGCAGAGAGTGCCGCAGGTAAACCCCCAGGGCCGGATGGGGTACCTATAGACATATACAAATCTAATGTTAGTCTATGGGCACCCCTCCTGACAAATGTTTTAAATTGCTGTAATACAATTGTGTTCCTCTTGACATGGCAATAGGCCATTGTGGTCCCAATCTTCAAAAAAGGAGACCGTAATGATCCAAAATGTTACAGGCCACTATCATTACTGGATTCCCTGATGAAGGTTGTGGGAAGGGTTATATTAAACAGATTGAAGTCATGGGTAGAAGACACAGGTATCCTCTCAAAATTCCAATATGGTTTTAAAACTGGGTTAGGCACTATAGAACAAGGTCTAAATTTAGCAATAATTATAGGCAAATATGTGGTGGCAAAAGGGGATAAGCTATACTTAACATTCGTCGATTTAAGTTCGGCTTTTGATGGCCTAAATCACAAAACTTTTTGGTCTACACTTTTAGAATTAGGTATTGACCAAAATCTGCTGATTTTTATTAAAGAATTATATCGGGGGGCTGGTGCGAAGGTACGGTTTGGGAGTAAGGGAGAGTGTACTACCAAATTCCCCATAAACAAAGGAGTGTGGCAGGGATGCATACTTGCTCCATTCTTATTTAATCTATACATAAACAGGTTGGCATCCCATCTTAATCAAGACAGACAAGACTACCCCCAAATCAGAGACCACCCAGCCCCCATTTTGTAATACACACACAATGCTGTGATTATGGCCAGGACACAAGTGGGTCTTCAGAGAGCGCTCTTTACTTTTTCAAACTATATGAGTGATAGAGGATTAAAAATTAACATCAGCAAGACTTTTAGCATGTGTTGCACTACCAAGAGAAACGCCCAATGTAATATCTTCCTATCAAATACAAAGATAGAGTTAACCAACACATTTTCTTATCTGGGCATCAATTTTGATAAGAAGGGGACTTGGTTGACAGCAGCTCATACAAGGAAATTGGCTTTCTCCTGTGCTATTGGAGCGCTGCGTAATTTAGCTAATAAATTAGGGGGCCGACCAGTACACAGTCTTGTGGATATATACAAGATGAAATGTGTCTCCACCTTAACATATGGAGCAGGAATCTGGGGGATAGCGGATACCCACGAAATCCAACTTTGTGAGAATGCATTCCTCTGCTACCTATTAGCAGTCCCTAGATCGACTTCTACATATGTCTGCCACAAAGAGTTCGGTCTATTTTATCTCTCAGATTTTATTAAAGTCAGTCCTATCCTGTTATGGCACAAGGTGTGGACTTCTGAGGAGACCGGACTCAATAGAGATATAATCCAGGATTGCTTGAAACTGCAGGGGACTCTCAAAATTTACTGGCTTATATACGTAAAGAGCTTCCTGAGAGATATCGGACATACCGAATATTTCGATTCCCCCACTACTTTAGCGACAATAGCTAGAAAAGGGCTGAAAGAAACATGTCTCCTTTTTTTAGAGGACAGGCAATGGCGGCTAGAAGGTAATAAGATCTCTGTCATGCAGAATCAATTGATTCTGCAGGTACAGGGCATCCAGCAATACTTGATTTCTACTGAAAGTAGTTACTCTCGCATGTTATTGACCCGCTTCTGGGGGGGGTAACTTTTTTCGATTATTCACTTTCCCTGAAATTAATAACTGGTCAAAAGATCTGATCATGTGCCCCAGCGACCATATTTCCCCACAATCGACGCTACATTGTACATTGTTCTGCAGGTTTTTTTCTTTGCCTAGGGAAAAATACTTATTCCTTTTGTTAAAAAGGTGGGGTTTGAGACAATGTAGACCAGCCCTTCTTAGATTGCAAATACTAAAGGATGTAACAACTATGTACCTAGTGTCAATGTTTTTAAAAAGTGTTATCAGACATAGACAATCAATGAACTAATGAATGTTAATGTTCATGATGACTATGTATATCCCCTTTTAACTGCATATAATATTGTACCTTGATATTTCCTTGTTCCAAATGAATTTTAATGTTCATGATGATTATGCATATCTCCTTTTTACTGCATTTTTACCTGTGCTTTTGTGATCTTCTTAATTGAAATCGAATAAAGTTACTTTTGAATTAGAATTAGAATTTGAAGTATGCTCATCTTCACAGTTCAGCTCAAGATACATCTCACATCATCACAACAAGAGATGCTGTACCAGTCCCAGATATGCCATGTCAAGAAACACTTATTCTCAGGAGAAGAAGTTGTTGATCAGATCCTGACACAAGTGCCCTCCTTCTTCTTCACCACTATCTTCTCTATTTGGCATTTCATGGTCCTCACCCAGTGGTTCTACATGGTCATTATCATCTGCAATGTTGTGGAGCTTTCAGCAGGCCATGGTAATCTGACACACTTTCCGGGAAGTGAGTAGAGGAAGGCTCCCCTTGTCTTGTCCACTTTTCCAGGGTTGAGTAGAGGAAGGCTCCCCTTGTCTTGTCCAGACATTGGAATCTGGCCTTCTGGAGCCTGAAAGCCCGCTCCACTGGCTGCTGTGTTCTTCCATGGGCCTCATTGAAGTGTACTTTCCCTTCCCTTGTTAGATTCCTCAGTGGTGCCAACATCCATGTTCTGCTGGGATACGCTGACTCACCTAGATGGAAGTCAGACATAAGTGTCACAATTACTCAAGCAGTTGGTGTTATACTAATTGACATTTCCCATACAGAGTTAGGACAGTTCATACTTACCAACAAGCCAGGCTCTCTCTGGTTGGAGTTGTGACATCAGCTGGGGTATGGTGCTGTTCCACAGCACAATGGAGTCCTGTGCTGATCCTGGGAACTGGGCCCGACTGTAATTCTCACGTTTGATATTTTCCGCAGGGATGAGATGGAGGTAAGAATCTAGATCCCAACATCCCCCGATTACCACCATCACCCAACAAGTGTCAAAGCATAAGGGAGTGCGATGGGGAAGAGGGGATAACAAGGGAACAAAAGACACATGGCTGAAATATTCATGGTGGAATAGGAATCGTCAGCATCACAGAGAAGGGCTGCATGGAAATCAAGAGGTATGTATCACTATATATCTAATATATAAAAAATTCCAGGTATACTTCTAAAAGACTTGCATTCAATTCTATACAGAGCTCTATATAGAGCTACCCGTGAATGCCCCCTCTTCCGTGAAGGTCTTAGGTATGGAGAGACTGAGTGTGCACTTTTCTTTCTATGTATATAAGGAAGGGTGTTCTATGTGTGGGTATAGGACAAAAGACATAGATCAATAATGGAGGATAGAAAATGAACCAACCTTTAGTAGAAATCAGCACACTTAGAATAACTCTTAAAAAGATTCATTCAAATGGAAAAAAACTAAAAACATATTCCCCTATAGGAAAGAGTAATCTGACATTTAACAGAGCACAAACATGTTATGGAGCAGTCCCAACAGTATGCTCCCCCTACAAAACCCCTAACTGGTTTGGGTTTCATAGGCTAGTGTCAATGGAACGCCCATAGCAGTCATGTAGCAGTCTAGGACCAGCAGCTTCCTGTGTACGATCCTCGGGGCCATACCCCTTTCAACGTTAACCTTCGCCTCACTCTATATGACTCTCTTATAGACTCTACTTCATATTCAGGTTCATTGTCAAACAGTATCAACTGAGGGCGGGCAGATAAAGTGGTACCAGACATCACTGGCTTTTAAAGGTATTAAGTATGGGCGAATTTTGCAAATTTGCGGTACGCAAATTCGTGCAAAAGCGTATTCGCAGTCCGCAAATTTTGCGAACTAGCGGATTTTTTTATTTTTGCGAATTTTTTTTCAGCGTGGCTACCGCGAAGTTACCCATGCGGTCGTACATGGGCGCGGCCATCTTGTTTTCAGTGTTCGCGTTGCGTATTTCCATTTCCGGGCGCTAGTTGCATGCTCGCATTGTGCATTTCCTACGTGCGGGGTGCAATTGCATGTTCGCGTCCATTTTTGCATGCTCGCAGGGGAAATATCGCACAAACTTACCACGTGGTTTACTTTTTCCCTATTCTTTCCTATTTTATTTTCCTTTAACTGTCCAGGACAATGGCAAAAACCTGATGGGGAAGGGTCCCGCACTCCCTTGCGGGCGCTTAAGGGGGGAGGCAGTAAATGCCCGGGAGATCTTCAGCTCAGTGGAGGTGGCCACACTGGTCTTCTTCGTGCAGCGCCACCATCCCAAGACTGTTGCAGCAGGCAGCAAGCCCGGTACCGGGTACGGCCTCCGGGAGCGTCGCCAGCTATGGGGTAAGGTGTGCCGGGCAATGCATCGGGAGTCTGGGGTCCGGCGCACCTACAACCAGGTGACGCACCGGTGCTCGGACATACTGGACCGGGAACACGACCTGCTTGGCGTGGAGATCCCTGGGCTTGGTGAGTACTAGTAGCTATTTAATCACTACTTTGTTGTCTTCTGCACTGTGTTATGATATTGCTAATATATTTTTTTTCCGAAGAGCAAGAATGCTGCTGATTACATTGCAGGTAAATTATGTTTCAAAAGCCACTGTGATTGCAGGTGCTCGCCTGCTCACTGGCGGTGCTACTATGCTTACTTGTTTTCAATTTTGTGCTCATTTGGCCTGAGTGATTATGTATGAGTATACTTTACAGAACTGCGTAATGCTAGACACTAGAGATTACATTGCAGGTAAAATATGTTTCAAAAGCTTCTGTGATTGCAGGTGCTCGCCTGCTCACTGGCGGTGCTACTATGCTTACTTGTTTTCAATTTTGTGCTCATTTTTCCTGAGTGATTATGAATGAGTGTACTTTACAGAACTGCGTAATGCTAGACACTAGAGATTACATTGCAGATAAATTATGTTTCAAAAGCTTCTGTGATTGCAGGTGCTCGCCTGCTCACTGGCGGTGCTTCTATGCTTACTTGTTTTCAATTTTTGCTCATTTGGCCTGAGTGATTAATATGAGTGTACTGTACAGAACTGCGTCATGCTAGACACTAATGACTCAAGTCCAGTCCTTCCTTTGTACTCCTGTCACTAAGAAGAGATAGTGTTGGTGGATTGATAGTTTGAGTATATTATGCCTGGTTATTTAGTAGGAAACTTTTTAGTGGTCAGCAATCATGGCGGACTGTGTCTGTCACTTCGCGTGCCACGGAGTGCTGCCTGCCAGTCCTAGTAGTACCTTTTTGTAGTTGGTTTAGTGAGTTACATAACTTTCCAAGTAGACGGTCCGTAAATCCAGCAATACTAATATCCTAGTAGACCACATCAGATAGGTCAATAAATTTAGTACAATTGTTGTCCATTTCCCCAAAATAATTTGTTATTGTTTTTTTAAATGTTTGATCTGGTTGACAACAATCATCCATGTTTGTGTCTTTCTTTCATGTACATCAGCTCCTCCCAGGGGCAAGAGGACAGAGGTGGCCGTGGCGGCGCCGGCGGAGCAGGAAGGCCAGGATCGGTCCGCCGAGGGCTCCTCTGCTGGTCCAAGTAAGTTTTCCTGTTACTATTAATAATTATACTTCCCTAACTTTTACAGCACCTATTTATTCCAAACATTCATCATAATTCTATTTTTTCCTAAATCGTCTTTGATCTTCTTGTAGACTGTTTCTAAATTCTTATCCTGCCTCTACTATGACTCTTTGTGCTACTACAATTTTATTAGTCTGCCTGTGTAGCTAGCTAAGCTTGCACAGTTGGCAAAAGGTGTTAAACAAAACTCCTATTCAGCAATAGCTCTAGGTACTAAGTGCAGTCCTCTGGGTTGTCCATAATGTCTATTGAAGTCATCTTAATGTTTATGCTTTGACAATTCCCAACAATAAAATATCAATGGCCACCAAGAATAAGATACTAGTTTACGTTTCGATTGGATAGGAGGACATACTTCTACTGTTGTAGGGACTACTCTGCACATACAGAACTATGGACAAGAAATAGGGCAATGGTGATAATAGACGCAGTTAGACTTTCCACATACCTCAGTCATAACAGAAGTTGAACCCCCAATCTCCTTACTGACTAGCTAGTGTGTCAGAGTCATTATTTAGCTCCCGAATGCAGCGATGATCCCCAATGATTATACAACCCAGAACATACGACTACGGAGTCAGAGTCCCGACCACTCAGAGTCACGGACTCATGCTTGCAAATCGCAAACCCTTTCGCTCACTCACTCATGACCAAAAACCACAGAGTCTATGTAAGTTTTAAAGCTTTGTTAAAATTAAAACAACTAGCTCTGTGTGTACTCTGTAGATTACATTTCAATTGTGCATTATATAAAAACATTTATTTAAATCAACTTCATTCATATAAGATAAACGGTGAACTCTTTAAAACTGAACAGTGGCTGATTTTACACATTAATTGTGGGCGAGCCCTCACCTGGTTGGAACTTAAAGTCTTGGTGGTGATGATGACGACTCCGAGTAACATCTTGCTCTTGTTCATAGTAGGGAAGCTTCTGTCTGTTATGAGAAAAATGGTGCGTGTTAAAAAGCAAGCATTCATCAGTTGTGCCAAAAAGTGTAGCATGTTGTGGCTAAGCATCAATAAAAAACACCCTCCCCTTCCAAAAGGGGAATTGTTAGTTTAGACTAGAGAGTCACAAATAATTAAATTTGTTTATGTAGTTACATATTATTTGTTCATTCCTAGACAAAATAGGGAGTGGTGTATATGGCATCTAAAAATATTAAATGCATTTTCTTGGCGTAACACCATCGGCACAGCCCACCACCAGTGCCGGGGCCAGCGCAGAGGCAGTCACTCTAGGGGCGGATGCGGTGCCAGCAGAAACTGCTGTGGGGGATGTCACGGTGGTGCCGGGCAGTGGTAAGCTTAAGCTATTATATTCCTTACTTATTGAGATTGCAGAGTAGGCTCGCTGCAGGGGTGTATATGTTTGTTGTACAGTACAAGTAAGTACACTTTACTGTTAAGAAGACTTAAAAATTTAGAACTAAGTTTTTGTCAACCAGGTAGAAGACAGTCACCCTTGACATCGCATTAGCAATAGCATTAGCGGCAGGAGTTGACGAGTAACCAATGGCCTCCTCTAAATTTGACTTCAACTCAGCTGTGAACATTTTATCGTATCGAGAAGCCAAGTCAGATCAGAGATGAACTTTATGGATGGGATGAACGAAAAGGGAAAGCAGGGTGCAAGGAAGGACGAGCAAGTTAAATTAATGACTGTCAAAGAATGTTACGTGTTTTTGAATGCAGGCACAGTTGGCTGGGAATCTGATGCATGGCCGGTTGAAGGCTGAAGCAAGGATGGGTGGAAGGAGAAAGAAAAGAAGACTGCCTGGGTGGTTGAAGCAGAAACTGTATGTGTGAGCAATATATCCTTTAGTTCAAATTTGAATGCAAGTCAAGCACGGTTGCATGGCAGGCGGTTTACAAAAAAAAATAAAAAGGGTGTTTTTCGGTGAGAAAAAGAAAGGTTTGTCCAGTTGAGACATTAAGAAGAATGATTGACATTTACTTTGAATGGCTGGATGCCTGGATGGTATCTTCCTCATAGATAGCATAGGTGTACATAGAGTAGACAGAGTAGACGGTCACTGGATGAAGAGTGTTACTTTGAAGAGCATGTAACACCGCACGTCCGTGCCAGAGTAGCAAAGCTGAGGAAAGTAGAAGTTGTAATTTTTCAGAATACTCCCTTGACTAACTGTAGTTTGCAAGCACAGCATATATTGTGTATCTATTCTATAGTTCACATTATCAAGTTAAGTCACAACTCACAAGTGCCTTCCTCCGGCGATTACAGGGACCACTCACTACCTCTTAATAATTTTTTTTCAACTCTGTCATTCATGTGTGGCCTATCGGTGTTCACTCAATCAATAAAAACAAAGCACCTAAAGTCATCCCTTATATAAGCAAATATCCTGTGAAGGGATAGATGATCATATTATCTTCTTAATTTCCATTTGTAGTAGTCAGGGAAAGGGCAGGGTGAAAGTTAAATTAATTAAGCAGTAGCCCTTGTAACAGAGTATGGCCAGTGCCACCCGTAATAGAAAAGTAAGAGCTTCACCAATCAACACCTGCATGTTCTGGACTGGTAACAGTAACGCAAGTCTGTGTCATCATGGCTTGCGTCTGTTTTTCTTGGGTGCAACGCTGACTGCACTGGCATTATGCCGGCTTCCACAAGTTTACGTACTAATTTCGCTAAACAAGAGAGAAGAAGAAGATTGGTGTACTGTCTGAGTTTAATGTAGAGAGTCCATATAGTGCTACTAGAATTAACTCCCACTAATGTTAGAGCAGAGGCTGCCGAAGTGGGAGGTTAGATAGATACATGCCACAAATGTTATGTACTGTGCTTGCAAGTTGCTAGTGCTACTGTGACACAACTTTCTGTTGAATTAGTTTGTGTTAATCTTAAAGAGTATTGGTTACAATATTATTCTCTTTCTTCATATAGATAATCCTTCTAAACTATCTAGAAAGGAGTTGGCTATCCGGGCCAGGCGCCGGAAGCTGGAGGCAATTGTCGCCAAATATCGTCGGCTGGTGGCCCAGGAGGAGGAAGATGACTCGCAGTCTACTACTACATCCACAACAGCTGCATCCTCCTCCGCTGCCCCTGGGTCATACAGTCAGCGCAATCCTCCAGCGGTACCTGCGCCGTGGTCCGGCAGCCACCCGCCGCCTCCAAGCAGCGAAAACAACAGCTGCCCCCCACAGTGCCTGCAAGGCTTGGATGCACCAGTTGACCCTGTGAGTGGCCTACCTTGAGCAGCAGGTGGTGACACTGTTGAGGCAGAAAGCCCTGCTCAAGGCCCTCCCTAGAGAGCTGCCAACCACCTGGCCACAGGACACCGCCGGCGAAAGTAGAGACTGTCCCTTGCCCTTTTTTAAAGACTTTGGGGGGAGGGGGTTAATTGGACATTGGGGTTTTTGGACTTTTGGACATTTCATGGACATTGGTTGGGGTTGGGTAGGGGTGTGGGTCGGGTCTTGCGGGATAGTTTATTTTTGCTAGGGTTAAAATAATAATTTATTTTCTACGTAAACACAGCATACGCGTTTTTATGTTTTGTGGGGAGGCAGGGGGAGTTAACTGTACGTTTGTGTTCCTCAAACTTAACTGGCTGCTTGATTCAAATTGTCTAAGTAATAATTGCCCAAATTTCTACAAAAGTGTCACTGACAGAGTTAGTGAATTTAATTGTCCTACTACTTTACTAGTACTACCGTCAGTCTCTCCTCTCCTCCTACTCCATTATTCTTCCTCCCCCAAAATGCTTATCTTACCTGTGATTAGTGTTTGAGAATTGGGCTAGGCACAGGGCTGGCTGCATGGCAAATGGCGATTAAGGTTGGATATGGAATCCTGGATGCATGAAATGGCATTGTTGTGGTGGTAGTAGTAGTGGTACACCCTGGAAGTAGCTGGCAGTAGCAGCATATGAAAAAAAAGGAAATGAGACAGTGAGTGGCCCGAGAGGAGCATTAGAACAGTACAATAGTACAACACACAAGAACAGTGCCATAAATTAAATTGTAGTCTAAGCAATACTAAAGTATTCAATCAAAAGTTAACTATTAGTTGCGTGGATTATGGCTCAATAAGAACTAGTACTGAAGGACACAGCAGCGTAAGCTTTCGTCACTTGTAGGAGGATGTTCTTGTTGATGAATCCACTCGTTGGCGGACATGACATTCTGAAATGATTTGCAAATACTCATGGGTGTGTGTCAAGCAGAATAGGAATATATCCGCGGATTCCGTGACCTGCCTTTAAATTGATTTTCTGTTGCTTTGACCTTATCCTCCCCAGCAAGCGTATGGAATTATTGGTGTCATTTACTCACACACCTCAATGAAAACCACACAGCCCGGGGGAAGAGGTTAGGGTTTGAAAAATGGATGGGAATGAGGGTTGTTTGGAAAGTTTTTTGGAGAGAGAAAAAAAACACAGCATGGACAAACAACAAATGAAGAAAACAAATCTTTGGATACAAGCCTCATAGAAGTTCACAACAATAACATTTATTTAAAAGGTAAGGACAAGTGAAGTGGATACTGTAACTGTATGTTGTTGTAGTTGTCCTGGTTAAATTGGGAAGTTGCATGCAACTACCTATTCCTCTTATTCCCGGTTCTAATTTTATACAGCAAGCCAAATAGCCGCAATTTTACATGAACCGCTGTCTGGACTCTGGCATAACACTACTACACTGGCTCGACCACTCCATACCACGACTAGACAGACATGTAGTTCTGCTGTGGTTGTTGTTGACTTGTTTACCTGTTTTCCACTCACGAAATGGCCATAGTTCTTCCGTAAATTGACGATGATGATCCATCCATCCCAGTGAGTGACTGTAAAGATATTATGTAACTTTGGTCATCATGACTCATCATCATCATCATGGTGTTGGCAAACTCAATGATGTTCATGGAGTCACAGTCTACACACAGTGAGTCCAAGGCCATTTTCCATATTGAAAAATGCAACGTAATGGCCCCTGCAGTAGAAGTACAATCTGTATTAAACAAGGTAAACAGAGTACACTTGAGTTACATTTAGTGTGTAAAAGATTAAATAATAATAACAGAACACATAGATAGGATTCACTTCATGCACAACAAACAAACAACAATTGCTTTCATCAGAGCCAGACAGTGTTGTCCACTGCATGTCATCTCATCATTCATTACCTGTTCCACTTGTTAGCATCTTATTCTTAAGTGAAGGGCCACAGGGCAGCCTCTCCTGTCAATTTCAGAAGTAACAGTCAGCATAGTCAGTCATTCCAGTCCCACTTCTTTTGAGGGGACTCGTCTACGAAGCAACAGTTTCTTGATTCTGCGTAATCCGGCCATCTGTCTTGAGGGAAATGGATAGGGGGAGTCTGGAGGAGGAGGACAGAGGAGCATGACTGAGTTGTGAACTTGTGAACTTCAGGAATGCAGACAGCGGCACCTTCAATATGGAAATACGACGAAGACAGTGCTGTTGATGGATTTGTTGTGATTAAAGTTTTGTCGTGCTAAAAGTTGCAAATCAAAGAAACCAAAAATGGAGGAAGTTACCCCTATTAACTTTACAGGGAGGGGGTGTGCAAAGCTCAAAAAGACCTAGACCCTGTTGCACTCTATTGCACTGAAAGACTTTCAGTTGTAGTAGGAAATCATAACAAGGATCCAAACACTATGTGTTAAAGCAGGCAAAATTACATTTAGCAAGACAAGCAGTATTTAAGTAATATTCTCGGTATCACAACACATTCTGAAATCACAACCAAAAAGACATTTTCAATAAAAACATTTTTATTATTATTCACGAATCATGAGCCTGGGGCCTCCCTAATCGTTAGAATCTTAAAGAATAAACACCTGTCTCTCTTGGATGAGATCAGTACAAGAAGTTAAAAAACAGTTGACGCGGCGTTTCGGTGTACAGTAGTTTCCACCTTTATCAGGACGTAACAATTTCTTGTATTAAAATCATATTTTATTTAGAGGGCTAGGTATCCTCAATTTCATAGTCCTTGGTGTGCTTCTATCAGTCACTCTTAATTTCAGCGTTAGAATTGGAGCCTCTTCTGATTATATATATTTTGCCACCTCTTGTGGGTACACATTGGAGCCACCGTCTTATGGTATCAGGATGAAAAATTATGATTTCAACTATAGTGATTAGCTTGAGTCTTTTATTACGACTTTCTAATCCCTTTCTACATCGCTCATCAGATTATCTCGGGTTTCTTCATCAATTGAAACCTCGGTGCTAATATATGAGTTGCAGCCTCCCTGCTCCAACGTATACAACCGGAAGTCTTCAAGAAAGACACACAGAAATAAAAGTCAAGAAGGACGGAAAAAAAAGTAAGTATTTCAAGCCTAGTTGTCAGGGAAGTAGAGCTTGTCCTCAAACTCTGTAAATTGAACATGGAGTAGGTCAGCTAACAGAGAAGAACTTCCGTCACCTAAGTCGGTGTCCTCTTCTTCCTGCGTGGATTCACATATTTTGTAATCTGGTGCTATGAAATGCTGATTCATCTTGATCATTGTTAACCTCTCCACATTTTTGGGCGAGAGGCGGGTCCTTTTTGAAGTGACAA
The DNA here is from genome assembly GCF_964263255.1 of Lissotriton vulgaris. Classification (NCBI taxonomy): domain Eukaryota; kingdom Metazoa; phylum Chordata; class Amphibia; order Caudata; family Salamandridae; genus Lissotriton; species Lissotriton vulgaris. The sequence goes on along the minus strand of NC_141693.1, from coordinate 968,191,091 downwards.
TGGCACCAGCAGCACTGAAAACACGTTCAGAAGACACACTTGCGAGTGGGCAAGCCAAATAATTTATAGCCAGCCTGGTGATCAGTGGCCATTGAGGCCTTTTCCCATACCTATACACCAATGGATTATGATCAATGAAGACCTCTGTTGGGTCATCCAGATAGGCTTGCACCATCCGCTCAAGGTTCTCCAGGGGTGCTCTACTTTGCGTACCATCTGTTGCCTTTGCATCAACACTGCAATGAGCAAACCCTTGATGAGTTATCCAATCCGCTTCCGACAATATTATGGCTGGGCCTGGTGCAGGTGATGATCCGGTTGCTGGTGTCTTTAACGGCTCTGAGGGAAAGTGACTGCCTTCAGCCACAGAAGTGGACCTTGACGCCGGATGGCCTGCTGCTTCAGTAGTACTTGTGGTGGTTCCTTCAATTTCCTGCCGCTCTTTTTCGAACCGAGTGGCTGACAGAGCTAGCCAATGTTTGTACTTTGAAACATCTTCTTCAGAAAAAGGAATGAATGCATTGCTGGCCAGTGCCTTTTTGTACCATGGATCCAGAATAGTGGCACAAATGTAATGTTGTTGTGAAAGTATGCCTTTAAACCTTACATTTTCAACTAGGCTGCTTATTAAGCTCTCCGCCAACAGATATGCGCCTTGTTTTTCAGCATCAACTCGGAACGTTGAAGACACCGCCTTCAGTTGGTGCTCTAGCATGCGCAACAATGGGATAGCTTTGCCCAAACTACAGTCCTTCATGCTGACTTCACGGGTGAAGACCTCAAAAGGACGAAGCATGTCTATAAGGCTTTTAACTAGGTCCCATTCCTCCACCTCTAGCCTCATGTCTTTCATAGCAGCAGCCCGTGCGTTAAAGACATACTCATTGATTACCAAGTATTGCTCAAACAGACGCTCAAGCATGTAGAAGGTTGAGTTCCAACGTGTTGCCACCTCCTGGATGAGTCCTCTGACTGGCACTCTATGGTTATGTTGAATGATCCTCAGCTGCTTCCGGTCCTTAAAAGAATGGCTGAAATGTGTGCAGATTCTTCGGCAGGTGGTCAGTAACTTGCTGACTGTGTTTTCTTTTTTCAAGAAATTTTGAACAACAATGTTAATGCTGTGCGCCAAACACGACACTCTGAAATAGCCACTATCATTCATGGCATTAACTATATTACTGGTTATTGTATCTCCGTGCACTCCTATGAGTGTGTGCCTGAATTGGAGACAATTTAGGTGCGTTTCCTTGTCGCACTATGCCTGTTAGTGCCTTACGTTGTAGATCCAAAATGTGATTGGGAAATCACTGGAAGGCGCGCTTGTTTTACATGAAACTACCAAGTTTCTTCATAAATTTTGTGATGCTTCAGTCTTTTTTCAAATGAAAACACTCAAATCTTGCTTGAGCTCATCATGTAGAATTTATTTCATTCCAAAAGGATATTACTTGGCAAAATAATAGTCAACATTCATTTCAATCATGAATGATTAATTGCATTACTTCATGCCCGCCCAATGCATTTCGGGTTAATTGGAGTAACCCTTCGTCAGGGGCCTAGAATGCAAACATACAGGACCTTAGCTTTCAGAAAACGAACCATTAGGTAATTCAAAACAATAGTGCATCATGAGACTGTAGTACAACATGGCATAGAATCGATTGCATGCAAGGTTTTAAAACATTGAATGGACATTCTCACAATGGTAAACGATCTTCAAGATGGGATATGGCTAGGATAGCGAGCAGTTAAATTGAATGTGTATCGGAGAAAGTCCTAAGCGAGTGAAAGCAAACAGCATGTCAATTACACAAGTTACGCTGCAACGTGGGACTAATGCACTGAGAAATAAAACCAGTTTGGGTGCGTGAATGAAAATGATAGGTTGAATTACGCAGATGAGGGATACCGGAATAAGGGGAACCCTGCTAGTCTTACCGAGGAGGTAACGCATGGTGCTCTCGCAGTTCCAAACGCGTATCCGGTCAGGTTTGTTGAGGACCAATCAGATGGCGGGTTATAGGGCTACACTATGGCCACGTGATTGAACAAACACGGACTGAAATAATAGATGTGGGTATAAACATGGAAAGTTATGAAAGGGTGGTTCGAGAAAGGTTAGGTAATTAGATACGTTGATTCAAATGCAATATAGTCGAAAGTATCGGCATCTCAAAAACACAGTGAAAGATCACCGTAAAGGATATAACACTCGCTCTGTGATAGGGTCAAGGTTAATCACGTGATCGGACATCCGAAAGTAAACAAACCCTCGTAGAGAAGGCTAACAAGGAATGAGTAAACACTCGTGTCAAAATTCTGAGTCGCATATCTGATCGGGATGATGATATGTGAAGGGGAGGTCAGTTGTATATTGGAAATAATAGAAAATAATAAAAAACATAAAGCTGATACTATAAATTGCCGACTACTATGCATCGGTGGTGTAGGGTGTGTGTAAACGAAAGATATGAAAGAATAAATTAATACATTATGGAGTACATAATCAAGAACAACCAATGTAAATAGACAACATTCTGCATAAAGGCAATCGATAGGAACTAATACACTAACATTGTGCAGATCCAAAGTCTAGCGATCTGCAATTCCTGCATATGGGGTATGCAGATATTGATAGAGGAGTGAAAAGTCTCTCATGATACCACGTGTTGTGCTCCAGTTATAGAAAACATGAATATTCTATTCTGTCATTAATCCCTGTTGGTTGGAGGGAATTGAGTTTTTTGATCCAGTAGAATTCAGCCTGTAAACGTTGTTTGATGGGATCTGTGTCATAACGTATTTTGCCAAGTAATATCCTTTTGGAATGAAATAAATTCTACATGATGAGCTCAAGCAAGATTTGAGTGTTTTCATTTGAAAAAAGACTGAAGCATCACAAAATTTATGAAGAAACTTGGTAGTTTCATGTAAAACAAGCGCGCCTTCCAGTGATTTCCCAATCACATTTTGGATCTACCATTAACTATATTACTGCCATTATCCGTGGAAACATAACCAATCATGCAACTTCTTGGCAGCAGCCATTTAAAGACCTTACTGTTAAACTCCTCCAAAATGTTTACTGCAATATGAGATTTCTCCATGGCAAACATGTCTACTGTTGCATGTTTCCGAGTAGCTTGAAAAATTGTGACACTGTCAACACCTGCAGCTATCTTATCTCTAACCCCCGCAAAAGAGACCAAGTGTGCAGTGATGCACATGTAATCAATGGCTTGGCAACTGGTCCACATGTCTTGTCAGGTGGATAGTGTGAACAGCACTCTTCTGCAAAGCTGCCCCAATCACTTCCAGGAGAGGTTGATGATGTTTCACAGGTGGGGTGCGATGAGGCTGTTGGCTTTAGTTGGCGATGTGGTGGGGGAGGGTCATATGGGGAGCCTGAGTGGGTGGTGCTCATGGTCTTAGTTATGACTTTGGTGCTCACTTTGGTCCAAGTGGTCAGAGGGTCGTGGTTGGTGGGGCTTGGGAGGTTCATCGAGGCGGAGTCCGTAGGGTGCATCCGGGGGTTGAAGCTGTTGTGGATGTCGGTGATCTTGCGGCGGAAGAAGGCCGCGAGGGTGTCGCACAGGGCTTGCGATGGCGGGATCTCATTGGTGCAGGAGCTAGGAGTGGAGATTTCTTTCACGATATTGAATAGCTCTTTGCTGTTGTGGGTGTTGTTGTTGAGGCGGGTTTTGAATGCGGCTCTTTTGGTGGTCCTGATGAGGTGGTGGGGGTTGCGGATGGCGTCTTTGTGGGCTGTGCGGTTGGCAGGAGTTCTGTCACTGAGCAAGATGATCTCGAGTTTCCGGCAGGTGCGCTTGGAGGCTAGGACCTCCGGGGTGAACCAGTTGGCTCTCTGGCTGGTGTCTCTGTTGGTGGGTTGTTTCATAGGTGCTATGGTGTTGACGCAGTCCTCCATCCAGAGCCTGAGGGTGTGGGCCCCCTCCTCGGGGGCGGAGGGGCTGGTTGGTGGGTTAAGTGAGAGGTGAGTTTCCAGTCGCTCCTTGGTGACTTTGCCCCAGCGATGCCGGGGGATCTGTGGAGTGCGGTGATGGGTGACAGGTTTCTGGAGGGTGAAGTGGACGCAGTGGTGGTCGGTCCAGGTGAGCTCGGAGGCGTGGCTGAAGGTGACGTGGGGGCTGGCGGTGAAGATGGCATTGAGCGTGTGGCCGGCAATGTGGGTTGGGGTTGTGACGATCTGTTTCAGTCCGAGGGTGGCAAGGTTGTCGACCAGGGTGGAGGAATTGCTGTCATTGTTGTTTTCTAGATGGTAGTTCAGGTCGCCGAGCAGGATGTAATTGGTGGAGGTCAGAGCGTGCGTGCTTATGAAGTCGGCGATGGAGTTGCAGAATTGGGGACGTGGGCCGGGTGGTCTGTAGACGAGGGTGCCTCTGAGGGTGGTCTTGGGGTCCATGTTGATTTTGAAGTCGTGTTCGTGGAGACCTTGATGGTGTTCATGTGGATAATGGCGAGGCCTCCTCCCACTCCATTGGTGCGGTCTCTGCGCAAGATTTTGCATCCGTCGGGGATGGCCACTGCGATGTCTGGGGTGGAGGCTTCGCTCATCCAGGTCTCGGTCAAGAAGGCGACGTCTGGTGAAGTGGTGGTGAGCAGGTCCCAGAGCTCGACGGCGTGCTTGCGTGCAGAGCGGGTGTTGAGCAGGATGCATCGCAGTTGGTTGGGTTCCGTTGCTGTGAGTGTCTCGGCGTCGTTGTTGCAGGAGAAGTTGCAGTTCTGGCAGGTGAAGGGGCCATGGGTGCGCATGGGGGTGGCCTTGTAGCAGTTGATGGTGCGTCCGTGGTTGAGTGCGATGAGGGTGCTGGCGTTGTAGCCGTAGCGGGTGTCATGGGTAGCGTGAGGGCCAGGGGTTCTGGCACTGGGCGCGGTCCAGGCATGGACAGGCGCAGAAGGGCTTGCCTTAGGTGTGCCACACAGGGGCCACCATTAAAGGGGGGGGTGTGGAGGGATGGATAGGCTGGAAGGCGGGAGGCGGGATGCCAGGCAGCGAATGGACACAGGGGCAGGGCCGCAGGGGAGGCAGCGGCGGGAAAAATCGTCGAAAATCCGCGGGCAGGGCACAGGCACATAGGGTACAGAAAAAAACGAGCAGGGGCACAGGCACACAGGCAGCAGGAAGCGGCAGCAACGGCGCTCGGGAGCGGGGCACCAGGAGCACGAGGAGGCAGCAGAAGGGTGGCACGAGCACTGGTGGCACTGCAGCGGAGGGGGAGCGACCTACCTGGGAGGTCAAGGGTCGCTCCTCAGTTTCATCAGTTTTGCCCAACGTATAACCATGAAATTCTCTGTGGCACCAGAGTCAATCATAATCTGAACTTATAATGTCCACTCTTTCCATGTGAAATGAGGTGTTATAAATGAAAGAGGAGGAAAGGACACTGCTTTCTCTTGAGGTAAGAGTTGGGAGACTATCAAACCCAATATACCCAAGGACCTTGTCTCCATAGACCTCAGGCTCAGCAGTTTTCTGACTCATTACGTATTTTGGGCTTCACTAGAAAGTCTCTTAGGAAGTGACCTGATATACCTCAATAAAGACATAATTTCTTGTCTCTGCGACATTGACATTCTTCGTCACTGAGTGGCCCTCTGATACTCCATTTTTGCATAAGTACACGTTATTCCATAGATTTTTCTACTTCAGTATTTCTTTCTTTGTATATTACTATTTTGGGGTCAATACATCCTCTCTCTCGTCGTCTTTGGTGCAATCTGTGGTCTAGTTTGACTACTATGTCAATAAGGGCGTTACAGGACTCTGAAGGATCCTCTACTTGAGCTAGTAAGTCTTTCAAGTAATCACATAGCCCTTTATAAAAAAGGGTGCTACGCTTTGCCTCGGGCCAACCTGCCTCTGCTACCAATCTATTGAAACTCGAGATATAAGCCCTTAGGTATTTGGATCCTTGCTACAGATTCAAAATCCCCTTATTGATAGATTGCATGGCGGAGTAGACAACTAGCCTACGTAGTTCCTCTTTAAATGCTGTGTATTTATATAGTAATAGATCATTATCTACCACTAGTGGTATTGACCTTGTGGCTGCTGTTCCTCCCAAATAAGACAGACAAAAGCCACTTTGGCCTGTTCAGTAGGGAAACATGACGCCTTGCACATAAAGTGTAGTTGACATTGGTTAATAAAGGTGGAGAATTTGGAAGGGTCTCCCATAAATATCCCAGGAGGAGCTAAAGGGATAGCAGATGGAGTGGTTAAATGGAAATACTGGCGGACAGGTTCCAGAAGGGGAAGGATTCGTCGACAACAGGTTTCCAGGTGCCCCTGTATTGATTCCAGTTACAGAGGCAGGAATAGAACTCTGCTGTAATGCATCAACTCTAAGGGAAAGGGCTTGAGTTTCTTTCTGCAGATTTCCTATCATGTGGGCCACATAAGCCAAGGTTATCTGTCTGTCCTCCATCTCACTCTTGTGGAAAGTAAATGTGGGCTTCGCATTCTGTAATTCTCACCTTTGGTATTTTTTCCACAGGGATGAGATGGAGGTAAGATGCTAGATCCCAACGCCCCCTAATCCCCACCAAAACCCAACAAGTGTCAAAGCATAAGGGGTGAGACGGGGAAGATGGGAAAACAAGGGAACAAAAGACACACGTCCGAAATATTCAAGGTGGGATAGGAATCATCAGCATCACAGAAAAGGCCAGCATGAAAAGCTAGAGGTATGTGTCACTATATATATATCCTAATATATATATAAAACAATTCCAGGTATACTTCTAAAAGACTTGCATTGAAATCTATTTAAGCTACCTGTAAAATTCTCCACTTCCGTGAAGGTAATTGGTATGTAGAGACAGAGTGTGTTCTTTTCTTTCTATGTATAAAAGGATCGGTGTAATATGTTTGTGTATAGGACAAAAGACATTGATCAATAATGGAGGATAGAAAATGAACAAACCTTTAGCAGAGGTCAGCGCACTTAGAATAGCCCTTACAATTATTCATTCAAATAGATAAAAACAAAAAACATATTTTTCAATAGGATAGAGTAATGTGGCATACAACAGAGCACAAAAAAGCTTACCAAAAATTATTCCTTAACATAAGAATATTTGGAATTAATGCTCTTACTTCCTATGTTATGCAGCTAGGAGCAGTGCACATGGAAAACAGGATACCAACAGGCGTGGAAATCTCAGATACATATAGTATACATTAGTTTCAAGAATACCACCTTAAAAACTAGGCATGGTTTCTTTAAAAGTCTTATGTGTTATTCTTTCTTTATGAAGGATACTGAATATTCTGAGGACTTAGCGAAGAGACCGACGATTCAAGAACCAGGATTCCAATGAGGAGCAGCCCGAAGCTGACAAGCATCCGCCGACGGGACCTGAAAGTAATCAGGTGAGCCAAAGGGCAAAGACGGAGGAGCGCACGCGGAGGCTAGAATGTAAAGCACTCTTCCCTTTGTGCCTGCCCTCTATATTTTGGACTTGCTCGACCCCGCTTGCGCCGGCGAGTGTTACAAAGCAGTCTCGACAGTGACATTTGAGATGTACAAATCAGCATGGTAGACAATTTGTATGTTTATTGAATGGTAATGCTTGTGGTTTCGCTAGGCCTGTTTGTTTTTGTGCAGTGGTATAAAGGCAAAATGGGTGCCATCAATGGAGCCAATCACATGCGGCATGCAAGCTATTCCACAAAACCCTGCCTTCACATTAGAAATATCCTGCCATCTGGGGAACTGGATGTAGCTGTCTATGTGTTTCATCAAACTGGAAGGATGTCTCCTAGCACATTATTAAACATTGGTTGAGACATACCACCCGAAATTACAACTGTGTACTGGAAGGAACCGGTGCCAAAAAAATGCAGTGCTGCCATGACTTTGACTATTGGTGTGACACAATGAGGATTTGTGTTTTGAGACAGGAGATCAGGCTCCAACAGATGACATAAGTGACAGATGGTTTGCCTAGTCAGGTGAAACTTTTTAATCACATCCCTCTCTTCCATGGTTTGCAGGTCTGGAAATGGACGATACACTGGAGGCTGCCTCCTTCTCACTATTCCAGGGGACCTATGTGTGGAGTGACAATCGAGCATTACAATGGTCACAGTGTCCACATATGTGCTACAGTTTTCCAATATAAATCATGGCATAGAACATTACAGGTTCACAAATAGATCCACATATGTCACATTACTCCCCATTGCGCCCTTTGCATGTCTACTGGGCACTGATATGCATATATTGCCTTGAAAAGGTGATATTTGCACCCCTTATTTATTTCTATTTTTTAATTAAATAATACCATCATCGGCGGTAGAGTCTACACCATGATAATAGCGGTATTATGCCCTGTAGCATGCCACACAGAGGCCAAAATACCATCTTTTTAACATGACTATGTGTCACATCCCAGGTAGGTATTTGACCACTACATAGGGGTGTGAATGACAATTTAGATTAGAAACAAAGGTTATCTCAACCGCCACAATGGCGGCTGTCTGACCTTGCTGTTGTGACAATTAGACTGGGCACCGCCAGCGGAAGCCGACATCATGATTGGTAATTCAGTCTTTGACAGACACAGCCATAGGCTAACGCTGTTGATGGTAGAGGGCCAATGACTGTGTCTGTCGCATTAGAAAACTGTGTACGACACGTACATGTATGCAGCATTTTTAAAATGTGCTCACTTGCCTTCAGACAATACTACCATCAATACCTCCTCAACTTCAACTTCTGTTTGCCATCTCTAGGAGCAATCATGTCAAGCCAAACAGGTGAGAGGGTCACTTCTTTCACTCCTAAAGAACTTCAGACCCTGGTGGATGAGGTCCTCCACTGGCATGCCCAACTCTATGTCTCACCAGAGGAGCAGGTGAGTTATTGACACTGATTATTTTTTTTGTGTGACTCAATCATTTCCATCCATACAGGCTACATTTTTGTTTAGATACACATGATGTTCTAATATGTTGTATCATTGGATATTGCTACCAACATCACACAGATATTTAACTGGCTGTTGGACCCTGGATATCGTGCATGTGCCATTAACAATGTAGTGTAATGATTGTAAAAAGGTCTGGAGTCAGTGTTATGCGTATGTAGCCAGCTATGCCTTCCCACTTTTGATGGTACATGTCATATAGTTTGAACCCTGAAGTCGCCATTAGCCAATCCAAGTTAATGATCTTAGCAGCATTAGGACTGTATGTACACTATGAAAGCAGATATGGATGATGTCAGCCATATATCTTGGCCCACTCACTACTCTGCCCAAATTCAATATCTCAAGACAGTTGTGTAGGGGGTAGCTATAGTCCACAGACCCCTTAATAATCCCACCCTTCTTTGGATGGCCACAAGATGATCCTTTGTGATTGGGACACAGTAATGTGTAGCACATGTGGCATCGGTATGCTTACCCTGTAGTGAGCAAGGCCTGACAATAAGCTGTGCCCAGTCACAGCCATGGACCAGGCTGGAACGTTGTCTCTGTGCTAGTACAACTGATGCCACGGGTCATGTCCCTGTAGATCTGGTTTAGCATAAGTGTACACTAATTGAGATGTGACCCCCAACAATACCCCTGACAGTCCTCACATGGACATATTTTTGCACGGTGATGAGTTAACACCTTGATTTGATAGGCTTGTCAAGTGCAAATGGTATACAAAGTGTGTAACTGAAAGTCCACTGGCTCATTTCCACCAGTAATTTGTTTACAATGTCCAAACGTAAATGCTCGCCCAGTATAGGGTCATGAGGACTGTCCCATACACACATTCCACATCTTTGCTAAGGTAGGTTGAGCTGTTGGCTAGGGGAAATTACTACTACCATATCTTCTACCTGAACATGGTGGTCTCACTATGGTATGTCAATGACCTCACTGTGTCAGTCCTACATGATTAGAGGTGCCATATGTGGCCAATACATGCAACACATACCCAATGAGCTGTACTAATATGTAGCCAGTGAGCATCCTCTCACTGACACACATTTCAGGTCAGTCATAGTGTGATCACTGAAACTCTATGGGATATACCCTGATATCAGTCTCTATGGACTGTAGGCCTCAAGTCAATGTTCCTTCCTTTACAAGTGGATGTCCAATTTAGTAAAAAGTTGTGCAGCCTGATCAAGATCACACAGTCACAACAAGGTATCATTGTGGCTCACATCTCAGGGCAAGTTGCATGCCCCTGGGGTACTTCATGTGAGTGATTCTATATAGGTGTTTTTGTTCATGACCAGGGATTGCAATAATCATCATTGCCTTAGGAAAGTGTGTATTGATGTGTTTGTGTATCTCAGCATGTGTAAGTCAAACATGTGGTGTGTTCACTCTTGGTGTCAGCTTGTGGCAGATATGATACTAATTTGGTGACTACAACACAAATATACATGACCTTACTGTAGGTTAATGTTTGCTTCTTCTCTTGTTCCTACACAGGTCAATGCCCATCAGAAGAGGGATATGTGGAGAGCCATCAAGAAGAAGGTGCATTCCCTGGGGGTCTACAGTTGGCGTACCGTCCATTTGGCATAGCTTGAGTGTCCATTGCCACAAGAGGTGGGAGGACCTTAGACACTGGACCAATAAGATCATGGAGGTCCAGCTGGGGCTGTCCTCCCAACGGTTGTGGGGTGCACGCCTCACCCTGATTCCACTAAGAGCCCACATCTTAGAAATGGCCTATCCTGGTCTTATAGGCAGTTGCGTGCCCAACAGCAGTTACAAGGGGGTAAGTCATTACCAGAGTTGTACAAGTGTACTTAACAAATCTTTGGATAATAGTCATGCATGTCACCATCTGAGCTGAGGATGACCCAAAGTCTAAACCACAGGTGTTGGTCTCAAATGTGTAGGTAGGGTGGTAGGTGAAAGATGGTGTGTTCTACCTATTGTCTGCTTTTAAACTGGGACACATCAGTGTTAAATGACCTATCCATGAACCAGACTTGGGTTGTCTTATGTTTGACTCAAGTAAGAATTGTTCTGATGTTGTGGAATGCCCCTGATTGGTTTTTTAATGTGTATTTTGTATAAATATGTGTATGAAATGATTGGATCATGTATTGACTCCAAGGCTAAGCCTTGGTTTGTTAAAAACTTTTTAAAAAACTGATGGTTTTAACTGTTCCATATAATATATTGTTTTTAACTGTTTTTTTAGTTTATTGTTACTTACACAGAGCTTCAAACTGAGGTTACTTATACCCCTTATATATTTACAGTAAGGGTAGTCCGAATTGGTTTCGAGGTTACTTGTAGGTCGACTACTGCCTCCTATAGTATTACTGTGGCAGACGGTATTACGACTTAGTAAGCATCCTCTTCTGTTTAGGGACTTTATTTCTTTTGAATCTTGTTCACCCTGTCCCTTATTGGTTCAGAGGGTACCTCCTTTTTTGTTTTGAATGTCCCTGATGACCATTGGCCTAGACAGGCCAAATGCCATGTGATGAGTGATGGTCACTCACTACTGTGTGTTATGTGATGGTAGGCATATCACATTTGACATAGTCGGACTTCCACATTGAATGCAGTGACTGCACAACACTTTCCATTGGTAAGTTGTGCATGTATTATCACAATACTATTTTCAAAGCACTGGTTCACTTGCTAATTGTTCCTATATCTTTGATGTGAGCCTGCTCGGAGTTGTGTCACCACAAAGGTTATGTGTTTAACATGATGTGTCTGACTGTTAGCTTGATGTCTGATTCACTTAGACATATTGGTGTCTAGGCCACGAAGATTATTTTCAGAGTTAATTGTGTTACTTTCACAGTTGATGTTTTACCACTGTTATGACAGGGTACACAGTGGTGGGTGTATGACTCCTGTCCTGATCCATAGCTGAAATTGAGATGTTAATGTCAAATAGGTGGGCAAATGGGATACATGAGGGGTAAACTTACACTCATGTTTGATGATCCATTTTTCAAAGACATGACTCTGGTGTCATTCAGTGATATGAGGTGCACATGTTAATGACAGCAGGTTCATTCTATGAGTGGTCAGATGGGTCTTGGAGTGCTCTAGATGTTTTAAAGGACAGTATCTTACTACCTTCACTGAGTATTTTAAGTAGTATTTAGGGAATGTTAAGTATGTATAGGGTGGTCAGCCTGTGCAAAGTTGGAATAGGGATGTCCTTAAGGCAATGTGACATCTTCCGCTGTGTGTTATTGTTCACTGAGCACCTTTATATTAGACCAAGATTAGGTGTTACATTCACGCATGGAGGATGTTGAATTGTCATGTCTTTGTACACTTGTTTTTGGAGATGTGTAATTTTTAGTGTGAATAGCTTACACATACTTGATGTATATGTGAGACAACTCCTGTTCCTGCTGTGTTTGCCTTTCTAACTTGCACTTCCACATTGTCTACATATGCATGGCACTTGGTGATGGCATTTATTTGTCCCTGATATACTTCATGCCACAGCCCAAGCCACTTATAGGTTTTGAGACATGTGCAAGGTGTTATGTGGGCCAGTGCCCCATCCTTTCAGGACCCCCCACCCCTTGTTGAGACAAGCCTATTCAGAAGGGAGTGTTTACAATGTGACCTTTGTATGGTTCTCACACTGATTGATAGATATCTCATTTTGCTGTCATGACCTTTTACTGTGGGTGATATGTGGGGTCTATTACAGATACTTTACATGGGGCTGTATTTCAGTTTCATAACACATACCTTCAACAGTCTCTTTAATGTGACATCAGAACCTTGCAAGTGTGGAATGGTAGGGTGACAGAAATGAATACTTGGGGTACTGATGGGGTGCTGATATTCTGTTACACCAATCAATGCACATTATGTGATCCATGATTTTTGTACAAATGTTAAATATAGTGAGGTGTGCCTGTGCAGTGTCCGCAACCTGGCCATGGGGGCATGATGGAGCAGTGCTTGGCACATACAACCCTATTCATTGGGGGCAGGGGCATACAAGAAATGTTTGGACAATAGCACTGAAATATTTTGACAGGTCCATGCCGGAACTTCTCTTTGCTGTGGAGTCAATAGTGATGGGTTGGCTTATGGCTTACCATTGGTGTCTGTGGGCATCAAGCAGGATCAGCAGCGGATGGATGGTAAGAGCCAGATCCATGGTGTTATGGGATGTGTTGAGGAGGTCTATCCTCTATGGGACCGCACACATCGTAATTGGGTGGTCAGACCACCAACTTGGCGGTGGTGTTACCACCGATGCAGTGGTCCTTGGACCGGCAAAGTCTTAATCAGGCCCATAGTCCCCTGCACTGCTCAGTGTGTCTACAGCATGTTTACTGTCTGTGTAACAGATGCACGTGGCCTCTTTGAGTCCAAGTGCATTTCTCACTCATTACTAAATAATAAGTGTTCTTCTTTTGGTATGTTTCTTGCTGCAGTAAAACTTTGCTTTTTGTTCTTTATAGTTCTATGCCTTTTTAATGCCAAGCCCTCCAGGGGCCCTAATTGGTATTTCCTCCCCTAATCTTTATGTGATTTGGTGCTACCCATATTCCTTGCCACCTCACACACATTATGTGACCCAGGATAGTTTTGGCTCTGAACAACTTTGACATTATAATTTTGCAAAAATAGTACACTTTATATAGACAGAGAAACAAAAATAAGCCATGAAATATAAGAAAGAAAAAAAAGGTTAAGAATACAGTGAATAATCAAGCATATGATGGATCTATGGGGTCCATTATTTCTTTAGCCCACTAAGGGCCAGATTACAACTTTGGCGATGCAGCGCCGGGTACGCCCCGGCGCGGCACCACCAAAGCTGTGGTCAAGCTGCTCGTCAGATTAGAAGTTTCCTCCAGTCTGGCAGGCTTTGTTTTTGACATTCCCACAGTGGTGCCCTGAAAATGGGCACCACAATCGGAACGCAAAGAAAAGTTCCTGCAAGGCATGGACTGATAAGTCCATGCTGTGCAGGAACTGGATGCATTCCTACAGGGAGGTACATGTTGTGCTCCCCTCCATGCACCCCAGGGCTCAGAGGCCCAAGGGGGCCCTGTAGAACCCACTGGTGGCTGGTAGGGAACAGTGGAGGGCAGGAAGGTGGGAGGGTTAGGAAAGGAAATAAAAAGAAAAGAAAACTTACCTGGGGTCACCGTTGCCAACCGCCCCCTCACTTTCAATGCAGGAACCAGGTAGAACACAGCCTCCCAGAATCCCCTGACCGATCACAATGCTGCTTTACAGAAGCATTTTGATTGGTCTGAGCGCTGTGGTTCAGTGCTCAGACAGGGGTTTGGAGGCTGTGCATGTTGGCCACCCAGGCTGTATAATACAGGCTGTGGAGAGCATGCACAGTGCGCATGACATTTTGACCAGCCCAAGAAGGCCGGCCAAACCGCAATTTGCACTTCTAGTGAATCCAACACTCCTCCTCCCTCAACGGATGTCAGGGAAGCCCGCCATGCCCTAACAACCTAGCTGCAGTGCAACTGATATACTAAAAATAAAATTCTAATAACGTTTCAGTATTATTAGTTTATTTTTCATTTGCACTGTTTAAAAGCAGTGGGGTGACGCTCCTCCTCCTTAGTGGAGAAGGTGCCCCTGGTAAGGTCCCCTTTGTTTCCTCTCCACCACGGTTTTCATGGCAGCGGAACTGCTATTAAAACCATAGTGGAGAGGAAACTTGTAATATACTTGGCTCGACCGTGCCAGCGGCGGTACTGTCAAGCATATTACTGCCTCCTGACCAATGCAACACCACCAGGGAACGAGGGTTCCTTGGCAGCAGTGCGGGGCAATGGCGGTCCAACCGTCCTGATTGTAATAGGGCGGTCGGGAGACTGTCACCATTGCACCTTCACGAGTCTGGCGGTCCTGGAACGCCAGACTCAGACTCGTAATTAAGGGCCAGATGTATCAAAGGGTTTTATCCATTCTGTGTCTATGAAAAAATATGTTCATACATATGGCCACCCAGGATCGGATTGGTAATGTGGGCACTCGGGAAATGGCCGAAGGTATCCTAGTTCTAGCTCTTGGGCTGCATTTTTGGGCAGCCTGGGGGCTGTTTGTGCTGTTAGGATGTCGCCAGCGGCCCAGTCGGTGCCTGAGAGGCCTTTCTAGAGGCAGATGGGTGGAGGTGTCACTCCCTTTCTCTTGCTGGGCCGGCCAATTAATGTATGCTGATTGAGTGGGGTCATGGGGCCTGAGCAGAAGTGGTCTCACTTGCATTCATGTGTGGCTCAGCAGTGTGAACTAATCTGTCCATTTTTTTTTTTAAATCTAAGTGAAGTTAATAAAACATGCCCACCACCCCCTTTCTTTTCATAAACCTTTGCTGAAGCAGTGTTTTGCGGAAAGGCAATACGCAAATGTTGGTCACTTTTTTTATGTGCCCGGTCCGATTTTTTTATCCCAATTCAACACTGTGGCCCCCTTAGTAGAAACTTTAACGGAAAAGTTGTTTTCAACCATTCATGGGTTAAGAATTTAAGTTGCAGCTCAGGAGGTCTGCTATGTCTACAGCATTTGGAAACACGGTAATGACACAAAGTTGTAATGCCCTCAATTCTGAAAGCATTCACCTTTCTGAGACGTGACGTGACGTTTTCTATATCGATCGATGGACGGGGTTAAAGAACATTCAAGACCTCCTGCACGTTTCCTCAGATATTTTGAATTGCATTGCGGATGGGATGTATAGCTCGCAAAGAGGATCGTCGTAGCAGCTTCTTCTCTTCTATGTTTGTAACGTGGAGACACAGCCAAAATGTGATTGCCAGATTTCGATTTTGGCACACGATTGTCACTGAAATGCGGCGGTAATGCAAACCGCTGTAACCTACCCCGCCACATATGTCTCGCTAATTGTGGAGTGCGTCACGGCCTGTGACATTTCTCCTCCCTTTGTGATTAATTCAGTTATAGACTGTGTTTTGCTGGTCGCGCTTTAGACGTGCATTCTCACAACATCCCAAGCCACAGATAATGTTTCAAGAGGGACACTGCCATTATGAGGGACCTTTTAAAGAGGGATTCATTCATCCTATTCCTCCCAGCACCAATGTGCCTGGATTACGCGTCTCTACAACACCACGCCACCTGCCCGCTAATTATGCATATAATCATCCAATAAATGGATTTCATTCGTTTAATTGTGATTCATATAGTTGCACCCAATTTAAATAAAGCGACAATAGAAAGCAATATTTCGAGTTAATCTCAATAAGTCACCCTTCCAAAATGCCTCCTGCACGCCCTGCTTCTTTCCTGTAGATGGCGCTGTTGAGCTTTCAAATGTCTTTGTGCGGCGATTCCAGAGCT
This sequence comes from Lissotriton vulgaris, assembly GCF_964263255.1. NCBI lineage: Eukaryota > Metazoa > Chordata > Amphibia > Caudata > Salamandridae > Lissotriton > Lissotriton vulgaris. Next base: position 968,174,777 of record NC_141693.1, on the reverse strand, counting down.
TTTCACACTGTGAGCCTCTGAATACATTTCTAAACTCAATTTTGAAAGGCTGGTTAAGAAAGGAAAAGGAAAGCGGTAGTGTCCCAGTTTAAAGCATGTGAGGGCAGACCGCCTCAGAGTCCAGACTGAGCCCTCTTCAAGGTCAGGCATTGGCCTAGTCAGTGACATTAGGGTCAAAGGTTATGTAGAGGCATCTGTTTAATGCAAGCACTGAATTATAACGGCGTCTTTACAAATTGACGCAAACGTACCCAAATAAGACTGACAGCTTACTATTTCTTTCATAAACAGAATAATGCCAGGTTCAGCACAAACACAACGCAGACCATAGGTCGATGTCTGTCAAGCATTAATGCTATTTCTGCTCACGCGCAATTTACAGAGATCACTAATTTCGGTGGTGCTTTTAATTAATTTTGACAATTTTCAGTAAAACGGCGAGCCAATCACTTCCTCTGCACGATTATCGTGGTTAGTAAAATATAAAGAGAAGAAACAATCCGAGCAGTTTAAATTACACCAGCGTTTTTCAGAAACCGGAAAAAAATGTTTATCCGAGTGTCTCCACACAAGCAGAAAATGTTGCGTACATGCGCCCGGTTGTGTTCAATTAAAAAAGTAGATCAACATAATACATTTAAAGATAAAATATTTACCTTGAATCAATATGTGTTTTTTGAGGTCATGTGTGGTAAATTAATTGCTTTTTCGCGATATGACTCTCTCTTTATAAACACCAGTGTCAATCCAGCATTTTGGTAATTTCTTGATCAAAAACTTTACTACTTGGGATGTAGCTGGGGGATAGGGAGCTGTGGTAGACCACAACCCTTTTACATTCCCCCGTGTTCCTAAACACACAGACCTTTCACCCAGAATTTCCTCTGTGGCCGAAAGACTGAAGTAGATACATGTGTGCAATAACATCGCAAATTCTTCACAAGCCAAAATCTGTGCAGTTTTCATTATCAAATGAACCGCGTGTGCACTACCTGCTGAGTGAAAACACAAGTATTTACTGGAGTTAAGAGTTCGGGTGTACTACAACACCCCATTGTCCCTGTGTCTGAGGCCTGCCACTAAAGGTTTATATTATTTCAACACCCCATCAGAAAATGTTCTTGCGCAAATGACACGCAACCTTTTGCTACTAAAAAGACATCATTGTTTAATAGGGAAAAATGACATTTTGCACGAGATAAAAGTGGTTATTCGATACTTATGTAAATTCAGAAAATGATGCACGGGGGCACATTGTCAGGCAGTTACTAACTAATACAAATGCCGATTGTAGTGTTCCCGTGTAAATGTGTCTGTGCCCATAGGACCCGTTGTTGTACTTCTCCTATTGTGCCGATGGTATAAGGATAAGTTGACCTTGGTGACCCCTTAAACCGTAGTCGAAACCCTGAATAAACCACACAGGTGACTGAGGGCTTCATTATGATGGCGGTGGGACCGCCACCACCATCCCATTGGATGCTGTCTCACCGCCATCGGACCCAAATTGACCGCCCACAACATTATAATGGCAGGCGGATCGTAGGCAGTCACAGAGAGCGACTACCACAGACCCGATGGTCGGAGGGACTTGTATCGCTACAACTGTGGCGGTGCCTGCTCAGGCACCACCATAAGGATTACAATATCCCTTTCCGTGGTTAACACGCCATGAAAAGGCAGGCTGAAAGGGACATTGGTGGCCCGTAGCGGGCTCCCCTTCCCCCTTGGCCTTCCAACATGGGCCCTGAAGGGCACCTATGGTGCCCCCTACATATCCCTGCACTATGTATGCCACATAGAGCAGGAATATGTACAGAGTCCCTTCAGCCTGTTGTATTGTGGCGTGTGCTGCAGCCGCATGCACACGCCACAATACAAATGACACAGATTGCGACCACCTCAAAGGCGGTCGCATCACTGTAGACGTCTTCAATACATTCTTGGGTCTCCTACAAAGGTTTCCAATCTGTGTGGGGGCGAATTAATTCATTACGTACCATTTATGTCCAATTTTGTGGATACTGCAATGGCGCCCAAAGGCAAAACAAATAAACGTTTGTGCTTTAACTGATTTTTTAAAGTCTACTTTCCAGGAGGTCTTGCCCAGTGGAGATGTATGCTTAAAGCTCGATTCCACAGGGAGATCTCAGGGTGGGGTTTGGATGGATGGAGGTGGCCTGGCCAGGATAAAAAAAACATCTTTGGGGGGAATACTACCTCAAAAACATGGGGGGTAAATGATGGGATGACTCCCCTCTGGACCAGAGAAAAACTGCAGGGCTGGAGCAGTTCAAGAGTAGGCTAAGTGTCATGACTACTAAGTTTCTTCTTTCCTGGGTACCCCAATTTTTGAGTCACATGCACTGATCAATGTGAAAAAATTGAAGAAGTGTGTTTAATAGGACACATATTTATATTATTCTCTTCTGAAACGTGATAATCAAGTTTTCTTGAATACATTTGCAGTATTTGATTTAAATGCTGACTGTTATGTTTTACCTTATCTTCTAAAGAGTTTCTAGAAGGTTGATAACTACGCGTCTCGTTTATTGTTAGTGTTCAAAAGAACACCGTCTTCCAGAAGGAAAATAAGTGAAATAACATCAGGCCACTCTCTGTGAATTGTTTATTCTAAAAGTTTCAGCAACAGTAGAATAATGTTATACAAGTTGAGCGCAAAGAGAGAGGAGCTACAGGGGAATCTTCATAACAGGTGACAATGGGACATGGAGTGTAGAAACATATCACTGATTCTAACTGAAGGCTACCAGGAAGGGAAGCCTCACTTCACTGGCTGAATTTATGAGTGCAGCTGGCCTCATAGGACAAGAATAGCAAGCCTTACAACTACATTGAATACAAGCCCGATTGTTCAAACAGGTATACAACTGAGAACCATCTTTGAAACTCGAAATATGTTTTTATTTTCTGCTGTGCTAGTATTCTTTTACTGCTTGGAAGTAATAGAATGAGGGTACAATTGCTATAAAAGCATACAGCAATTATGATGGAGATTTCCCTTTCATTGACATTTTTAGTAAATACTGTTATAGCCGTTTCATCTGCCTTTATAGTGGCAACAGTTCACATTGAGTGCAATGGAACCTTGTTTTGATTTAAAAAAAATAAATAAAATGTATTCCACATTTTCTAGTGATCTTAAGTGTGTTATTCCTTAATTAAAGAGGGTTTGGATTGCCACTGTTTCTGTAATATCTCATGGGATTAATTGTTCTCTGAAAACACAACTTACTTATTGCTCAGTGGGTTGTGCGGTGGTTGCAGTCCAGCTTGCTTTCTATTTTGGATTGGTACATTTACTAAGTCATTGGTATCAGGGTATCTTGAAAACGGAACTCTGTGATATAGGACAGTGTCAGGAAAGAATCATATAGACTCTCCGATTTCATGGTCTCCCATGCATACAAGTGACACAGTGTACATGTCTGTTTTCCTTTGGGTAATGTGCCTGGATGCATATAGGTTTTAGTACCCAATAAAGACAATTGTACTTGATTTGATCAACAAATACCACAGTTGTGTCATTGGAGTCGTAAACGATAGCACCGTTATTCTTGTGGCAAATTCTTAACAACATCTACTTTTGAATAGTATGTACTTTTAGGTGAGTAAATCATACCATCATGTCTGATTGTCTGATTGTGCTAATGCAGCTTTTTTGATTCCCTTTCCTCAACACAGTAGATGGTGCAATGGCTTATTGGGCCTGGGCCAGATTTGCATGTCTAGCTGCATATAACATCTATTTTTAATTAATAGCAAATCTCTTCAAATATTCAGTTATCTTGACATTTCTTTTCAAAGAGAGACTCCACAGTTATTTGCCCACTCCTAATAATGGAGAACAACATCAATTACCTAACATGTAGACTGTGCCTAAATCCATAGACCAACCACGAGTTTCAGAAAACCTTCCCCATCATCATTTGTTAAGCTTCTTTATAAATCGACGAATAACGTGTGCATTTTCCACATTCCAGAGAGTACCCCAAAGAACTGAACTATTCCACCTACCTCTGATGATGACACTGGCTGTGCCTCTGTGTGAGCTTATTTTGTCTCTAAATTTGACTTTCTGGGGAAAGGTGTGTTTGTAGAAGCAATTACACATTTGGTTCTTTTCAGACTGTACATCCTTGTAATTTTATTTTTGCTGCAATTCTCTACTCATTGTAGATAAAAGCTGGTATTCATGCTGTTTTATATGTATTTAGTAAACTGTAAATGAAGCTCCTCATTTAATAAAACAACACAATGTATAGGTGGACCTACTCTTTGAAAGTCTGCACTGCCACCTGTTAATAATGAATATCTTGTTCGTTCTGGTGAAAAAGCACCAGGACATTTGCCGCTTTGCACTTTGCTGCTTACTACTAAGTAGTTAGTGTAAATGTTTGTTCATTGAAGAGTTATTAAAAGTATAACGTGATTTAAAAAGCTTTCTGGCTGGCCTGGCTTCGAAGAAACACTTGAGCGCTATGAAGCTAGGCATACCTAAGGAGGCATGTCATAATTTTTGATGAACCTGGATACTGTCAACAATAACATTCTGAAGTTAGATTGACAGACAGATGGATTAGTACACAAACGGCAACATAAACACAATCGCAAACAGTGTGAACATTGTTTTCTTCACCAGAATGTACAAGTCACTCACTCTGGAAGTGGAAACAGTGGATTAAAGGAGTTGTTCATCATTCATGGATACTAATGCTGAACCAGTGTGGACCCTTAATATCGATACCAGGGCCGGCTTTAGGGTGGCACGCTGACCTGTAGAGGGGATACTGACCTCGGGGAGGGAAGGGGGGGGGGGGTGTTTAGCAATTACACGATTTCAAAGTACCTGCTGCAGAATTACTTTTGGGTCTACCATCCAGGGAGCAATAAAAATGTCAAGATAACTCTTGTGAATAATGTTCCTGCTAGAAAGAGAGATAGGAGTATTGTGTAGTGATAGTTCTGACTCGTCATAAAGTAGCGCAGAGGGTTAAGGGGCCTGCTGTAAAGAACAGCAGATCTGTATTTTATGTTGATAGCTGAGTGGGTTAATAAAGCCAGCCTTTAGCAGCGCTTTAAAACAGATGAAATGTATGTGAGATAGGAGCTATGGAGAGATGAGGGTCACTTTTGCCGAGTGGTAGTAAGAGAATCCAAAGAGGAGGTCATGGGGTAAAGTGGGGTGCCAACTAAGAATGTCACACCAGGCGCTACCAACACTAAAGCCGACCCTGATTGATACCAGAATATCAATGAGACACAATATCGAGGACAGAATAGGGTAAATGTGATATTTACAAGACAGTCTAGATTCTCTGCACCTAACTCTACATATATATATATATATATATATATATTAGGTATGTATAGTTAGGATTGGTTACCATAGGAAATCCGCAACATTCTATTGGGAATAACTTTGGCGTTTGTTGAGGAATTTGCGTGTAATTTTCCAAAATTTTGGCCAGCTCCGCTGCGCTCCTTCTCTGAAAGTTTCGGGGGGATTCGTGAAGTGGAGACTGAGAAAAAAGGGGGGTCCCAAAACGTGTTTTCCCCAAGTTAATTTCCATAGGACGGTCTGACAAGTCTACAGCCCGAACCGCTGAACGGAATTACGCCAAACTTGGCAAAATTGTAGGGACTGGTACGCAGATGTGCCTTTGCTATGTTTGGTGAAAATTGCTTCAGTGGTTTTTGCGAAAATTAACTTCAAAAACACATATATATCTATAGGCGCTTTCCGAGCACTCACAGGTGCGCGGACCGGGGAGCGCACCCGGCGCTACGGGAGTGCGCGAGCGGAAAGCTGATTGGCTGTCGGGTGTCTGTCAACATTCTAAACAGTCCGGAGAGTCCGCCATCTTGTGTCTCGGTAGAATCGAGACACAAGAGGTGAGAAAGAAAGGGGGAAATAATTAAAAGGGGGCAGAGTAGACACCCCCTGACCCCCTAGGTTTTCTGAGGGGGGCCTAGAAGGACCTTGGAGGGCAAATAAACTTTTTTTTTTTTTTTTTTAATTTTCGCGGGGTAAGCGCTGGCTGCGCTCCCAGGTGCACGCTCCGGTACGCGCACCCTGAGTGCACCACGGGGAAAAACAGTGTAAAAAAATAGAGTAAAAAAATAATATAGAGTGTTTAGAGGTAAGTTAGCTCTGAAAAGAGCTGTTGTGTAAGTGGGTGTTTTTTGTACCTACAAGTAGGTACCAATGCAGAGTCTTATATTCAAGAGGAAAACTCTATTCCCCTCATCTGTAAAATGCACACCATCTCTCCTATAGATGTCTTGCATGTTGTAACGCAAGTTGTTGTGGAAAATTGAACCCATACCATAGTCTCTGAGGTAAGCAGAAATTGTGGGCAGCCATCTTGTGCCTCGGTAGAGTGAGGTACAGGAAAGCAAAAAACAAATGTGTAGAACTCAAAAAGGGGGCAGGGTAGAAGCCCCCTGACCCCCTAGGCCTGCTCAGGGGATCCCACAAGGACCCCCAAGGCAAAAAAAAAAAGAATTGGGGGGGAAAAGTTGCGGGGTACTTTTTAAAAAAAACATTTTTTTTTTTGCCTTGGGGGTCCTTCAGGGTGCTTCTACCCTGCCCCCTTTGCCTGTTTCACACCTTTGTTTCACTGCTTTTTTGTGCCCTGGTTCTAACAAGGCACAAGATGGCTGCCAACACTTCCTGGTTTGGAGTGTTGACAGACAGTGGTAGCCAATCAGCATGCCTTCCCGAGAAAGCTGCATGGTCATTGGCTGTCAACACTTCTAACCAGGAAGTGTTGGCATCCATCTTGTGCTAGTGTTGACAGACAGTGACAGCCAATCAGCATGCCTTCCAGATAAAGCTGCATGCTCATTGGCTGTCAACACTTCTAACCAGGAAGTGTTGGCATCCATATTGGGTCTCAGTAGACTGAGGCACAAGAAAGCAGAAAAACAAACGTGTAGAACACAAAAAGGGGGCAGGGTAGAAACACCCTGACCCCCTAGGGCTGCTCAGGTGGTCCCACTAGGATATCAATTTATTTAAAAGTTATCCACTAATAGAATTAGCATTTAAAAAACCTTGCAAATTCACTGAAAAAAACTATAGGTTTAAGGCCTAGTATAGTTAGAAATTAGCATTTAAAAAACCTTTGAAATTCACTGAAAAAACGATAGGTTTCAGGCCTTATATAGTTAGGAATTAGCATAAAAAAACGATAGAATATATAAAAACGTTATCCGCTAATAGAATTAGCATTCAAAAAACCTTGCGAATTCAATGAAAAAAACCATAGGTCTTAGGCCTTATATAGTTAGAAATTAGCATTAAAAAAACGTTTGAATATATAAAAACGTTATCCGCTAATAGAATTAGCATTTAAAAAACCTTGTGAATTCACTGAAAAAACCAAAGGTTTCAGGCCTTATATAGGTAGGAATTAGAATTTAAAAAACCTTGCAAATTCACTTAAAAAACCATAGGTTTCAGGCCTTATATAGTTAGGAATTAGCATTTAAAAAACCTTTGAAATTCACTGAAAAAATCATAGGTTTCAGGCCTTATATAGTTAGGAATTAGCTTTTTAAAAACCTTTGAAATTAACTGAAAAAAACATAGGTTTCAGGCCTTATATAGTTAGGAATTACCTTTTAAAAAACCTTTGAAATTCACTCAAAAAAAGTTTTAGGGGTGTTATAGTTAGCTGGACATTTCACTCATACAAAACCATTGAAATTGCTCCTATATAGTTAGTTGTACTAACTATATTTTGCGCACCCGCAATGCACTGCTGATGATGTCACATATTAGATCATTCATGACATGGTCAGTGACATCACTGATGACATCTCAAATGACATCACTGATGACACCACTGATGACATCATCCATGTGACAATCACATACACATTTTCATACACAAGTAAAATCTTTCATCACTCTTTGTAAAATACAGAGTATCATATTTGAATCCATTGTCACAGCAATACAAGTATCTAAAAACCCACTCAGTGATTCATAGATGTATACACACATCTAATCACTTACCTGTAGATTCACTCATACATGTTGTGAATGAAGAATAGAACACTATCACAAATACTTCTACACCTATATTGACATTAAACAACAGCACACATCCTATTCACATATGAAGTCATCCTACTCACTTATGCAAACAATGGATCATACTTACATATACTTAACTACACACTTATACAAACACCACTTCATCTATTCATTTAGATAGTAAGTCATACTTAGTGAATTATAAAATCATTATTACAAGTATATAGTTATCCATACAGTCACTCACACAATCATTGAGTCTTATGTATACTTATTTATATACAACTGACACATACGCTGCCTTTTATTTTTCTAGTTTGTTGGACATGTACCATTGAGAAATATATTTGCTCATCCCACACCCATAAAGAGATTCACTCACCCAAACTGTTATAACATGTAATTTTAACTTCATATATCTACTGAATCAACTATTCACACATCTTTGGAAAGTCACACACCCCCCATCGAACCACACACACTTTCACTCTCCCATACAAATACTCAGTTATCTAATCAATAACTAATATAGACTTTCACATAGCTAGTAACCAACTGGAGAACCAGTTTACAAAACAACTGACAAAGTGATAAAGATATTCACACAGTTTAGTCCCTATCCACTATATTTAGTGAGACACTATAAATTAGTCAAGTAAACAGTCAATTACACTGCTACTAAATCCTCCATCCAAATATTTATTTATATATATCCACTCATTCTTCAATGCAAATTGCTATATATATAATGCATATTTAAATAATGAAGCAAACCACATTCACTGGATGATGTCATCAGTGATGTCATCAGTGATGTCATTTGAGATGTCATCAGTGATGTCACTGACCATGTCATGAATGATCTCATATGTGACATCATCAGCAGTGCATTGCGGGTGCGCGAAATATAGTTAGTACAACTATCTATATAGGAGCAATTTCAATGGTTTTGTATGAGTGAAATGTCCAGCTAACTATAACACCCCTAAAACTTTTTTTGAGTGAATTTCAAAGGTTTTTTAAAAGCTAATTCCTAACTATATAATGCCTGAAACCTATGGTTTTTTCAGTGAATATATATATATATATATATATATATATATATATATATATATATATATATATATATATATATATATATATATATATATATATATATATACACACATTATATGTATTTTCAAGGTACCTAGATGTGAAGGTAGGAATAGTAGTTCTATACTTCCCTATATGCACTTGCCTTTTGATATTTTGCCCCTCACTATGCTGTCCTCGATATTAGCGTTTCACAATATTTGAGGTTTGATATTCAGTAGTACAACCCGCTGAACCTTGTAGAGCAGATTTGTCTATACTGTCTGTGAAGGGGGCACCTTATGGTTGTCTTAAGCACCCAAATGATCAACTTTTAAGAACTAACACCAGTAAGCAGTGCTCATTGGATCAGATCAGGCCCTGCTAATATGTTGGCCTATGTCTGGACATCTGGCTTCTATTAACATTTGTAGAAAATCCAAACTAAAAGTTTTGGATTTAAGTCAATAAAACTTTGCGTTAAAAGAGCCATTGGAGGGGGTTGCTTGTTGACACATTTATATAAAGTGAATATGATCCATTGTTATGTACTATTAGATCATCATTCATTGCATTATTTTATGGAATGGAAGCTGGAAAGTATTTCAAGAAATCTCAAACTCCCCCAAAATGTTTATATGCCTACACTATTCTTGACAAAAGCAATATAATAGTCTACCAAGTCATACTGTTCACAGAGTCTGGCCAAGTAGGAATAGGATAAGAACCAAAATCATACTCTGACGCACTATCTCGGTGAGTCAGAAACACACAGGCAAAAAATAAAAAGTGAAAAATCTGCTCCATTCTGGTTAGTCTTTTGTTTGAGTCAAATGTCAAATGTTTTATGGATTTAGAAAGCTACAAATGCGTCCTCAAGGATATCTGCAACTGTAAATTACTTGAGTACTCTAGTGCTTAAGATTTAGGCAAGCAGATATTTCATCACATGCATGCAAAAGTAAAGCACACATGGCCATCAGTACGTGCAACTTCTGTTTCTCCTTCCCCATTAGGAATATATTTTGCCTATTGCGAAATATCTTCCTTTACATCCCTGTTGCAAAGGCACTTACTTCTATCTTTAACATTAGAAAATGTGTGTGTATTTACAGCGTGGGAAAGCAGCGGTAAAATGTAAATGAATAACCCACAAACCATACATTTTAGGTGGTAAATTACATGTTTTGAGGAGCCACCAAGAAATTCACACAATCTTGTATTGCCATAATTTCAGCATTGGTACGTGAAGGCACTTCATTACTTTCAGATGTAAAAAAGAGCTAGAAAAATATAATTTGCATGCCATTGTAATGTAAATGACAGCCGCGGCCCGTGGAGGGAGTTCGGTTGGGCAGTGAGGCGGTGAGGGGGAGGGGCAGGGTAGAGGGTGGTAAGCAACGGAATATGGATAATTGCAGGTAAATAAACAATTTAAGAAATAAAACGAATTTCGTAGCGCACCAGTAACGCACCCTGCATCACAAAATGCGATGCCGCGCGCACTACGAAATTCGTTTTATTTATTAAATTGTTTCATTACCTGCAAATATCCATATTCCAAGGTTTACCACCCTCCACCCTGCCCCTCCCCTGCACCGCCTCCCTGCCCCACCGAACTCCCTCCACGGGCCCCAGCTGGTAAATGAGGAAGATAGATTTGTTGATATTCATTTATTTTGCATACTAGCATAATTTTATATGTATTGCTTTCTAATTGGGCAGAATTATTTAAGTCAATTTAATAAGATCTCAATGTAACTTTTTAATAACTGATAGTAATATATCTCAGACATACACCTAGATTTGACATAGCATTGCTTGTAGGCTTTGCAGCAGCTTGCCCTAGAAATTTATAGAATAGGATAGAATAGAATAGAAGCCATTTATAAAGCGCCTGGTTACTCAAAAACAGAGTGTCTCCGCGCTGAAAACCGCAAAGGAGCCTAGAGGGATGAACACAGGAGAAAACCGAACAGGGGCAACGGGGAGAGAGGGGGATCAGATGCGGGGGAAGAGGAAAGTTTTCAATTTTCCTCGAAATCTTATTTCAGAAGGTTCCATCCGTATCTCGATGGGGAGTTCATTCCAGCCCTTGGCAGCCAGGTATCCGAACGAGGAGCCGCCCATCTTGGCTCTAGTTATCTTAGGGATTTTGAACATCATCGTACCAGAAGATCTAAGATTCCGGGTAGGGCGATGTATAGTAAGTAAACTATGCAGATAACCTGGGCCAGTTCCATGGGCTATGCGGTGGGCAAAGCAAAGGGCCTTGAATTTTATTCGCTCCTTGATGGGGAGCCAATGGAGTCTGGTCAAGGCCAGTCTCCCTGAGGTTCTTCGGGGTAGCTTGAGCACAAGGCGCGCGGCGGCGTTCTGAGCACATTGGAGCTGGTAAGTGCTCTTCTTGCTCAGACCCAATAACAAGGTATTCCCATAGTCCAGATGGGGGGTGACTAGGGCATGGACGATGGTCTTTCTTGAGTCTATGGGAAGAAGATCAAGTACCTTCCGGAGGACCCTCAGTATGCTGAAACATCTTGCAGTGATTTTATTCACATGGGGTTTATATGACAGGTTAGAATCCAACGTTATGCCCAAGTTCCGCACCGAAGCAACAGGGCAAGGTAAACTGCCCAATTCCGCTGGCCACCACATGTGGGACCATGCGGAGGAGGATTTTCCCACCACCAACAGCTCGGTTTTATCGCCATTAAGGCGAAGGCAATTATTGTTCATCCAAGCTGCCACGGAGGAGAGGCAGTTGGAGAAATTGGTGGCATCCTCTCTGTGGTCGGGCGTCAGTTTGAACATCAGTTGGGTGTCATCAGCGTAGCTGACAATGCCCACCCCATAAGTCCCTACTATGCGAGCCAGGGGCTCCATATAGATATTAAACAAGGTGGGGCTCAAACTTGAGCCCTGAGGAACCCCATGGCTCGCATTTCTAAGTGAGGACTTAAAGGGGGGGCAGTGCAACTGAAAGTTTCTGTTGGCCAAGAAAGACTCCAGCCACGCAAGGGCTGACCCCTTTACTCCCATTCCAGATAGCCGAGACAGCAGCGTTGAGTGCAGCACGGTGTCAAAGGCTGCACTTAGATCTAATAATACCAACGCTGCTGTCTCTCCCTCATCCACTATGCGCCTAAGACTCTCTGTGGAGAAAAGTAGGGCTGACTCAGTGGAGTATCCGGCTCTAAACCCTGATTGAGTAGGATGTAAGAGCGAGTGATCTTTCAGATAACTCATGAGCTGCATATTCACTACTTTCTCCACAATCTTGGCACAGAAAGGGAGGAGGGATATGGGGCGGAGATTCTGGAATTGGGAGATGTGAATGTTGGCCTTTTTTTTTCAGGGGGATTACTTGGGCGATTTTCCAGGCATCTAATAATTTAAAACTAACTAATCAGCACTAGTAAATCTGCTTGTTGTATATTAGAAATTGTATAAAGTGGTTCACTGACAGAATATCGACCAACACCATATCGGTGTATAAATTATTGAGTCAAAAATATAGGATACAAAACTATCTAAAAACTAAATAAACATACAAATAACTACTCCCACCTAAAACAACACAACAATACCAACATTTGTTACAGAACACCAAAAAATAAGATTTACTGCTGTAACTAAAATAAATTTAAAATTACAGAAAACATGACATTACAGAAAACTACAATTTACTATTCTCACCACAAATAATAAAACAATAAAAATTATAATTTAAACAAAAAATATTTTATATTCCTACTCCAGTCAGTGCAACTTTAGGGAAAGTGTTGAATTGCATAGGGTAACATTTACTATTCCCACACCAGTTAGTGAAACAGTAGGGAAAGAGTTAGAGTGCAGAGTGGGGAAATATACTATTCCCACTCCAGTCAATGAAACAGTAGGGAAAGTGTTGGATTACGGCAGGGTAAAATGTACTATTCCTGCTCCAGTCAGTGCAACAGTAGGAAAAGTGATGGTTTGGGAGGGGTAAAATTGACTATTCCCACTCCAGTTAGTGCAACAGACGGGAAAGTGTAGGATTGCGGAGGGGTAAAATCTACTTTTCCCACTCCAGTCAGTGAAACGGTAGGGAAAGTGTTGGATTGTGGAGGGTTAAAATTGACTATTCCCACTCCAGTCAGTGCAAAAGTAGGAAAAGTGTTGAAATGTGGCGGGGTAAAATTTACTATTCCCACTCCATTCATCTCAACAGTAGGGAAAGTGTTGGATTGCGGAGGGGTAAAATGTACTATTCCCACTCCAGTAACTGAAACAGTAGAAAAAGTGTTGGATTTTAAAATAGAAAAGAAATATTATTCCCACAACAGTCAGTAATACATTACAAATAAACACATTTTCTACAAATACATAAGCTAATTTAAAAATAACAATATAAAATAAATATTTTATTACATATCAAATTATAACAAACAATGAAAACTTAAATATTTCAGAAAATAAAAACATATCTTGTAAATATTGCATACAATATTAAAAATGTAAAACAATATTATTTTACATATAAACAAAACTCTCCCAAAAAATATTTATTAATACATTTAATTCATAAAATAAGTTATAATTTCCTCCCATCATATATCCCTACAAAACTTACAACTAAAACCTAACACTAACATTAAAGTACTAATATTTTACATTTTTAACCTAAATATGTATTAACAATAACTATTATCTATTTACTTTAAAACTATTAATAATTCAATTAAATTTAAGCTCCCACAATATGCCCCACAAAATATACACCATACACCTAAAATGTGATAATAAATTAATTACCCAATAAATATAATTATTATAAAATAAAAAAACAATTAAAAAAATATTAAAAATATTTCTAACTTAAAATTGTCTTAGTTCCCACCCTATACCCCATATAAGCCCCACAGTCCACACCTAAACTAAAATTAAATACCAAAATAATTAACTTAATTAATTATCAATTAAATGATTTGTATGAAGGAACACACAATTAATTACCATTAAATAATTTCCAACCCTGTACACCCATAAATCATAAATCACACTACCCACTCATAAAACGTAAAAAAAATATTAACTTACACTATTAACATAATTATTGATCAATTATTTAATAATAATTTTTCTTCAAAACCCTATTTCGGCTATTACAGCTATAAAAGCACATGTAGATTTACAACATATTTAAATCCAGGTCAAGAAAAAAGTACAAGATCATAAAGAACATAGTTAATATACATAGCAATATAAAATCACCCATTGGGAAGTAGACATTTGAAAACCATCATTATGGGAAATTTGATCTATTAAAACATACATAAAAAATATAATTTAAACTAAGAATATTTAAAAAAAAGTTGATTCACGTCCAATGTTTTTAAAGCGCCCAGGATTAAAATAGCAGCCAGTTAGCAGGTATTACTATTTCTCGCATGAATTAATCAGCAAATACCTACACTTACAGGCTTAGTTTTTACAGAGTCCAGAATCACAAGAAATGACAAGTAGGAGCTGGTATTACTTACTGTCATATCAATTATTGAGTAAATGCCTTCCTTTACAACACATAGCAAATAGAAATTTAGAAGTTGCAACAACATAAACTGGGTTAGTATCGGATAATAAAATCCTATAAAATTCTATGTAATTTCTAATACCCAGGTGTCTGCAGAGTTGAATAACCCACTTAGACCTAGCCTGCTTATATGCCAAGCAGAAGAACAATACATGAATTATTGATTCTTCCTCCACTAGGCACCCAGGACAAAGGCGAGGGGTAGTGCCTGCCCACTTATTAGTTGAAGCGGGAGCGTCCCATATCTAAATTGCAAAAACAACTTCTTTGCTAATGGCGGTTGTATTGAATCCAACACTGGCTCCAATTTGTATTGGGACTTAATATCCAAAAACCCATAGATTAGACTAGAGGGGTTAACTGTCTGTAAAATACTTGTCAATTTGTACTCTTTCAAGGCACTAGCTAAAGATTTTTTTGAAATAGCTAGGGCAAGATTCCTCGGGTACAGTCCATAGGTCCTCCCTTCCTATTGCACAATAAGAATCCCTAATAAAGGACAACCACGGGATACTACCAGCCCCCATGGTTGACATTACCACTTTTAAATCCTCCCTATAGTGGCCTAGCTCTGGGGTACTCCACAGCCGTTGCCAGTACACCAGTAGGCGTGAAGAAATTAGGTCCGCAATTGGGAGGATATCCAGATCCATCCTTAGTGGTACTAGGGGTGTATTTTTGGGCAGACTCAGAATTTGTCTCAAAAGATTCTTTTCTGTTACAGTGAGGGCATTAGCTTAGCTATGTCCCCACAGTTCTGCCCCATATATAATTGCTCCCCTTGCTTGGACTTTATAGATTTCTACTGGCGGGCTTATAACCTGTAAGGCACAACTTTTATGGACTTTTAAAATCCCCCCCATAGACTGAGTTAACTTTAGGTTAGCTTTATTGATTTGGGGTCCCCACCCCATTTTATCCTTTAAAGTAAGACCTAAATAGTCAAAGATAGGGACCCCTTCTAATGGTCTAGCATCCATTCTTGGGTGGGGCAATTCATAGAATTAGCATTGAAGACCATATATTTTGTCTTCTTAATATTTAACACCAAAATCCTCTTTTTTCAAAACTGGCTATATTCCTTTAACACACACTGCATCCCCATTGGTGATTTCAAGAGGAGCAGGATGTCATCCTCAAACATTAATGCAGGAAATTTGCGGTGGGCTAGTTTTGGAGAGTCGATATCCTTAATGGCAGGTAGACCATTAAGAAAGAGGGAGAAGAGGGTTGGCCCGAGCACACAACCCTGCCTCACCCCCTTTCCAATGGAGAAAGCAGCCGTTAATTTCCTGTTCTAATTTTTAATTAATGAAAATAAATGTAATTACTTATTCCCCTGTACCCCTAAAACTCCCCAAACCCACATATAAAAATCAAATAAAAAAATGTACTACAATATTATCATAATTATTCAGCAATCAAATAATTAATATTAATTAGCAACTTACAAAAATAATTACACACTTAGCTAAATTAATTATCAATCAAAATGTTTTATTTATCAAAAATATAAATAGTAATTTATTTTAATTAAATTACTTCCCACCCTATACCCCTATAAACACACAACCCGCTATGGTACCAAAAATAATACAAAATTACTTACATAAAATTTTGTAACTACTAATAGTTTTACAAACACACTTAAAACTTATTAAAATAAACAACATCAAATACATATAAAATACATAACTAAATACATAACAAACGTTAAAAATCGATGTTACTTACCTTAAAATGAATATTCTTGGCAACGATATTCTTGCACACGATATTTCCATTCCACAATATTTTTCACTCGATATTACTGTAAGTCGATATTCTGGACTCGATATTCTGCCTCACCGCATCTTCACTGTTAAAAAGAAGCAAATAATTTGTTGGACAAGGGGATGCACACTGGAACAGCGGTGCTTTTTTATAGATAATACTTGCAGAAAGTTCAAGAGTTCTGTAGAAAAGTGAAAACATGGCAACACTGCTTTTAAAGATAGAATTACTTTTAATGAATAATTTTACCAAGTTTTTTTAACCCCTTTGTAATTTTAATAACCATCCAAGAATTTTGGATTAAGTCATATTTCTCTATTTTTTTTTTGTTTAATCGAACAAGTGTATCTTGATTTCATTCAGGGCACAAAGTATTTATACCAAGGTATTAATTGATGTTGATGGTTCAAAATTCAATTGGATCCTTCTTTTACAAGATATGACTCGATCTATATTGCCCCAATTGCATCCAATTGAATGCATGAATAAATGTTCTCTTAGGAATTTAGGGGCCGATTATGATGGTGTGCGTATCACAGCTGCAAAAGGGATTGCCCGCCATAGGTGCGGCGGTCCCGCTATACGAATTGGGATGCACCCACCACACTGGCAGGCGCACCCTGTATTTTTACATTGAGGCGTGCGGCCGCACCCGCCACAATGTAAAAATACATGTTGTGCATATGTATGTACAACATGACAGGCACCATGCGTTGCCTGCCACCTTGTACATGCATATTTAGGGGGGTACCATAGGTAACCCCCAAGTGCAGCACCCACCCCCCCGGGGGCCTGCAACGGGCCCCCAAAGGCATTCATCGCCTGTCATTTTGCGGCGGAATCTCCGCCCAAAAAGACTGGCATGCAAATGCACACGGCGGTGCCGCCCGCCATTGCCCCATAGTACCTTGTCCCGCAAGGCGGGCGGAAAAGGAGGGCCTTGCGGGACCACAGCGGACGGTTTTTCCGTTCGCCGTGGTACCTTTCCCATTCCCACCGCCATCCTAATTTGGTGCTGGGAATATTCAGGGCGATGGCGGACTTCCCGCCATCGTAATCGGCCCCTTAGAGCAGATATTCCAGGGCAGAAATGCCCTGGAAAGTTTGTGCATATCCAAATTCACAAATGTCGCAACCCATTTTCTCCCTGATAATATTCAGTGATCCATTCCTATGAACGGGAAAATAATCAGTTTCCACTGTGAGAATCGGAAAGGCAAACCTCCAAAGTTGCAGGTAGTGTAAGGAAAAGGTATACATATATTCCCATGAAGTAAAAAATGACATTGTACTGATACAAACACGTTGCTATGTGCATGCACAATTGGGAACTATATACAATTACTCATGCAGAACACCCTTCACAAGAGCATCATTGGGAATTCACAAAATCTTTCAAGGAGTCCTCCTCAATACCCGCCACTCTCATTGGTTTCCAGTTTTCCCTTCCATTTTTTTAAATGGGGACGTTTACACCCGGATGGGGGCATACAGCTGCAGGTGCAAAATCACACATCTTTCTCACGCATCTTTTTAAATAATGAAGCACATTGTGGCCACTTTCTATTAATGAATTAGGGCCTGATTACGATTTTGGCAGTGTGGCAGTGGGCCACCGCGCCCTGCTGCCACACCGCCAATGCCATAATGACACTGCCCGCCAGATTAGGACTTTTCTTCTTGTCTGGCGGCTGGTGCTATGGTGGTCTTAGGAGGTGACCCTTTGAAAGGCAGAACTATGGGAACACCAAAGTAAGTTCCGGCATGGCATGGACTGTTAAGTTCATGCTATGCAGAAATTGGGCATGCATGCAGACAGGAGGGCACACCTTGTGCTTCCTGCATGCATTCCCATGGTCCTGAGCAAGTATAGGGCCCTGTATGGCCCCACAGTATCGGTATCAGTGACCCCATGGCGTCTGACCGCCCAACTCCTAATAGGCGGTTGGAACACTGGTGCGGTGGTGCCTGCACCTCCACCTTGGCTACTACGGTCCATCGGACTGCCATAGTCCTAATCAAGCCCTTAGACTTAGAACAGATTACCATCACTCCTACAAATGTTACCACCTATAATAGGTGTTTATGTTAACCTTCCCAAGATGTGCATGCGGACTCCAGTTCCCTCCCGACCATCCAAATACACCCCTCCCTTTCTAGTGAACAGATAAGCGGAGCCATTGTTGGTGCATAACAGCTGCACTTTATTCAAACATAACACATAGACATGAGACATAACGACTTAATGGTCATTAGAATTTCATGGATTGAAATACTTCATCACATCTGTCATGTCTTTTCATGTTTACTACAGGAGTTCTGGTTTAGTTGGCCCATATTTAGTTACTGGCAGCACTACCTGCACTACCCTGCACGACTGCCCCTTTCCAGGTGTCTAGCATTAGCAGCTTCTAGGCTTCTCTTGCTATGGAGACTTATGTGGGTGGCCGTCCGGCCTATCCCGGGCTGCAAGTGCTGCGTCCGCCTGCAGCTAACCCTTGTTGGCCCATTGTCTGCTCCCAGTGCCCCTGCGATAAGTCATCCCAAGGACACTGTTTGAGCAGCTCTTCTAAATAGGCAATTGTTCCTTGCTTGGCTGCGATGCCTACAATCTGGTCTGGGAGGGTGGACAAAGAATGGAGAGGTAAGTTCAAAGTGAGGATCCCGTGCCCTGTCTTTTGACCTCACAATCACCAAACCCTTTCCTTCTGGACCACTGGTGCTGCGGTGTCCACACCTCCACCTTGGCTACCGCGATCCATTGAACCGCCTTAGTAATAATCAGGCCCTTAGACTTACAACATGTTACCATCACTCCTATAAACAACACCACCTGTAATAGGTGTTTATGCTAACCTTTCCCAGATGTGCATGCTGCCACCAGTACCCTCCCAGCCATCCAAATACACCCTTCCCTTTTTAGTGAACAGACAAGGGGAGCCTTTTTTGGTGCATAACAGCTGCAGTTTATTCAAACTTAACACATGAACATGAGAAATCAAAACTTAATGGTCACTAGCATTCCATGTATTCAAATACTTCATCACATCTGTCATGTCTTTTCGTGTTTACTCAGGAGTTCTGGTTTACTTGACCCATATTTAATTATTGACAGCACTTCTGGCACTACCCTGCATGGCTGCCCCTTTGCATGTGTCTAGCATTAGCGGCTTCTAGGCTTCCCTTGCTGCGGAGCCTTACGCGGGTGGCCGTCTGGCCAATCCTGGGCTGCAAATGCTGTGTCCGCCTGCAGCTAACCCTTGCTGGCCCATCGCCTGCTCCCAGTGTTCCTGCCGTAAGGCATCCCAAGGACACTGTTTGAGCAGCTCTTCTGCCTAGGCTATTGTCCTTTCCTTGGCTGCGTAGCCTGCAATCTGGTGTGGGTGGGTGGGCAAAGAACGGAGATGTCAGTTCACGGTGAGGGTCCCTTGCCCTGCCTTCTGACCTCACGATCACCACAACCATTTCTCCTGGATTGGGCCATGTGGCAAATCTCCTGCTTGTGTTTTCGTGGGCTTTGCTGTTCGATACCTGGTGGGCAGGTCCTCGGGAAGCGTTGTTCGCGGGCTCCTATCAGGTCCGGCTTGACCTTCTCTGGCCCACGCCTATTACCGCTGACAAGATGTTGGATCCGTAACATGAAGTTTTACAGCACAAAAATATATTGGAAGGACGGCAAAGGTTGACACTGAGTGATAGCCTTTTCATGCACGCCATTTAAAGCGCCTTATGGAAAATAGTATTTCAAGCTCATATAGCTGTGTAAGACATTCATGAACAGGTGTTCATTTTATCAGGTTCCCTCCCAAAGGAATCAACTCATTTTTCAGATAAAGCAGATGTATGGCCTTACACAAGAAGACACACCACTCCCCTCATTTCCATGAATAATCTACCTTTGAATGCTACGTGTTTTCTTTGACATTAAGCTTGTAGGACTTTATTTTGTGTTGCTATTTACTCTAAAGGATCTGTCCACACATTTTCTTTGCCATGAGCAAAAAATGTCTTCTTGTGTACTGCTTTGGTTCCTTCTAAGTGCCCCCCGTCTCGCTACGAATTTTGCACAAACCAAGGTCACCACTGCTATCTTTCAGGTCAAATACGTAAGTGGGAGTGAGTTGGGAATCTACCCCTAAAAGCCAATTACGACTATTGCACCACTCTACGGCAGGGCCTGAAATGTGCCAAAATTGGTCAGAAAACCTCACCATGATAGGGCATGTTGTTAATTTATATGCATGAATAATTTCTGAAATAAAGTAACTGGAGATAAACATTGCTGTCCCTCACTGATTTGTTGATGTGAAATGTGCGGTAATATTTACCACAGTCTTCCGATGTTCTTAGCACCTTCCTAGCATTGCGTCAGGTGAGGATCACAAGCACTGGCCTGGGAGACAGTTGCTCTTTAGACCTGCAGCAGAAACCTATTCGATGGAAGGCGGAATTTCCTCAAAATGTATTCAGGATCTTCTACAACACTTTGGAAATCTTTTTTATTTTTAAACGTTTTTAATAGCATTTGTGTTAATTGTAACATATTACTGCATACTGAGATAGAGAAGTACTGCATGTCATTACAAATATTCTTATACAAATTGAGTACATCTACATGCTCTTCAGCACAGGTCCCTCCTATGGTCACAGTAACATTGCTATGGGAAGTGGCAAGAACAGCATAGCACCCCTGGTCTGTATAATTAGTCGCTGACATCAGACACCGACTCAACTGTAGGCGGGTCGCAAATGTTGCTCCTGGAGGCATTCCACTTTCCCCACACCCATGTCCATTTCTTGGGGCACCCCTATGCATATATACAACTTTCTCCACTATCATTGCACCATCCATGTCACAGCACCACTGACGGTATTTATTTTATGCAATTTTTAAAGCGCGCAAATACCCAGATGGGTGTCTCGGCGCTGAGATAATAGAACTCTCACTGTAGTAAATAAAATTTTATATTGAGAACAACCATGTTTTGAGTTTTTTTCTGAAATTAATCAGTGTGGGAGCCGTTTTGATATTGAGGGGTAGAGTGTTCCAAAGTTTGGCTGTTGAGGTGGTAAAGCATCTGTCTCCCCAGTTGTCCCTTCTTGTCCGAGGAACCTTTAGCAAATGGGCTGATGAAGAACGTAAAGTTCTTGAGTATTCGACGGGGCAGAATGCTTTTTTTAGATATAGTGGGCTTAGATTGTTGATGGCTTTGTAGGCGATGCATAAAGCCTTAAATTTAGTCCGGCTCCTCACTGGGAGCCAGTGCAACTGTCGAATATACGGAGAGATGGATGCAAACTTGGGGATGTTAAGAAAGGTCCTGGCCGAAGCATTTTGGACCATCTGCAATCTGTTGAGGACCTTTTCTTGGGCATTCAGCAGAAGGGCGTTACAGTAATCTGTTCTGGAGAAGACCAGAGTACTGATTAACGTTTTGCCCGCAGAAGGAGGTAGGTACGGAATTCGTTTTTTAATCCTCTTTAAGATGAAAAAAGATGAGGAGACCACCGAGTTGGCATGTTGGTGGAAAGTCAGTTTGTTGTCAAATATGACTCCTAAATTGCGTACCTTGGTCACTGGTTGAGGGGGCATTCCCATCTCAGGTGGCCACCATTGGGGGGACCAGATAGGTTCCAGTTTCCCGAATGTCATCACCTCTGTCTTGTCAGAGTTTAATTTAAGACAGTTTGATGACATCCAGGAACTTATTGCCCTCATTCCCTCTTGGAAGTTAGCCGCAACTGTTATACCATCATTAAATATGGATAACACCAATTGCGTGTCATCCGCATAGGTTGTAAGGGCAATTTCATAGGATTTTATAACCCTCGCTAAGTCTGACACATAGATGTTAAAAAGTGTCGGACTTAGCGAGGAGCCCTGAGGTACTCCACAAGGGAGAGAAAATGTCTGGGAGATGTAGTTGCCCATCTTCACCGTCTGAGGACGGTTAGCCAGAAATGAGGCAAGAAGTTCCTCGGCTTTGTTTTTTATTCCCATGGCTGAGACACGGTCGATCAAGGTGACATGATCGACCGTGTCAAAGGCTGCGGAGAGGTCCAAGAGTATTAGTACCGCTGCTCCTCGCTTATCCATTGTGATCCTTATCTCATCTGTTGCTTTAAGTAGCGCTGTCTCTGTTCCATGACCCTGTCTGAACCCAAATTGGGTATCATCAAGTACATTATTTTCGTTTATGAATTTAGAAATTTGTGTATTCATAATTTTTTTCGAAAATTTTAGCAGGGAAAGGAAGGCAAGCAATAGGTCTATAGCTGGCGGGAAGGAGAGGATCTAATGTAGGCTTTTTTAAAAGTGGTTTAATTATGGCCTCCTTCCAAACCGATGGATATATCCCAGATGAAAACATTGCATTGCAGATGGGAGTCAGAGCAGGGCAGATAGCTTCCGGGATGAGATTAAGGATGGCGGGAGGGTAAGGGTCAGCTGGTGACCCCGATTTGGTGCGAGCAACAAGAAGTTTAATATGTTCCTGCATCGTGGGTTCGAAGGCAG
Source organism: Lissotriton vulgaris (assembly GCF_964263255.1). Classification (NCBI taxonomy): domain Eukaryota; kingdom Metazoa; phylum Chordata; class Amphibia; order Caudata; family Salamandridae; genus Lissotriton; species Lissotriton vulgaris. Next base: position 968,151,770 of record NC_141693.1, on the reverse strand, counting down.
AGAAAGTTGGGGCCTTGTTAAGGGAAGGTGCCATGGGTGTGGAGGAGGAAGGGGAACGGGAAAAGGTTGAAAAGATGGCACTGACTTTGTTTTCGAAGAATGTTGCTAGCGAATCCGAGAGTGACTGTGATCCATCTGAGCGTGGCGTAGGCGGGTTGGATAGATGAGTAACTGTCTGAAATAATTCTCTTGTAGAGTTTTTTGACTGATTAATTTGGGAAGTATAATAGCATGTTTTTTCCAAAGTGATAAGTTTTTTGTATTTGGAGAGAGAGTTTTTGTAGGCAGTTTTGTCAATAGGACTGTAGTGGCGGCGCCAGTGCCTTTCCAGGTTCCTGCAATGTTGTCTTTGCAGTCGTAATGGTTCCGTGAACCAAGGGGCCGGGGGAAGCTTTCTACAGCGATAAAAGGTTTTGACCGGGGCTAACTTATTACAAGCAGTGTTTAAATTGCTCAAATAGTGAATGGACGCTAATGTAGGATCCTGTTCATTAGGAATAGTGCTAATTGGGAACGTGGGAATTATAGGACAAAAAAACGGTGCACACACAAACTTGATACAACTATTTGATATTTTTTTGGTCTTTTTCGAGACAACAACGAGGGGCAGTTGGTATATGTTGAAATTGCATTTATTGCGCCAGCCGACACATGTTTCTTTGGAGTGGGGTGCACTCCAAATCTTCAGGGCTAGATCCTAATGGACATAGGTGGGTAATCCCCCACGACTGGTGATAATTCCAACCCAGTCAGGGTATCGGTGGATATTCCGGTGAGACATGCCAGAGGGGTCTAGGCGCACTTAGGAAAGAGTCGAAAAGAAATGGTCTTGCGCCGATAATGGGCCAGGACAGGTGAGGGCGATGCGGGTAGGAATTAGTAATACTTTGTAAGTGAATGTTCAGAAAATGTCCCAAAAAACTTCACAAATGGTACCGTAAATGTGTCTCAAATTAATGCACTAAATCGGTGATCCAGGCGGAAAGATGCTGGCACAGTGGGCGCTCACTACCAGAATCAGCCCTCTAACGTTCTCCCGCAACTCGTCTCAGCGTTCTCCGCGTGCTGATGGATGCATCAACGAATTAGTCTCGCTACCCAGTGTTGGGCTATGTTCCGTTTTGCTATCATCATGCCTAACGTCACCCAACTTTGGGCCATTTGATTAAGGTCTGTCGGCTCCCAGATATTTAGAAGACATCTCTTGGGTTCCGGTTCAACGATAGCTCCACCCACCTGCGAGATGGTGCGCATGACTGCTTCCCAATATGGTTTGATCTCCGGACAATCCCACAGTATGTGGTAAAAGTTACCCAGCCCCCCACATTGCTGCAGACAGAGTGGTGTGTCAGCGCGTCCCATGAGGTGCATAGTTGTTCGTGTGCAGTAGATTCGATGGAGAATTTGGAGCTGCACTAACTTTAATTTAGAGGGGGTGGCTACCTCTCGTGGGGACACAAGTGCTTCCTGCCAATCTGTCTCGTCCAGTACTCCTATGTCTGTCTGTCATTTGTCCCTGAGGGTTTTTGTGTGGTCCGGTTGGTTGTTTACAATTTTGCGATATGTTTGAGAAATCATTTTTTTCATCATGTGGTCCATCAGTAATCTCTCCTCTAGTGTTGAGGCCTCTGGGAGCTCAGTTTCCGGTGGGATGAGTTTCGTCAGCACGTGGCTGATCTGCATGTAATAGAAAGTTTCAGTCAATGCCATCTCATATGTTTCCTGGGGCTGGGTGGATGGAAGGATCTTACCCTTATTCCACAAATCCCCAACCCGGGAAATACCAGTTAGGTCCCATTGTTTAAATCCCTTACTATTTCGTAATTTGCCCAAGCGTCGGGTTTCCCAAAGAGGTGTAGCTTGTGCCAATACCCCCTCCCAGCCAAGTGCACTGGGTGCAGTGAACCATATTCTTATGGTGTGTGCTACTGGTTCAATGAGGTTAGGCCCCCTAAGGTTATTGTAAAGTGATCCCATGACGCCCCCCACACCGAGGACATATCAGTCCATATGGAATGCCGGTTCCACTTGCGGAGAATGGAGCCATTGTTTTATCAAGGTGAGCTGTGATGCCCAATAGTATACTTTTATATTCAGAAGGGCGATTCCGCCATCATACCAGCTCTTTACGAATTTATGCATCGCTATACAGGTGTGCTTCCCACCCCAAAGGAGATTGCGAACTTCGGTTTCAATGGCTTTAAAATAGTTGGGGGAACCTGAAACGGGTATTTTGCAGGGCATAAAGGAACCTAGGGAGCGCCTTCATTTTGAAGAGGGCCTATCTTCCCAGCAGCGTCAGTGGCAGGGAGCGCCAGTGGTTTACATCCCGTCGGAACCTACCCAGGGGTTCCAGGAGGTTTTTTCCAGTGAACTGGCCAGCTGTGGCGTTATATGGAGCGTTATATGGAGCCCTAGGTATTTACACCCACCTTCCATCTGTATCTCAAAGTTTCTTGGTAGTAGCGAAGGAGGGCTCTGAAGCACATACAGCAGTGATTTTGCCCAGTTAATGGTATATCCTGAAACTATATTTCGCAAATATCCAGGAGGCAATATATGGAGTGTGTGTGGGATGCCATGTATATCAACACATCATCCGCATATAAGGAAATGCGGTCCTCCCATCCCTCCTCCCATTTGAGCCCTCAAATGACCGGATCCCGTCTTATCCAAGCCCGCCAATGGCTCGAGCACCAGCACAAACAGGAGCGGTGATAAGGGACAGCCTTGTCTCGTCACCCTGCCCAAGGGGAAGTCCGCTGAGATGTGGCCATTCACCACTACATGCGCCAATGGTTTCGTATAGAGTAGTTGGACCTATGCACAAAACCTGGGACCAAAGCCCAGGCGTCGGAGGACTGCAAAAAGAAAAGGCCATTCGACTAGATCAAATGCCATAAGTGCTTCGAGAGAAAGGATGACAGCGAATTCCTCTATGAGTGGTATACATGTCATTACGCCATGCAGTCGCCGCAGGTTAAGTGCTGTGTTACGACCCGGGACGAACCATGACTGATCCGGGTGCACCAACTTTGTGAGATAGGATAGCAGTCTGGTTGCCAGTGTATTAGCCATTATTTTGGCTTCTGCATTGAAATTGGCCGATAACATGTGCATTTCCTGCGGAGGTTTACCAAGTTTATGTATTGCCACTATTGTCGCTAGGCGTTGATTCCTGGGAAGCTCTCCCCTTTCAAGACTGTCTGCATACATTTCTAGCAGGTGTGGCGCTAGGTGACTCGCCGCTTTGTTGTACATTTCGATAGGTATCCTATTGGGACCCAGAGCCTTCCCAGTGTGTAGTGCACCGATTGCTAGTGTCAGCTCCTCTGCTGTCAAATCTGCTTCTAGTTTCTGTTGTTCGCTAGGGGCAAGTGTAGGCATCTAAATATCTTTGAGAAATGCAAGATTATCGTCTATTGTGGCTGTGGTGGTAGATGTGTACCCTGTCCCGTAGTGGAGCTAGCGCGTCAACTATCTGCTGTAGATCTGCCGTACTGGCTCCATTGTCTAGTCACAACTGTGTCACGATTAGCATTCTCCCATCTATCTAACCAGGCTATAAGCTTGCCCACCTTATCTCCATCCTCATAAATAGTGTGCAGTGTTTTGGTGTGCCTAATCTTCTCCTCTTCCCACAGGTATTTCCTGTATTCCTGCTTGGCCAAGTTCAATTTATGTGCTGTGGTTTCATTGGCTTCTGAGGCGTGATCTAGTTGCGCGTGGCCCACCTCCCTCTCGAGAGCCTCTAAGTGACTTAATTGTTTCTGTTTACGGCATGTGATCAGTGGGATAACTTGACCCGCAGTACCATCTTATATGCCTCCCACAGACTCGTCGGGGATGTGCTCGTTTTCCGCAAAGTACTGTCTTGTGGTTGTAAGTAGACCCTTCCATATATTGGGTTTTTTAGGAACCCAGGGTAGACCTAAAACATGCGTTGTTGCCCCAGGATATGAGATGTGTATTTGAGTAGGACACGAGAGTGATCAGAAATACCCCAGGGTAAATGTGATACCTCTAGTATCCTCTCTAGGCCTGTCGCTAATGTGAAAATATAATCTATTCTTGATAGACTGTCGTGCACTCTGGAGCGGAAGGTGTATGGTCGCTCCTGGGGAAACCTTGATTGCCAAGCAGGCACGAGACCAAAAGCGCCATGGAATTCTGATAACCGGAGGTTTATCCCACTTTGATCCCGGGGGCCATTGATCTATGGTGCCATCAACTGTGGCATTGAAGACACCCCCTATTACCAATTCGCCTTGTGGGAGTGTAAGTAGGTATTTATCCACAGCAGGGAAGGTCACCTGATGCAGAGCTGGCGGGATATATACTGATACTAGATTATACGGACGCCCCTCCCACTGACACCATACAGCTGCAAAACGTCCCTGAGTGTCGGACAATGACCCAGTTATAATATTCGGGAAGCGTTTATTGATCAGGACGCCTACCCCTCGAGAGCCGGAGGAGAATTTGGAGTGTGCCACCATTTTGAAACCCCACCTATCCATGGCTTTGCAAGCTGAGCCAACCAGGAGAGATTCTTGGATCAGGGCCACTGCTGGTGCCTTGCACTTAAGATATTGTAGGGCTAACCCTCTCTTTATCTTATCCCCAAGGCTGTTTACGTTCCATGATATTACAGAGAGAGGGGGGTCCTTCGTACTAGAAGTCAATGAGTAAATGTAAACGTCCCATATTTGTTTAGTGCGAACATTTACCCGAAGGTGTCAAGGCGCTGGGGGCCCTCCGGAAGATTAAACAAGGTATTGCCCAGAGTCACATGGTGCTGGGCTGATCTGCCGCCAGTGCGGGGGATCGAACTGTGAGCCCCCGGATTCCGTTGTCAGTGGTCCTGGCCTCTGCACCACACCTCCACCACCTCTTCAGCTGCACATGAGTGTGCAGCCGAAGAGCCGGCCAGGGCAGCCGCTTGTACCATGTATTACATTGTTAATAGGAGAATATAAAGAGCATTGCAATGCAAACACCATGCAGATGTTTTGTATGTACCTAGTAATCTTGCACTGTACCTGTAACTTGAAGAAAACCATAACATGAAACTGATCCTGTCCCCCCTCCTCCCTCCCTCCTCCTCCTACCCCCCTTCCTGCTTCCCTGCTCGGCTGACTTAAAACTACCCGCCACCCAAACTTTGCAGAGTGCTTTGTCCCCATAACTGGTACTTATTTATTTATTTATTTATTTATTTATTTATTTATAGCATTTGTAGAGCGCTCTGTAACCCTACGGGCATCCTGGCGCTTAGGTACATAGCTAAAGCTTTGTGGGGACAGGAGCATGAACGAGATGCTGAACCGGGTAGATTTATTGATTGAGAAGGGTTTTAGGAGGATTTTTTGGGAACAGCCAAGTTTTCACCTTTTTCTGAAAGGTCAGAAGATCATTAGTTTTTCTGATGTCCAAGGGGAGTTTATTCCATAAGTGGGCTGCAGCAATGCTGAAAGCTCGTCCACCACAGGTGGCTTTCTTGATCCTGGGGATACTGATGAAGTTCAAGGATGAGGATCGAAGAGACCGGCTGGGCTCATACCACTTAAATTTATACTGGAGTGGTCGGGGGCCTAGCCCATGAACTGCCCTGAAAACAATACATAGGGATTTGAAGCAGATCCTTTGGTGTATAGGCAGCCAATGTAGGTCAGCCAGGGCAAGAGTGGTAGAAGATCTACATTCACGGGAGAGTGCCAGTTTGGCTGCAGCTGCCTGGACACTCTGGAGTCTGGAGATGAGATAGGCAGGGGATTCCAGCAGGAGAGCATTGCAGTAGTCCAGGCGGCTGAGGATAGTGCTCCTGACTATGTCGGCTCTGGTCTGTGGGGGCAGGAGAGGTAGCAGTCTTCGGAGTCCTCTTAGTAAGGCGAAACAGCAGCTAACCTGCTTGTTGACGTTGGTCTCTAGGCTTAGTTTGTTATTGATAGTGACTCCAAGGTTTTTTACAGAGCTCACTGGGGTGGGCGAGTCCCCTAGCGATTGAGGCCAGAAATCTGGCGGTAGACTTTTGGGGATTTTTCCTACTGTGCAATGTAGTATTTCAGTTTTCTCACTGTTGAATTTTAGTGAGTTCTGACTGAGCCAGAGAGACATGTCCAGCATACAGGTGTGGAAAGTTTCCATTGAGCTTGTTCGGGTTCCGTCCAGCGAGATTATCAGCTGGGTGTCGTCTGCATAGTTTGTCACGCTGATGCCATGGCATTTGATGATCCCCATCAGGGGTTGCATGTAAATATTAAAGAGTATGGGGCTGATGGCAGACCCCTGTGGGACTCCGTGCGGGACTTTCGTGAACTTGGATTGGTAGGGAGGGATGGATACTGCCTGCCACCTGTCCGTCAGGTAGGAGCGGAACCAGTCGAGCGCGACCCCTCTGACTCCGATGTTCCTTAATCTTTCAATCAGGATGCCGTGGTTCACCGTATCGAACGCGGCGGACAGGTCAAGCAGAATCAGAATTGCTGATTCTCCCCTGTCCGCCCTCATTCGCAGGTCATCCATAACTGTCAGCAGGGCTGACTCCGTTCCATGAACTGGTCTGAAGCCAAACTGCTCCTCTTCCAAGATGTTGTTGGTTTCTAGGAAGAGGGCTAGAGATCTACTGACCCATCTCTCTATGATTTTTATAGGATATGGTAATAGGGATATGGGTCGGCAGTTCTTTTGGCAGTCTGGGTCCAGATTAGGTTTTTTTAATAGCGAGGTGACGATCGCTAGTTTCCAGTCTTTGGGAACGGAGCCTGTGTGCAGAGATTGATTACATAGTTGGTGCAGGGCTGGTAAAACATCATCCTCGAATTTCTAGGCTATTCTATGGGGAAGAGGGTCTAGAGGAGAGCCTGAGGACGTATGGAGGGCTGTTGTGATGAATTCCTGTTCCGAAGGAATCATAAAGTTTTCCAGGGTGACATTTGAGAGGGGGTACGTATCAGGATCCGCCTTTCCGTCTTTATTTGTTAGGATGCTGTTATCTTGCAGTGGGGGGATAGGATTACTATTCATTCCCTCTACAATTTTGCTGATTTTATCTTGGAAGAACACTGCTAGGTCGTTGCAGAGTTCTTGTGAGGGTTTGATTTGGCTATTAGCACAGGCGGGGTGGGAGAGCTCTTTGATGAGCCTAAATGTATCCCGGGATTTATTAGAGCTTTTGAGGATTACCTCAGCAAAATAGTTGGATTTGGCTGTGATTATTTCCTTCTTGTATTGTGAGATAGTAAGCCTCCTTCGTACTTTCTCCTGGTCTGAATAGTTTTTTCTCCAGAGCTACTCCGCCTTTTTGCAGGTATTTTTTAGTTCTCTTAGTTTCTCCGTATACCAGGGGCGGAGGGTTTTCCCCTTTTTGTGATTGTTTTCAACGGGATGACGGCGTCAAGTTTTTTTGTGGTTTCGTGGCGAAAGGAAAGATAGTTTGCGGTGACATCATTCTCTAATTTGAACGAGGCCCCAACCTGACGTAGGTCGAGCTTTCCCTCCTCTTTCCTCTTCAACAAGTTCTTCCAGTCCCGACCTACGAAGGTTTTGACTTGCGAAATCGTGGCTCCTGTGTGGGACGGGATGTGGGATTTGAACCTGATGAGGTAGTGATCTGACCAAACTACTGGAAGGATAGTGTCTAGGGTCAGTAGGTCTTCTGCCGCAAAGATAAGATCTAGTGTGTTTCCTAGTATATGTGTGGGGGTGTTATCCACTGTTTCAGCCCTAGATTGTGGCAGGATTGAGTAATATTGTGCAAAGCTGCACGTAGTTGGTCATTGTCCCATATGTTGAAATCGCCCAGTATCAGCAACCTGTTGTGGGAGATTGACATATTATTTATGACCGTGATTAATTCCTGCTGTTGTGAGGCTTTGAAATGCCCCGGAGACCTGTAACATACAAGGGCCATGAGGCAGTGTTCAGAATCATATTTTATGGAAATCCCGAGGATTTCTACACAGGAGATGGTGTCAATGTCCAGGGTAGTGATGTTAAGTTGTTCCCTAAAAATGATCCCCAGGCCTCCTCCTCGACCTGAGGGTCTGGGTTTCTGAATGATCTTGAACCCGTCTGGACATGCAATGCCTAGCTCTGATTCTGTTCCTTCAGCCATCCATGTCTCGGTTAGGAACAGGATGTCGAGTTTATTAGTCTCAATCAGTAGCTGGATTTCAGTTGCGTGTTTCGGAAGGGAGCGGACATTTAAAAGTCCGTTGATTAGTTTCCCTTTGGTGCTGCGTTTAGCTCCTACTTGGGCTGATGGGGAATGGGTCATGGTGTTGTCAGGGCTTGGATACGGCATCAGGATTGATTTGGGGGGGAGGGGATTAATGTGAGGAAGCCGAGCTTGGCAGTGAGAGCAAGCTTTGTCGTCCTGGTGTACTGCGTGAGGGAGTAGGCGTGGGCATTCAATTTTGTCTGCCTGTGTATTCAGTAGCATGAGTGTTTCCCTGCTATATCTGAGCACATCATGTGCTGGTGTGCAGCGGGTAGGAGGGGGTGCCCTAGGCCCGGCCTCGGCGCGGACGAGCGCAGATGAGCTTGCCTTAAGCGCGCCTTCAGCGCGCAATCATCGCGCCCGCTGTGCTCGTCCGCTGCGCTTCCGGTGGGGGCACATGCTTTGTAGCAGAAGGGGGAGGGGTTAGAAGGGGGCGTGGCTACGCTAGTGGGCGTGTCCTGGTGACAGGCCAATCACGTCGTGGCAGCTAGGAAACCTTGCCCACGTCAGCAAGCAATCTGCTGAGTAGCGAGGGTGCTGCAGAAACGGCGATTTTAAAACAACAACAACAGGTATTTCAGTGCAGATTAAAAGAGCTGTCTGTCCCTGCTCCCGACTGTTCCTCAAGAGCTTTGAGCTAACAAAAACTTACTTGAAGAAAACCATAACATGAAACTGATCCTGTCCCCCCTCCTCCCTCCCTCCTCCTCCTACCCCCCGTCCTGCTTCCCTGCTCGGCTGACTTAAAACTACCCGCCACCCAAACTTTGCAGAGTGCTTTGTCCCCATAACTGGTACTTGCGTGTTGGGGGGGGGGAGAGTAGTCCCACGATCATACCAAACCATCCCAGTGGTTAAAACAGAGTATATCCATTGCTGATAAATCAGCCAGCCTTCGGGCTGGTCCATCAGAGTTATGGAGTCCTGCCCTACATCAATCATGGAGTTCCAGAGCTAAATTGCACCCTCAGTGTCCACCTTTCTCCTGTGCTGGATCCTCTGTTGAGCTTGAGTCCTCCGAGTCTGGGGACGTAGCCCCCTGTAGTCGATGCTGTTGTTTCTTTCCCAGTCTTTTAGGCCCAGACGCCAGGCGCCATCCCTCCAGCCAGTCGTGTGCTTCTTCAGGACTTTCAAAGAACCAAAGTTTCCCCTCAGCTTCTACCTGCAACTTTGCCGTGAACAGCATAGTACTTCAGCTCTCGGGCATTAATTTCCTTTTTAACCCTGAGAAAGCAGCGGAGTTGCTTGGTCACCGCTGCGGTATAGTCCATAAAAAATGTAACAGTAAAGTTCTCAATACGGATTGGAGGAGCAATGCATGCCGTTTGAAGGATCGCATGTCGATCGCAGAAGTTGAAGATGCGGGCGAGTATGGGCCTGGAGGGGGCCCTGGGTCGGGGTCTGTCGCCCAGCACTCGATGGGCCCTTTCGACTGAGAAGAAGTTGGACAGTCCCCGTGGTTGTAGCTGGTTCTTTATGAGGTCATCAACAAACAAGTCCAAGACAGGGCCAATAATGCGGACGTTGTTGCGCCTTGAGCGTCCTTCCTGGTCATCGAGCTTTGCCGCCATCAGTTTATTATCTGCTTCCAGTTTCTTGAACTGACGCTGTAGAGTGGCCATGACCATGGAGAGGGTTGCTGTTGTGGTTTCTACCTCTGTAACCTGCGTGGCCATTTTCTAGGAGTCTGCGTGAATTAGTGAGATATCGGTAGAGATTAACCCCACAGCAGTTTGAAGCTTAGTCAAGGTGGTCATAATGTCTTGCAAGGTGACCTCAGCGGGTTTATCAGTCGTAAGACTTTCCCGTCATCCAGTTTGTGACCCAGACTGGTCCGGCGAGTCCTTATTATAGGCGTATTTGTCTAGTTTAAGTTGCTGCACTGATTATTTACCCCGCCCCCCCATCTTGACTTGGTCTTCGTGAACCACCTTGGACTATGTGGATGGGAGGCATTATTCGCAGCTGCCTGCCTGCAGAACTAGCAGCCAGGCGCAGCCTTTCAGTTTTCCTGCCGCCCTCCCCTTGTAATAATAGCCAGAAAAACGTGTCAGTGGAGGTTTGCCAGTATTTGGTCTGCTCGGACTCCGGGTCGTATTTAATACCCCATTAATCATTTTGGTAGCATTTGCATGTGGCTGAGCTGCAACAGGGGTATCTGTCACAGTATTGGACCCTCTGCTCAAATATTAGAAGTCTCCACGTTATTGACCCGTCATTCGCCTTGGGCCTCCGCGCAGCCTACTCCAAGCGTCTGTGCTAGTGATAAGTTGGTTGTTTCACAAGGCGCAAGACTTCACGCAGTAACACGTGGGCCGACGGTGCGCTGTTACTGATGCAGTGTTGGTGATTATGCGTTGGCTGGCTCTTTGCAGGAGGTCCCGGCCTGCAGCACAACCTATGCCGTCCCGGGGAGTGGCGCGACAGCCACCACAAGCCCTGATGAATTATTGCTCTCCCCACTATGCGTAGGCAATCAGGCGCGTATGCAAGCGCCGGGAGGGACTCTACAGTGGGCAAGGGGGGTTGGCCGGTGGAAGATTTTACTTATGGCCCCTCGGTTGATACCAGATTCCACTGTACTAGGAGGCAAGCAATGCAGGTCCTCACTCCTTGTTAGGCCAGTTCTCAGTCATTTCCCCATCAGCAAGCCACCGGGGGTTCGAGGTCCAGCTTCAGGGCAGCCGTTCAATCATACACAGCTCCCGCTTCTCCCCGCTTTACTAGGTTTGAGTAGGTCTCCGCTTTCCCGCATTCAATAATCAGTGTGCAAATCACCCGCTGCCACGAAGACTCTTAAGGGGCCCACTTCTTCTCAATCGTGCCGTGTAGCTCCGCCCCAGCTGTTCGTGGTTAGTCGTCTACGAAACACCCCGGCTCCACCGAATGCTGCAGGCCACATCTCTTCCACACAACGTAGGCTGTGTTTTACCAGACGCTCGGTGCTTGGGAGCCAATTATTTGTTTCCTTGTTGCTTCCAAAGCCTTATTCACTGTTTTTCAAGCATCCTGCGCCATCGGGTCTATCTTCGGATCAGTGGGGAGGTCGCCTCAATCGCTATTTGCTTCGGCTGCTAGCCACGCCCCCAACACTTTGGAACTCTTCATTACTGTGCTCTAGCATTCCTCCCACAATGCCTTTGCAAAACAGGTTCACAGTGTTGATTAGAGTTTTTTTTATGAAACAGAATCCATGGCAACATCCTGATTCGTAGGGATTACTACTAAAAGTGCCATCAGAAGAGCATAATAAGACCAAGTGCCATTCCAAAGGAACCCTTCTACTTGCAATTCACGCAGTTAAGGATAACATACTGTCTTCTTGTGTTTGGCCTTTGTGCCTTTTCTTTTGCATGAAATATCATTTGACATTATTTGACAGGAGAATATACTGGGGGTTTTCTTGCTAGTATTTCCTGTAATAAATGAGACATCTCAGACCATAGTCTGCAAATGATATCTCAGCAGGCTGACTTAAAATGTTCTGGGTCTGGATGAAAAGTCCATAGCATCTGAATTAGCTGCCCCGGAACCATCAGATTTCTGACTGGCCAATAAGCTTCGAGGCATGCTGCTTGAGCTCTGTGTGTTCCATGTTTATCAAATACTAATGAATAGCACATTGAAAGTAGGGATACTATTGCAAAGCACTGTATTAGTAATTTAAGTAAAAAAACACTAAAATGTGGATTATTGATGATTGTTTAAATCTAGATGCAGCTGCTTGCCAATAGAGGACTAGCTTATGAGTTATACAGTGAGAACTAACCCCACATTTGGTTTTCTGGGGTCTTCAGATATTACCTGGCCTCACAGAAGTAATCCTGTATTTCTTATTCTCATTGGCCACACTTGTATTGCTCTCTTCCCACCCCTCTCTCATGTGGTGTCACTAAATGCAGTTTTCAATATTCCAAGGGCGAATGGGGCCCATGAACAGTTAATAAGTACCATGGTTGGAGGCCCATATTATAACATATGTTAGGCTATGTTAATAAGCCTTTTTAAACACACAAACAACAAAAGAGGTCCTTGACCCTAAAGATTACTCTATCATAGACAAGTGCTGGTATATTGACTATTTACAAAAAGTGGTTTTAGTCTACTTCTGATGGCAAAAATGTTTTTCCATTATCCTTATTGTTAGAGGAATAATAAACTGGGTTACTGGTTGTGTGGTTGCCATGGTTAAGCACCAGCAAACTACAAATTAACCTGTGCTCAACCCTCTGGTAGCTTGCACAGAGTAGTCAGGTTTAAATTAGAGGCAATGTGTAAAGTATGTATGCAGCACTTCATACAGTAATGAAGGGAAAACACAACAAAAGAAAAATCCCACAATTATTTAGAAAATGTTAGCAAAATTTAACAATGCCATTTTAAAGATTTAAATGAAAATAGCGTCAAAAAACACAATGCCCCACTCATGGCCAACAGGTCATGCGTCACAACTTCAGGCCAACTTCGATGTAACACGGGTTAGAAACAGGGAGTAGGTTAGTCCAGTTGAAAAGTTACCTTTGCAGGCCAGTGCAGCGTCCCGTTTGCTGTGAAGGGGCCACGAAGTTCAGAGAAGTGTTTCATGCATTAGTCAATGTAGCTCAAAGAGCAGGCCTGACATCGCGGACAGTCATGGCTGTGGCACAAATATCCCGTTGTCATCATGAACAGTTGGGCAGGAGCTTCGCGATAGCGCTCCCTGCCAGCATTTGATACTGTAGCATGAAGGGTTCGGCTGACGGAACTTTGCCTGGGCAGGCAGTGCGAGCGACAAGGTTTTAGTGCCAACAGTCTCCTTTGTGGTTGCAAAGAGTCCAAAAACTTCAATTATGCTCCAATGTGGCCATACGATGGGTCCAGAACCTGAGGGACACCACTTGGGGGGTCAGGGGCTGGCTCCAGTTAGATCTGGGTGCTGGTACAGTTGGTTGGGGGCCTGTTACCTCCCTGTGGCTCTGAACAGGAGGCCAGCAGACTAGCCCTTGGAGTCACTCAGGGAGTCCTCTGGATTCAGGTGCAGGTCCAATCCATCTGACTCAGGTACGAGGGCAGCTGCAACAAAGCAGCACATCAGTCCTTTTTCCTAGCAAATTCTCCACAGGTCCAGAAGTGTACTGAAGATTTGGTGTCTGAGATCCAATATTTATACCAGGTGCCACCTTTGGAGTGGGAGAAGCTTCTAGAGGTTTCTAATTGAAGTGCAGCCTTTGTGTGGCGGTAGGACAGAGCCTATTCAAGTGTAAGTATGTCCGCCCTCCCATCCTGCCAGTGATAGTCCATTCAGATACACCTAAGCTCTCGATTGTGTGTGGCTATCTAGGATGAATATAATAAGCCCAAGAGTTAGCTACACCCAGTCATGTGGCTGCAGGCACTAAGTAGCTAAGGCAGGAAAATACAAACTTTCCAAAAGTGGTATCTTCGAAAGTGTCATTTCAAATCTGACTTTACCATAAAAGAGGATTTTTCATTACAATTACAGAGACACCAAACATGAACTGATTACCTCTTCCCATTTAGAAGTTACATCTTATTAAATGTAATAAGGTAACACCAATGTTATCCTATGGTAGAGGTAGGCCTTGCAGTAGTGAAAAACACATTTAAGAGTTTTTCACTACCATCACATGTAAAACCTATCCAGCTCTTTAAATACACTGCACACTGCCCAGTGGGCTGTTTAAGGCCTCCCTAGGAATGATTATAATGTATTAAAAAAGAAGGTTTCGGGCTGGAAAAAGTCTTATTTTGGTAGGTTGAAATCACAGTTTAAAAATTGCAGATGCAGGCTTTAAAGGCAGGACAGAGCCATGTTTAAAGGGCTACCTAAGTGGGTGGCACAATCAGTGCTGCAGGCCCATTATTAGCATTTAATTTACAGGCAGGGCCACATTACTACCAACTAACATGTAAATTAAATATGGCAATAGAGCATAAGACAATTTTACCATGTTTTAAGAAGAGAGCACAGGCACTTTTGCACTGGTTAGCAGTGGTACAGTGTGCAGAGTCCTAAAGTCCAACCAAAATGGGTTCAGAAAACAGGAGGGTGAAGGCAAAAAGTTTGGGGGTGACCCTACCGAAAGTCCAAATTCAACATGACCCCCCTCCAGCCAAAAGACAGGGCAGACTATTCAATACCTTGACGCTCTTTCCTGCCTAGTCAATAGAACATGGACAAAGGCCCTGTTATGCAAGTGCACTTGCCAGTTTTATGCCTCTCTGAACTCAGTTGGATCCCTCTGTCTACACTCTACTGAGCCACTGAACTGACCCATTGTGAACACTTATCCTCATCTGTGGAACCCATCTCTTCGACTCATAAATTTCACTTGCTCACGTAGGCCGACATTACCACCATGGGCAACAAAGTGTGGCAACCCACTCTGCACCTTGAATTAGACTTCTGTCCACAACTGTAGGAAGGTGGTTACCTGACTATGGTTACCCCAGATTTTTTGCCTTGTTTTTAGCTGGTTTTCGACTTAGTTGGCCTGGTTCCCTGCTAATCAGGGTCCCAGGCTATCTGCTCTCTCTGTAAAATGGATTCCATGTACCCTAGGTGCATAACTAGATTGGCTTGGGTCACCTTATCAGCCCCTGTACAGAGCACTATAGGTGCCCAGGGCATAGGTGCATCCAAGGCCTACCAGGGGCTGCAGCATATCTTTTGCCACCCCTGGCTGGCTATCTAAAATTGACACAACTGGCTGATCACTCAGCTGGGGCAAGGTGGTGTAATCATCCCTTTCTTAGATATAGTATGCCTATATCTAACCCTAACTGGACACATATATACCTATCAGTCACTCCTATGGCAGGCCTTAACAATCCTGGAGGCAGAGTGCTTGGTTTTATGTGAGATGGTGCTCTAGCATGAGCTGAGCCTGTCTTCAGTGGTCGGGACCAATTCCCTAAGCTGTTCCGGGATAATGCCATACCATATACTATTAAGTGCATTATAATCCTCGCGGTTATATGTTAACTTCTGGTTTGGCTTTATCAAAACATGTTGTGTAAGGTGTCATACGAATTGGAATACTACCCCCTCGCCAGTCCTGGCGACGGGGGTAGCATTCCACCCCTCTAGAGGGAGACGACATGGTACTTTGCTAAAACGCGGTTGATTTTTAAAAGAGCCTCAGATCCACAAAATGGATGCTTCTGCCACAGACACATGTCTGACCTCCTGCTGCTGACCGAAACTCAGCAGAGGAGGCCTGGACAAAGGCTTTCCTGTCGCAGGGAGGTGTTACACCACCCCAGACAGGAGATAGTGGATTGTAGCAGGGAGGTTTGAAAGAAACCAGACACTGCCTGGGGAGCACAAGGCTGCCCCTTGCATAATCCGGCCAAACCGGTTCTGGGGCACACCAGCCCCAGCTCCAGTGCGACCTGGACAAAGGGAAAGGGGTGTAACCACCCCCTTCCTGGGTCCCACCCATAGGAGGGGACCTAGCAGGATGTCCAGCCCCAAGATTGGTATAAGAATGGGAGCCATGCCAAAGCACTCAGATTATCCTGACGAAACATAAGAAACAAAACTCTGGACCCTTCGACATCCTACTCAACGTAGAAGACTGAAGAATCTCCCTTGTGGTCAAGGAGTGACCACCCTGTGCAAGCAGGTACTATCCAGCACCTCAACGCCTGCTTTGTTGCAGTTCCCGCCGGAACTCGAGCGACAAAGATCGACAAGATCAAGCTTGCCTGCCTTCCTACAGCCCAATCCACAGTCCCTGCAGAGCTGAGACCCATGGAGGCGACCGGAAGCGTGGGGCACGCCATCTTGAATAGACCACGAGACGCTGACTGTGCAGCCCACGAGTGACCCTCGAAGCTGTACACCGGGGTCTGAGAAGCCCCAACCCTGAGCCACTCTTGCACCGAAGCTCACCCCTCTACACTCGACGAGTGCTGCGTGGGGCCCTTCTGCTTTCTTTGGCTCAACGCGTTGGCCCGGTCACTTGCCAGCTGGCTTGTGGCCCCTGTGCCGACGAAAACCTAAAACCGACCTGCGATTCTGGTTGCTCCAGACTTGGACCAGCTCCTCTGAAAAGGAGCCCCCGCTCTGACCCTCCTGGTCCGAGTGAGAAGCAATCTTCCGGTCCTGTGTGGATTGCTCTTGCCAAGTGTTGTTTGCTCCATTCTTGAGAGCCTGCGTGGGACAGATCGTGACCTGCTCCTGGACGTCGTAGATGCCCCAGAGCCCACGTGACAGCGGAGAGAAGCTCCTCGACAACCACCTGATTGCGCCCGGCATTGCCTGGTTCCGTCCTGGTTCCACCCTGGCCACTGCTGAGTGACCCAGACTCTGTCCCCTCTGCTTTCAGGTACTTTTCGGCTCTGATCCACCCTTGGATCACACCGGACACTTCTTCACATCACCTGCAGAATCTTCAGCTTCAAGCACCAAGAACCTGCGTGACAAAACCTGACGCCACTTCGACCCTATGCGCCCGCTTCATGTGGGTGAGGTAACATTGCAACGCCGGTGTTCCCACACTGGTACACACCTCTAGGGTCTGTGTCTAAAGTTTGGTCCCTTTAGGTTCAGCGGAAGTGTCCTTAAACTCTATTTGTGTAACTTTTACGCACCATTGACATTGCATTGGTGCAAGCCGCACTTTACGTGCTGCACCCGAATCCCGCGGGCTTTTCCCGACTTCAGCATTGCTAGTCCCGACTGCTCCCAGCGATTCCCTAGGCCCTAGGCCTAACCACTGTTCGATTGGTATCTCTTATACCACTTTTTTAATATATGGTTCGAGTGGCCACCCGCCCTCATCCATAACTGTGCAACTTTGTATGTTATACTGTGCTTTTGATTTAACGCTTGTGCCCCTTTGCTCATAAAGAGTACTGGGGATTAATTTAGAAATAAATACATATATTTTTATAATATATACTTGTGTGGTGTCCTTTCATTTGGTATTACAGGACTGTGATTGGTAAAACATCTCGCTTAACACGACCTCTTGAGTTAAGCCTTTAAGGCTGCTTAGTCCATGCTACCCCTAGGATAGCTTGTCTAACAAGGTTAACTTACAACCAGACACCATAAGGGGTTGTTTGGACTGATACAAGGTGGTTCCAGAATTGGAAACATCATATATCAGGCCAACTTCTCACAACAACTCAAGGAAATTCTGCCCAGAAGCACATGAACCAACAGAGGTCATGGAGAGTTCTCAGTGTCAAGAGCTAGGCCCCAGGCCATTCAGGGTTCTCTGACCACTGAGGTTTCTCTGAGTGGGCTGCAACAGCCGCGGGTGTTAGGCACTATACTTCCATTCTCCTTCCCACCAGTCAAAGGGTGGTAGGTTCTGAGTGGCCCCTCAGCCCATGGTATGTACCCTAAGGATGAACATGTCTTTGGCGAGCCATGATTTCCAAAAGGAAAGCACCCCCCTCAAGGGTGACTCTCTCTGTCTGTATCATGCAGGAGTTTGCCTTGTGAAGCTCTTCAGCTCTCTGTCTCTGTGAAGGTGCAGGGAACACCCCAGATCAGAAGTGGCCTCACATGAGTCAGTCATGGGGTGCTTTATCCTCACAGGTGAAAAACGCTAATCCAATGGTCCTCCTGTTGTGGGCTGTTTCCACCTCCTGCCCATCCATCTGGGTCTCTGCACCCTCCCCTTGTGAAAGTACCCACAAGAACCAGTACTTTCAGGGTGCCATGGGCGGATGCCCATCTCAGCTCTCCTGACACTGGGGCAACTCATTCCCCAGGATGCAGTCTTTGGGCATGCGGGGACTTATTATGACCTCCTCACTACATTCCAGGGATACCAAGGCCATGGGGTGGACAAGAACCCGCCCCTGGGCCTGAGTTTCCTGCACACCTGGCTGGTATACTGCTCAGGAGAAACCAGCCATTCCACTACCATTGTCTGGCTGGGTCCGGTGTCCCTCAGATCAGTGACAGGGACACCAATCACCATGACCTGGTAGAAGAGATGACTCCCACTGTTGGGGATCACAGTCTACCCCCTGACTTTACCTGCCAACTATAGGAAACTAGCGCATGGTCTACCTCCTGCCCCTGGTAATTACTAACCCCAAATTTTTGATTGGACATCTTTGTAGAGGTGCAACCAGTGTGTGTTTTTTTGGACAGACAGAGCTCCCCTGTTTGTGTCCTAGCTAAGAACAATCAAAGCAGCAGGGTAGAAAAAGGGTTGCCATCGCCCATCAGAACCTCCTGCCTGTTTCTCAAAAGTGGTATGGGAACCCTTTCCTCTCCAGTTACTTGCCTGCAACTTGTCTGAGTCACTCTAAACCACCTCCCTCACTCTGCTGGGGAGAAGCTGCACCACCATTCCTGTGGCCACTCCTAGATACATTCTTATAGACCTCGGTATTGAGCCAGTGGTCCGCCTTTTTCGCAAGCTCTCTATGACCAGTGAGCTTACTATCAATCAAGTGTTGGTGCAGATTTGGAAAAAATTACTGAATGTGTACTCTCTGTTAGGATTTTGCCATCATACCACTAGATTCCACTCACGAGGGCCCTTTACCAACCTGTCTTTATATCAGAAAAGGTCAATAAACACATCAACACGTACAGTACTTATTTTCACTTCACCTTCTGATCTATGTTTCTGTTCCACTTCCCAGACGCATTATGGTCTTTGTAGTTCCCATCTGTCCTCAGCCCTTGCCTAGATCACATCCTTGTGCCGGTTTCCTGTACACTAGCTATTTAGTGGATCCTACTGTTAATTTGACCCCTTTATATTTGCGTTCTGGACCCTTCCCAATGTTTGAACCAATCCATACTACGATTCCAGGCATTCCTATTCCTTTTCTTATGTCTCCTTGTTCTCCTGGCCTTCCCTTCTCCAGGCCCCTGTTCAACTTCCCTTCATTGGGGGTTTCCTGATTTACTGCACCTGGTTGAGGCCTTGAACCCGGCTTTTTCTCTGCACCTGTGCTCCTTCCACGAGCCTCCTGCTATTTCAGCCCTGTGAGGGCAGAGTGCAGTGGCTTGCAAGTGACTTATGTTAAGTCTCCTTGTGCTCTGTTCTGTTTCTACTGCTGTTATTACAGGCTTGGTCTTTGACTCAGTTTCCCTTTTTTCCTCTACTCTTTTTCCTGCTTTTGGCTATTTGTAGTATCTATAATGTCCCTTGTTTTCCTGCATCTATGTTCCTTTATTAGCTATTGATCATAATCTCCTGTTTGCACTCTTCTTGATCTTCCCAGTGATATGCAGACTCCTTGCCTTGTGTTTAGTGTTCCTGTTTGTATGCATATTTCTGTCTCACCTTGTTTCAGTGTAGATCATTCCTAGCTTTGTTTTCAGTATTTCAGCTCTGTGCATTCCTGTCCTGTTCCTGACCCTGATTTCAGTCAAGTTTTCCCTGATACCATTGGTGTTTCTTGTTCTGCTCCCTGCTGTTCTATCTTGCAGTTATTTTTTCAATTCTAATTGTCTTAGCTTCCAAGGGTGCCAGTTAGACTTCTAGGCTTTGGAATGGAGGATCACCTTGCACCTCTTCCATAACATCTATTGTGTGTCTCCTAGAACTCTTTGAGATGAATCTGCTCCTTGCTTTTGTATAAGAACTTTTCACTACAAAGAAAAATCATTTACAATGAGCAGTCAAACTATCACTTATGATAAATTGTCTATCGGGTTCCTCCTTTTCATTCCTTTTGTTAGTACTAGAGTTTTCCCTGTAGACTTGTTCCCTATATACTGCGTTATCTAACCTACAACAGTCCTCAGCTTTTGTACTATGGCCCTTCCAGCCGGCAGGTATTCTGTTGTTTATTTTACACTCCATTTATCCAGCCTTGTTCCAGTCTGACCCAGCTGGTCCCCCAGCAGATCACTCTGCTACACCCCTGCAACTATCTTGCAAATAGATCATACAGCCCTTTGTAATCATTCACCTCACTGCCCTTTCCCCAAACATCCTGTGTCTTGCCAAAGGAATACAGAAAATCCCCTCAGGACTGCTGGGACAGCTTCTGGCTGTCCCTAAACTTCTGCCTATACTTTTCAGGGGTGATGCCATATTTCCTGACAAGGGTTTCCTTTATGAGGGATTCCTCATCCTGTACCCTTTCTCCAGGGCCATTAGGGCATCCCTTTTCTCACTAAGGATAGGCTTTGAGAAGCTAGTCCTCCCCAATCCTCTACCAGGATCCTATGCATCTGTAAAGCTATCTCATGAGCTTCAAATCACTTGTCCCTTTCATCCCTCACTGTAAAGTCAGCGATTAGACCTTTAGGAACAGGGACCATCTTGTTTCCAGTGGGCACTGTAAGTACGCTGCCACCATTTTTGCTGGACTCCAACTGCTTTGCTCTGATGTCCAGCTCTCTGAGACTTAGCTCATGGGTCATTTTCCTCTCCTCTAAGGCTAGTCTCTTCTCCTCCAAGACTCTCTCAGACTCACTCTTCCCATCTGCAAAGACCCTCTCAGCCTTCTTTGTGTCCATGGGCATTTTTTCCCCTCTATTCTTAAGTGGGCCATCTGCAGCCTGAACTCCTTTTCAGCCTCCCTGTCCACCAGCTCCTCTATGATTAGGCCTTGAGAAGACATGCTACTCTCTGCTCTGGTAGGGAGCTCCAACTCAGGAGATGGATCATCCCCCTCAGCTGACTGCTGCATCTCAAGATCCTCCACATGATCCTCTCCATCCCTATCATTTGATGTGACTGGCAACTGGTGGGCCTTTGCCCTTGCACTCAGACCCTTTTGGAGATCCGCCTTCCTGGTGCTCCTTTTGGCATGTAGCCCCCTCATAGCCACAGTGTAGTTCTCCAGATTAAGGAGCTCAAATTCCATTCTTGTAGATGAAGCCACAGGCACAAACAGGCAGGTACAGTAAGTGTGAATTTGAAAAATAGCAAAAAAGGCCAATCAAGGAGAATTTTAACTTGAATTAATCTCACATTATGTATCTGTCGTTTTCAGTGTACAACAAAATCACTGTAATCACGATCTCCGGCCTCAGAAAGACAACAGAAAATAGGTATTAGAGATGATTGTTTTAGAAATACACTAGAAAAACATGAGTTTGAAGTGTACAGTAATAAACCCCATATCTGTAAAATACTGTAATATGTATGCAAGGCATGATCGTCGCGGTTAACGGCATTGTTATGTATACCCGAATAACTGCAAAAACTGAAAATCGGTCTTAAAGATGGATTTTAAGGAAGCTTAGTACAAAAACATGAGTTTAAACATGTTTTTAAAGAAGCATGTATATAGTAATATGTGTAGCGCAATGTTTACAATGGATTATTTTGGTAAGATTTTTGGATGTGCTGGTGACGGTTGAATGTCTGCTTTTGGTTTGTGATTTTGCAATGTATTCGCGATGATCGCGACGTCAGTGCGAAGATACCCAAAAAAAGCTGCATATAAGACAGGATGCAGAGTTTCAGGTTACTTAAAAAGCACCCTGTTGCCTTCATCTGTAAAGTGCACTCCATCATTTCAATAAATTCCATTGCATGTCAAAACGCAGATTGCTGTTATAGATACAGCCCAAGCGATGGTCTCTGAGGAATGCATAAACAGTTTTTATTAACATGTTTCTTGGCTTTGTCAATCTGTGGATAGAAGTGATTTGACCACTTCCATTTCTGTCTTAGGCTTATATTAGAGTACACCAAGACAGTGTGAGGGAAAAGCAACATCAGTTTTGCAAAGGCTTCTTTCATTAATATTTCCCGTCCTACCCCAGTTAATGTGCCTAAGTCATTGCCACCACAGTGCACAATCATGAGGTGAGGAGAGCGGCAATCCACAATGATTTTAACCAAAGTCAGCAACTGATGAAACTTTAACCGTCTCTGGCTAAACCAAGTAATCTCCACATTTGGCAAACCCAAGTCCCTGTCAATACCTCTCTTTTTTGCAGACTAGCTTAATAGAAATGGCTGTGGCCAACTATCCACACTCTAAGCATTTTGAAGTGAAGGAGCAATAGTAGTCAGGTGAAGCCTGTAGCTGGATGAGGTAATTTTCCAAATGAAAAGCAGTTAAAATTGAGGTGTTTTCTTCTTTAAAAAAATATATATTTCATTGGATGCTGTAAGTGAATAGAATTAGTTAGTATGTTGGATGCATTAATAAGAAGTACTATTATTGGCTGTTGTTTAAATAAAGAAAGGTAATGCAGACATGGGCATGCTTCTGTATCTGTGCAGAAAACCCCCTCTGCTCTATCTCATTTTGAAGTAGTATGCTCCTTCTAGAATGCGCTGTGAACTTGTGACCTACTGGTTCCACTGGGTTGCTATATACACTGATTACTCCGTGATCATCGCAACAATAGTGTGAAAACGTGGAGACAGGACCCTCGTTTTGAAAGATAGGGAAAGGGTTAACAGATGCTAACCATTCACAAGTGGATATAGAATAGTCTAAAAGGAAAAACATGATTTCATTTGCTGCCTGTCTCATGATCATAGAGTGAAAAGCTGAAGAGGTTGCCATTTTACGGTTACTTTGTATGAGAGTGGTGTACTATTCTTGTGCTTAGTTTTAACAAATCCTAACTGTGTCAAAACTATTTACAAATAACTAAAACAACAATATGATCTATGAACTCAATTCAATGGCATGTACATAACTTTTTAGTTATTCAAAATAAAATGATATTAGAAATGAAGTTGTATATGGGAGTTTGATAAAAAAAAGAGTATCACAGTGATATGAATTTTTTTATCAATGAACTGTATCTGTCAGTATGTGTCCAAGATGTTAGCATGAAATGGTTTGGGAAGTAAGAGAAAATTAATTAGTGCCCCTTTATTCCATTGCGTAGCTTATAGAAAAATAACAGTATAGTATTGTTCAAAGTTATGTGAGGGATGTTTTTAAAACTAAGAATGTTTTAAATGCCTAAGCATCATGTGCATAATAGATACATTTATGTTATTTGCATTCTGAGACTTGTAGTACCTTTGGTCACATTATGAAACAGGAGTAGTGTAGAAAGAAGTCAAACATAAGAAAATTTTCTGCGCCTGAATATGTATTATAAAGTAGTAATATTTGTTAGGTAGGCATTAGGAAGTGTTTGTTAAGCTGTTTTTTTACTTATATGAGTGGTCTGCATATGCTTAGATGGTGTGATTGTTTGTGGTTACAGATAATTATATGAAGAGTGGGACTCAAGTTTATTTAAAGATGTAAAGAACTATACATTTTTGGAAAGATAGCTTGAAGGTGTATATGTATTATGGAACTCATGCAAGTGCAAGTGCTCCCTCTGTAAATTGTGTTTATAATTGGTTCTCCCTGATTGGCATATATGATTTACTGGTAAGCCCCTAGTAAAGTGCACTGAAGTGTAGCAAGGCCTGTAAATCAAATGCTACTAGTGGGCCTGCAACACTGATTGTGCCACACACATGAGTAGCACTGAAGAGGTATCTCAGACCGGCCACTGCAGTGTCTGTTTGCAGTTGTTAACTGCCATGTTGACTTGGCAACCCGCTTCCGAGGTCCTAACCTTCCCTTTTCTTACATGTCCCTCTAGGTATTTTCTTCAGTGGCAAATGTCAAAATTTTTCACAAGAAGGTGTTTTTTAGTGCCAATTAACCATGCTGACATCAGATAAGACAATAAAAATCAGGGTTCAGGGTCATTAATGTCTTTTGCGAGTTGTGGCTTTAGGAATAACAGTAACACCCTCAGTATGCTCTTAAGCTTCCAAGTTATGATGAGTTAAAGTTTTAAGCTCATGTGCACCTGTAAAGTTTATAGGTGTGTCTATTTCCCGTGAAGAGGACTATATGCTTTTCATTGTGATTATCAGGATTCCTCATGCCTTTAAAGTAGCGGTCACACATTCTCCCACTTGGACACATTGTTCACTATTATGCCTCGGAGTAATACTGAATATGGTTATCAAGTACTACTGCCCTTCTGTTGGACTTGGCCTTTTTTTGTAGGGTTATTCCCAAACCTTTTGTTTCTTCCTCCTATTTTTTCTTGACCTGTTTTTGTTGGCTATAGTACTCTGGGCACTTTACGACTGCTAATCAGTGCTAAAGTGCATATGCTCTCTGTGTAAATTGTTATAATGATTGGTTATCCATGATTGGCATATTTAATTTACTGGTAAGTCCCTAGTAAAGTGCACTGAAGTGTGCCAGGGCCTGTAAATCAAATGCTAGTAGTGTGCCTGCAGCACTGATTGTGCCACCCACATGAGTAGCCCTGTAAATGTATCTCAGACCTGCCACTGAAGTGTCTGTGTGCAGTTTGTACTGCCATGTCGACTTGCACCCACTTTTCAGGCCCTAACCTTACCTTTTCTTACATGCAAGGCACCCCTACGGTAGGCCAATGGTACCCCCCTGAGTAGAGTGCAGTGTATGTGAAAGGTAGGACATGTACTTGTGTGTGTGGCATGTCCTGATAGTGAAATATTGCCAATTTCATTTTATACTATTGAAAGGCTATCGGTCCCATAGTATAGAATAGGAAATACTGTGTAACATCTTACAAGTAAAACTTCCCATTGTGACTAGATAGAGAAATAAAGTTTAGGCTCTATGAACTCAAAATTTAATAACACATCTTTTAGTAAAGATGTTTTTCATATTATGTGTTTGAAAATGCCACTTTTGGAAAGTATACATTTTCTTGTTTAACCACTCTGTGTGCCTCTGCTTATTTGTATATTGACTATCTGGTTTTGGAGTGACCGGGGCTGGGGATGTGCATTCACTGTAGACAGCCACTGGGGGGGGGACGTGGGGGGTGAGATATGTCTGGCCCTTCCTGGATGACTCAGAGCTGAGCTGAATAGACCTTGGCTGAATTTAGAATTCTGGTAGGAGTATTCCTTGCACCTGAATAGGACCTGTCTCCCTTGCACAATGCTGTCTCCACTCACTGTGGTCATACTGCACCAATGAGGACAGAACTGGTTTGGAATGGGCTTAAAGACCCCTGCAAAAGTGAACAAAGACATTTTGGGGCATGGGTATTACACCTGAAACCCTAGAATTTTAGAACACTTCTGGACTCAAGAGGACAAAGACTGGAACATTGTTGTGAGAACGATGATAGATTCAACCCAGATCTGTGACTGGGGGTGAGTGTCTGAAAAGTTTCAGCACTCCGTCCATCATCTCCTTCTGTTTGCTTAATGTTATTTACAGTCATGTTTACAATGTAACTATAGTGGATGGCACAATGGGTTCTGCAGTCCACTTGTGGCATTTAACTACAAGCCCCGAGTACACCTTTTTACTACATGCTTGGAACTTATAGGAAAGTTAAAATGCCAATTAGGGGTATGCCAATTTCATCATGTTAAAAGGGAAGAGCATGCTCTGTACCACTGCTTAACAGGTATAAAGTGCACAGAGGTCTACAACCAGACAAAAACAGTCAAGGCAACAATCTTAGGGCACACCATGCAAATGCTGGTAATTTCCAACAGATACAAATGGATTAAGTAAATTAAATAAACATAAGCATGCACTGCTATTGAATATACTAAATGTAGAAGATGAAGCGAATGAAGCAAATAATGTCATTCTCTATACATACGTTTTTTTAATAAAGAATATGATATCTCTGAGTGAACTCAGTTCAGCATATTCAAGTTCAAGAATCCTTTACTGTGTCACCATTAGGAGGATACATTTCACAATTGTACCCCAGGAAATTTGTTTGACGTGATATGTCTATCTTCTGAACAGATTTCTTGTACATCGGTTACAGTTTTAGGTGAGCAACGGTGTATACTCTTGCTTTTCATTCAGCTTCCATGATAAAACCATATCCAATTTGTTAATCCAATATGCCTTCAAGACCTGCAACTTCTTCTGATAGATAGAGTTTCTAGGAAGTACTGATTTTAAGTTGTTAGCTCTTAACCAATCATTGTTTATGCTCCAATATGTTTTGACTTTTTTGTCAGTTTTGCTAATCTCAATATGTTATTCATGTACCCAAGTGCATCAGTGAAAGAAGACCTACTCACTTAAGTTCATGGCTTTCTATCTGCAGTTGGAAGCATCACAGACTAACAGCTTCCTGCATGTACATAGTCATAAATGTAGATCTGCTCGCTTGAGGTACTTCTACCCCCACAGCAAGGAGACAGGATTCTAATTCTGGCTGTGTCCGAGGAGCAGTTTCTAGAACTGCAGAGAGTAGAGAAAGTCTTATATATCTGTAGACAGGGATATCGTTCATGGATGCTCACATTCCCTTTATTTCCATGACCAGGGCCCTGCTGGTGCTCTTCTGCTCCAATTGAACATCATTCCAGAGGATTGGAGATAAAAATAGATTTGAGACTGTCCTGACCTATCACCAGCAGACTTTACATAGCACTTTGTTCTCTGAAATGTTGCGCCTTCAAACCAGTGAAGTAAAACAGTGAGGAAACAAAGACCGAAAACCTGCTAGTAACAATATAGATTGTGCTTTAAGGTAAAAAAAAAAAAACAACTGGAGATGGCACCACGTGTTCTTTGACATTCTTTGAAGAGGATGTTTTATTGGTTCTCTTCATGTATTTGAACTTTCAGCAACAAATTGCTGATTTGAGATAGAAGGTAGGCACAATATTGTGTGAGATTTTAATGTGCTTCTTTCAACACCTCCCATAAAATATCTTATTAGGCTGGATGGTCAAGCATTGTTATGTGATCTTAGGCCCTCATTATGAGTGGTGTCTTAACTGCAATTTGGTCTTAAACAAGAGTGAGTGCATGCTGAAATGCAGCTGGTGACACCAAGCCTGATCCATCAGGTCATACCGGATGGACCATGCCCCCAGAAAAATAGACATAGGTTTGAAATCTCATTTTTAATTTGGTTCAGCAACAATGATTACCAAGTGCTATTCCTCATTCCAAGCTTTGAAAGTGGAGTGGTATAATTTTGGCTCCACCCTCATTATTATTGAGTAGGCCACATATACTTATATTAAGGGTCTTTTGCTTTCATGTGCTTATGAAGGTAAGTGCACTTAAAGCCATATAGAAAGTGTAATTGATATGTTATCTCAACATTTATATATGTGTTTGTACACTAAAGTGTTTTTTACAGAAACATGCATTTTAATAACATTGATTAATCTTTATGTATTCATATTTTTACTCGAAGGTATCCTGCTTTCACTGTATCCTGCTTTCACTGTATAACGAAAGATGTATCTATCAGAATTGCATTTTCGATTTCTAAAGTGATTGTCTATGTATCTGATTTAACGCAGGTACAACGTACTGAAGTATTATCTTTGCTAGCTTGACGAAACACCTTAATGCTTTTGGGTTTGGCAATGTTAAACCTTAAACGTGAATGTTTCTTTGGATGCAGTATTCTTTCATCTGCAGGTGCCTGGCACAATGACCTAATGAATGGATACAAATTCAGAAGGGAGGATTATTGACTGTGCGGAATGAGGAGATGGATTCCAAGGTCGCTTAACATATGTTAATCAAAGAAGAAGAATTACAAGTGGGTCTGCCAAGAGACCACTGTTTAAAGGTGCTCACCAATTGGAAGTCTGATGCTGATTTATAAGGGTGTTTTGTGGGTATAACTAGGGCATGCTCTTTGGTTTTGTTTAAATTTCTTTCATACTAGGATAGGTACACACCTCTATGTGC
The DNA here is from genome assembly GCF_964263255.1 of Lissotriton vulgaris. Classification (NCBI taxonomy): domain Eukaryota; kingdom Metazoa; phylum Chordata; class Amphibia; order Caudata; family Salamandridae; genus Lissotriton; species Lissotriton vulgaris. The sequence continues at coordinate 968,123,932 of NC_141693.1, read as the reverse complement.
TAGTCTCATTGCTTGGCTTTATGCTTTGCAAAACATTTGATTTGGAGAACTTCTACTGAAGTTCTCCCATGCTGACACCTTTCTATTCCAACGTATTCAGTTCATGGATGCTATATGGAGGGAGTCAGGGGTTGCAACTGTGACCTCTAGCTTGAGCCCTGATACTCCTGGCATTTGCTTTGCGATATATGGCCTCAGAGGAGGCAAATGTTTTGCCCCTTCCGAGGCCAGGGGTCGCTAAGGAAATGCTAGTAGTAGCAGGGAGCAAGCTAGAGGTCGCAGCTGAGACCCCTGACTACCTCCAAATGACATCCCTGATCTAATTGGGATTTCATGTAACATTCTTTGGGGTAGTTTAACTAGAGAAATTAGAATTCCTCATGCATGATAGGCAGGAGGACTGCAACTTCCAATCTCAACACTAGATTGTCTTTCCCATACCTTGCACTATTGCTACTGAAGTCCTCATCTGTTACTTGCTATTGAGGATACATTTTGTGTGCTGTTACGGCTTCCACTTAATAATTTTGTTTTGCTATGTAATGGTTCTGAGACTGATTTATATTACTCTGGCTTCGAATTTGTAATAAGTCCATACTTAAATCTATCTATCGAATCTGAGCTTTATTGTGTGACCAAATGGGTTGAACGGTAATTGTGAATTGAAATTGAAGCTATCTCTTTTATTCTTGAAGCACAATAAAAATCAAGTTGAAGGGTGTTGGGGGGTAAGAACAAGGGCCCATCTCCTCTGCATCAGCAAATAATAGCAGAGGATGATTAGGGTCTTAAGATAGGGAGTTAGGGGACTTTGATAGAATGATTAATGTCTCAGGTTAGAGTAGTTCCAGTCCTGAAGTCTATGGTTTTATTTGGAGGATTGGGGGAGTTCCAGTGTCCGGTGATGGAGCAATAGCAGCGGTAGAGTGAATATCAATAGAGTGGGTGTATGGCTTGCGCTTACCTTGCGGTGTTGTAATAATTGTGTGATGTCTGGCGGAGGTGTTGCGAAATTTGTGTTAATGTGGTGCTTAATGTAGGAAGGTTGTGAATGGATCTGACTTGGGCTAACATTCTGGGGTGCTATTAAAGTTGTAGAAGACACTGTGTTGTAATTGTCTGCTAGAGTTTTATGGGGTTTATCATGAGACGTCATCAACAGCCCAATTGAGATAGGGACTTTATCATTACTTGTGAAGGAAAAGTATGGTTAGTGCAGTGGACCCTTTGTGCCGGAGGATACTGTACTAATCAGAGTCATTTCCTGCAGGTCGAGATTACACTCAAATGTGTATCTGAGGAGTATTTTCTAGTGTGATAGTAGCCTGTCTATTTCTTGAGTGAAGCAGCTAATCAATTTGTGTTGCTATTATATTGTATTTGATTGTATGTGTGAAGTTGAAAGAGTGTATTTGTGCAAATAGTAAAGGAGGGTGAGCCTCTGCAAGGAGTGAGAGCAGTGTCACTGTGTGCCGTGCTCGGATTGGTAGGTTCATGAAAAGCCACAGTGCTAGTGGCTGGTTACGTCACAGGGTGCCACATTAGTATTGGTTGTTGATTTTGAAAACAAATTGTTTGGAAATTGTCACAACTTTGTTAGAATTGGGAAATTTCGACCGCGATTGTTGACAAGTTGAACCAAAAATGAAATGTTTTAAGGTGATACAGGACTTGGTTAGGGGAGATGTGTCTGTACCTGTTAGAGAGGGAGAAGAGAAGTCACCTGAGGATACCGAAAGTTATTATGTGACGATAAACATAGGGCTTCACACTTGTGTTTGGCTTAAACAATGGCACAAAATCACTGAAAAAGAAGGTGCACTGGTGTTTCCTCACTATAGTGTATTTAACATAAGAACTATTGAAAGTTTGAGAAGGATTCTGTAAGAAATGAAAACACAACCTAGAACTATACAGTTTGAGGCGCTAAATGTTTGGAGTGTGCTGCTCACGCTAGAGAGAAAAAAAGGTATCAGGTAAGAGCTATAAGGAGAGTACGTACTTATGCAGAAGTTAGGTGGGATGTAGAACAGAAGAGGTGGAGGACGGATATGATAGAGGGAGCTAAATTATATCTGGCGCTGATGGGTGAGGAGTTTAGGAAAGAAGGACAAGAGAAGAAAAATAAAGCGAGGGGAAATTGGCTGAAGGAATCAGCTGAGATAGGTGAAACTGATGAAAGGCACTCCAATGACAATCTTTTAGATGTCTTGTTGTTGGAGCGTCCATCTCAGTACAATGAAAAACATGCAAGGGAAGGTGGAAGTTCAATGATTAGTGAAAATTCGGAGATTGCAACTACACCAATGAGTATGAGTTCCAATGTAGTGGGGGCTACCTCTATGAATGCAAATCAGAATATGATGTAAGAAAATTTGGCGATCTGTGTACCTAGTCACCATATAGCCCCGAATCTTTGTACAGTCTCAATCATTCCAGATGCTTATAGGGTCCCAGTTGCAATTCGTCCTGTAGTAATGATATATAATCCCAGTTCCAGAGAAAGTGTTACATGTGATTTGCCCATTCCAAATAAGACAAGAGTTCCAGAGAAAGTTCCAACCAGATCCAATATGAAGTTTGTTCCTTAGGTCCCAATGAATGTGAGTTCTCACTGTCCATCAACAAGTCAGAGAAGATTTGGACCTTTAAAGCTATTTGAGGGATTGCCAGAATTAGATTCCCTTGCATGGGAACCACCTTTGAATGTGCATAGTAGCACGCCAAGGGCTAGGGTGGCATCTAAAGCTCCTGAAATGGCACACATATTGACAGATCAGAATATAGATGAGTGGTTAAAGGCTCACAGTAACTCCTCAAACGAGACCAAGAGTATGAAAATAAGTCAAGGAATGATTCAGTCAACATTAAAGGTAAAATTGGTTGACGTAGTTCAATTAAAACTTTAATTGGATGAGATGATAAGTGGGAGTCTTGAGTTGGCTCGAGCAGACACTCATCAACCAAATTAGCTTTTATTTGTTAGTAAAGTTGTTACCATAAGGGCAAGACAAGCCCATGAGAAATTATCTGAACTTGCACAGAAGTACGAGGTAGATCTAGAATGGCCTCAAGCTCTATAGAAATTCATCAGGTTTGTTTTTCAGACCAAGATCTGGGTAACATGAGGATACCAGAGTTGAAAATTAAAATCTGAGAACTAATTGAAAGCATTCGGATTTGGGGAATGTTGGATACATGAAAAGTTAAATGGTCGAAAAAGAAAAGTTCCAAAAGAGTACTGTGGGAAACGCTTGCTCTGGGAGATGGAGGGCCATATACCACAATTTTACCTTTATGAGAAGTGCTTAGTGTGGGTTATGTTCATGTACCATAAAGCCAAACTGATATTGCGTTATTCAGTAATGATATTCCTAAGTTGAGAGAGAAACCAAAAGAATGGTACAAATAAGGTGAGTGGTTTGTGAAAATCTCAAAGATTTTGTGGACTAATTTGAATACTCTTCTTGATATTGGTTCCAAGTGATTTTTGGACAGCATGTAAAATAACTACAGATTGGCCTGAAAAGGAACCATTGAGGAATCAGTTGAGTAACCTCTACAAAATATACATTTTCTATAGTCAAATCACTATCCTCTCTAGAACGTGTGACAGTTTGCAGCTCGCCGTCAAAATTATGCTGCAACAAAACTGGTGGTTTCTTTGCCAATAAGATCTAAAAAAACTATGAAGCCTTTCCCAAAGAGGCTAGAAATGTCTGTGTGGTGAGCAATTATTCAGAAAACCACTGATCAGGGGCCCGTCTTCTCAGCTTTGAGGTCCCCAACAACCCGAGGGTGAGCTTGGTGGTCTTTGAGGTAAATCTGGGTCTCCACTGAACCCAGCCCATGCGAAAAATCTTGTTAAAGCACAGGAAGCTATTCTGCCCTATTTTAGCAACCTATTAGTAGGTCATTCTCACTCAGACAAGTGCCCTTAAAACAGAAACAGGCAATGGTTGTTCCACTACTGAAAAAACCCTCCGTAAACTCCTCACAGTTGGAAAATTTAAATACCTATCTCACTGCCCCTCATTTTTTTGCAAAAGTCGCAGAAAAACAGGTCAATAGCCAACTGACTAAGCTTATTGAGGCCAATAACTGCTCATCCTGCTTCCGGGCGCCCCATTCCACGCAATCAGCCCTATTGTTGGCCACTGAACCTCTGCAGTGATATGCTAATGGGGGCCAGATGACGGCACAGATTATGTTAGACCTGAGCACCGCCTTTGACTCTGTGCCACATGGCCTGCTCTTACACTGGCTGGGTACCTGTGGTGTGAGGGGCCGTGCCTAACAATGGCTGGCATCCTTTTTACAGGATCGCTTCTTCCAAGTGATGAAAAATCCTTACTCCTAAGATTCTATCCCAATGTCCCAGGGAGTGCTACAGGGTTCTATCTTGAGCCCTATGGTATTTAATATCTATATGCGCCCCCCCCCCGGCTGAAATTGTGTCATAACGTGACAATTCTATTCAATGCAGATAACACTTAACTAATAGTTTCTCTATCTCAGGAGTCGGATGGGGGGCTCTACATTTTGAGAGGTGCCTGACAGAGTTGGATAAATAGATGACCAACAGATGCCTCAAATTAAATGCTGACAAAACTGAGGTTCTCATTGTAGGGCTTAGTCCCTCTAGTTTATCATCAGCTTGGTGGCTTGACGTAATGGGCTCCACCCTTGTCCCAAAGGGAAAAAAAAGAATCTGGGAGTGTCATTAGACCCGGCATGATGATTAGAGTACCAGATAGCTGCTGTGACGGGAAAGTACTTTAACACCATGAAAATGTTAAAAAAGATCTTTGACGTTCTTCCACTCCCGACAAAAAAAAAACATTGTACAGGCATCAGTCACCTCCCAGTTGGACTACTGCAATGTACTCTACTTGGGAACTACTAAAATGTGATTGTAGAAAATACAAGTGCAAAATTCTGGGGCCTGCCTTGTACTAAATGTTCAGAGGTGTGCTGCTGCCAAGCCTGCTTTGGCTAGCCTACACTGGCTGCCACTAAAAGGGAGAATCTTATTTAAAGCTATGTGTTTCTGTCATTGAATATTTAATGAAAGGGGTCCAGGGTACCTCACTTCTTTAGTGAAATGCCACAAACCAAGCCGTAATCTCAGACCCTCGAGAAAGAACCAGGTAGTTATTCCCCAGGTAAATAAAGCTAGATGTGGGGGTTGCTCCTTTGCCTTTTTTAGCAGCTCAGGCATAGAATTGCCTACCCCTCCATCTAAGGATAGAACAATCGGAGCTACTGTTCTGAGGAGACGAAAAACATGGCTGTTTCCCCAAGGTGCCAGAGTAGTCATGAATCTCAGATCCATCAAATAGATAGGGATATAGCATTATATATTTCTTCTGGTCTCTCTCTCAGGGTGCTTGGACATGCCGTTAGGCATAACCAAGCACTTTATAAATGGAGTGTAGTAGTAGTAGTAGTAGTTTATTGTGTGAGTATTTAAAACCATTACAAAATTGCACACAACAAGTTTCACAATGAAACCTTTGTATCACATAAAAAAGCAGCATTGATACATGATAACATTTTAAATACAAGGTGGTTTGACTAAGGTCAAAAATGTATTTTTGTTTTCCACTAACATAATAAAAAGTCATTATCACAAACCGCAATTGACTCATAGTTGGTGATTTGCTGCTAGCGCTGATAGATGAAAAAACTTCCAATTTAAACCAACCAACCGGATGAAATGGCTTCAAAGTGCCTAATGCTATATAACCTTAAATGTTCGAACGGCCTATAATCACGTTTTATTTTTACTTTCAACCACTATGCATAGAGTGTATTAGCAGGCAGTTACGGCCACACAGGGTGTAGGTGGATTTTAGTCTCCAGGTAGAGGTAAAAGTGTTCTTATCGATCCAAGTACCGGAACTGATGTGGCCACATTGAAAAAGTCCAACCTCTGCCACTGCTGTAAAAAAGGTTAGGGCAGTAGAAGTGGCAATGTTGTCGTAATCCAGCAAATCAAAAGCAGAATCCAAGGTTTGTACTGCAACAGGGTAATATTTCAATGCCATTGCAGAATGTGCCTAGGCCAAGAGTTCAAAAGGGTAATGCACCCCAAGCCACATTGAAGCAAGCTGCTGCTGGTCCTAGATTTGCTTTGAATCAGGTTATGAATGCGAATAAGATTTCATTTCAGAGTATCAGCAATATCCCATGTTTGAGAATGCTGCAAATTTTGGTGCTGATCAGTCAGTCTGGCAGTGCCGGAGGGGGAAGGAGGATTACTTACTTGGAGCAGTCCTGGAGGTAGACCATAGTACTCCATATATAGATGGTGAGGTGAATGGCCACAATGAATTATTTTTGGTTGAATCCTGGTGCTAACCATTCCACTGTGCGAGCAGTGAAAGTTCCAGACCTACCCCTCTCTGGAAGAACTCTCCAAGTTGTAAGAGTTGCTAATCAGCAAATGAGAAACCCTATCACTGAGGAAGTCCCTGTTAGATTATTGAATTTTGAGGATATTCACCAATTTGTGGTCTGTGATTTAAATACTTTGAGTCTGTTAGGGCGTGATTTGTTGTGCAAGTTGAATTGTGCCGTTTATTGTACACCAAGAGGTGTGAAGTTTTAGACTCACGAGGAGGACATGGCCTTTTAAGATGGTTTATCACACCCAATTGTTATCATGTACCCTACAATGACAAATGAAGCACTGCTTTTAGTGAAGGCTGAGGTGTGGGATTATTCAGGAAAAGATATTGGAGTCATTAAAGGACTCAAGCCTGTTCAGATACAGATTAGGCCAAATGCAGAATTTACCAGAAACCAGCAGTGCAATTTGTCCCCAGAAACAATCGCTGGAATAAATCTAGTAATTGAGTAAATGATCCAACAAGGTATACTGAAGGAGATTATGGGGAGTCATGTACCTTACCCATTACAGGCCTGCAGAAGCCTAGCAGTAAGTACCACATTGTGCAGGACCTGCACAATGTGAATAAAATTGTGGTTCCTTGGTACTGAATCATGCTGTAATACTTTTTCAGATTCCATGCGAGGCTGAGTAGTTTTCTGTCATTGATTTGTGCCAGGCATTTCTCTCCTTACCGCTGCATGAGTACAGTCAGTTCCTCTTTCCGTTTTGGCTCAGCAATTGTGTTTTGTCATGATGCCGAGTCCCACAAGGGAATACGGATTGTCCTTCTATTTTCAGCCAGATCCTTAAAAAGAATCTGAAGTCTCTGGTCATGCTTTGTAGTTCTGTCCTGGTCCAGTATATTGACGACGTGTTTGATTGTGTTTAATACTTATGAAGTCTGCAAAACTGATACCATTGCATTGCTAAACCACTTGGCTGAGAATGGTACTGGTGAAAGAAGTCCTGTATCTTAGTCATCACATGGAGAAGGAAGTCAGAAAGATGTCACAACAGAGAATCTCAGCATTTTTTACAAATGAAACCGACAACAACTCAGAAAGAGGTCAGGATGTTCTTAGGAATGATGGGCTACCGCCATCTGTGGATAGCCACTTTTCCCTAGTGGCCGAGCCTTTATAGAGGTTATTGCGCAAGGACGTGTCTGATCCGGTTTCTTGGGACAATTACTTTTTGGTTACCTTCCTAGAGTTGAGGGAAAGTTTCTGCTGTGCCCAGGCAGTAAGGATGCCTGATTATATTAACATGTTTTGCTTTACTGTATTGAGAAGGCCAGCTGCTCTCTCTTAGTGCTCACACAGAATCACGGTAATTCCTGTAGACCAGTAGCATATTTTTCCACTACTCTAGATCCAGTCGCGTTTTCTCTGCCCAGGTGCATTAAAGCAGTGGCGGCCGCAGGTGTCAGCATTGAAAGGTGTGAAGGCATCATCATGGGTCTCTGTTTAATATTGTATGTGCCTTACTCTGTATTAATATTGCTGGCGCATGCCCGCTCTCGGCCACTGACAAACAGTCACCTGACCCGGTATGAGCTAATTATATTAGCAGCTGAAAATATAACTTTGAAAAGGTGCTCTGTTCTAAACCCTGCCACCTTGTTGCCTATTCCTGACAGCAATGAAAATGAGGTGGAACATGACTGTCTCGATGTCACTGAACTATGCACCAAGCCAGGACCAGACATTCAAGATGAGCCAGTGCCTGAATCTAATTTTTCATTGTTTGTGGATGACTCGTGTTTGCCAGACCATGAAGGAAATTCACGAGCTGATTATGCAGTTTGCACAGTTTCAAGATTAGTAGAAGCTTTGTGGCTGCCAGATGTGTACTCAGCACAAGTGGCTGAACTGATTGCTTATACTACTGAATGCTGTGTCTCAGACCAGCAGACAGTGACTGTTTTCACAGATTGTCTTACAGGTTGAGTGTTGTTCACGACTTCCGACAAACGTCCCAGTGAAGATTTATAATATCCTCAGGATCACCTATTCAAAATGTGGAGCAAGTACAACAACTCCTTGAAGCATTATAGATGGCTTCCCAAGTTGCTGTTGTCAAATGTGCAGCACATTGTAAGTGCGATGATTATGTAACAGTTGCCAATAGGTATGCCAAAGAGGTTGCTAAATAATGTGCTTACAATGCTTACACTTTAACAGTAAATATACAAATGAGCGAACAAACAAGACCAGCTACAACCTTTTGTTAACTAAGAAAGACACTATGGAAGAGGTTTAGAGGTTGCAGGAGGAAGTGTCAGAGGAAGCAGATTTGGGTCAAAGCAGGTTGTGTTAAGAGAGATGAGGATGAGATTTGGATTTCTGCAGATGGAAGACCAGTGTTGTCAAATAGGCTTTTACTCCAGATGGCAAGACATTATCATGTCAGGAGAGACGCCATGTTTTGGTTGGTCTGACAAACCTGGTTTAATCCCAGCGCTGTGTCACAGATGAGAAGTGCACCAACAGAACAATGTGGGAAAAAGGACTCCAGTTCCGTTGAGTCACATTGGGAGGTTAGGCAGTCCTTTTAACAGTATAAAATTGTATTTCATTTAGATACATGTGTGTAATGGATTGAGGTGCTGGTTGTCGGGTTCATCTTTTCACAATGGGTTGAGGCACACCCTACATGAAGAAACAACAGTCTCACAGTTGAAAAGTTGCTGCTGAGGGAGTTAATACCTAGGCTTGGCTTTCCAACATTGCTGTAATCTGACCGGGACTACTTTAATAATGAAATCTTGAGGATGCTGTGCGCTGCTTTGCAAATGGAAAAAAGACTGCATTGTAGTTACAGACCTGAGGCTTTGAGTCTGGTGGAGCAGGTTAATGGGACTTTCAAATCAACTCTTGTCAAAGTGTGTTTGCTTCCACGTCATTGAAAAGGCCTGATGCTTTGCTGGTCGTGTTGATGAGTCTCTGCAGCATACATGATCGAATGACAGGATTTCCCCCATGAGATCATCATGGGCAGGGCAATGAGACTACCAGCGGTGCTTGGAAATGCGCTTGTGAACATTATTGATGATCTAACACTTGAATATTACAAACGAATACCTGATGTGGTGTGTTCTGTGTCTCATCAGGTTGGAGCAGTTACGGCCACGCCTCATCAGGAGCAGTGCCATGACCTCAGTCCTGGTGACTGGGTCCTGTTCAAGAAACACATGAGGAAAAGCTCTCGAGAGCCCTGTTGGGGGGTCTGTATCATGTGATTCTGATCACCATGACTGCTGTGAAGTGCAGAGGTCTCCCCAACTGGGTATATGCTGCTCACACTTGCCAAGTTTTATGTCCCCTTCATGATATAACATAACATTTCCCAGAAGCACTGGTTGTGGTCCGAGAGACCATGGGAGCCGGTTGATAAAGCTGTTGGGGGCCAAGAAGAATTTGAGACACCACTTGATCTGTATGAGGTGGATCCTGAAGAAGCGGTTGCTGAAGCTGGAGAATAAACTAGTTCTGTTGCTGTGACAGAACAAAAGTTGGAACCTGACAAAGGGACTAGTGCTGTTCTGTCACGAGTGGGAGTTGGCAAAAACTCACCAAGACAAGAGAGGGAGAGAATGATCCTGCAAGGAGAAGGTGACCTTGCTGTTATTCCTGAATATACTGAAAGCTCTGATCTGAGGGACATAGAAGGAGAGGAAAATGCCCTCAGAATATTCAGAGTAGATACCATGATGATACAAAATGTCTGGAGGATTCAAGATGAAAGATGCTGAAAACCTCATGGTTTTAGATGGTCCATCTGATAAGAAAGGTCAACTGTGTGAAAAAGATAGGAAAGCGTGGTGGGAGTTGAGGGTGATGAACATTAAAGAGCAGAAGGGAGGACTACTTTGCATGCAAAAAGAGGAGATGGAATCCAAGGTTGCTTCGAATATGTGGCTCAAAGACGAAGAGTTACGAGTGTGTTTGCCAAAGAGCACTGTTTAAAGGTGGTCACAAATTGAACCTCTGATACTGATTTAGAAGGGTATTTTATGGGTATAACTAGTGAATGCTCTTTGGCTTGGTTCAGATTCCTCTCAGACTAGGAGAGGTACAGACCTCTACATGCTATTCTCATTATCGTGGCTTTATGCTATGTGATACTTTTGCTTTAGAGCTCTTCTACTGAAATTATCGTGGCTTTATGCAATGTGATACTTTTGCTTTAGAATTCTTTTACTGAAGTTCACCTATGCTGGCACTTTTCTATTCTTTAGTAACTAGTTGGTATTTCATTTAGCATTCTTTAGAGAAGGTTATCTGGAGAAATTATAATTCTTGTTTCATTATAGGCAGGAGGCCTAAAACTTTGAATCTCCACAAAAGATTGTCTTTCTTATACTTAGCACTGTTGCTACAAAAGTCCTCAGCTTTTCCATTAGGGTTCTCCTTGATAATTTTGTATTGCTGTGCAATGTTTCTGAGGCTTATTTATAGTACTCTGGCTTTGAATTTGAAATAATAAATAAATCCATACTTAACTCTATCGACTCTGAGCTGTACCATGTGACCAAATAGGTTGCAATGTAATTGTGAATTGGAACTGAATTGTTAACAAATATTCCTCAAGCACCCTAAAAAGGTCAGTTGCAGGGGGATAAAAAAAAGGGCCCATCCCCTCTGCGCCAGCAAACTCATCATGGTCCTTAAAAGGTACAGTGTGGTAATGGTAACACCAGGTTTGGATTTACCACAATTATTTACTGTGCCACTTGTGATGAGGATCATCATTTACAAACAGCAACATAACACATTCAGCAAGGTGTAAAAGGGCAGGAAATTACTTATAGACCATTTGATGGAAGTCAAATAATTATGTCTTGATGGATATGGTTTTAAATCCATTTTTTCAATGGGAAATCAGTGAATATATTAACAGGAAATTTGGGATGGGGTGATAATTCAATGATTTGGAAGACATTGAAGGCAGGTAAAGTTAGTCCAAAAGTCTAACTTAGATCAAAAATCAAACTTTTTCAATATTCACAAAGGGACTTACGAGTAGTATTATGCCTGCAAAGGTTACGCTCTCGGGCAGACTACAACACCGTGAAATAACAGGTCAGACATTGATATATGCTGCAACACATATGACTAGGTTCCCACATCATGAATATACAAGATCTAGTTGAACACCAACATAGTTCACAATGCCTCACTTCAAATTGAAAACAGCTATGTGTGGGCACTGGGCTGTTACATATGTGTATGTATAGGACATGTGCATGTAGAGAACAGTATAGTATCACAACATATTACTAAACATTGGATTACACAGTGAGTGATGGACACTTGTTACTTGGAGGTGAAAAAGCAAAACTGTTGAACAAATGTGATGGGAGTAGGACCAGTTACCACAATACCATATACCTATTCATATGACCCTTCAAGTGGCAACAAAAACATCACAAGTAGATTTGTCACAACATCTCTTCTACAGTTGCACATTTAATAATTACCTATCTGTCATGGAATGTCTTCCACAATAACACCATCCCAGCCTATGTCAAGATAATAGCAGCTCTATGTTTCTTTGCTAATGGGTCATTCCAGAGGTTGTTCAGGGACATTGTGGGCATTTCTCAGGCAAGGTAGTCCAGAAGCTTGCATCATTTTCCAAACTGCATACATAGGAGAGTGCATCTCTATATATGTATGCCACATGCACTGGCATGAAGTCAAAGGGTTGCTAGAGATTTCTACCTCTTTACCCGCTTCTATGTGTGGTAGGTGCAATTTATTGCACTCATGTGGCACTTCAGCAACCTCACCACAATGCACACATCTTCTGCTACATACACTGCTGAAACTCCATCAAAGTGCAGGTTATGTGTGATCCCAGTGCTGCTTTACTGATGTGTATGTAGTGTTCCTAGACATTACACATGACAGCTACATATTCCACAGATCACCTCTTGCCTGGCGGCTGGTAGCGTGAGAATTTGGCAACATGTGGCTTCTACGTAAGTACTAAAGCACCATACAAGTCAGATATGTATAAATGCTGTTTGACTATCCACAATCAATAAAAATGACTAATTCTCATGACACATACATGACCCAATAGACACTGCATGTACCATTTCATACATTATGAACTCTACAGAGGCAAGAGGGACATGCGTAAATATTTCCTCATTTCACTCCCCAGGTGATGCTGCATAAACACTCTGGCATCATCTCCTCACACCATACAGATGTGCAATCACGGTAGGGGATATCATACTCCTTGTATTGCATACATAGGGGAAGTGTCCACATAGTTGTAAACAATGTCCTTACAGTAGGGTACAGATAAGTACTACATGACATTAAAATTACGCACCCCCCAAAAAAATTCTGCCGACGCCTATGATCATCATGGATAGCATGATGCTATAGTATCATACTACACACTCATTCAGTCTCCGTGTTGGGTATGTGATGTTCTTAGACAGTACTGAATGTATAATGGTAGGTATCTGTGTGGAGTTGGATTTAGGAATCGAAACATTAAACACATGTATGTACAGATAGGGAAATATATATTGTATTTGTGTATGTTGTTACTCGTCTCACATTTACTACTGAATGGTATGCTTACCTGTGTGGAGACTCTGCAGTTGAGGTGGAGATCTCTGCACAGAAAAAAATAGCAGAGGCATAAACTCTGCCTGTAGGTATGTGAATGGCATTATTTTGTTTGTAATACTATTGCAGTACTTCAAAATGTCTTACAAAATACAGTATCTGAATATACCGCGCGGCCTCACGTTGATACTCTGCATTAATTCTTAACAAGCATATCGGTGTTAATATTTTATAGTAAAGGAATAGTTCATACCACATAGAAAACACAGTTCACAAACACTGTGATGCATTTCATATATAGGTGATAGATGTGTGCCCTCTCAAAGTGTACTAAATAGCTTGTCTAAAAGTCATATGGGTCACATTTTTCCTCAATATTAACTAGTTTAATGTTAGCTCCCCTTCTAGGATATCTTCAATAATTTATATGTGAAGTTCAATTGCTCATAGTATTGTATAATATTCTACAGGTACAACAAGATGATGTACAGAGTGCTGAAACTTTTCAACCACTCACCGCCAGTCAAGAGACCTGGGTTTAATCCATTGTTCTTTTGCTCACTATGCCACCCCAGTTTGGGCATGTATGGACAGGCCTTGGTCCCGTGCTACTACAATACCAGATTCAAGAAAGCCTGGCTGATGAGGGGTGCTACTATGAAACCTGTCCCATGATGATTGTTTCTGGTCCAGGGGTACCTGGCCTAGCATTTCGGGCTGGACTGTTCCCGTGGGGAACAGGGTCAAGACTGATTTGCATAAGGCTGGGTCTAAACTGGAATGGCGTGGTGTGCAAACAAACAATGGATTTAACCCAGATTTGTGACTCGGGATGAATGCTTGATTAATTCAGCATTCCGTCCATTATCTGTTCTTTTTCCATAATATTGTGCAGGTACATAACAACAGAGTAGAATGATATTCAATTGATACACACAAGAGAGAGTATATAGATCAAGCATATTTAATGGAATCAATATTATCAATACCTCTACTGCTGGAAGTTTGCATTTTTTTAATGTACATTGTACAGTTTTTCATTTATTCAGTAGACTGAACTCCTGGGAAATACTTGCTCAGAAAACAGATTAAAATAGTGAAGTCTGGAAAGAACTTGAACACTTTGACGGTAACACCAAGGAACAAAACAAGCATTTGCAATGCAATCGGTCTCGCCTTTGTGACCTTGGATGTATTCAGCTATGCAGCACATTAGCATCGGTGCTACAACATCTACTGTTCTTTAACATGGAGGGAAAGTAAGCACCAAACTGCGTGACACATCAGGTATGGGAACACATGGAGAGAAATATTGCCTTTCACCAGGAAATCGTATAGTCCAAAACTCTGTTTTTTATATAAAATCAGGTACTTCGGTGATTATATCACTGAAAATACAAGAAATGAAAAAAATATTAATGTCAACGGGTGCTTGTGGAAGATAATTTCTATGGACTGGAATCTAGAGAATTCTAAAGTGATTCTGGTATTTTACTGACCTCTGCTGGTCGTTTTCTATCAAGAAAGTTAAATAGAGGCAGTTGCCAGGAAAATAAAAGAAAGAAAGTCCCTCAGCAGAAAGCAATTCTATTATTATATTGACCTCTACTGGTCTTTTTCTATCAAGACAGTTAAATAGAGGCAGCTGAAAAGAAAAAAGTCCCTAAGCGGAAGCAGATAAGTCCTAGGGCTGATACCCAGAGCCCACAAAGTACATACATATTTGAGTATATACTGTATTTAAGTATATACTAAAGTATATACAAGAGGTCTTGAATGCTCAACCTAAAAAGGAACAAGTTTGTGAACTTTATCCAACAATGGTGCAATTTGCATTCCACTTTTAAGATCTTAAATAAAGCCTCAAAAGAAAAGAAGTAAAATAATAAATGCACTTGTGGGCAAAGTTTTGTTTAAGACTAGAACAAGAGAACAGGCAATCATTTTGGACAAGTGAGTGTAGGCCTAATGGGGAGACAGCATTTACAACACTGCCAACACATTGCGTTCCTTTTAAAATGTGGTTGTTAGATCGACATGCTCAAGGGGGCGCTCTAAACTAAGGAATAGTATAATTTTCTATTCCAACACCTTTCCTACTGTTGCGCAGGTTGGATTTGGAATAGTAAATTATACTATTTCTAAGTCAAATGCGCCCCCAACAGCAAGTCAATCTAATGACTTGCGATGTAAAGGTATCGCGTTCTAACAACGTGGTCATTGTAATGACCACGTTGTAACAGAAGGCGATGTAATAGCATGCAATGTAACATGCTATATGCACCTAAAGAGTTCCCATCAGGAGCCTTCAAAGAAAAGGAAGGCAAAATACAGAAGGACTCGATACCCATATTGAGTATGAGTCAGAGGCATAACAGTGAACAATGTGTTCAAGTGGTAGCAAGTGTGACCGCTACTTTGAAGGCATAGGGGATCCTGATAATTACCATGAAAAACATATAGCCCTCTCATCAGGAAATAGACACACGTATAAACCTTATAGGTGCACATGAGCATGGAAAACATTAACTCATCTTAGCTTGGAAGCTTAAGAAAATACTGTAGTGTGTTACTGTGATTCCTAAAGCCACAAGGCTCAAAACACATTAATGTCCCTGAACTCTAATTTGTTTGTCTTGTCTGTTGTCAGCATGGTTAATTGGCACTAAAAACCACCATCTTGGGAAACATTGTTTTGACATTTGAGACTGCAGAAAATACAACTGTGACACCTAGAGGGACAATGGCAGTCAAGGGGCAGGTGCTTGGGGTTGATGAATTTACAAATGTTACATTTGGGCTCTAGAGAAACTATTGATCACCTGAATAGTCATCCTATGTTATATTAGATATATGTGTGGGCTGTATCTTTCAGAAGAGCTGATCTACACCAAACATATGAGGAAAACAGAACATTTGTGAGTGGAATGCTTGCAAATAGTCTTAAACATTGGGAATCACTTAGGCTGCATTCCAATCCATAGCTGTTTGTTAACCATGCAATATCAGACAAAGACAGCCATATACAAATGGCCCTTGCTCCTGCTCCAATAGGAACAGCCAGTCTAGACTGTCAAGCCAGGAACATAAGCAAACCAAGACTGGTTTCTGACTACCTAAGAACGTTCAGTAAGGTATAGGTTGAGGCACGAGTCCTGTGGAACAGTGAGCATGGGGCCATGTCCAGGTATACTTGTTGCACTTGAAGCATTGCAGTAAGGAAAAAAGAAAGTTGATGGGTAGAATTATTGCAGATAGTCTCAGCCACTGTCAATATCTTTGGAGCCACATTCCAGTCCATTATTTTTCACTCGATGCATCTCCATACAGCGACCAGCTGTATGGAAAACTACCCTGGTCTTACTCTAACTTTAACAGTCTAGCTCAAACTGCTGAGATCCTCTCTTAACAGGAACATACATAACACCGGATCAATTTCAGCTTACTTTAGCCTTGTTATTGAGGTATGGCTTGATACAGTGGCCCCATGAGAACTGGACTCCAGCCAGTTACTTTTTTATTGAGTCAGTAATGATAATAAAAGCACATGTGAATAACCATCAACACAATACAAGAATAAAATCATGATTACAAAACAGTCATTTAATGTTATAAAATAGTCGAAAACAGTTTAAAACAAAACACTGTTAAGAGTAGTGATAGCAAAATACATTGTGGCAAGTTCCCTAAACATAATCCATTCAACAAAAACCTCAAATAAGGTTCCGCTATGTTAAGGGGAAAGGGTTTTGGCCTCCTTGTCACTAAAGATCTGGGCTAATAAATCATATAAATCATTAAAAGGACATAACTTAGAATATCATAGGAAAATAAATATAAAAAAATGACTAAATTAAAAAATGTAAAAATGTAAAAGTTGAAGTTCCAGACAATAAATCGATTGGTTTGATCAAAGTCATAGGGGAGGATAATATCGTAAAAGATTTCAAGTACTGAAATAAAATACCATAACATAGAGAATTTCTGTTCATTCACTGAAATAGGATTCCAGGCAGGTGGCCAGATAAAAGATATCATAGTTTTGACCTTCTCAAGAGGTGAACTTCATTCTAATCTTTAGCGCTCATTTGATGTAACTGATAACTAAATAGTAAACTGACTGAGATTCTATGCGCTGTAAATAGTACAGGCCATCTTTGTGTGGATTGAATTTTATGGCACGTAGGATTGGACATAAGAAAAGTGATCTCGGACTGCTATACAGTGTGCAAAAAAGCATAAAGTGCATCTTGGATTGATGGGAAATTAACTCACAGGACAGCAAGGGAGTGATGTCAATCAAATGACATTCCTGTGGCGATAGGGGCATCGCCTTGTAAATAGGGCACCCTTTCATGCTATACTTGTCATGAAAGGGGTGAGCAATGGGTGTTGCGGTTGGCATTCTGTCGCAACACCCATTGATTTTGATGCTGCCCCATAGTTAGAAGGGTGGCGTAAATATTGGGCAGCGCCAAATTTAAGACTAGAGAAAACCTGGTCTTAAACAGGCGAAATGAGGAGAAATGCTTTATTTCTCCTAGTTTTTGCTGTTTCAATGTGTGAAGCACACGTAGATACAGCAAAAAGCTCTGTATGATTGTTTATGTGCCGGAAGGTGTTCCTTCCTGCACATAAACAATCATTTTAAAAATGACGAGTTGCAACTTTCACGAGTGCTGCACAAAGCCTGCAAACATAAAAGTTACACATCTCCATTTATGATTGTTTATGTGAAGGAGGGGACACCTTCCTTCACATAAACATTAATTCCCACAACGCAGGCACCCTTGCATTATGGCGCTAGGGTGCCTGTGTTGGTGATAGGCCGCAAAATTTAGCACCATTGCAGGGAGACATGCAGGGCTGCACTGCATTGTTGTAAATATGGTGCAGCACTGCGTTTCTAAAGTGACGGAGCATGACGTTAGCCTTTTTGGCTTTTGGATGCACTTCACACTTTAGTTGTAAGTACGCTGCTAAGTCTCCAGAACATAAGATAGAATCTGTACTTTGGATTGCCTACCCATGATAGATATGATTACAGCCCTTCAGAGGTCAAGATCGGCACATATCGAAGAGCAGAATCCATTTCTAAGGCTCTTTCTATTGTCATACATTTTGGTATTTAAAAAACATGGACTTTACCACCCCCTTAGCATAAACATCAATAATGCCAAGTGAATTAAAAAGGTTAATTTTACCAAGATCCTGGAAGGCTTGCTTAAGATAAGCAAGCCATGGAATACAGGTCATATCATCTAACGAGATGCAGTCCTCTAGTACGAAAGTGGGATAAACTGGTCTGAGGTGCAGCCCACATTTTAAGACAGAAGAGCAAGGGGGCAATTCTCACTTGGTTCTCCAGATAGGGCAGACCCAATTCTAATTGTGAGAACTGTGCCTATGTCTTGGAATAAACGTCACACTTAAGGTGTTGCACTGAGGATAATACAAAGTTGATGGGTGGAATACTTGCAAATAAGCTAAGCCACTGGTAATCACTTGAGGTCGTATGACAGTCCACTACTGTTTGCCCACTCTACAGCTTCAGACAGAGATGAGCTATATGGAGAACAACCTTGCCTCTGCTACAATAGGAACAGTCCAGCTCAAATTGCTAATTCACATTCCTCCTGGAAGGGAACCCACACCAACCTACACTAGTTTCAGCCTACTCAGACCTTGTTAGAGGAGTGCAGCTTGAAACCGGTGGCATAGTGAGCATGAGACCAATGTCTGGGCATGCCTGTCACACCTCGGGTGTCAATAGGCACACTGAGGAAAATACAATGTTGGTGAGTGAACTGTTCACAAGTAGTCACAGCCACTGCTAAGGGCCTGGGCCTATATTCCAGTCCATCCTTTCCACCCTGCTATTTCAGAGTGGGTACTTTATGTAGATTAGCCTTAGACCTGCTCCATATTAGAAACAGTCCAAACCAAACTGCAAAGCCAGGTCCCATCTGGGTGAGAACATAAGCTACTACAGACCACTTTCAGCCTAACACAGCCATAAAAGATACAATACATTAAAACAGTATCAAGTTCATTAAAAGAAAACGTATTTCATTATACTAGACAATTCTAAAATGACATTGGACAATATACTCTCAACCTAAAAGACCACTTACTTGTACACAACTGTAAGTGCTAACTAATTCCCAAAGTCCTATGTCAGATTAGAACCGTTCACAAATACCCCTCTCTGTCTCAATCATATCGGGATTTCATAGATCTTATCATTGCTCGTAGAAAGTGCATAAACACAAATAAAGTGCGTTCATTCTTCAGAAGTTGCATGTGCAAAAGTGCAATTTGAGCCTGTCGAAATCCCATTTCTTTTAAATAAGGTTTAAAATACAGTCGCCTGGGATACGTAAAATATTTGCATAAAAAAGTGTAAAGTATCCTGTTGAGACCTATTGTCGCAGCCACAGGGCCCTCTATCCTCTGCTCATGCTACAAAGCCAAGAGGAGAGGCCACTAAATGATGAAACATGTTCAATCTAAAAAGGGTACTTAAAAAACGATCATGAGCGCTAGTTAAAATAGTGAGGTAATGCTCTTATTCCCAACACTGATTTAGCTAAGGTGTGTGCTCTATCGGCTTAGTTAGTTCCTTTCCTTCTCGCTTAGCACTAGTTTTCTTAGCGAATAGTGAATTAATTAGTCTTTTATCCTCTTTCTTCACTGTTCTATAATTTATAAAAAAGGTCTGTTCTTCCTAGGGCACAAAGTGTTTCCTTGATGTATCTTAGCCAGGGGATTTTGACGGCATGAGTCAGTGAGAGGCAATCCAAAATTACAGCTTGAGTAAAGGAGGCCTCCTAATTGGACCAAATATTCACCCAGCAAAGCAGGGGTTTGACTGCAAATAAGTCAGCAAGATGCATTACCCAGATTTCTTCGTGAGCCGAGTATGCAGGAGTACCCGTGGGCCTTTTAACAACCGTGTGAAAAATGTATTATGCGTCATCTGTAGTTCAACCATTGCCTTGTAACCCCAGATCTCACTCCCATAAAAGGCCTTAGAGATACAGATTGATTGATATAATTTTAAAATCACCCCAGGCGACCATGTACCTAATCTGTGTGCATAGTTTGCAATGGCTCCCATACCTTCCTTCATATCCAATAACTTCTCTAACCTCAGGTTATTCCAATTTAATTTGGCGTCAAATAAAACACGGAGGTATGTAAAGGCTGGAACTTTGAATATGATAAAAGTGTGTGCCTAGTAGGATTTTGTGCTATTCCCTTGTGACGGGGTGGAGCAGGACATAAACGAGACTTACCGGAATATGAACACTGAGGATGCGACCAGTACCGTCTCCCCTCTTTCCCTGCAGCAAACCGAGAACTGGAGGCATTCCCACCCGGCGATATTTTCACCCAACCTGGAAGGGGAACACTGTTTCTCTAATTGGGCGGAGTTGGAGCAAAATCCCGACCCCGGTCATGACGAGGAGGAGGAGGATGGCGTAAAGTGCGGAAGTAAAGACTCACCGGGCTGTGGGACACCAGGAGAGAAGACGGACGCGAGCGGAGATGGGAGAACGGAGAACAGCTTTGAGAGAAGGTGCGGCGAACTACCGGCAGCAGAGGCGACCCAGCGAGCAGAGAAGCCAGGAGGCCAACGACAAGGCGCTTCGCCCAGCCACGCTTCAGGGGAAGCGTGGCTTTCCCAGGTACGTGCTCGTATCTCAGAGTGGGCGGGTAGAAAAGGCGTTAAACCACCCTGAAGCAAAACGCGACCGTTCCTGTCACTCCCTTCTCCTCACACCTTCGTCACAACGCTATAGCATTTTTTTTGGCTTACCCGGTTGTGCAGGTGTGAACCCCTCATTTCCGTTTCCCTGACATTGTTAAAACATTGGGCATACGACTGAAGCAAGTCTATTTTTATTTTTTTTGGTGGGATGGTGTACGGACTGGCACTTGAATACCCACCAGCACCCTGGAGTGGAGAAAAAGCGGACCGGACCTCAGGCAAGAGCGCCTCTCCCCAGCAAAGGAGGAGCCAGAAACCCCTCTCCCTTACTACCGAAACATTGTGCGCAGAAGGCGCTTACTTAAATCAATAAAACCCTCTTTACCTTCCTTGCGTGCTCCCTCAAGTTATTCCAGCCCGCCACATCCCTCGACAACTAACTTCCATCACAAACGACTTGGTGTAGTTGGGGACAGATCCAGCCACTCATGAAGGAGACAAACACATTGATTAAAACTTGCAACACTGTTGGGGTATGTGCTATAAGCATGGCATCGTCTGCATTCAGCAGAACTGGTACAGGTCTACTGCCTATTCTCGGGTATCGGCCTGCGGGGATATCAAGGCAGATTCTAGCCCATTGATATACAGCGTAAATAAAAAAGGGGCAGGAATACACTCTTGTGCATATAAAATTGTCGGTAAGTCCCCCCCCTTGTGTGAATCGAACTGCAGCTGAAGGATGGGTAAATAAAGTCACCAGGGCATTAATTATTGCTCGCTCCACACCTAATTTATCTAACAGAACCACAGTTTACTGCGGTTCACCCTATCAAACGCTGCAGTATGATCCATAAAGCCTAGGTATATAAATACTGCTTTGGCAATGGTATATTTTGATATCAGTGAATAGAGGTTCAGGCATTGGCCCACTGTAGATTTGCCTGTTCGGAAGCCAATTTAGTTTTTATCTGCCCACTCCACTAGACTATTTAAAAAGACCCGCCCCATAACCTTGACAGTTGAGTCTATCAGGAATATGGGTCTGTAGCAATTGGGATTATCCCTATACCCCTTCTCATAAATAGGGACGATAGTAGCAGTGGACCAAGACTGGAGCCTATCAGATAACACTGCCGCATTCAAAACCCTAGTCAAGATCGGGCCCACACATCTATGTTACTCTGGAACAAGTCCTCGTATTTGGCAGGCATGATGGCAATCTTTTTACCTCCAGCTCCTTGAACGAGAGCCCCGACACGGACCCCCGCACCTTCATCAAGTTTCCGGTAGTCCTTAGGAGGTTGCTTTTGAGATTTGTTTCAAAACACGCTGTTTCTAACTAGAGTCCTTACACGGACCTATGGATCTCCTTCGAGTCTCCGGACGTTTTTAGGAATTTTCTTCTGAGACCTGCCCACAAAGCTGTGAAAAAACTCTGCTCTGCTGACCCATTCAGAAGGCCTACTCTAGACCAGTGTGCGGGCCATTTTGGAACTCTGCTACTGTACTGTTTAAGTTCCCAGAACCTCCCGTTCAGCTTCATATTTGGGCATTCTACACAAGATAATCTACCTTATTGCACCAGTATTGGGCCACACACTTTCAACTTGTTTGAAGCCAGGGTACCTGCTATATCCCATTAGGTCTCAAGATTTATGCACATGGCTTCCTGATGAAGGCGTACAGCCGAAACGTGTGTAGGATATAGAATTTCTACAGCCATGCCAGAAAAGATTATCCTCTACATAAAATGAAATGATAATTTGTATATTTCTGGATCAATATTTAATAACTTCAAACATTTTCATATACCAACATGTGTACTGTTGACATTGGAAAAAAAATAATAGTATAGTGTTTGGATTCATGATAGCGAACATTACCATTTCATGTAACCAAAATGTGCGAACACAGTGGATTAATGACTGTAGAGGACACACCCTTTTCTGTATATTCTGTTTGATGTGTACAGGAATACAACTGTCTATATAAATATAAAATTAATTTTTTTATATACCTAATTCCAGAGGGTGTATGTACATTATATTATGCATGCGTTTCAGGTCCACTACTATTTTCTACATTCCTAATTTGTTTTGTTTATACTCGACTAATACAACCTGATTTGGGAAAGTGTGTCCGAGGTACCCTTATTCAATTAAACACAAGTCCGGGGAAATACCATCTGGGCCCGGAGTCTTATTCTTGGTCGGTCACTCTATACCAGAGGTCTTCAAACTGGGGGGCGGGCCCCCCTAGGGGGGGCCTCGAATGATCTCAGGGGTGGCGCCAGGCTCTGGCCAAAAGAAACATTATGCTTTGTTTTCAGCCTAAAAAAATGAGCAGCAGTAAGCACGTCTGTAATGGGCCATCATTCACATCCTTTGTCATTTAAATCCTGGCTGGGAGAAGGTGTCAAAAGGGAAAGGGACTTCACATTTGCTCCAAGACCCACACTGCCATTTTGAATAACCACACTGGATCCTTTGCACATTAGTAAGGCCTGCCTCACCGGAATAGTATGTTTGGAAATCATGTATTTGTTTGCATTTCTAAAACAGTGACAGAACTTAGCTGCAATGTTTAAATAAGTCTAGACATATTTAAACATTGCCAGTTAAATAAAATAATTGTGAAATATTTTGAGGGGGGGCCCGGCAAATTGTTTTTCTACACTGGGGGGGGGGGGGGGGGGTCGCGGAACAAAAAAGTTTGAAGACCAATGCTCTATACCAATGTTGACCTCATCTAGATGGAAGTTAATCTGAGAATCACATGGGAGGAGCTCCCAGTCATTGTAATAATGGTCTCCATCCCGTGATTGAAAACTGTCTGGAAATGATTCTTCCATTGGTCCTGAGTACTATGATGACATATGGTCGGTTTATCCAGTTCATAGAAACAAGGTCTGTTGATGACTTTCGTAATTAGGGAGCTGAGAGATAAGGGTGGAGCTGCAGGTTATCCATCAGCAGCTGCCACCTAGTGCCAGGCACCAGGCCTGCAGCCATGAAGGCAGCAAGAGGGGAAGGGGGCTCTTCAGAGACCATGTGGCATGAAAAGACTGGAAGACGCCATTATGAACTATCCTAGAGGCCTGTGCAGGAAGGAGGGAGCAGGGCAGAGAGGTGATGTGTCACTGCAGGATAGGGCAGAATAGCCATCCTACCTGCCCCCTCCAAATTTTTTTTACCTGTCTTGCACAGGAAGAGGAACTCTCTCTGGGGTGTGGTCTACTGAGGAGGACTGGTGCTGGAGCCTGGCACCATGGGAAGTTGGAAGGAGGAACTCGCTGACTGTCTTAGGACTCTGGACTGCGCCTTGGAGGGAGTCCAGGGTCAGTGAGGAGAGGTCCAGAATGAGAGCCAGGTGAAAGGCTTGTGCAGGGAGCCAGTGAAGGTAGCTCCCTTTTGAGTTCACCCTCTTTGAGACCAGGAAGGGGGTGGAAAGCACTCCCAATGGCTAGGGCTGGCCCCCAGAAGGTAGGCGACCTTTGACCACTGAGAGGACTGACGACGAAGCAGGTGGGGCTCCTCTTCCGGTCTTACATGTACGCCCGGGCTGGGTCAGGCCCCGAGGGCTACCCCCAGAAGGAGAGGACGTCAGGGAGAGCCGTTGCACTCCCTGTAAAATGTTACCCAAGGGGTGTTGCTAGGAGATCATCCTGGCCCCCTGATGACACTGGAGGAGGGGTTGCGCCACCCTCGAAGAAATTTTGGGGACCCGGGATCCCCAACTCCGGGCCCCAGTGTCTGCGGCATTGAGGATGGGGCAGTGGCGTTGCACTACCCCATTGGCAGGAGAAGCAAATCCCAACTCTGGGCCCCAAAGAGAAGGGGGAAGTCGGGGAGCACCGGTGCGCTCACCGTGAAGATTGCCCCAGGGGACCTGGGATCTCCAACTCTGGGCCCCGGTGTGGTGGAGGAGGAAGGGGGGAGTGCCACCACACTTCCCTGCAGCAGAGGAAAGGCAGGGGTAGTGCTTTTGCACTCCCCCGGGGACCCGCCGGGCCGAGAACAGCCTCTGTGTTTCACCTGGGCGGGCTGACCAGAATTAAGGGCCGGCTCTCGTGGCAGCACACAAGGGTGCTGGCCAGTCGGGGAGCCAGGGAGTGCAGCTGGGGGTGGGCTACCTGAGCTGCCCTCCAACGTACCTGACAAGCAGGGTACCCGGGGGGGACTGGGGCCCCCGAGAAGTGGAAGGAGCGGCCGGGGGAGGGCTCCCCGAGCAGCACATCAGCTCACCTGGCAATAGGAGGTCCGGGTGGGACCGGGCCCCCAATGGAGGACAAAAGCAGTGTGAGGCCACCAACCTTTGTAGCGCAACTCTCCCCGAGCTGCGGGGAGCCCCTGCTCTGTTATTCACTGTGCTTGAGGAAAGCCCCCCATAATGCCTTGCAGGTCCAGACTGGCCTGCGAGGAAAATCAAATTGTTCTCTGCTTGTGGTGACGCAAGGAGGACGGGGTCACCGCCCAGTGGGTGACAAGGTGCAAGAGGAGCTACAGGAGCAGCACAGACTCCCCCAGCACTAAGTTTGGAAGTCCCTACCCTGAGCCTCTTGGGACTTACAAGAAACAACCCCTCCAGGATTCAGCCAGGCTCCTAAACCCACTTACGACTGGAACTTTTGCTCTGCAGCTGGGTGGGAGTGTAGGGGACTGCACCAAGGTGTGAAGGACTGAACTGGGGATGTCTGGAGAAAGGCATCTCCTAGAGGTGAAGAGGGGTAATTGCACAAGAGGTGCACTTATCTGATGTTTCTTTTGAGGAACTGGAAGTCACATATGTAATATGAAAGCGTAAGCAAAGTGAGGTTACGTTGCGGGACAGCCCTGGAATGGTGTCTGGCTGAACATGCATAATCCTGTGATTGTAATGGTGATGCCTTTTAGGAGCTTTAATTACAATGCATTATAACTGTTATCAGCTATGTACTGTCATTTTAAATGATGCCTAAACATGTATTCTTGCTGCTGCGTTAGGTGAAGAACAACCCAGACTGTTAGCCACTAAGATGTAGAGGTGTATACTGTATGGTCAGTATGGGATGCTCAGTCAGGGCTATGTGTCACCATGGCAGGTGTGCCCATTTTAAATGATTGTTGAGATAATGGGGTGGGTCACCACTGGGATGGCGCCAGTAGGCAAGGCCCTCACTTCAGGTTATGGTCAACCTACTGCATTTGGGGGCAAGATGATGTGCATACATGGGGTGGTGGTACTAGATCCCACCCCTCCCTGTGGGAGGGGTGGGAATGTTATGCCCTATCCTGCAGTGATTTGTCACTGCAGGATAGGGCAGAAGAGCCATCCTGCCAGCCCCCTCCAAATTTTTTTAAACGGTCTTGCACAGGAAGAGGAGCTCTCTCTGGGGTGTGGTCTACTGAGCAAGACTGGTGCTGGAGCCTGGCACCATGGGCAGTTGGAAGGAGGAACTCCCTGACTGTCTTAGGACTCTGGACTGCGCCTTGGAGGAAGTCCAGGGTAAGTGAGGAGAGGTGCAGAATAAAAGCCAGGTGAAAGGCTGGTGCAGGAGCCAGTGAAGGTAGCTCCCTTTTGAGTTCACCATCTTTGAGACCAGGAAGGGGGTGGAAAGCACTCCCAGTGGCTAGGGCTGGCCACCAGGAGCAAGAAGAGGCCTAAATAGAACAAATCAGTTCCCTGGTGGCTGAGATATGGCCCCCAGAAGGTGGGCGACCTTTGACCACTGAGAGGACCGAGGACAAAGTGGGTGAGGCTCCTCTATCAGTCTTAGATGTACGCCCGGGGTGGGTCAGGCCCGGGGGGCTGCCCCAGAAGAAGAGGAAGTCAGGGAGAGCCGTCGCACTCCTCGTAAAATGTTACCCAAGGGGTGTTGCCAGGAGATCATCCTGGCCCCCTGATGACACTGGAGGATGGGTCGCGCCGCCCTCGAAGAAATCTTGGGGACCCGGGATCCACAACTCCGGGCCCCAGTGTCTGCGGCATTGAGGATGGGGCAGTGGTGTCGCACTACCCCATTTGCGGGAGAAGCAAATCCCAACTCTGGGCCCCGAAGAGAAGGCGGAAGTCGGGGAACATTGGTGCGCTCCCCGTGAAGATTGCCCCAGGGGACCTGGAGTCTCCAACTCTGGGCCCCGGTGTGGTGGAGGAGGAAGGGGGGAGTGCCACCGCACATCCCTGCAGCAGAGGGAAGGCAGGGGGAGTGCCGTTGCACTCCCCCGAGGACCCACCGGGCCGAGAACAGCCTCAGTGTCTGCCTGGGCGGAATGACCAGAATTAAGGGCGGCTCCCATGGCAGGACACGAGGGTGCTGGCAAGTCGGAGAGCCAGCGAGGGCAGCTGGGGTGGGCTACCTGAGCTGCCCTCCAACGTACCTGACAAGCAGGGTACCCGGGTGAGACCGGGCCCCACGAGAAGTGGAAGGAGCAGCCGGGGGAGGGCTCCCCGTGCGGCACATCTGCTCACCTGGCAATAGGAGGTCCGGGTGGGACCGGGCCCCCAACGGAGGACAAAAGCAGTGTGAGGCCGCCAACCTTTGCAGCGCAACTCTCCCCGAGCTGTATGGGAGCCCCTGCTCTGTTATTCACTGTGCTTGAGGAAAGCGCCCCATAATGCCTTGCAGGTCCAGACTGGCCTGCAAAGAAAATCAGCTTGTTCTCTGCATGTGGTGACCCAAGGAGGATGGGGTCAGCGCCCAGTGGGTGACAAGGTGCAAGAGGAGCTACAGGAGCAACACAGACTCCCCCAGCACTAAGTTTGGAAGTCCCTACCCTGAGTCTCTTGGGACTTACAAGAAACAACCCCTCTAGGATTCAGTCAGGCTCCTAAACCCACTTATGGCTGGAACGTTTGTCCTGCAGCTGGGTGGGAATGTAGGGGACTGCACCAAGGTGTGAAGGGCTGAACTGGGGATGTCTGGAGAGGGCATCTCCTAGAGGTGAAGAGGGGTAATTGCACAAGAGGTGCACTTACCTGGTGTTTCTTTTGAGGAACTGGAAGTCACATATGTAATGTGAAAGCGTAAGCAAAGTGAGGTTACATTGCGGGACAGCCCTGGCATGGTGTCTGGCTGAACATGCTTAATCCTGTGATTGTAATGGTGATTCCTTTTAGGAGATTTAATTGCAATGCATTATAACTGTTATCAGCTATGTACTGTCATTTTAAATGATACCTAAACATGTATTCTTGTTGCTGCGTTAGGTGAAGAACAACCCAGACTGTTAGCCACTAAGATGTAGAGGTGTATACTGTATGGTCAGTATAGGATGCTCAGTCAGGGCTATGTGTCACCATGGCAGGTGTGCCCA
The DNA here is from genome assembly GCF_964263255.1 of Lissotriton vulgaris. Lineage (NCBI taxonomy): Eukaryota > Metazoa > Chordata > Amphibia > Caudata > Salamandridae > Lissotriton > Lissotriton vulgaris. The sequence goes on along the minus strand of NC_141693.1, from coordinate 968,095,933 downwards.
TTTTAAATTCTTGTTGAGATAATGGGGTGGGTCACCACTGGGATGGCGCCAGTAGGCAAGGCCCTCACTTCAAGTTATGGTCAACATACTGCATTAGGGGGCAAGATGATGTGCATACATGGGGTGGTGGTACTAGATCCCACCTCTCCCTGCGGGAGGGTTGGGAATGTTATGCAATGTCACGAAGTAATTCCAACAGCTTATGTACAATTGTAAATTGATGCATAGTATTGAGTAGTGTGTGTGTGTAATACATATACTCTTCCTTTTTATAAAGAAAGGTGTAGACTGGACAATACATTATTGAGTGTTATTTCTGGGTACTGGTACATGGCGATTACTAGCCCAAACCACCTTTCTTGAGTAGGCCTTAGACTGCTCTGCAACGATTCCCTCGGAGAGTCAAGCGCTACAATGGGGTGTTTGGTTCCCAGTGAAGGACAAATGTAGTCATGTTATTTGTTCAGGCCTCACAGATTCTGCCTCGATTTCCAAAAAAAGGTGACAATCACAGCATCTCCCTTAAAGGTTTTCTTGGATTGTCCAATCCAAGCAACCCTTCTTGCCATCAATGTGAGAAGTTAGCCTGGCATATGATGTCCACTAGTTCTAGGGGGCACCTTGCACCAGTCTAATCGACCCTTATTGATGGTGGTTGTAAAGTCAACCTTATAGAAAGCTATCCTAGTGGTAGCATGAACCAGCAGTCTTCAGGCTAAGACTTCAGTAGGCGAGTTAAGCAAGTTGTTTTACCATATATAATCCCTTGAGTACCAAATGAAAGGACATCACACAAGGTATAGATTCAATATATATGTATTTAATCTAAACACAACCCCCCTGCACTTTTTATGAGGTCAGAGGTAAAAGTACAATACAAGTCACACAGTTAATATACGATACGTTGCACAGTATACAACTTAAGAACACTTCCGGATGGACTAGGATGGAACCCTTTTAAATTAGGACACTTCGAGAGTCAACACCCACCGGAGCACCGGAGTACTCGTGTCACCTCACCCAGGGAAGCCGGGTGCATAGGTGTCTTTTCGTGTCGGGATTCGTAGCCGTTTTCTATAGGAGAGCTGCAAAGAAGTGCTGCAGGCTACCAGAGGAAAAGTGACCGGGTGGAACCAAGGGTGGAGTGAAGATCTGAAGAACGTTAAAGCAGAAGGGGCAGAGTCTGGGTCACTAGCCAGTGACCAGGAAGGAACCAGGAAGGAACCAGGCGATGTCGGGTGATTTCAGGTGAAGTAGTCAAACTTGCCTCTTCAGCCACGAGGTCCAGGAGGCATCGACGATGACCAGGCGGTGGATTCAAGATGTCCCACAATGGATCTAGATGACTGCGGTATCGGTATCCGGATTGGACCTAACAAGCCTTGGCAACCGTAACCCAAGCAGGATGTCGAGATTGGCTCTGTTGCAGACCAGCAAGGTCTGTGGCACTTCTCCTTTTCAGGGAAGCTGGAGCAAGCCTGGAGAAACCAGGAAAGCAAGTGAAGTTCAAAGGAAGGACTTCAGGGGGCTCGCAAGCCAAAGGGTAAGGAACCAGGAAGACGCATTGAGCTCAAATGCAAAGGCGGGGCCCACGGGACACTTGCGGAGTGTGGGGGCATAGGCTTCGGTGCAAATGGTGCTCGGGGATGGGGCTTCTCATACCCCAATGCACAACTTACTGAGGTTTCAGGAAAGGAGTGCAGGTAGCAAAATGCAGGATATCCAGGGTGTCTGGTCCCACATCTCTCGTGTCCGCCACGGGTCTCAGCTTTGCTGTGGATATGGGTTGGAGACAGTGAAGTCTGGAAGTCCAGTTCCTGTGTCACAGAGACTTCGGGATCCGACGGGAGCCTTGAAACTGCAGACTGGCAAAGTTGCTGTTTGTGCCTGTTTGCACAGGGTGGTCACTCCTTGTCCACAAGGGAGATGTCTTCCATCTTCCAGTCAGAATGGAATGTCCAAGGTCCAAGATATGTCTTTCAACGATTTGTCCCGGATAATCTAAAGTCCTAGGGACACAGCTCCTATACTTATACTAAGAATGGGGGCTGGATTACCTGACTAGGTCCCTCCTATGGGTGGGCGTGAGAAGGGGGTGGTTACACCCCTTTCCCTTTGTTCAGTTTTGTGCTAGAGCTGGGGCTGCGTGCCCCAGCAACCGGTTTGATCTGGGCTATGCATGGAGCACCTTGTGTGCCCCAGGCAGTGTCTAGAAGCATTCACTGAATGCAGCCCTCCCTGCCCCAATACACAAACCCCTGTCTGGGGAGGTGCCAGCACCTCCCTGGACAGGAAACCTATTGTCCAGGCCTCCCCTGCCGGAGTTTCATCCAGCAACAGGAGGTCAGACTCGTGTCTGTGGCAGCAGCATCCATTTTGTGATACTGAGGCTCCGTTTACCTTTAACCGTGTAAACCAGTAACTACATGTCTTTTCCCTCCAGAAGGGTGGAATGCTACCCCCACCGCCAGAATTGGCTGGGGGGGGGTAGTATTCCAAAGTGTTTGACACCTTAAACAACATGTTTTTATAACGCCAAACCAAAGTTAGCATTAACCGCAAGGATTATAATGCACTTAAGAGTATATGGAATGGCTATATCATAGAACAGCTATAAGGAGATGGTTCTGAAAGCTGCAGAAGGGCTCAGCTCATGCTAGGGCACCCTCTCACATAAAACCAAGCACTCTGCCTCCAGGATTGTCGAGGCCTGCAATAGGAGTGGCTTATAGGCGTATATGTGTCTATATGTAAACGTAAATATAGATATAGTATATCTAAGTAAGGGGTGATTACACCACCTTACCCAGGCTGTGTGAACAGACCTGTGTGTCAGTTTGGAAGGCAAACCAGGGGTGGCACAATACATGCTGCAGCCCCTGGTAGGCCTAAGGTGCACCTATGCCCTGGGTACCTATGGTACACTATAAAGGGGCTCACAAGGGTGACCCAGATCCCAATCTGGTATGTACCTAAAGTACATGGAGTCCATTTTATAGAGAAAGCAGATTGTCTGGGGCCCTGAATAGCAGGGTCCCAGGCCAACTAAGTCGAAAACCAGCAAAACACCAGGAATAAATGGGGGTAACCATATAGTCAGATTCCACCTTCCTACACAACCCCCCACTCCCCCCTCCCCCCAAACATAAGGATATAAGGCTATCCTTGTCCAGGTCAGCCTATATTGACTAATTGGCCATATAAGGAAGTACCTGCACTAACATGGTTACCCCCTGTCTTATGGCCCACTAGGCAATCCCTCACCCTAAGGGTATCAGAGGGTCTCCACCATTGGGAATTACTTCCTATGGGGTGTTTTGGCAAAGTCAAAGGCTAGTGCTGGGATGGAGTACTGAAGTGAGGCTCCACTAAGGTTGGGCTCAGCTTCCTCCAATCACTATACACCATGTATGCCTTTCTTTCCCTGACTGAGTTGCACTGTGCTCTCAGGGTCAACCATTGGCTACCTACAGCTAATGGTTGGGTCCCTTTGGTTTGACCGCTGGAGGGACAGGTCAGGTTTGGGACCACTGGGTCCCAGGTTTGCCTGTGTCCAACAGAGTCCCTCTGGGGGAGGTTCCTACCCATGGGTAAGGGAGATCCCTCAGAGTGTTGAGGAATTTTCACTTGGCTATGGCTACTAGACTGGGTGCCCCTAATCTGCTGATGAGGGGGGTTCCTCTGGACAGGGGGCCCTTTGGGGTCCACTGACCTCCCTGGCCTCTACAGCCCTGGGCCTGATTGAGGCAGGGTAGAGAGGGGCAGGTTACCTGCTCCAGACTGGGTACTACCTTGGAAGGGTCCACTGACATCAGGGGCTCTGCCAGACCAGGCCTGACTACCTCTGAGGCAGTTCCTTCACAAGGGGTAGGGTCAGTTCCCTGAGGAGGCTGACCCTCATCTAAAGTCTGGTGGGAGGGAGATTTTTCTTCCTCCCCAATGCTCTCTGTCTGTGTGGAGTGATCCATAGTTTCAGACTTCACAACACAAAAATCTGTTTGGGTTTGGGCTGTGACCATCACAGCCCTGTTAACCTTTTCAGGAAGGCCTATCATTTTAGAATGGACCTATTTCTCTACCACAGCCCAGGCTGAGATTTCTACATCATTGCCCAGTAAGCAATCTACAGGCAAGTTTGTAGACACTGCCACTCTTGTTGGGCCAGTGAAACCTCCCCAGCTCCCCTTACTACTGCCATGGCATGATCTGTCTTCACTCCATCAATATTGACCACCTGGTAGCTAAACCCAGGTAACAGTTGTTCTGGGGATACTAGATTCTCAGTCACCATGGTGATACTAGCCCCTGTGTCCCTATAGGCCACAACTGTTTGGTCATTGATATGGGGCTCCTGTCTGTACTTGCCCAAGGTATTGGGACAAGCAGTGAAGTTGGCAAACCCCATGTCACCATTACAGACTAGAGTTGCTGTTTTAGGGGACCTGGTTAGGCCAGAGTCCACCTGAGTTCCCCAAGTATACCCAGCCAAATTTGTGGGGGCACTCTCACCAACTGGGGGATTACTACTAGTAGTAACAGGAGGTGTTGGAGTATTACTTGGAAGAATATTTTCCTTATTGTTGGCTTTTGGGCAACTGCTGTCAGTTTTCCAGTGGCCAGGTTGCTTACATATATGGCAAATAGGTGTCTTAACATTAGAGGAAGGAGCTTGGGACCCACCCCCCTCAGAAGATTTTTGGGGCCCTGTAGTGAATTTGTCCTTAGATTTATCCCCACCTTTCTCTTGAGGTTTGGTAGAATCCTTCTTCTGGTCACCACCCTGATTTTAAGCCTCACTCTGGTTCTGACCCATTTGTCTGCCTTCTTTCCTAATTCTTGGGGAGAGGTCAGATCAGAGTCCACCAGGTGCTGATTTAGAAGCTGGTTTTAACAATTATTAAGGATCTGCTCCCTCATAATCAAATTACACAATCCTGTAAAGTCTTGTACTTTGCTGCCCAATAACCAGCCCTCCAGAGCCTTAGTAGCACAATCTACAAAAGCAGTCCAGTCCTGAGTCTGTGTCTTCTGGGTGTCTCTGAACAGCAACCTATACTGCTCAGTGGTTATGCCAACCCCATCTATCAGAGCACTCTTCAGAACTGTGTAGTTGTCAGCATCCTCTTCTCTAACAGTGAGGAGCTCATCTCTACCTTTGTCTGCGAAGGAGAGCCACATGATTGCTGCCCAGTGCTCCTTGGGGACCTTCTGCACTTTGCAGGCCATTTAGAAAGCAGTTATCCATTTGTGGATGTCATCCCCAATCTGATAGGGAGGGACAATCTTGTTTAGGTTTCTATGGTCATGAGACCTTTCCCTATCTCTAGGAATTATGCTGCCACCAGTGGGCTCTAGCCCACTCAATGTCTTCTTTCTTTCAAGAGCTAGGATCTCTTTTGCAAGGGCAACTTCTTGCCTCTTGATTTTCAGCTTGACCTCTTTCATTCTAGCTTTGTGCTCTCTCCTCTGAGGGGAAGTCATCCTCCTGTGAGCAGAGGCACTGGACCCTACTGAGGAATCAGAATGATCAGAACCACTGGAAAGTGATCTGCGCCTTCTGTTTCCACTGTTAGGCCTATTTGGAAGGTTAGAGGGGGGCTACCATGGCCCTCTCCACCACTAGATAGTCCTGTGTTGTCCAGGTCTGTTTCATCAACCTCATCCTGGTCAGCATCCACTTCATCATCAGAGACCACTGGATCCTCCCCAGTATTATTCTCTTCTGTTGAGGGATGGCCCCCCTCTCTACTATCTTGGTAACCTGAGTCTGATGCATTCTCTACATCATGAGCCACTAAGAATTCTACCAGGTGGTTAAAGTTTGGACTCTGTCCTTGTCTCAGTCTTCTGACCACACACAAGCTTCTCAGTTCCTGAAAAGAGAATGTGTCATACGTAGAAGGCAACCTTTGGTTGTCTTCTGGCAGAGGCCCACTAGGCCCTGCTTCCAAGGACATTGCTAGTGTGGTGTGGTGTGTGCACCTACCTACACTACTTGTTTTCCTACTAGAACCTCCCTAGGAGTTGTAGTCAGGGTGTGCTAAGCCCTTACTACCTACAACTACTAGGTTCAGTGGAACTTATGTATATAAGACTTGATTTATATGTACCTACAGGTACCTTGATATGATCTTTCAGATGATATCTCGAGATTATTTGGTAAAACAAATTGCAAGCTCTTATCCCAACCGCTGCACACCAATGTGAGAAGTTAGCCTGGCATATGATGTCCACTAGTTCTATTGGGCACCTTGCACCAGTCTAATCGACCCTTATTGATGGTGGTTGTAAAGTCAACCTTATAGAAAGCTATCCTAGTGATAGCATGAACCAGCAGTATTCAGGCTAAGACTTCAGTAGGCGAGTTGAAGCAAGTTGTTTTACCATATATAATCCCTTGAGTACCAAATGAAAGGACACCACACAAGGTATATATCAAATATATATGTATTTAATCTAAACACAACCCCTCTGCATTCTTTATGAGGTCAGAGGTAAAAATACAATACAAGTCACACAGTTAATATACGATAAGTTTCACAGTATACGATTTAAGGACAGTTCCAGATGGACTAGGATGGAACCCTTTTAAACTAGGACACTTCGAGAGTCAAGACCCATGGGAGCACCAAAGTAATCGTGTTACCTCACCCAGGGAAGCTGGGTGCATAGGTGTCTTTTCGTGTCGGGTTTAGTAGTCGTTTTCTATGGAGAGCTGCAAAGAAGTGATGCAGGCGACCAGAGGAAAAGTGTCCATGTGGATCCAAGGATGGATCGAAGATCTGAAGAACCTGAAAGCAGAAGGGACAGAGTCTGGGTCACTAGCCAGTGACCAGGAAGGAACCAGGAAGGAACCAGGCGATGTCGGGTGATTTCAGGTGAAGTAGTCAAACTTGTCTCTTCAGCCACGAGGTCCAGGAGCCATCGACGATGACAAGGCGCTGGATTCGAGCTGTCCCACGATGGATCTAGATGACTGCGGTGTCGGTATCCAGATTGGACCAAACATGCCTTGGTAACCGCAACCCATGCAGGATGTCGAGATTGGCTCTGTTGCAGACCAGCAAGGTTTGTGGTGCTTCTCCTTTTCATGGAAGCTGGAGCAAGCCTGGAGCAACCAGGAAAGCAAGTGAAGTTCAAAGGAAGGTCTTCAGGGGGCTCGCAAGCCAAACGGCAAAGAAACGGGAAGATGCGTCGAGCTCAAATGTAAAGGCGGGCCCACAACACTCGCAGAGTGTGGGGGCCTGGGCTTCGGTGCAACTGGTGCTCGGGCTGGGGCTTTTGTATCCCAATGCACAACTTACTGAGGCTTCAGGAAAGGAGTGCAGATAGCAAAATGCAGGATGTCCAGGGTGTCCAGTCCCACGTCTCTCGTGTCCGCCACGGGTCTCAGCTTTGCTGTGGATGTGGGTCGGAGTCAGGGAATTCTGGAAGTCCAGTTCCTGTGTCACAGAGTCTTCGGGATCCGACGGGAGCCTTGAAACTGCAGACTGGCAAAATTGCTGTTGGTGCCTGTTTGCACTGGGTGGTCACTCCTTGACCACAAGGAAGATGTCTTCCGTCTTCCAGTCAGAATGGAATGTCAAAGGTTCAAGATTTGTCTTTCAAAGATTCGTCCAGGATAATCTAAAGTCCTAGGGACACAGCTCCTATACTTATACTAAGAATGGGGGCTGGATTACCTGACTAGGTCCCTCCAATGGGTGGACCTGAGAAGGGGGTGGTTATAACCTTTTCCCTTTGTCCAGTTTCACACCAGAGCTGGGGCTGTGTGCCCCAGCAACTGTTATGAACTGGGCTATGCATGGAGCACCTTGTGTGCCCTAGGCAGTGTCTAGAAGCATTCACTGAATGCAGCCCACCCTGCCCCAATACACAAAACCCCTGTCTGGGGAGGTGCCAGCACCTCCCTGGACAGGAAACCTATTGTCCAGGCCTCCCCTGACGGAGTTTCGTCCAGCAACAGGAGGTCAGACTCATGTCTGTGGCAGCAGCATCCATTTTGTGATGCTGAGGCTCTGTTTACCAGTAACTACATGTCTTTTCCCTCCAGAAGGGTGGAATGCTACCCCGCCGCTAGAATTGGCAGGGGGGTAGTATTCCAAAGTGTTTGACACCTTACACGACATGTTTTGATAAAGCCAAACCAAAGTTAGCACTAACCGCGAGGATTATAATGCACTTAAGAGTATATGGTATGGCTATATCATAGAACAGCTATAAAGAGATGGTTTTGAAAACTGCAGAGGTGCTCAGATCATGCTAGGGCACCCTCTCACACAAAACCAAGCACTCTGCTTCCAGGATTGTTGAGGCCTACCATAGGAGTGGCTTATAGGTGTATTTGTGTCTATATGTAAAGGTAGATATAGGTGTACTATATCTAAGTAAGGGGTGATTACACCACTTTACCCAAGCTGTGTGAACAGACCTGTGGTGTCAGTTTGGAAGGCAAACCAGGGGTGGCACAATACATGCTGCAGCCCCTGGTAGGCCTAAGGTGCACCTATGCCCTCGGTACCTATGGTACACTATACAGGGGCTCACAAGGGTGACCCAGTAACCAATCTGGTATGTACCTAAAGTACATGGAGTCCATTTTATAGAGAAAGCAGATAGTCTGGGGCCCTGAATAGCAGGGTCCTAGCCCAACTAAGTCGAAAACCAGCAAAACACCAGGAAACAATGGGGGTAACCATATAGTCAGATTCCACCTTCCTACAATCAAAATGTAAGAATGATTCATAACATTAAATCTGCTATGTTTCTCTAACCAATGAGACACTTTATTAATCAGAGTGTCTGTGGATTCCTCAGTACCCACTCCCAAGCTTTGACCCCAACCAGAACCACAGTATAGGGACAACAAGCCGGAGGCAGATCGATTACTGGTAGACCTGCTCTGTTTATGTTCTTAGCGCTAGCCATCACTTTCTCGCTCTCACGTAGTGATGAATGTTGGTCCATGACACTCCCAGCTCCTCTCTCCAAACCATGAGTTTAAGAAGTAGGCCTACTACCAGACTCCTTACCCTTATCTCTCATGTTTCTCAGTGGCCCGTTCCTTAGTGATCAATAATGTAGTGGTCGACATTCTGGCTTATTTTGCCCAGGCCAACTAGGACATACTGTCTGTGACTGGGCACTATTTGGGGAAGGTACTTTAGAGATAGTGTTTAGCATATTCTCCACTTTCCCAAGTATTTCTCTGGAGTCTGATAACACTTTGTCCAATTTGTCCCAGAGCTGAGAGAACAAGTCTGTCATCAAATTCGCAACTATTTCCCTCAGAGTATTCCAAAGTTCCCCATGTCTGTCTGGCTAATCGAAGGTTTTAGGTCCTCCACTCTCCGTGTAGGCTCTTTTTTTTCCTTTGCCTTACGAAGTCTCCTAGATGCTAGTGAAACCTCTGACTCCATGCCCTTTTTTTTGTTAACTCTGGGTCCCCCCAGAACCTCCCCCGCAGTGCCTGGTGAGGCAGCCCCTGTGGCAGCAGCCTGTGAACAATCAATAGTAACAACCAGGGGACAAATAGTAGTTGTTTCTAATAAGTCAACCCTCAAGAGTTCAGGTGCTGGGGGACCGGTAGATCCCGTAGATATCCTCCTCTCCGCTTTGTCAATCTCCTTAGTGATGGCCCCCACCACTTTCGCTGAAAAAGAATCAGAGGTTTTTAGGTCGAGCCTTTACCATTCCGCAGGAATGGGAAATGGGGAGAATTCAAGTCGGCTATTTTCTCGTCAAACCAAAGGGCTTTCAGCCCGCGGTTTTCATGCAGTGCCCGTCAACATGCACGCGCATCGCATGCAAGCCCAGCCCAGTCCTCCCCTCATTCACGCCCACCCACCAGGCTCTCCCGCCCCCATCAGGCTTCTCTCCCAATCCGCATGCAAGCCCAGCCCAGTCCTCCCCTCATTCACGCCCACCCACCAGGCTCTCCCGCCCCCATCAGGCTTCTCTCCCAATCCGCATGCAAGCCCAGCCCAGTCTTCCCCTCATTCACGCCCACCCACCAGGCTCTCCCGCCCCATCAGGCTTCTCTCCCAATCCGCCTGGCTCCCCTCGCGCATTCACGCCTCCCACCAGGCTTTCCCGCCCCCATCCGGCGTTTCATTTTTTTTTTGTTTGTTTCTGGTGCACGTCGCGTTTCTCCTGTCCGAGTGCTCGTTTTGGCTTCCCAGGTTGTTTACTGATATATTTGTCTCAACAAATCCCCTCCATTTTAACGGAAAGGTCTGGAATAGTTGTATGTCTGAGATATGCGGCTTTCGAGGGGAGGTTTATTCATGAGTTCTACAGTGTCTGGATGTTCAGACAACAGTTTTGGTGTTTGTTTATCCTGAGAAACCGCAGTGTATGCTGGTAACTTTTATATAACCTGGAGTTCACAGAGCGTAAAACGCTTGCGAGGTAATTGTTTTATTTCTGCCATTTACTTTAACAGTTGCATATACAAGTGTAAGACTCTAACGCCACCTGGAGCCGAAGTCAGAAAGAGAGAACTTTCTTTTCCGCCTTCATCCTTTATGTAGTCACATATTTAAAGCGGCAGTTCTTCGAAAATGATGCACTTTCTTGCCACCAGCACATCAAAGGGCTTCGCCCAGCGTGCGCTCAGCGGCTTCTCCTCCCCTAATTAATCATGGCTGGCCGGCCGTGCTTTCAGTTTCCCGGCCGCTCTTAACGCTTGTTTTTTTGTCCGGGACCCCTGCTGTTTCCGCCCTCTGACCACCGTCTGACAGAAGCACAGTATTTCCAATATAAATGCTGTGGTGCTGGACAACAGTTTGTTGTAATTTATACCTGTCCCGCTTCTTTTCATTAGAATTTTTTTTATTTACAGTCTCCTTCCTTCAGCACGTCGCAGTTTGTTTTCCTTGCACCGCCCCTTCTTACAGTCCCTTTAACCATTTTGGTACGGCAGCGATGGAGTTGCTCTGCCCCAACTAGCATGTTTTTGTTAAGCCTCCAAATGTGCAGCACAAACACGGCGTACAAAGAGATTAACGTGTTGCCTGGAGCACATTTCGGGAAGAACATTAAATGAAAGTTCAAACCCACTTTATGGTACCGTAACTTGCTTTCACTTGTTTTCTTTGTTTCCAGTGCTATTTTAGAGCTTTGTGCAAACTACACTTGCGGTTTTCACTCACACGTACTACCAGTATTTTGCTAGTAATAACTTTGAGGGAATAGCATATTTTTGTTTTCTAAATAGCATGCACCCTCAACCCCTCACTCACCCTCACTCACCCTCACTCATCCTCACTCATCCTCACTCACCCTCACTCACCCTCACTCATCCTCACTCATCCTCACTCACCCTCAACCCCTCACCCTCACCCACCCTCAACCCCTCACCCTAACTCACACTCACTCCTCACTCATCCTCACTCACCCTCAACGCCTCACCCTCACCCACCCTCAACACCTCACCCAAACTCACACTCACTCACCCTCACGCTCACTCACTCTCACTCACCCTCAACCCCTCAATCACCCTCAACACCTCACTCACCCTCAACACCTCACTCACCCTCAACACCTCACTCACCCTCAAACACCTCACTCACCCTCAACTCCACAGTCACCCTCACACGCACTCACCCTCAACTCCTCACCCTCACACTCACACACTCACACCCCCTCACTCACACTCACACACACTCAATGACAATAACTCACACTCAGACTCACACACCCTCACGCTCACACACCCTCACCATCACACCCCATCACCCTCACACCCCCTCACTCACACTCACACTCAATGACAATACCTCACACTCACCCTCACTCACCCTCAACGCCTCCACCTCAACTCCTCACCCGCACTCACCCTCAACACCTCAATCACCCTCAACACCTCACCCTCAACACCTCACCATCACTCACCCTCAACACCTCACTCACCCTCAACTCCTCACTCACCCTCAACACCTCACTCACCCTCACTCTCACTCATCCTTACTCACCCTCAACACCTCACCCTCATCTACGCAACGCCACTCATCTACTAAAAGACACTCAACTACGCAACGCCACTCAACTACGCAATGCCACTCAACTATGCAACGCCACTCAACTATGCAACGCCACTCAACTACGCAACGACACTCACACATGCAACACCACTCACACATGCAACGCCACTAAACAACGCAACACCACTCAACTACGCAACGACACTCAACTACGCAACGACACTCAACTACGCAACAACACTCACACATGCAACGCCACTCAGACATGCAACACCACTCACACATGCAACGCCACTAAACAACGCAACACCACTCAACTACGCACACATGCAACGCCACTGCCACATGCAACGCCACTCACACATGCAACGCCACTCACACATGCAACGCCACTCACACAGGCAACGCCACTCACACAGGCAACGCCACTCACACAGGCAACACAAATCACACAGCCAACGCCTCACACACAGGCAACACCTCTCACACACGCAACGCCACTCACACACGCAACGCCACTCACACACGCAACGCCACTCACACACGCAACGCCACTCACACACGCAATGCCACTCACACACGCAACGCCACTCACACACGCAACGCCACACACGCAACGCCACTCACACACGCAACGCCACTCACACACGCAACGCCACTCACACACGAACAACACTCACGTTGCCAATTGATCGTGCAGTACGACAGGTGGAACTATTACAATGGCAAATAACAATGCCTTTCACTGTTGTTATCATTTAGAATACATAAAGGGCTTTGTCATTTACACAACCAATAGCTCAAACTTTCCTACTGCGAGACCTATTGGCAACGCCAGTGCTTGTTGATGTTACTAACATGATCAGAATTAGCAGCTTTTCTCTTTCCCCTGGTAAATAAATGCGGAGAATTCCTACCAACACTACAGAGCCTGTCAGAGCATTAGGCATCCACAGATGAAACATTTAAATAAGTGCTCACCACACTGCTGAGTCTTACAGGACTTTCGCTGGCTTGTAACGCTTAGGTGGTAGTACCTGCACGATAAATAAAAGCGGATACTATGTAGTGTGCACTGCTTTCGATTCAAAAGTGGTCAGCCAAGAGGTTAGGCCCAGCCAGACATGATCGGCCGTGGACGGGCGCATAGGGGCCCTCCCTTGTGAGTGCTGCGGGAGCAAGTGGGCAGTCTTATGGGGAGGGGAGGGTGATGTCACCTCCTGTGCCGCTCCACAAACAGGGCCTGCTGGGAACCGAGTCCCACCTCAGCGATGGAAAGGCTCTGGGCAGTTTCCCTGTCCGGGGCCTCAAGTGGTACTTGAAGAATGAACGAGGCCCGCTTTACTTGCGGTAGGGTGGTGTTGGAGCAAATTGGAAAGAAAATGGAGTGGTGCACTACCGAAATATTCACGGATTAATAATGAAGCCCGATAAGTTTCTTCGTAGGAAAAGTCTTTATTCATATAAATCCAAATGCATGAATACTAAACAACAGCCAACGTGTTTCGTTCTTGAAAGAACTTCGTAAGGGCTGGAAAAACAAACATAAATAACATACATAAGTGCCCAGAATAGTGCATTCCGAAAAGACCACATTTCATCATTCACAATTGTGACATTGATAGACATACAGCAAGGGTTTGTGAAATCTATATAAAAAGTGCTACATAAGAGAAGGACACTGAATAACAAATAAAAAACATATATATATTAAAAACAGTGGGGAAGGAAATGAAGGTTGCCAACGATTGAACCGCACATCAAGGTAGTTTAAAAGCACAATTTTAATGCGGGAGGCAATGTGAACAGCAGGAAGCATTCGCAGAAGCTGCCTTACGCGTTTCGGGCTGGACGCCCTTGCTCACAGGTCTTCAGGCAAACAGTCAAACAATCACATGGCCCAACCCAGAAAGTTCCGCCCCAATGGGTCCTCAAGTGAAGTGAAGTATAAAAAACAGTATATAACAGGAATCCCGGGCGAGTAAAGACCCCGGGTATTAATGCTTATATACAAAGGATAAAAACACAATTGTAGCAATTGGTGAGGAATGTATTAAAGTGTAGAGGCCTTGAGTGTATGGGTAATGAGGGAGAGGTTGTTATGTATGTATGGTTGGATCAAGCCTTGATTCAATGAAAATTATTAATGATAGTATGATAACAATGACGGAATTACGGGAGCTACCTTCAATTTCAACAAGTCATCTTCGTGCTGAATACGGCAAAGCTCATTCATGCCTAGATAGTATTCAGATGGTGATTTATTAACATTTATAATTCCAATTTTTGCCTTTAACATTTATAATTCCAATTTTTGCCTTCAATTTCCACAAGTCATATTGGTGCATAATGCGGCAAAAATCATTCATGCCTAGATAATTCACCGATAATAAAATATTAACATTTATAATTCAAAATTTGCCTTCGCTAATAGGGGGGAGTCATTTCTTTAAGTGGTATGTTTTGACCCCTGACTTAGAGATTGAAAAAAGCGGGGCTGAATAAGATAACAGCAAGAGTTCCTGTTCTGAAGCTTGGAACGGGGAAAACTTGGTGCGGGAAAGAATGCCACCTAATGTGGCAAATTCTGGTACGGTGGTGAGCATGACGCCACAGTGTTGCTAAGTACGTTCCGGTTACATTGTCCCAGACGATCAATTCTAAATGAGCCACAGCAAAATGTACATACCGATAGTTCAGTCGGACAAACGTATCACTGGAAAAAGGAGTTCCAAGTGTTCTGGGATGCGTTGCTCAGTAGCGTCATCAAAGTAGGAAACGGGCCGCCATGATAAGGGCCAGAAACGAAAATTTGTAAGTTAAAAGAACAAAGTACATAAGCACGAACGGAAAGCACTCTGAGATTTGAATATTGTATCACACACAGGAAAATTATGGGCAACATTAATGTGATGGGGCCCTAAGTGTTCTCAGTTTATAAACCAAAGTCGCAAGGCAAATAAGAGCATCGGGCCCATGGCGAAAGCTGGAATTTGTGACGCGGAGCCCGCCGGGGAGAAAAAAAGAGTCATAAGCTAGGAAAAATGCCTGGTTTGGAAAAAGGGCAAGTGGGGGGAAAGTATAATCGCAATATGGGGAAAAACGAACAAGTAGCGTATGTAAAGCGGCCCATATCGAATGCCAAGGGTAGTTTAGGCACAGTCAGCCGAGGAGAAAAGCAATATATAATAGATAGTGCCTAGTGCGGACAAGGGCGGAATACAGGGGAGGTGCAGTCACAGCATGATTGACAAAGGCCGGCCTGACCGCCCAAATTATTGGGAGGCAATATATTCAGCAAAGAAAATAAAGAGAAAGGGGAAAAGGGCTGGTAGTTTCCTAGGGGAAATGGTGCCGGGGGCATATAAAAGCTAAAAGGCATTATTGGGTGAATAGTAACTATTTGCAGCGGGTAAAACATAAAAAGGGGAAAAGCATAATGAAGCATATGAAATAAATGTCGTGCTGTTACAAAAAAATCTTATACATGAAAGCTTTGAAACTCCGTTAGCGCCAGTGTTTGCAAGAAAGGTTATGTAAAGGCCACAGCGTGATTAAAGGATGCCTACAGTTAGAGACCGACTGCGATAACAATTACAAGCAGGGAAAGCCGAGGGACACAGTCGGGGAGAACAAAGTAGGCTACCTCAGTTTGGCCAGGATATTGACAGACATGATAAAAACATGATCGAGTAGCTTCTTGGGCTTACCTGAATCAAAGTGATTGTGTTGCGGCAAGTCGGAAGGTGGGACCGAAGGAAGGTAAAATGTCCTATGTATACCAAAGAGGGGAAGCGCGCGAAAGCAAAGAGGTTTTACTGCAACCGTAGAAAGACTGTTGGCAACGGGCCAAAGATGGTAAGAAAGTAACTTCAAAGGCTCCACTATGCGTTCCATTGAAGTCAGGCCCAGCTGTCCTCCACGTCATGGTAGAAAGCGTGAGGTTGCTAGGCAACCCGTGTTTTGGCAGGTGACGGAAAGTAAGAACAGACTGTGTGCCCCATGCTGGTTACGAGTTGTGGTTGCAGGGGTAGTACAAATATGTGAAATACCCACGATCCATGATGTAAATGTAAATGTAGTAGTATTTGTATAGCGCACCGAATCGACCCCCGAAGGGGTATCTCAGGCGCTTGTACGCATACCGCTGTGGAACTCTTCCTGGCTTTTCCCTGTGAAGGGCCCACTCCTGGGCACCCCCAAGGTGAAGCTAAACATCCTAGCGTTGTTGGGGCCGTTGTGGAGATTAGGCAAGCTATTGCTCAGAGTTCCAGAGTGGGACCCATGATTAAAATAGGCACTGAGGCGAGAATTATCAGGTCCGCGGAAATTGAGCACAAGACCCGCCGAGGCGGGAATTGAACCCTGCTCCCGGGCTAGACCTCTGCATCAGGGTCTACCGCTCTAACCATTGAGCCACACTTCTCCATGATATGTAACCAACTCGGTGTCTCCGCTATGATGCAACGTCTGGAGCCAAAAGTAAAGAATAAAAAAGAAACAATTCCTTCACCCTGCCGAGGGAATGGTTGACGTGGAGATGGTATTGGGGCCAGGAACCGCTCCTCTGTGCGGGCGCCGATATGTGCAAGTGGCATGAGAGATGAAATACGAAGACAAATGTAAACCGGCTCACTATATAGCTAAAAATTATGAACCAACCATACAAATAAAGAGTAGATGTGTAAAGTAAGTAAAAAATGCAGGGGGATAGGGTTTGCCTCAATAATCCAGTCACAGAAGATAAATCAGGCCAATTATTTAAAAAAATAATGGAACTCATGGTCAATGTTGTGGCCCTTAGTTACAGTCTGGAGTCTACAAATCCATTTTGATTCCAGCTGGCGCAATGCCAATTCCCTGTTCCCTCCCCATGCATTAGATGGTACGTGGTCAATGCCACAGAACCTGAATGTGTTGTTGTCCGTGTCTGCACTTCTGTAGTGTTCTGTCATAGGATATCTGGTGTCGCCATTTGTTAGAGCTCTGCGATGTTCTTGTATTCTTTTCTTGAGATTCCGTGCAGTGCTGCCCACAAAGATAACCCACATGGACATTCTAATGTGTACACTACATACTGGGTGTTACAGTTAATGAAGTGTTTAATCTTATGTGTCCTGGTGGTGTTATGGCAAAATTCCTTACATTTGTTCTTGCCAAAGGGGCACATATTGCAATTGGCACAAGTGAAGAACCCCCTAGGGGCATCGGGTAACCAGGTGGTCGGGGGCTTGGTTGTTATATAACTTGGACATAGGGTTCTCCTTAGTGTTTGACCCCTTCTATAGACAAGAGACGGTTTCTCATTAATGAAGGGACGCAGTTTTGGAATATCCCAAAGCAGATGCCAATGCCTTCTGAAGGCCTGAAAAACTTTGTTGCTGTGTGCCGTAAAGTTGGTGAAAAATTAGACCTTGTCTCTAGCTTTGCCGATTCTGTGGTCATCCCTTCTGTTGTGGACTGTGGAGGCTTGGAGGGTATCAGATCTGGGCAACTGTAGTATTCTCTGTTCTGCTTTATTCAGGGTGTGGTGGTCATAACCCCTATGTCTTAAACGTTGTTTGATGTCTTTGATCTTATCTTTAAATTCTGTGTCTCTACTACAGATTCTGCGAGTTCTGACCATCTCACCATAGGGGATATTGGCGATAACTGAGCTGGCATGTGCACTTGTGGTATGTAATGTACTGTTACATGAGGTACGTTTTCTAAACAATGTGCTGTGTACCTTCCCCTCCTGAATATCCAAGAAATCAATGTGTTCCTTGTGATGTGACATGGTCAGCTTAACATTGTAGGGATTGTCATTTTGGTAGGTTAGATAAGTTTGTAATTCAGTGACCGATCCTGCCCATAGGCAGAGGATGTCGTCGATGTACCTCCCCCAGAACACAATGTGCTCAGTCCAGGGGGAGGCACATTGGCTCCAGGCATGCTCCCTCTCATACCAGCCCATGAAGAGGCCGGCATAGGAGGGAGCAAACCTCGAGCCCATAGCGTTCCCCTGTAATTGATGGAACCATCTTTCGTCATGCTTGAAAAAGTTATTACTAAGAATAAGATCAATCATATCAAGAATCATGACATTATGAGCATAGTGGTCTGCCCCCTCTTTATCAAGATAATAATGGGTTGCCAGCATTCCAAATTCCTTCTTAATACAGGTGTATAGTCCTACAACGTCAAATGTCACGAATGTAAGTTCTTCTGACCATGGGTACCTGTCAAATTTGATAAGGATGTCCTTGCTATCTTTAATATGAGCAGGGAGATACGTCACATGTTTCTGCAGGGTAAGATAAACGAAGTCAGAGAGACGTGATAGTGTTGGAGCAAAGCCTGCCCGTCCAGGTCTGAATAAACGTTGGGGTCGGAACAGCTCTTGGAGGTATAGCTCTGTAGCATACTAAACACACAAAGTTGATTGGTGGAATGTTTGTTTATATAGATGTATGATGTTCATATAAGGTATTTCTATAGTGCAAACCTACCCAAAAGGCAGGGGAGCACAAGGGAGCAAAGTAAAATGTCAAAGACCAGAATAAATCAAGAAATAACTTAGATTATTTATGGATAGTTAACTTTTTGTGATGTAGTTTTCTTTAATGGGGTGCATCTTTTTTCCAGAGCTTGAGTGCATATATACAAAAGGTCTGCTGGTGTAATACTTGCAAATAGTCTCATTTATTTCATGCAACAGGGGCATCCCAAAACAAAAGACACCGAGAATCAAAGACAATTGTCTATCGATGTGCAACAAAGGTTCAAAACTTAACCCTGACAAGACCGAGCTTGTCCTGACTGGTGTTAAACTCAACCCTTGGTCTTCTGCTTTTTGGCCTTCTTTGCTTGGTTCCCCCCTCTCCCTTCTTTCTCTGTTAAAACTTTGGGGATTACTTTGAATCAACATCTCACTCTTCACTCACACATGAGCACCGTGGTTTCGGCCTGTTTTTTTGTTTTACGCACCATCCGCAAAATCTCACGTTTCTTTTCACTATCAGCCCTCAAACTTATCCTTATGGCGATGGTCCTTTCACGATGAGATTATGGCAATGCATTATATAATGGCATCCCCAATTACGCTCTGCGCCGACTCCAACTGGTGCAAAACCAAGCGGCTCGCTTGGTTTTCAGTTTACCCAGATCTCACCACATCACCCCCGTTCTTCGCTCTCTCCACTGGCTCCCAATCAAAGAGAGAGCTCTGTTCAAACTTGGCTGCCTCGCCTTTCAGGCTCGGGCTGGGACAGCTCCGGCCTTTATGATATCTCATATTCACCCTTACATTCCGAGCAGACAATTGCGATCCTCCGCCCTCTCTCTTCTGGTGGTCCCTCGTTTTAGGAGGAAGAGGTCGGGAGGATGCAAGTTTGCTGTCCTCGCCCCGACTTTTTGGAACTCCCTACCCCTTCCTATCCGTACTTCAGTATCCTACATGGAGTTCCGAGGGAAACTGAAAACTTTTCTTTTCTCACAGGCATTTTCAACCTGAGCTAGCCCGGAGTTTGTAATTTGAATTGAGCTACCCCACAGCGCCATGAAACCGTCCGGTATACGCGCGCTATACAAATACTTTTAAATTCAAATTCAAATTCAAAGTAGAACGGATAAGGAGCATACACAATAATTTTCAAGATTCCAGAAATAGATAAAAAAAACAATCAATGGTAATGAGCAAACCAGTAGGCCCACGTAGTAATATCACATAAGTGTATTGTATTTATAATGCTATTCATAGTCCATAATGTATGCGCTCAGATGATCACACAGTGAGTATGAAATAAACAGTGCAGTGTATAAAGAAAAACAACAGCAATGGAACATCGCAACAGTATTTCTAATAGGAAAAGTTCTTAGGTACCCTTCCACCTTGCTCCTTTCGTTGGGAAATCTTGATGGTTTTTTGGTTCTCTAGCAAAGGAATGCCCTTGAGGAGTCTGTAATGATGGGGATTTGAGACTTGTTGCATCTCTTCCTCTTTATTCGAGGATACATTTTGAATACAAATTCCTCCCCATTTTTTGGTAGGTTTAATCATTATATCATTGTTATTCTTTAGTGTCAACAGTAGCAGTCTCTCTTCAAGGCAGATATTAAAAGGGATAGTTACTCCTGGTTTTTACGTCAGAGACTTCTTTCAAGATCACACTCTGGGTAGGGAAATGTTCAACAGCATTTTGTTACTTGGAGGATTGGACATAAAGTCTGGCCTTTTACAACCCCTGATCGTCCCGGCCCAAATTATTTAGGCCACTTGTTCCTTTACCTAAGTATGTGTGCTACCAACTTTGCCAATCCTGGTGAAGGTTCACTTCCACACCTGTCGCTGTGTTGAGACACTTTACTCTCTCTTCTACCTGCAACATTAACCATGTAATTTATTCTCTATATTTCTCGCAGACTGCCATAGTAACTCCAAATACTGTGAGTATTTTTTTATTTGGTTCATTTTTTTCGACTGAGTCCCCATTTTTAGTTTATTTTTATTAATTTTGATGCCAACTACTTTCTTTTTTCAGAGTTTATGCTCTTGCTCAATTTAAGTCATTCTTGTCCTGCTGATGACCTGTTCATTTACTTTGGTCCAAACACAGTCTACACTTCCGACAACTGGAAAGGACTGATAGTCATTAAATCTTCACATTATTTGGAGTCAAAGAACTGTATCTACTAGAAAGACTGTTGAGTTCTTCCATTGCTGTTGTTTTTCTTTATAAACATTGTGAACTGTGTATTTTATACTCACTCTGTGATCACCTGAGCACTGAGCACATATTCTTTGAATTATGATTAGCATTGTAAATACAATACACTTATGTGATATTACTAAGTGGGCAGAGCCTTTTGTTTGTTACCATTGATTGATTCTTCCACTTTGAGTAATTTAGTTATTATCATTGACTGATTCCTGTTCATTGATGTCTGGAATCTTGAATGTAATTATTCACGCTTCTTATCTGTTCTACTTGGAACTCTTGTTGCACATTTATATTCAAATAGTCTCAGTCACTGGTAATCACAGCGGCTGCAATCAAAAACATGCAATGTGAGGGAAGGTACTCCAACATCTGCAGTACTATTGTTTAACTGATTATAATTAAAATAACAATGCTTTTTCATACAATAGTGAATGAAAAGCAATATTTTCTCAAAATCACTAGGTGAAAACTGGGAGATATAGAGGTAGGGTGTTCTACTTTGTGTAGACGAGACCACAGTTTCAGACACTAGTGAATCCTTCCTCATTCGGCAGATGTCAGATGACAATAATTAAATCAAGAGTTGAATAAATACCAAGTTACAACATTGACAGGCTCTTATTGATGTAGATTGAATGACAAAACATGGATCATTATCATTATGCCCAACTAACTCCCATGATATGGAAAAGCAACCCACCTAAGGGCATTATTATGAGTTTGGCGTTGCAGGAGCAAGATCTCCCTACATTGCCAAACCCATGTAGGAACCGCCCACCAGATCAGGTGTTTTCACCTGGTCTGACACAAGGTTCTTTGGTGCTCCCAAAGCAGTGCCTATGAAGTAGGCATAGCATTGGAACTGTCAAAGGCAGTACCTGCATGGCTTCTGTAGTCCATGCTGTGCAGGTACTGTCGTGCATGCAAACATTGGGGAACATATTGTGCTCTCCTGTGTGCATCTATGTGGCGGGAGCACAAGGGGGCGCTGTAGGGCTCCCTTCGTTTGCTCATCATCACACTTTTCATGGCAGTCGCAATCTCATGAAAAGTGTGTCAGTGAGGAGACTCGTAATATGCTTGGTGGGGCCGCAGCAGTCATAATAGGGTGGTCAGGAGACCACCACCGTTGAGTCTGGCGATCCGTGGATCATCAGACTAATAATAAGGGCCTAAGTCTTTATCATTTATTTGGTGATGTTGAAACATTCATCCACTTACTGGAACCACTGTTCTTGAAAAAAACTACGCCTGGATTGAAAGTTAATCAATCAAGAACATACATTTAGGCAGTTCTATTTTTAAAACGATTGTCACGGCTGTTACTGTTGATCAGAATGATTACTGTATTCTCATAGTACAATTTTCTTCCATTTAACAGGTCCATATTTATTTATGTTAAAGTTACACTGCTAATTAGTACTTTCTTTAACAATCCAAGTCGAAGATTTCACAAACAATGGTAGAGCAGTGGTGGTTTAGTGAAAATTGTGTGCTTTTAGGAAACGCGATTAACCGACTTTTATAGCACATTTACAAAAGTATTTTGTTTTATCAAAGGAAGCCCATGTGACCGTGTCACATTTGCATTTATTACTGCAACGCCTGATGCAAACAGTGTGAACTCTTGCAAGTCTCAAGAGGAAAGGAGGTGCCATGCAAATAAATGCACGAGTGCTTACTAACAGCTGAGAGAAGGTGCTAACCATGCCCAATGCGTTACCAGTCTTTTTTGGCAGCTTACACTCCTTGTGTGCATGCATCCAAAATCGGGAGGCACAGCCAGTGGCCTCAGGGACTCTTGCATGGCCTCCCCATTACCTTTTCATACTTTACCACATGTTGGAGGATTGTGATCCATACCCTTTTAACTAAACATAAGGGCTGCAATACTTGTAGAACGTGAAAGCAAATGTTGAGATGAACCTCTTCTGTTCATTGCATGTTCTTCTTCCCTGTATTCACTGCTGCGATAGACAAAGTCAATACCTGCCTGTTCAATATTCATGAGGAAACTCAAGTTCACCTCATCACACATTGCTCATCTGCACTGTGAAATATAATGATTGTTTTGATGATAAACTCTGGTCTTTTCAAATATTGTTAAACATTGGCTCATTTTTTGTGTTTTTAACTTATTGAACCCGATTGAACTTGATCTAAGCCGACCAGTGACTTTTCCAATTCTTTGCACTATGAGTGATTTTTCGTTAATTCAATCAGTCGACCCTGATTTAGATTCTTGAGATAAACTGGGTTTCATCCGAGAGCAAAGTTGTATCCCGTAATAACCTGGCCATGCCTCAACTTGGAATATGAATTTCATACAGGTTTTACCATAAGTAGAAGTGAGCAAACCTGCAAATTTACACGGAGAGCCCAGCCAGAGCCCAGACAAGGGCCTGTCTTGGCTCTTACAGCCTGTGCCGAGCTGAGCCCTGAAAATATTTTCCATGTAAAGCATAGAACAAACATAATGTAAAATATGATAAAGTCTCTTTAAATTCTAAAAAAATATTTCTGTAATATGTGGAAACGTTGACATTAATGCCTCACATTAAAGCACTTCACTGAGAAGTACTTCTTAAAAGTGATAGTTTTTAAACATGAAACACTAGCGAACCAAGAGGCAAGGCAGTTGTCGTGTAAACCCCGTTCCTAGCCCAGCTTATTATAGAGAAACGTCTATTAAATCAAACACAACAGATTTTTGTACAACTGGTATTCTGAACTCACATATTTGAAAGTGCTTTCATATTCTATAGTGAAGAAAAAGGAGCTTAGGTCAAATACAATATTTGCCTAAGATTGCACTAGTTAAGCTAGGATGCGGTGATTTATCCAGGTTTTCTAGTTTCCACTTTTACAAATCAGCCACTGCATCATGAACTTTTAAAATACCCCTGTACCCCAAATCCAAACATACCCCTGAACCCTAAAAATACCCCTGTACCCCAAAACCCAAACCTAGCCCTGAACCCTAAATATAACCATGTACCCCAAAACCCAAACCTACCCCTGAACCCTAAAATACCCCTGTACCCCAAAACCCAAACCTAGCCCTGAACCCTAAAAATACCCCTGTACCCCAAAACCCAAACCTAGCCCTGAACCCTTAAAATACCCCTGTACCCCAAAACCCAAACCTACCCCTGAACCCTAAAAATACCCCTATACCCCAAAACCCAAACCTAGCCCTGAACCCTAAAAATACCCCTGTACTCCAAAACCCATACCTATCCCTAAACCCTAAAACTACCCTTGAACCCCATAACCCAAAACTATATCTGAATCCTTAAAATACCCAAACACCCCAAAACATATACCTCAGTACCCCAAAACCTTTACCCCTATATCCATACTTACCTTATCCAAACATTAAAAAAAACATGCTTTTACCATTCATGCATTTACAACGAATTTCGTTGTAAATGTATGCTTGGTAAAAGCATATAAAATGTAATGTCATGCGTTATAATGGCATTGCAGAGTCATGGTACTTTCGTAATGAAAGTATGCGGAGTGATGGTATGCGGAAAGAAAGTTGCGGAATAATGGGTGTTTACCCTCCCGCGGTAAGTACATTGGTGGCAGGGCGGCCCACATCTCCAGCAACATACTCATATTTTTTCACCACCCATTTGAAAAATGCACAGGTCTCTCTCATTGATGGCCATCACCGACATACACTTTTAGACACACCTCCCGCCACAAGTTCCAAAATTGCGAACTTTAGAGCTGGGGAGCTACGTTCGAATCTCAGCATCAGCTCAACATCCTGTGATTCCAGGCAAGTCGCTTTGGCTCCCTGTGCCTACCACAAATGAATGTGTTCTTCTGTAATGTAAATTGTGCTCATGCCATGTTGTCGAGTTTGCGCTATATTTTTCCGTGCAATATTATAAAGTAGGGAAACTCGAATTCACACACTACTGAACGCGCACTTTTAAGTGCATCAGCAGTGCACTGTGAATCGGAGCGCTTCACAGGCCTGTCACAGATAAGAAATGCTATCAAAACGAAATCCTACAAAACAATATACTACTGGCCGGCAGCAATTCATACCGGGACAACGTCGGGACGGGCTGCTAGTAGTCATATATAGAAATACTACCAGGTGGTAGTAAGAATCATGGTGCCGAGCTTCACTGTTATGTTCATCTCCCGTTTTTTAAATAATGACTGAACCTGTTTTGCTTTTCTGTTTCTCCATTTTGATTTCAGCAAGGAATGTGGTACTAAGAATTTTGCCCGAATTTTATGGCTGTGTGCAAAATAGGGGATACTTAGATGAGCACACATAAGCTTTGTTGATGCTGCTTAGTTTATTTTTAGGATGTGATTCCCCCGGAGCATGAGGTGAGTTGCGGGTAGTTTGGTGATAAGACTCGCCATGGAGTGATTCATGGGAAAATGAGTTTCTCGTCATCAAACTATTGCACATAACATTTGGAGTTTTCTTAGTGGTCTTATCCTTGTCCTTGACTTTGACAGCTGTACTTTCAGTTCCATCTTTTTTTTTAATTCTTAAGAGATTTTCAGAAATACCTTTCTCGTGCTGGGAGTATAATTAGACACTTTTATCGCTAAAAACAGATCGTCAACGGGTAGCATATGCACATAACATAAAGTTTCACAAAAATGTGCACTATATGCCTTTGACACTAGACTGAAATGCAATACTAGGGGGAGAAAAAAGTTAAGGGCCTTACTTACAGTATGTTCACATGGCTGTCCCGTCTGCTTTTTTAAAGTGCATTGTAGCGTATGCCTAGGGTGAGCAACCGTCCGTAAATTTCAAGGACAGCCCGTAATTTGAGCCTCACGTCCGTTGTCCGTGAGGAAACGTTTTATGGACGCCTTTTGTCCGTAATTTTGGCCATCATGGGAGCAGCACTGCTCCCTATGAGAAGCCTCACCTTCCTGATGGGGCGCCTCGTGCTCCTCCTTGAGCACAAGAGCAGCCCCTCCCCGCCCATTGTCATTCTGTATGGGGCTGATGATTGCCACATACTGAATGTCAATGGGGCAGTCTGGGCTGGTAAATCATGTGGCGGCCTCCTCCTCCCTCGATGTACAGCAGGGCATTCTGTAAAATAAAAGGCAAAACGCCAATGCTGCAACTTTAGCACCGTGAGAAAACAGTGTACATAAAGAAGCCTGTAAAATAAGTTAAAAAGAACGGGTTATCGTTCTTTCACTGTCTCATAATTTTTTAACTGAAGTATTTTCAATATTATATCTAACAAAGCCATGGTTACTGCTTTTTTTATATTTTAAGCAACTAACAACCATTGACAAAGCTAATAGTCCTGGTTTTTGTTAGTGTAATGATACTTGCTGTATTATATATATATATATATATATATATATATATATATATATATATATATATATATATATATATATATATATATATATATATATATATATATATATATATCTGGATGCAAAGACATAAACAACATAATACCAGTCGGGAGGAACACTACGCTAGCACTGATTTTTAGCCTAGGTGTTTTAAACTACACCCTTAATTACATCGAACACCCCCTTTGAAGAGACCCCCCAGTTTCTTTACACCACTTAAAGCCCTGGAAACAACACCATGTCACAGTCACCTCACATCCTGGCACTGTGCATCATGCGTGACTCATGATTTCTTCATTTTCAGACTGCTATGTGCAGGGGCATAGTGAACTTTCCCCCACCCCATCCCTTGCTTTAGGAACTACAGCAAGGTGAAGTTCTTGATGGGCCTCTTCTGTCTGCAACTCTGTAGACAAAGGCTCAGCTCATAATGTGAAAAGGCGAGTGGGTAAATAAGTGAAGGAATGTGTGAATGGCTGGATGGATGACTGAAAGGATGAATGGATGAATGAAAGGGTGAATGGATAGATAAAAGAAAGGATGGATGGATGAGTGGAAGTATGGATGAGGGAAAAGGTAAAGAGATGGATGTATGGGTGGAAGGGTAGATGGATGGGTAAAAGGGTGGATGGGTGTATGGGTGTATGAATGGATGGATGAGTGAAAGCTTAGATGATGGGCGAGTGAATGGGTGGATAGATGAGTGAAAGGATGGATGGATTGAATTGATAAGTAAAAGGGTGAATGTATGTATGGATGAGTAAAAGGGGTAGATGGACAAAAGGATGAATAGATGAGTGAAGAAGTGAAAGGGTGGATGGATGAGAGAATGGATGGATGAGTGAAAGGATGGATGAGTAATAGGATCAATGGATGGAATAAATGAATGGATGAGTAGATGGATGGGTGGATGATGGCTGGATGGATAGATAAGTGAAAGGGGCATGAGAGAGAAAGGGAGGATGAATGAATGAAAGGGTGAATGGGTGGAAGGATAAGTGACTGGGTGGATGGATGAGTAAGTTAATGAATGAATGGCTGGATGGGTGAAAGGGTAAATGGCTGGATGGATGAGGGAATAGATGGATGGGTGAAAGAGTGGATGGATGACTGTACGGATGGATGGGGTGAAAGGGTGGGTAGATGAATAATGGATGGATGACTGAAAGGGTGGATGGAGGGATGGATGAGTGTAATGATGGATGGAAGGATATATGGTGGATAGGTTTGCAAATGGTTGAATATGTTTGGATATAAATGGGCACATAGATGAAAGGACAGAATGAATGGTGAAAGACTGAATAATAGATAAAAGAATGATTACACCTTGTAGCACCCATTATCTTAAGTAGCATTTCCTATACATTGACTTTCACATTAATATAAGTCATTGTCTCTATATAATATGTGTGATGTAATGCACTCCGACACCCTGCCGTACATAAGTGGGATGAGTAACACTATAAGAGAAATTAAATACACATGAGAGATGGTCTAAGTGAAGATGAGGGGCACCATTGAACGGTGATAGCAAGGCAGGACTGGCCGGACTGGGCATTGGGTGTTTCCCTAGGAGGCTGGAAAGGGGGGGGGCGGTTTTGTTACAGGGGGCTGGCACTCCAAAGTTCCTTATATATCCAGTAGTTTTCAATGAACAATAAAAGCGGCTTCACTTATATTCAGGTGTGGTTCACCATTGTCTGGTAATTAATGTACCTGCTGGAGTGAGATGCGAATTTTGAATTGTCTAAGGCAGCAAGCTGCAGCCATACTGAAAAACCGTGAAGTGCACGATTGTCTCAACCTAATATAAACCTATTTTGACTTGTACTTAGATAGTTGTCTATTTACTTACATATATACTATTGCGCGACCACCTCTGACGTATCTGTAAAACGTACCTTTTGTCCCGAAGTTTTGTCCTGAATTTTGACCTTTTGTCCTGAATTTTTGTCGTGAATTTTGACCGTTTGTCCTGAATTTTCACACTCACTGTCCTGAATTTGCACGTATGCCAGTTGGTCACCCTACGTATGCCACTTTGAATATGCGTTATTCATCATTTTTCAGCAGACTATCCCGTCCACCAAACTCTAAAAAAAAAGGTCCTAAGCCTCCAGGAGTTATATTCAATGCAATATTATAAACTGGGTTCCTGGTCAAAATGGTACTTGTCTCAAAAGTCGAAAATATTAATTGGATAAAACAATTTATTTTCTGTTTGATGAACAGAGAGCTGGAGTGATAATAAAGGCAAAAGTTGAGCACTGTACTATTACTTCGACAGGCACAACCATGAAACAGCTTAAGAACTGTGAGACAGATATACAAGCCCCTTGCGCCACTTTTGCGTCACTTTTCCCATGTTAAAAGTGACGCAAAAGTGGCGCAAGGGGCTCGTAAATCTCCCCTGCGGGTTTTGCAGAGCCTGGCTACAAGGGCAAACACAACCACTCATAGATATTGTCGCATATCTCCGGCACTAAGATGCCTGTATTGCCTACACCATTTTACTTTAACAGGAGACATGGAGCAAATACACTCTACATTCTGAGTGGATAGAAAACGTTTTAGAGCAAATAATCCCAAAGAGAACTCAGAAAAATAGTTGCATCCAAGTTAGGGCCCCTTGGACATTAATGAATTACTAATTGTAACAAAATAATATAAGAGAAAGGAGAGAATTTGGAGAAAATACTACAAAACAGCCAGCAAAGAAATCTACACATGAAAAACAGAGGGGCAGATTTACAATGAAAGTGACTCAGTGCATTCCGCAAGCCATTTGGCTGCGCCGTACTGAGTCCCTTTCAAAGCACAGGGATGCAACATATTTACAACAATATGTCGCCTTCCTGTGCTCTCCCCTGTGCTGGTGCACAAACTGCAGCCAAGCGCCGGCGCAGGCCCCCTTGCACCATGGTACAAGGATTCCTGCGTTGTGTGGATATTGTTTTTATGCAGGAAGGGGCACCTTCCTGAACAAAAACAATCACTACAGGCATTTTCCTCTTTCAATGCGTGCTGTAGAATGCAGCACGCATTGCAAGAGGAAAAAAAGAGGAGAAATTAAAACAATTCTCCTCGCTGCACCTCCCTATACTTCCCCTGTTGAGGCATAGCATTCACACGCATTTCCAAATTTACGATTCCTCGTAAATCTGGAAATGCGTCTGATTCCATGGGTGTAACGTGGGAAAAGCAACACCCATGGAACGCCCCTTTCCCGCAAAGTGCTGCATGTAAAGAGGCCAATTTTACAAGGACAGTGTCACGCAGGGTGGCTTTTCCTGTCCTTGTGAATATGGAGCAGTAAAATGCTCCACCAATATATCACAAAAAGTGGCGTACTCATAGGGCAGGGTGCTTGTTAATCTGCCCCATACCATTATGCTATTAGGAAAGCCAGGATAGTCTTCCTAGTACAAAGATAAACAATCTGGCAAGTTCAGCAAAAGAACTTTTTAAAATTGTAAATTCATTTATGAAGCCTCCCACTTCACTAGCAGGTCAAACAGCATCTGAAGCCAGATGCAACATGCTTGCTACTTACTTTCTGGAGAAAGTTAATAAAAATGTGTGCAACTTTGCCAGGGGTGGTAGCTCAAAACTCTAATTATACCTCATCACCCCAGTTAGAGAAGGCTAAGGTACACCTGACTTCCATTTTAAAGATTAAAACAGACAATATTGAAAGCCTACTTGCATCAATTAAGCCAGGATCCCCTTTGGACTCCACACCTCCTAATTTTCTCCTGAAAGACAGAAAATGTATTTGCCCGGTTCTGGTGAATATAATCAATCAGACTTTAGAAAGCGGTGAAGTAACACGGGCATGAAAACATGCCATGCTGAAACCACTTTTACAAAAACCCTCACTAGACCCCTTAATCCCTGAAAGTTACAGACCAATTTCCCTGCTTC
Organism: Lissotriton vulgaris; assembly: GCF_964263255.1. NCBI lineage: Eukaryota > Metazoa > Chordata > Amphibia > Caudata > Salamandridae > Lissotriton > Lissotriton vulgaris. Next base: position 968,065,953 of record NC_141693.1, on the reverse strand, counting down.
CAGTCATCATTGAAATGGCAGAGAACTTTGTTAACAAATACTTATCCTAATTTCTGGAGAAGAAGGGAATTCTCAATTACACCTAAATAGGTTTCAGAGCAGGCAACTGCACAGAGACTTTGTTAGCTGTTAATGATGAATTCAAGGCAATTTGAGACACAATTGGTCAGTGCAGTTATATTCCAAGACGTAATCACCGCATTCTACACAGGGCATCATTTGACACTCATTAGTAGACTGAAAGATGCCCTTGAATGGTTAACCTCGTTTCCAGAAAACAGAGGTTTTCAGGTTTGGGGAAAAAACAGTTTGCTCGAATACGCTCACCTTGGACCACAGTGGCACATCTCTGAGCACCACCCTGTTTATAATCTATGTTCAACCATTGGCAGACCTCATAATGGGACATGGATTTTCAACGGTGTCATAGGCCGATGAAACCCAGATAACCATTCCCCTAACACCTGACACAGCAGCTCTTTCCACCCAGTGTAACACATGCCTCAGAGATGACACAGACTGGATGTCCGAAACAGCCTGAAACTTAATGGAGATAAGGCTGAGGTTTTGGTGATGGGTGAGAATTCCTCCCTCTCAGCTGAATTACAATGACCCAAATATTTAGGAGATATAAACACCCCCCAAAACTGAAATAAAAAGTATTTGCTTCTGGATTGACTGCCAGCTTATCATGGAGGTCCAAGTTAAGAAATTAGCAGCTTGCTGCTATGGTCTACTTAGGACCCTGAAGAAGGTTCTGAGCAGGCCACTCGAAGAACAATAGTCCAGGGCCTAGTGCATTCCCGGCTTGAATATGGCAACTCAGTCTACCTTTGAAGCCCCATATATGTATTCATACATAAATCATTCAGAATGTTGCAGCCCACATTCTCCCAAAGTTTCCCAAGCATCAAGCTGTCTCGTCATCTTTGGCAGGGTTACATCGGTTGTTGGTTCTCAAGAGAATCAAATTTAAATCTCTCTGTCTGGCCCTCCGAGTGACACACAATAAAGTTCTCCTTTATTTATTGGCTGTTATCTTCCTACAACCCCAAAAGATCATTACACTCTGCAGATCAGAGACTCCTCACTGTACCAAAAATAAAGAAAGTTAGAAATGGAGGCCTTTTGTTTGATTATTTGGCACCAAGGCTCTGGAACCTGCTGCCTTTATCTCTGAGAGTGACCGAGGAAGAAAGAAAATTTAGGGACCACGTCAAAACTCAGCATCTCTTTAAATGATCGGCTTGCGTTAACCACTATGTGATAGACTTGACCTTCAGCACTGGAAGTCCAGTTGGGTAGCCAAGTGCTTTCCAGAACCCTAGCATAGCATACCACTGTGGGCAATGCCCCATAGACTCTGGATATATTTAATGAATGGGATAGTGCCTTATTAACCCACGAGAGCATTACAAACAGTAGCACAGCTAGGCATGTCTAATGGTAATATGTCCAGAATAGGAAGTAGAGCTATTGCTAACGCAAAAGGCTGGTGGCTGGGAAGGTTTGCAGCACACACAAACCAAGTATTTGGAAGTAAACTAAATTGCCAACCAGTATCTCACATGATCCAACAGTTAAATGAGTGCTTTGGGTTAAGGGATTGCCACCATGGACTCCTCAAATAGGACAAAGTTTAAGTAACACATATGGTCCACAAGCACTTCAAAAAGTTTAAAAGTACAAAATTATATTACATCTTCTTGTACATTATTCTCATTGTATTAAGTTCTTGTAACTAAAGTGCATATCAACCCTATTTAACACATGTTTCGTTGCTGATGAGATTCCCCATCAACTCCCTCAGGGTTAGAATGAATACATAAAATAAAAGAATAAACTGCAAATCTATCTCACAAATAAGAACCACCACCAATGTTACAACTAAATGCAATACAAAAGGCAAAGTCAAAAATTACTGGACTTTGATTTGTGTACATCTTTTGTTTTGCTTCATTTTCATATGAGGGATGGTGATTTAACATAATCTTTATACTTAGGTTTTGTGGCACCTCTCATCTTGGTTGTATTGACTCTCTGTTTGGATGAGGAGTCACAGGGATGTTGGCCTGCTGAGGGAAGCAGACCACTATATCTGTGATTGCTTTTTAATAAAGCCATCTTATATTTATAATGTAGCCTCTTTTCCTTAAAGGAAAACAGGATGCTTTGACAAAAAAGTAAAACGTTCGTAAAACTATTTAAGAGTCGGCAATGGTCCCATGGACCACTGTCTAATACTATTTTTATTTTTGGACCATTTACAAAGGATTACCACCTCATTTGAGATGTCATTAAAATATTATTGTTTTTTCAACTGCATTTCTGTCACAAAACATTAATACATATCATAATTGTTAGAAATTGGGTTTCTGGTTGTCAGAGTATGCACCCTGTACAAGCAGAAACCACCACTCTAGTCAGGGTACACATTAAGAGATAACCTGTGCTCACCCTCTGATAGCTTGGCACAGACCCGTTAGACTTATCTAAAGAGGCAATGTGTAATGTATTTGTGCAACATGCACATACTGTAACACAATGAAAACACAGCAAAAATATTCAACACATGGTTAGAACAATTGTTATATTTTTATGAGTAAAACACACCAAAACAGCAAAACCACAATAAGTAGAACCAGAGTTATGAATTTTTAAAGAATAAATCAAACAGTAGTGCTTAGGAGCAAATAGCACTTAGGGGTTTCTTGAAGTCACGTTGGAAGTGGGTAAATCTAAAGTTCAGGCTGGCTGTGATGGAGGGCCGGCCGGCTACAGGACTCATGCAGGTCCTGCTGAAAAAGCATTTTGGATGCTGGAATCATTAACGCCAAAGACTTGATGCATCGCATCTGATCCACGCAGGCGATAAAGGCTTCATCGACGAGCCCCTTTATGATGCAGGCATTGCGTTGTCGTTGAGCCACGCAGTCAATCATCGAGCCATGCAGCCACAGTCTGTTGAAGAGATGTTGTTGATCGACTCCTGCGTCAAAGGGTAATGTGCCGGTTCCAATCAACGCAGTCAACACTGCGTCGATTTTGATGGCTCTGGACAGCAGAAATCACCTTTCAATGGCCCAGGACTGGATTGCCACCATTTGGCAGGTCAGGACTCATAGATGGTAGAGTTCAGGTGCTGGTGCAGCGTTGAAGGAAGTCTTTGATGGCCCTGACTTTGCAGAACAGAGGGCAAGATGTTGGAGTCACTCTGGGTTCAAGTGAGATCGGTCCAATCCTTGTTCTCAGCAATACAGCACAGCAAAGCAAGAAAGAAGTTCTTCCAGAACAGCAGTCAAGCAGAGTGACAATCCTTGTAGCACTGCATTCTTTACAGGCAGCAAGTTCTTCACAGGTCCAGTAGTGTAATGTCCTGGTAGAGTCAGAAACCCAGTATTTATACTCAGATGTGCCTTTGAAGTGGGGGTGACTTCAAAGCAGGCCCTTAAAGCATACAGGTACCCTTTTCTTCCCAGGCCTGCCTTCAGACTATTAGTACCGTATTTTCCGGCGTATAAGACGACTTTTTAACCCCTTAAAATTTTCTGGAAAGTCGGGGGTCGTCTTATACGCCGGGTACAAAATGTTATGGTATGTTTTCATGCGCTTTTTCATAGCGAGGACTTCACTCGAAGGTGTCAGACCGCTTCACAATAGGAAATAACAAGAAACAACACACCTTATGTTAAAAAATACAGCCACCGGCACTGGCAATGTCCACACCCAGCCCCCGCGCCATGAATTGTGCAAGTATCGAAAGCGAGCGTTTTTTTTTTCATAGCGAGGACTTCACTCGAAGGTGTCAGACCGCTTCACAATAGGAAATACCGTATGTAACAAGAAACAACACACCTTATGTTAAAAAATACAGCCACCGGCCCTGGCAACGTCCACACCCAGGCCCCGCGCCATGAAGTATCAAAAGCGAGCGTTTTTTTCATAGCAAGGACTTCACTCGAAGGTGTCAAACCGCTTCACAAGCGAGCAAATGGCGCCATGAGTCTTACCTCGACTGCCGCTGCCGCTGTACACGCGCCTCCAACCACTTGCACATCCCCAGGCAGACGAGGCAGCAGGACGAGGCAGCAGGACGTCCGAAATACGGTATATGGTAACGGGCAGCCAGCGCCGAAGATGGCAGCGCCCGGTGTGTTGACACGTTTGGCACGTTTGGCACGTTTTGGCACGCGCCCCTCTCTCCTTGACATGGGCGTGGGCATAGAAAGGGGACTGTAGAATGTTCCCGAATGTTACCGAAGGCAGTAGAGCACTTGCCGTGATTGGCTGGTTGTTGCGAAGAGGAAAGGCAGTCTGGTGAGCAGATACCGTATTTGCCGTACCGTACGTGTGGTGTTGAAGACAGTCTCTGCACCTGTTCATACTGTACAGCACCAGTACATCCAGTGCAAATGGCTGACAGTCAAGAACCCGGCAAGGCTCCAGCAGCACATCCAGTGCAAATGGCTGGCAGTCAAGAACCCAGCAAGGCTCCAGGAGTGGCAAGAAGAAGGAAATATGAAGCCAGTTACAAACTTAAAGTTGTGGATTTTGCCACGGAACATAATAACTGTGCTGCTGCAAGACAATATGGAGTGACAGAAAAGATGGTTCGGGCCTGGAGAGCAAATGAGAAAGCATTACGGAGTATGCCAAGGGGCAAGTGTGCATTAAGAAGAGGCACCCCACATTGGCCAGAACTCGAAAAGCATGTAGCAGACATGGTGGCCGAGCATCGGCAAAGCGGTTATGTCGTGACCCGAAATAAAATCCGATTGGTTGCACTTCAGTGGGCCAAATCTAATCCAGATCTCAGCCACAGATTTAAGGCCACTGTATCCTGGTGTACCAGATTCATGGGAAGGCATAATCTGGTATTGCGGCAAAAGACAAAAATTGCCCAGAAATTACCTGCGGATCTTGATGCCAAAATGCATAGCTTCCATCGCTACGTTATTAGGCTGCGCAATGAACATGGCTATGCGCTAAGTAGCATCGGAAATATGGATGAAACTCCAATGAATTTCGATATGATTGCCAACAAAACTGTCCATCAAAAAGGCGAAAAGACAATTTTAATAAAAACAACAGGACATGAGAAGTCCAGTTTCACAGTGGTACTAGCATGCACAGCTGATGGCGCAAAGCTGAGACCAATGGTTATTTTCAAAAGAAAAACAATGCCGAAACTCAAGTTCCCTGTTGGTTGTTTTGTGCATGTGAATGAGAAAGGATGGATGGATGAAGAAGGGGTAAAGCTATGGCTTGATAATGTATGGAGCAGGCGACCAGGTGGACTTCTACAAAGACGTAGTCTACTGGTGTGGGATATGTTCAGGGCTCATTTAACTCCAAGCACCAAGCAAAGGCTGGCAAGAATAAAAACAGATGCTGCAGTTATACCTGGAGGATTGACATCGTTGGTGCAGCCACTGGATGTGTGCCTAAACAAGCCATTTAAAGATCGCATCCGAGAACAGTGGAATGAGTGGATGGTTAGCGGTGAAAAAACATTCACAAAAGGAGGAAACATGCGTGCTCCACAGTTGGATGTTTTGTGCACCTTTGTTATAAAGGCCTGGAACGACATTGATGCAGAAACTGTAATAAAGTCTTTCAAGAAGTGTGGCATATCAAATTCATTAGATGGTATGGAGGACGACTATTTGTGGGAAGGTGAAGAGGATGCCGAAGAAGAGACCACATCATCTGATATGGAATTGGTACCAGATCCATACGATGACTGCCTTACAGATGTACCACAAGATCTCATTGACTTACTTATGAGATCAGATGACGAAGAGGAGGATTTTGAAGGCTTTTAAAGGGAACGTTGTAAATCCTGTAGAAATCCCTTGGATTTATGGAAAGTTATGGGAAGTTTAATCCACTTGCACTGTTTCATGCACTAATTTATGTTTACCGTACCGTACCGGTATATTCAGAAGTGACAGTTTTTCATATGGTTCTAAATAAAAATATTGCGAGTAAAGCAAGATTGTTTATACAACCAATTTGTTTGAGTTCAGTCTTTGAGTTTGTAAAATAAACGCTTAGGTAACACTGTCCACTGATAAAGCCTTACTGCTCACCCACAGGGAGGAGGACTAGACTAATACGGTAAGTTCAAAATACCGGTACATTCTCGGAATGGCTATGCAGGACTGCGTTGGACTGCGCTGGAAGTGGGGGTCGTCTTATACGGCGAGTATAGCACAAAACCTAAAATTTTTCAGGCAAAGTAGGGGGTCGTCTTATACGCCGGGTCGTCTTATACGCCGGAAAATACGGTAGTCTATAATTAGGGCTCCGTGTTTTCTGTTTTTACTGATTTTTACAGATGAATACAGACAGAAAACCATTTATTTTTCTAACTGTAATTATTTTTAATTGTGGATAAAAACGTAAATTGGGTTGTTTTTTAATGATTCTGAATGCTGTCAATCATGACTACCAGGCCAAAAGCTGAGCAGATTGACAGACAAGGGATTAAACAAATAAAGGAACTTTAGTAAAGAGACTTAAACAGCAGTAGATTTCCACAACCTTGATACTAAAAAAGTTTTCCTATAAGAGCGTAGTTTATCATCTGAATGTGTTTATATCATTGAAACCTGTCAGGCATTCAGGCATGAGTGTATATTAACTGGTAAAATAAATGCAGAAATATACACATTTCAGCTTCATTTTTTCACAAAACCTAAAATAAATATGGATAAATACAAGTAAAATTAGCAAGAAATAAATATAGATAAATACTGATGCAAATGACAAAATATAAATACCATAAAACCGGGAGCCCTAGGTATAATCAACCCTTTGTTTGGAAAACAGGGCACTGCCTTTTCAGGTGTCAGCTCCACCTCTCTCTTCCTGCCCAGGAAGAGCTATCAGTGTACAGATGAGTTCACTGTCACACCCACTCTTTCTGTGTATGTGGCTGTCTAAAGGGAATGCACAAGGTGTAGCTGTAGCTCACCCCAGACAGGTTTAAAGACAAAAAAAGTAGAAAGAACATGGAAATGCCCACATTCTAAAAGTGGGTATTTCTAAAATAATAATGCTAAATTCAACTTTACTAGTAAAGAGGATTTATCATTACCATTTCAAAGATATGAAACATGAAGCAGCTACTTGTTTCTAATCAGGAATTGCAGTCTAAGCCTTTATTAAGGAATTGTCAATGCGTTCCTATGAGAGGAGTAGGCCTTTCAATAGTGACAAATAAAATTGGGTGTTTGTCACTATGAGGACATGTAAAACGTAAAAGTACATGTTCTACTCTTTAGTTACACAGCACCCTGCCCATAGGGCTACCTAGGTCCTACCTTAGGGGTGACTTATGGGTAATAAAAGGGGTGTGTAAGTCTTGGCAAGCGATTTTAAATACCAAGTCGAAGTAAACTGTATGCAAAGGCAGGCCCGTGGCCTATGCCTATGGCAGGCCTAAGACAGGTTTGAAAGGCTACCTGTGTGGATGGCACAACCAGTGCTGCAGACCCACTAGTAGCATTTAGATTACAGGCCGTGGGTATATGGTATACCATTTTACAATGGACTTATAAGTAAGTTATATATTCCAATTGGTATACATCAATGTTACCATGGGGAGAAGCACATGTACTTAAGCACTAACTAGCAGTGGTAAATTACTCAGTCTTAAGGCCAACAAAAAGATACAGCAAAAAGAGGTAATCAGGCAAAAGGTTTGGGGAAAGACCACACCCTTATGATTTCCTAAACCCATTTAGTATTTGGTGACATCACTAAATGGGTTTAGTACTTTTGAACACCTCATTTTCTTGTCAAAATCCCTGTAATTTCCCAAGATGCAGGGTTTGCAACAAGAAAATACGTAATTCTCATATGGCACCAGTTTCCATGGAACCTGTCCACAGGGTTGTATGACTAAAGTTGGCACTGCCTTGAACAGTTATGATCTGGAATCTTTTTCTTCCTCTGCAAAAAAAGAGAGCTAACTTTTACATTTCTTGAAAAGCCTCTCCTTAAACCAACTGACCTCTCCAATTTCAGACTTGTTACTAAACAAGCCTCTTAATTGCAAAAGCATACAACATAATTTGTTAAATTAATCAATTTACTAGGTATAGTCTTTCCTCTACGTCTTTCTCGTTTCCCATACTTAATCTATCCTCTTGTCATGGATGTACAACCGTTACTTTCCTCCATTGTTAAAAACCTGTGAAGCCGATTGTATCTATACAGCCAATGGATACACACATGTGATTGTTGTGTGTCATTTGCACCAGAGTGTCTATTAAAGTACATCCATGCATATACTTCACTGGTTGTGCTTATATATAGTGCCATAATCACAGTTCAAAGGAATGAGCACCTCCGACAAGCTGACAGTATCACTTGCAAATATGAATATCTATGTCAAGTAAATTCATGATTTTTTTGCCTAAAGAATGGTCCCTGGTATATGGACTCTAAGCGAACATAGATTAGCAAGAGCACAGGATGGTAATTCTTTTCTACCTTTATCCTCTTGCACCTGTTGGTACTCCAAGGTATGGTCATGTCATGAAATATGATTCCCTTGTTGGATTTTTATGCATGTAAAAAAGTAGCTACACAGAGATTACAGGTGTAGGAAATTGGGTTAATTGTTGTTCAGGATGTGAGGCCTGCGCACGTAATAAATCTGCAATTTCCCCATACTAGGAACCAAGGACCAGATTGTAGTGCTTGACCCTTTCAGAGTAGCGAAGCAGAGTAGTGCAAGGTCTACTCAAGGGATGTGGTTGGGCTAGTAATCACCCTTCTCTGGCACAATAAATTACTATTTATTCAGTGTTTTTATTTAGAAAAAGGAAAAGTACATTTATTACACACACTTCTAAATACTATGCATTAATTTACAAATGTAAACATAAGGCAGATTGAAAATACCGTAGATGACATTGTATCATCATATTTAACCCCTAAAGGGTCATGACATTGCCAGACAACAAACCACATGTTAAGAACACCATCATTTTGTACTGTAAATGAAATCTTCAATATTAACCATATGTAAATGCAATTAATAATGTTACTAAAGCATTTTAAAATGACAACAGCGTGCCTGTGTGCTTTTCATATACTTTCAGATTACAAACAATGCAACCATGAAAACAGTTCCTAGAGAGCTTCACTCTCTGGCCACATAAAATGCAGCCATAACTCCAGTCCCTAGAAAGCGCTTTGTTCCTTGAATCTCCTATATACACATTAAGGCCAAATTAAATACAGCCATAAAACCAGTCCTTAAAAAGTGTAACTCCCAGCTAAAGAGTGGAAGCTCCTGCCACAAGACTGATTATAAAAACAGTAAACATCCTTTACAACGCGGTGTTTACACCGCGTGTCCTTTTCTATGCAGCCATTAGTATGATTTTCTATTCCAACACCTTCCCTACTGTTACGTGGGCTGGAGTTGGAATAGAAAATTAAACTAATCACAATCCAGCGCCCTCCAACGCAAGTCGTTGTAACGACTTGCATTGTAATGGCTGAGTCGTAAAGTACCGCAATCATTTTGATTGCGTTGTACTGACGTACATCCTATAAAAACGATTAAAAGAACTGAGAGACACAGGGTCAGTGTTTCTAATTTTTGTAAAGGGGGGATGCTGCACTCTTCATCCCCCAAGCATCATTTTGAGTTTGCTGGTGGTGCCCCAATTTCTCAAGGGACACCACTCGAACCAAAACCAGCGCTTTGCAGATCCGCGCAGGGCATTATGGGGGTGAACCTTCCGGGAGCGTATGCATTTACCGTTAGCTGCTTTTGCTGCATTCTCTGGCTGGTGCTGGGCTGCCTCATGGCTTCTTCATCCAGAGGTGCCTGGTCCCACCTGGAACACCCCAAGGTCATTGGAGTAGTAGGGGCAGCAGGGGGAGCCCCAGGGCAGCAGTGACTAAGGTCTCTTGTGCCCCACCTACTTTAGCCAGATTAGGAGCCAGCCTGTTCTCCTTAACCTGTCTGCATTCCATGCGGGCGGGAGGCAGGTTAGTAAGGGTATACCCTGCCTCCACCTCTAGACATAGGCAAAAGGGGTGGAGTGGGATGTTCGCAGCCCTGTCCAGGGCTCAGGGTCCCGGGGTTGGGGGTCCCGGAGCCTTGGATCATCATGCCGTCAGTCCATAGGTGGATGGGGCACCCGAGGGCAGGAGTTAAAATGAGGACGGGGCTTCATGCACAACCCTTCTCAGTAAATAATACATTCATTCTTTTGCCAACCCCCATGCCCTAGCACACCCGGTGGGTAGAATCTAGGTGGAAGGCGTAGCACCAAGCACTCCATTGCTCAGAAGACATCGAAGATTTCTGACCTTAAAACGTTCATAACTCCGGTCCTGTTGGGCAGATTTGGATGATCCTGGGCTTGTTTTACTCCTGGTGGTGAGCTCTACCCACCAGGAGCAGTTCAAGGCTGGCCTCCTAGACTACAAAGTGGTGTACCTTGCAAGAAACTGGTTCCACTGGTTCCCTGCACCCGCTCTCTTCCTGGTCTTTGTTCCTGGACGCAGAAGTGCAGATCTTTTCCCCAACTGGTCCTCAGGGAGTGTAAAGGGTCCCAGTCCAACTGGCACTTAGAAAGTGGGGGGCAGAGTCCTTATTCCTTTTATTAAATCAGGGCGTTTCTCCTTCCAGTTATCCTTGGCTGTTGCAGTCCCATTATCCAGTAGCGCCGAGCACAAAAACACCAACAGCCCTTTCTCTCCCTTTTGAGATTCTAAAGAGGGGTTGGAAGCGTCAAGGAGCCAAGCACTCCTGGTGATCATGGGTTGCCCCACAACTTCTCCATCCCTGTCCCAGCACTCCTGCACAGCATGCTCGGACAGTTTCAAATGGCATCATCCAAGAGTGTCTGGTCACATCTGCTTATGGAGTCCTAGCTCCAACCCTCGCTGATATCACTGCTGGGCCTTTCTGAACAAAAGTTCAAAGAGGAGCCCCTTCCTGTGATGGCTCCATTTGTCTGGGCTTTCTCCTATGCTCAGTGGGCCTGGGAGTAATTAACAAATGCAGATTTTTATACCCCCCCATTCCTGCTGTGGAGCTGAGGGAAGCACTATTAAGTACAGTTTCATCATACATGACTCGCGGGTGGGGGGGTGGATCGCCCGGGGGTGGGGTTAATTTAAAATTCAAATTAAAAAAAAGTTGTCTTACCTTCGCCAGCCTGGTCCCACATAGCCCTGCGTCGTCTCTGTTCCTCTCCTGCTCTCAGGAACAGGAATCAGGCAGCCTCCCTCCCCTCCCCTAATCCAATCAAAGCGCTGCAATGGTAGTGTTGCGAATGGTTGGGAAGCCGACCATCCAGGCGCTAATGGGGAGGCCATTTGATCCATGTAGGATGGCAACCTACATGGAGAAAAGGCAGTGTGCGCTTGACTGGTGCCCCAGAGGGATGACCAAACAGTCAGTGCCCTCAGCAGTAGGCAAGCCACTCCTTCCCAGCCCCGCCCACCTGCCCACCCTCATCCAAATACTTATGCTTTCACTCAGTGCGAGAAGTAGAAACAGAAAATTGTAGTTTTACCCTTTGATGTTTCTGCTTCTCGCACTGCAAGAAAGCAGTGGGCCGACGCTCCTCCACCCTAGTAGAGGAGCCGCCCCAGGTCTCATTTTGTGTTGGGCGGCCTTTGCTCCTACGGCTGGAGAGAAATGTAAATAACTTGCCACATCTCTGATCATGAACTAAGCCAAAGAACTATAACAATTCTGCATGACCCAAAAGTTGTACAGATATCCTCTTGGAACTCTCATAAGGCAGGTTTCCACTTATGTGTATCAAAAAGTAGGGGTGGGCGGAATTTGCGAAGTTGCCTTTCGTAAAATTCCGTGAAACTGTGAAAAATCTCCACAGGCACGTAAAATTTTGCGTGCTCGCTGAGATTTTGCTGAGCCTGTCGAAAGTATCGCCTGTAAAGTGGTGCTACTGTGTTTGCGTGAGAATAAAACCAAACTGGTCACCGTGTCTTGCTTTACTTATTTTATTTATTTGCCGCTTTGTGGCCAACGTGCCGTGCTTTATTTATTCATTTTTCACGTTTTCTTAAACTTTTTTTTCGCCCTCTGTATTGTGCATCGTGATGCACACGCCAGTGGTTATATGTTACCATAAAATTCAGGTACACATGTAAATGTATTCTCCAGCTGGGGCTCTTCAGTTTTTTCCTGCATCATTTTATGCAGAAATGAAGTGGTGATGACGCATGCGCTGCAACCGAAATATTATTGTGGATATTGGTTGAAGCATTGAGATTATTCTTAAAAGCGATGCTTTGTAAATTAAAACATATTTTGAGAATATGTAAAAGCCTGTGTTAGCCCTAGCCCATATTCGAGATATCATCCATGTAAGGCTGAAACCTAATTTGTGAACCACATATCTGCTGCTTGCACGCACGTTCAATGACTCTCTCCTGTTGTGAGCACTCCGCCTTTGGATACACCACTGCACTGTGCATTAACCTCATCAAAACAACACCTCCTTGAAGCAACCTATGTAACTGGCACGTTTTGTAATTTTAAGATGACGCTCATAAGTTAGACTTAAGTCAGGAGGTAAAACCATGCAGTCCCGTCCTGGTGGGCACTGTTTCCTGATTTCTATAAAGACTGGTCGTCTGCCAACCAACAGCGTCTGCTGTGAAGCCAGCACGTGCCCCACTGCTGCCAGGTTTAGAGATGCTGTGTAGAGTCTGCCAGGTGAAGTCTTTGTGCCTTCAGTCGCCTCTTATATGGCCGGAGCACAAGGCTGTGTCCGGTGTCTGGAGAGGAGTAGATCCCAGACACCAGGCCTGGCTTTGCCGGTCAACACTTCCCACAATGACACACACACAAGTGCTACAATTTCTGGCTGAGTGAGGGATGTAGACGGCAACGCTAGCTCACCTCCAGGCAGATCCGCCCCAGCAGGCACCCGCGACAGATACCACCGAAAAGAAAGAATAAAGACCGCACTGGAGTGGCCAGGAGGGGTGGCATTCCAGATCCAGACAGGTGTATCCTGCAGTCAGGCCTGATGTGGGATGCAGGGTATTTTAAGATGGATCCGAACGCGTGCATAATGTTTATTGTCCGCTGGCGCCTCCCTGTGGAAGACTTCTCACATGCAGAGAGTTGGTTACCTGTGCAATCCAGACCACGTCCGAGTATTTCACTTATTGTGTCTTGAACAGCTGCACATTGTCAGGCAGCCAGGTGACTCAAGTCAGCAGCGCCTGCTGTAAATCAGTACCTGGTGTCCTACATCTTGATGCATTGTAAATTGTAAATTGATACTTGTATAGCGCACTACTCACCCGCAAGGTTCTCAAGGCGCTTGTACAAATACCGCTGTGGAACCCATCCTGGCTTTCCCTGTGAGGCGTCCACTCCTGGGCACCCCCAAGGTGGAGGCCAGGCATCCTTAGCGTTGTGGGGGCCGTTGTAGAGATTAAGCAAGCTATTGCCCAGAGTTGCAGAGTGGGACTCCATGATTGGAATAGGCACCGAGGCGTGAATTATCAGGTCCATGGAATTTTGAGCCCAAGACCCGCTGAGGCGGGTAATTGAACCCTGGTCCCAGGCTAGACCTCTGCATCAGGGTCTGCTGCTCTAATCATTGAGCCACACTTCTCCACTGCATTGAAGTTACGTAGACTTTTTGGTAACTACGTTTTTGTTTAGGATGCCATCCAGATGATGCACTTTGAAAGAGAAAAATAAAAGAAACAGACTGCTTTTCCAGCAACAGAGTTTCATTCGATTTTGAATCCATTTCACTGGGGAAAAAATGGAGAAAGTTTGCCAGCAAGTCCGTTGGATTGAGATCGACGAGGTAGAGACGGACAGAAAGAAACAGAGAAGTGGACACTCGGGCTCCGGCAAGTTCTTCCTGGTGAGGTTTACAAATACCTCATGCCCCCGAATTCCATTCCGCCGCGGATAGTGGAAATTTTGACATTTTCGCATTCTGCCCGGAATGCGGAAATGCCGAAATCTCGCAAGTTCCACGAGCGGAACGGAATTTGTCGCCCACCCCTATAAAAAAAGTTACACTGCAGACAAAACAGTAAATCACTTTGACATTCCCTATGGATGCACACTAACATTATAAGGCCCACCCCAGGTCAATATCTAAACCTGTAGCGTCCCATCTGCACCAGGGTACCTCTGTGCAGTGGCCGGACTGTGCATGAGAGTAGTCTCACACGTGTAGCCCTCACATCTGTGCACATGTGAGTGTTCACATGTTTACATGTACCCAGCCAAATGTCCCTCACCCTTGCTGCATCACAGAAGCCTTATCTTAAAAGCCAGATACAGGCTATCAACACATGCAGTCTATTTACCATGTGATAACCAAGGATGAGACACATGTAATGAGACTCACCCAAAGTAAAAAGTCCAAAACCGGTTGATGCAAAAATGAAAACTTCTGGGTGGACTGAATGGGCTAACCCAATTGCAACAACAAGTTTGCAGTAGCAGCCTTGTCATTATTCAACTTTTGTGTAGTAGCAGTAAATGGAAACCACCCTCAAATACACACTGTTTTAAATTCTAGAGGTGCACTCAATTTTCTAAAGAACGTATTGTTAACAAATATGCTAAGCAGCCAACATCACCTAAATTAACTGTTTTGTTTTATAACACTAGACTGGATATCCAATGTGGACAACCCATAAATTGTATTTATGAGCCTATTGAACCTTGTAGCCTTCTCCTCCCACAGTTTCCTACACCACGGACGTCAGAAATTCCGGGAAAGGGCTATGACAGGTTTCAAAGTTAGTTATTTAATATCAACAAGAGAGGTAGGGTGTAGACACTCCTGTACCCCGGTTCAATGTATAATAAACAACAAAGGAGTGACTGTGATACAAAAAAATAATAAATGTGATAGTTGGAAGGTTTGTTAAAAATAAACTCCGCTGTGCGCCGCACGCGTGATCAATGCTCACACGCCTGTAGAGCACACAGCGGTCTGTTTAAACAGACCGGCGACTAGCTTCCTGCACTTCCGGGAGACAGTCGCTGACCGTGTAGGTACACGGAGGGGAGCCGCGTGCGCTAAAAAATACGCCGCGTGAAGACATCCCACGCTGTCATTCCCGTAGGGGCGCAACCACGTCCCTTTTGAAGTCTTCTCATACATCCCTACCAAGTGTGTAGTGTGGTGTTGACGGATATTTTCCGTGTAATTTCACTGTATATATATTTTTCACACTTAGAGCCTCTCGGGAGGGTGCGCCTTAGCGCGCGCATACCACCGGAGGACTTTTATATGGGTACTGAAGAAAGCTGAGCGACACGCTATAAACAGCTGAAACATGTCGACCAATCTATGCCTTTGAATTAGGATTCCGGTTCCTTAATTAAGAACCTGGGGAGTCCGCTCACTTTGTTTTTAATTAATGCGGGGTGGCCATTATTAAAAAAAATTCTAAAGGCAAAACCCTTGCATTTTTTAATTTTTTGACACATTTGCACAATCACAGTTAGTTACCTCTTAATTTGGGCACTGTTGCACTCACCACATCCTGCTCCGCTGTAACCAGGCGTCGTAGCACGCTGGGGAGACATTCGGTCACCCCAGCGGGGACCCGATGATGAAGCATGTCACCAACTAGTGGTGAGTGAGGGTCCTTCAAAGAAGTAGGGTCTTCTCCCTCCACCCACGATTGGGTGACCAACAACCCCTAGACTCTTCTCCAAGTTGAGGATAGTCTCTTGGGCATAATCAGGGACTTTGAGACTACCCCGCTGTGTGCTCTACACGCGTGTGAGCATTGATCACGCGTGCGGCGCACAGCAGAGTTTATTTTTAACAAACCTTCCAACTATCACATTTATTATTTTTTTGTATCACAGTCACTCCTTTGTTGTTTATAAGGTTTCAAAGTTAGACCATGACAAATTAGGCATTTATTTATTTATTTGAAAAGTTTTATAAAATGCACACATGACCCGTGCGGGTATCAGAGCGCTGCACAGAGAAGCAGAAGTGGAGGGAGGTAAAAGAAGTAATACAACATCATAAAGGGACATGTGAGGTTCTAGAAAAGCAACAAGGTCATATGGAGCACAAGGAAAAACAAAATTATAATGTTGAACCCAGGTAACAACCCATCTTGTGGGACATGTAAAGTTCCAGAGGAGCAACACATCTCATAGGGCATGTGAAGAGACAAAATTAAAACTTTTGAGCAAAAGCATCAAAGAGTGTCAACAGGAAATAAAAGTAAGTTAAGATGGCTACAGGACTATTGCTGTAGATCAGAGGTTTTCAAACTTTTGTAGGTTGAGCCCCCCAGCTTATTTTTGTTTAATGTTGGGGCCCACCCCACCACCTGAAAAAAATTTCTGGACTCGACCGCTACGCGCACATTCCAGGCATATTCAGCAAATAACATTCAATACAATAAGAGTGTTTAGCAAACTGCAGGTTTGTGAATGGGTGTGGTGAAACGACAGAGGCTTATTACACAGCTCAAAATACCACTTTCCAAGATAAAATGTGTGCAAATAATTTTTACTAGGATGCTTTGTTTTACACATGACCTGAATTGATAATAACACCACCAACATAAATGTGACAGGTGTGCCTGTTTTTCAGAGACGGTCAAACTGTGGATGGATTTTTGCTACTGCCATCCTCAGGTTGTGCTCCACATCGAGTCTTGAACTGTACTTAGTCTTTAATACTGCAAGTGCTGATAGGCAAGAGAGTTTTGATAGCAGTTTCTCCCAAAGCTGAATATTCTGCAGACATTTTCAGCCAAGAGAGGGACTGTAAGGGAGGCAGTGTTGTCAGATGTTTTGAGCACTCCCTATCTCAGAGCTGGTACACGAGAAATACATCTTCTCTAGAAATCATTAACAAACGTTTTAGGCAGCATTATAATGGGATAATTGCCCACCCACCAGTTATGGATCCGAAGACAGTTGAAAGTCTACAGAGAAGGCGCTGAACAAACATCTCATTGAGAATTTCTTAGTGGTACAATAGGTTGCTTGCCTGAAGTACTGGGGGTTTAGGACACGTCGGGCTTATGTTTAAAAAGAAATAGAACTAATAATAAATTAATGATGTTCTCTAGTTTACTTCAGAGTAATGTTGTCTGACAGACTTTGTGATGGCAGGGACATGTTAGGGATTTTAGGTGCCATGGGCCAAAACTATTTTGGGGGCCCCTGTTCAGTACAGGTTTGAGTTTAAATGATTTATTTTCAGCTCTGCCATACCCTATTTAGCCAGGCTACTAACGGTGCACAGGCACTGCAGTCGAAATTCTAAAAGCGTTTACATCTAATATTCAGAGATAGTGATGTGTTTTCACTGTTGTAACAAAGCAGCCGCCCACTAATTTTACAGTGAATAATATCTGTGATATTCTCCAATTTCTCATATGTGAAGACCCGCTTGGATCTAACTTTTTTATGGTTAACTTTTTTATGGTTGTTGCATGAAACAAACATTTCTCTACAAATAGTAATAGACTGCCTCACATCAATCACATTAAAAAGAAATTAAACAAAACGGTATTTGTAAGAATCTGTTTAGGAATTATTCTAGTCCATCAGGGCAAAAACAGAGCTGTCTCTATCAAGGGGCCCCTGGAAAGTGGATTGTAGTGCATTTAGATGTCTCCTTTTGTAATTTAGGACAAAAACCTTAATGGGGCACGACATGCCCATACTTGTGTACAGGGGAGAGTGAGGTGACTATATGAATTTGGGTGCCCATGTTAGTGCAGAGTGGGACGAAGGAATGTATGGTTATTGGTGGGCTTATTGGAGTGAGATTGCAGATTGAGCAGTGAGGGGGACAGGTGAGTGAAGTGTCATGAGTGCAGGCTGAGTAGTGTGCTTGTGTGACTGCAGGGTGAGGTACAGAGTTAACAGGGCAAGTGCATTGTGAGTGCAAAGTAATCACTGTGAGTGGAGGGTAAATGGGTGAATGGTGTGAGTGCATGGTGATCAGTTTGAGTGCAGGGTGAGTGGGTGAATGGTGTGAGTGCCTTGGGATCAGTGTGAGTGCTGGGTGAGAGTGAAAGTGAAGGGCGAGAATGAGGAGTGAGTGATCTGAATGAAGGGTGCATTCCCAGACACTTGAAGTAACTCAGCATGTTATTGACGGCAGCGTAGGGTTTCAAATGTGTTAAACTATTGCTATTATGGCAGTAACCAGGGATCAGGGTGGAGGAAATAAATAATGTGCTGATCCCTCAACAAACTTCCAGTCTTATGATTAGGGTTGCCAGCTCATTATTTTGATGTCACAGATGGTAACAAAATAAGCATTCACCTAAAGCTGTATTTTTAGCACTTGTCTGTACATACTTTGAACAGAAAATATAAATAGAAAGAACTTTTAATTGTTTTCTAATGCTGCATGAATGATCCATGACTGATAATAAAAGGGAACACAGATAGAAAAGTCACATTACAAATGAATACATACTTCTTATTTAACCCCTTCCATGCTCATGACGAGCTCAGCTCGTCATGCAGAACAGTGCTCATGTGTTCATGACGAGCTGAGCTCGTCATGACCACACCCGTTTCTATTGTGGTCCAGCACAGTAGAAAAATATTTAGAGCATCCAAGAGGTTATAACCATATTTATCAATTTGCAAGCTGTTTAAACACATGGCTGTCCGGCATTGTGTGCGCATGCCTATGTAATTTTAAAAGAAACTTTCAGGGATGTTTTAAGGATTTTGGGGCCTGTGGGCCAAATGTATTTTTGGGGCCCCTGTTCGGACCAGCTTTGATTTTATGATCCAGTTTCAGCTCTTTCATGCCTTCTTTGGTCAAATACTAAATGTGTGTACATTCAGGGATAGCAGTTCACTAATATTACTGCAAATAATCTGTCACATCCTTCCATTTCTCATATGTGAGGTCATGTATTGATCTAAAATAAACTTTTTATATGTGTTTTGCATGACGCATAAACACATTTTTTTTTCAAAATGTCTGTAATAGACTTTTACACATTAAAAATGAATGATAGAAAAACGCTATTTACAAAATAGTGTTTCAAAATGATTCAAGGTAAAGACTGTACAACAGAGCTGGCTATTTCAACCCCCCTCCCCACCCACTCCCACCCCCTTTGAATGGCCGGGGCCCTGGGCCAGAGCCCACTTTGCCCATGCCTTAAACTTCTCTGGACACTTTGTCTCCATCCTGGGAAGAGCTAACTCTCCCAGGAGGGGGTTAATTCATAGAGGTGAAATGCTTCAGCTGCAGTGGGAGGCAAGGAGTTTCCTCTGCTGAAAGCATGTCTGTTTGTTTTCTTTTTGGTTTTAGTAGAGGAGACTCCTAGCCTCCCACTGCAGCTGAAGCCGTCAGCTCTGTGAATTAACCCCCTCCTGGTAGAGTTAACCAGACAAAAGAATGGGCAATTCGTGCCCCATCTACTACGTAGGGAACAAAGGTCAGATTGAGTGGAGTGCGCGCCCCCCTGGGATGGTGTTGGGCCCCGTCCAGGGGGGCGTGCCCCACAAATTGAAGAACTCTGCTGTAGATGGTCATTCTCGAATAACCAGTTGACATGTTTTTTGAATGAGGCATTATAGGGGTTTGATTTGAATGCTGAAGGAAGAACGTTCCATATTCTTGGTGCAAGAACAGAGAAAGCACAATTGTAGGTTCTTTTCTTATTGAGTTTGGGAGGTTTCAACAGTAGGATGTTAGAGCTTCTTAGGGTCCAATTCAACCTGATAGTTCAAGTTCTTTGCTGAGCCAGATAGGAGTGTTGTAGTGAATAGCTTTGTGTGTCAGGCAAGCTATCTTAAAATTGATCCTTGCTTCGATACACAGCCAGTTTAGTTGCATTAGGCCTGGTGTGATGTGGTCATGTTTTCTGGAACCAGTGATTAGTCTAGCCAAAGAGTTCAGAGTGGCTCTTAGAGATGCCAATCTAGCTGTAGGTAATCCAGTTAGGGTCACCAATCCATATTGCAAGCGTGAGATAACAGGGGATTGGACTGCAGACTTAATGTCCTCAGAAGGCAAGAATGGCTTCATTTTCCTTAATACGTTGAGCTGATGATTAGCTCCCCTTATAGTTACACTGATGTGATGTTGCATATTCAGGTATTTGCCCAGAGTTATGCCTACAGATATCTCAGAGTAAACAACATGAGGGGAGCAGCGCACTGTAAGTTGTTTGAGCCAGTCTTGAGTGGGTGCAGAATGATTGTGCGGGGCAATCAGGAGGAATTCTTTCTTGAGAGTATGTAGCAAAAGACAATTATGAGATAACCATTGTTGAGTTTTTAGCAGCACACAGTTTAGAGTTATTATGTCATCTGGCGAAGAAATTTTCAAATACAATTGAGTATCATCAGCATACATATGGTATTGAATGTTAGAGCTGACCAGAATTTCGGAGAGTGGTTCCATGAAATGCGTGGGCGAGAGTGTGGAACCTTGAGGCACTCCAATTGCGACCGGGGTACTGGTTGCAAGGGAGTGGTTAACTTTGATTCTTTGTATTCTGTTTCGTAGGAACAAGGCAAACCAATTTAAGACAGGGCCTGATAGCCCCATCCTTTTTTGAAGAAGAACAATCAGGTTTTCTTGTTTGAACGTGTCTAATACTGAGGTCAGATCAAGAAGGATCAGTAGACAAGGTACATTCTGGTCAAGAGATCTCAAGGCGTCTTCAAATATGTGTGTTAGGGCAGTTTTAGTACTGTGACCCGCTCTGAAATCTGACTGGTATAGGTCAAATAGCTGAAACTTCTCGATGTGGTTGCAGAGCTGTGTGTGAACGCTTTTCTCGAGCAATTTGGCCAAAATCATGATATGTTTGGCTTTTTTTGGGATGGGAGTAACTTGACCAATCTTGAGGCACTCTGGAATCCTACCCTGCACAAGAGATTCATGAATAATCAGGGACCAGAGAGGAGGAATGGCCGATTTGAGTTCTGAGGAAAACTGGCCAGAAAGAGGATCGTTGAAGTGATTGGATGGTTTTAAAGAAGTCATAGATGGGAGCAGCTCTGCATCGTCTGAAAGTAAAAAGAAATTCCATTATTCATTATTTTTTGGAGGATAAACTGTGGGGTAGGAAGTAGGTGCACTTGCTACCATTGACCAAGATGAAGGTGAGAGTGAGGGCAGAATCAGCAGGTTAGGTGAGGTGTGTTGCAGTTCCAGTTCAATTTTTCTTGCCTTTTCAGTGAAGTGTGCTGAAAAGTCTTCTCCACTGGGGCAAGAGATCTTGGGTGCAGAGTGTTGATTGACCTGGGCGGTTAGCTTGTTATTTGATTATTTCAAATCGTTTTATGGGACTGTTTTTGGCGCTGTCAAGCTGTGCCCTGAAGTGATCCGTTTTGTCACTATGGATATGCTTGTAATATGAGCTTCTAGTTATCCTTAACTGTTTGAGACTTCTAATGGAGGGTGAGTTTCTCTATAGTCTTTCTATAAGCCTTCCTTTGCGACGTTCCTCATTTAGGGAGCTATTAAACCAGGGTTTGGACTGTTTGATCTGAATCCTTCTGAATTGCTTCGGTACAATTGTGTTGAAAATATTAATCATGGTGTGGGTGTAATGATCCATAAGGTCATCCAGGTTAGTCATGTTAGGGGGTGGCGGAAGAAGATTAATACCAATGGATGTTAGATCATTAATGTTGATGTCTGTCAGATTTGGAACCAGCTGTTTGGTTTTGAGTGGTTGACCTTGTCCGACCAGAAACTTTTCCAGGAGGTGAAAAGAGACTTGGTAATGATCCGACCAGTCACAGGGTGATATGTCTTTAAGTTGTACGATGTTATCTTTAGCTATTATTAGATCAAGGGTGCAGCCCTTGTTGTGGGTTGGTCCCTTGCAGGCCTGGCTGAAGTTGAGGTCAGAGAGGAAAGCCTTGAAGGAGCACAATTAGGTATCATTTGTGTTGTTCCAGTGCAGGTTAAAATCCCAGAGGAAGATATGGTTAGGGTGTTGGTCAGAGTATGAGGTAATGGACTCCACAATTTGCTCGAAGAAGAGCAGATTTCACCTGGGGGATGATATATTGTGTAGGGCATCCAGACCACCCTGCCGGTGTTCCAGATTTCAATGTCTAGGTGTTCACAGGAGGACATCATAGCTGTTTGAACCTGTTTCAATGTGAGGATGGAGCGATAGCTGCACGCAATGCCACCCCCAACTTTAACAGGTCTATCGAGTCTGATAATGTCATATTCAGGAGGGACTAAGATGTTCAGAATTGGGGAGGAGGTGTCATTAAGCCAGGCTTCCGTTAGGATCAGGCGTGCCAGTTCTTACGTGCAGATGAGGTCAGAGATATCCGCTGCATGATTCACTGCTGACCTTACTAGGCATTACTAGGAGAAATGGAAATACCACAACTGGTTTGTGTAGTTACTGCCCATAATCCCAATATTTGACATGGACATTTAGCATTACCATTGATTACTTCTGTGATTCACTAATGGCCTACATAGCATTGTAATATTAAAGCTAAAGGTTATTTAACATGACATTCATTGGTGTCTTACCCAGCTTCCTCTCTTGCAACTGTATACTGACTTATTGTACTATAGAAATGAAGAGAGTACAATGAAGCCAGCCTATACATATTTCACAACAACAATGTATGTATTAGGTTAAACCTATCTGCTGTATGTGAACATCATGCTTGTCTATCTACGACCGGCAAACTCCAGCTTATGTGGAATATTGATATATGTCTGTTCGTAGAACGTTAATGTCCATTGTTTGTAAGGTTTGAGGACTTAAGCAGATTTTCATACAGACGAATTTAACGTAAACAATGAGCATTTTTGTACTCCTTTCAATTTAGAAGTGGGTGTTGTAGGATTGTGTGATGTAGTCTAGTGGTTGGGGGGTGGAGTAAAAGGGAGGAGCAGGAACGGGAGGAGCAAGGGACAGGAACCAAGGCAGTTAGAGTAGGGACAGGGACCCAGCAGGAAGCATTAAATAAAGCTCCTTTATAAAGCAATGATAACTGACACAAGACATGACAACTGGCGACGAAGGTGGGATGAGGTGACCTGCCATCCCCTGCAGAACAAGAAAGAAGCCCTGACCCGGGCACCAGCAAGGACGTGGTCGCCGTCGCGACCCATGTGCCCCACGAAGCCACCGCCTACAGCCATAGGCCAGCGGTAAATGACCTGCTCCACGATCAGGCGATCGTGTAGAGCCACTGCAAGAGCTGCGGGAGTATAGCGCCGCCGCTCGGGCACCCAACGCGATTTGCGCGCCAAAAGTCGCGCGTGCAACCAGGAGATTGCGGTGGCCAAGAAGGAACTGAGAGCCCACCTCAGTCCTTCTGAAATGCCTCGAGGAAGCGGGGAGAGTCCGGGAGAGCAAGGGACCCCTGCGGAGGCGCCGGAGTGAAAGCGCCGATTCTGCCAACATCGGGTCTCACCTCCGATGCGTGGGGAATGGCACGCGACAAGAAGGAGAGACCGGAGCTTGTTCCTGGCCTACCTGAGGGTGAGAGCAGCCTGGATCCTGAAGCTGAGGCTGGGCAAGCGCTGCTATCCGAAGGAGGAACGCTCGGAGAGTGCCCTGTGAGACAGAGTGAGCCGGCAGTGAATGAGACCTCGGGGGTGCTGAGAACTACTTTGTGGCGGCCATTTTAGAGTCAGGCGGTTGAGAAGGACGCCCCTGTGAAGTGCATGGGCGGCCATTTTAGAGTCAGGCAATCTCCAGTTTGACGAAAACAAGCATTGGCACCTGTATTGAATCAAGCATTAGCAAATGCAAGAAAGATAAAAGAAAACAAGCACAAGATAAGGCAAGAGGTGGAGTGAGAAAACAAGCATAAGCGAATGCACGAGACAGACACAAAACAAACACGAGTGAGTGCAAGAGGTGCAACAAGAAAACAAGCATGAGTGAACACAAGAGAAAGACATCAAACAAGCACAAGCACATGCAAGAGGTGCAGTAAGAAACACACACAAGCAAATGCAAATTTCACGTGCGAACAAACACGAGCAACTGCAAGTCTTGAAGGAAACAAGCACTGGTGGATGGAAACGAACAAACATTGACAAGTTCAAAGTGGCAGCAATCCAACAAACATTGGTAAATGCACGAGACAGATAAAGGCAATAGTAAAACCACAACAGCACAACAAGCACAAGCAAGTGCAAGGATTCTTAACAAATAATCACGAACAAAGGTAAAGAGAAAACAAGCACTAGTAATAGAAATGAAACATGCATTGATACCTACAAATGAACAATAAGGAACCAGTCTTGGCAGATATTGGCAAAGAGAAGGAGCCAACATTGATACACACAAGCGAACAAGCCGTGGCAGGCGCAGTGAAAGAATACGCATCAGCCCTTATGAAATGAGCACCAGCAAATGCCAGAGACAAGCAAAGTAAGCGATGAACACAAACACGCATTAATACAGGTGACCAGAAAAGGAATGAACAAAAGTAACTGTTAGCAACGAGCACTGGCACATACCCGATTCGCAGCGCGTCAAGCACAAGCCAATGCCGGAAACAAGCGAAGACTGCACTGCATATAAACAAGCACGGGTGACCACAAGCTCTGAAGTCAGCGAGCACAAGCAAGTGCAGATCCTGAATGTAACAAGCACGAGCAAAAGACAAGTGCCAAAGCAAACATTCAGCACCATGTGAAGACAAACAATTAAAAGTAACGGGAGCTAAGAAGATGAATGATCCAGAAGCACGAGTAGAAGAATGTCAAGGAAGCCCTCTCCCATCAACGAAGTGATTGGATAACCTACACTAATCCAGAAAAGACATATGAGTGAACTGGATGTCAAATGTGCCAGGCACCATCGCGGAAGAGCCACCAACCACCTGCAGCTACCATACAACTCTAAAGAAAGTGAGCCACGAGTCACGCATGGTGTAGCTGAGTGGTGGCCATTCGGAACTCAAAAATCCAAGCATCATTAACGAGCGCCGATCGAGACAGTTGTGAAGCTTATCAACCTCTGAGGAAACAACCAGACCAAGGATCTCGGCCGAAGGTGGTCAGCAAATAAGACAGGAAGCAAAGTGAACAATCCTGCACCGGCAGCAGACGGAAACTCTCCTCCCTCTTGGCAATGGATACAGCAACCCATTGGTCCAATCCCTGCATTGAAGTACCGCCCCCGGTGACACAGACTGACAGTCAGAATTTGGGCCCCAAATGGAACCGGTGGCTGGAATCATTGGACGATTTCCTCGACGCAATCGGTGAACGAAGAGATAGAAAAGGTCTGACTCTACTCCTCCAGCTGGTAGGTCATGAGTGTCAGGTTCCTGCATCACCGCGCCTACCTAATTGTCAGGGACTACAACTCCCAAGATCCTTTGCAGGGGGAAGTATATGGGTGGTGGAAGCAGGAAGTGAGTTGCACGTAATTCAGAGTCCGTTCTTAGTGTTTCTCTTGTGACTGGGTGAAGACCGGCTATCGTCGTGCTGCTGCCGTTTGGAAGAGGGAGCCCTCTAAGACTGTGTCCTAGCTGTGCTAAGGTACTGTAATCGAATGCGCTGGGAGCTTCTGTCTCGCGCGCAGTCCTGCATTTTAGTTCGGAAGAGCTTGTTCTTCTCTGTGAACGCATCGGTGTATGCGTGTTAATTTCGAAGCCGGCAGCGCTGGGTTTCTTCGCATCGGCGGATGCGTGTCAATTTCAAAGCCGGCAGCGCTGGGTTTCTTCACACGGAGCTAAGCGGCGGCTGCTGCTAGTTACAGCTGAAAGCCTTTGTTTTGAGGAATTGATCTCGTCATGCAATGTCCGGAGTAGAGTGGTGACTTAACTACCTACTACCGGCTAGAGAATTCATTTTCAGTTTCTATCCAAATAGCGGAGCGTAGTGGCGGTTGCAACCACACGTTGCCGTTATAATGTTTATAGAAGAGAATAAGGAAAAGTGTACACCAACGTTTTGGCGTCTTCATGTTTAAGGAGCATTTCTAAATGTTTTAAAAGAAAGAACTTTACTTGATCGAGTGACTATCTGTGGAATCAATCTACAAACTCTTTTAAGGTTTTTCTGAACCAATGACTTGTGAAGTACTCGAAGATTTATCTAGAGGAACAAGTCAATAGGCGGGGGGTCATTTACTAAGTTCAGCTCCACATGATATGGTGTGTATTCACAAAAGGTTTACATTTTGAGGTTATAAACCAGTATGCCATTTGTTGTGTTAACCATTGTGTTTCCTTTCAGGAAGCTGGACTGATATACTTGTATACTTGCTGGAGGAATGTGTACAGCCTCTCAAGGTATTCAGAAGTTTAGAGAGTAATATTGAGAGAAGCCCTATCATTGATTGGTGTTATAAATCTTATGCTCTATCGTTTCAGATCCCTTGTCCCTGCTGACCCCTACCCTTCCCCGGTCTCTTTTTCATTATTTATCCCTCGCCTGATGGTTCGAACCCCCTGTGTATCATTTTGGGGTGTTGGTAACATCAGGAGGTGGACCCCTTTGTTCATCGATCGGATCCTGTGGAGCAGGCCCTGACAGAATTACGTGCCCACGATATATGCTCCACCCGATACGATTGTTGAACAAACATGGCTACCCTAGAGGAAGTGTTACAAGCGCTGGTGTTAGTTCAACAGGAGTTGGCAGCCTCTAGATTGGAAGCTACAGCCTTAAGGGAAAGAGTGGATAGGTTAGCGGGCAACCCCTTTGATGCTGCTACACTTAATCCCCGTATTCAAGTAACGGTACCTCCTCCTATACCGTTGGCAAGCCCTGAGAGATATTCGGGGGATTCGTCTAAGACACAGATATTTCTTACACAGATCATGATGCATTTTTCTTGCAAACCCGCGTCTTTTCCCAACCACCATTCACGAGTAGCATTCGCCATCTCGTACATGATAGGTGATGCAGCAAGTTGGGCTGTCCCACTCGTAAGGAGGGATGACGCTATTCTCTCAGACTGAGGGGCTTTCAGAACCGAGTTTGAGAGGGTGTTTGATAGACGGGCCAGTACATTCAGGGCTGACAAGGAATTGATGGAGTTAAGACAGGGACGTAATGAATTGATTACCTATTTAACGTCCTTTAACAGATTGGTGGCAGAGTCTTCCTGGCCTGAAGAGAAACAGATGTCCATTTATTATCAAGGGCTGCGGGATGGGATGAAAGATGTCATAGCACAAATAGATCCCCAACCTACTACATGTGCTGGAATGATCAACCTTTCCTTACGGCTTGATGGCAGGATGGCAGAGAGATCGGGGGACAGGAGAAAATGGGACCGAGGACCTCCTAGGCCTGAGTACCTTAGTAAGAAGGGGCCATCATCAATTGGTGAAGGCCATGAACCTATGGAGATAGGAGCTGTGAGAGCACCCCTAACCAGAGAAGAGAAAGAAACACGTAGAACCCAGGGGCTGTGTATGTATTGTGGGAGGAAAGGCCATTACGTGAGGGAATGTCCTTCCAAGCCAAAAATTTCAGGGAGTTGGGTTAAGAAAAGATTAGCGGTATCTAGCACCGAGTCATACAACAAAGACAATGAAGGAAGGGATGACCAGACTCCCTTAAAGCTTCCTTCTTTGGTTTGTGAGGTTCTTCAAGATTCTGTATCCCACATCGTTTTGTCCATTTGTCTGGAGAGTCAGCTAGTGGGCCATCAAGTGTTGGTGATGATTGACTCTGGGGCCACTGGCAATTTCATAGACAGTGGGTTGGTAACATCTCTGAACTTGAAACGCATACCCAGACTACACCCGGAAGAAGTGTGGGCGGTAGATGGGAAACCCTTAAAATCTGGGATGATTACAGAACGTAAGTACACCACGGGTGCCGAGCGTCGAGGGCGTAAGTAGGAACAAATCACCTGCAACGAGCTAAGTATTGATCGCGCCCCACTAATCATGATTATAATGCCGGGTTAATGTTTTTCTCTCGTTTTGCCATGAAATAGGGTGTGCCAAATACGCTCCCACCCTCCTCCTGAGACCCATGGTGTTTATTCTTAACACCTCAAAAGTGAGACAATTTTAACTTGATGATCATATGTACATATTTTAATTTGATCGCAAAAATGAAGATCTTCGTGTTTTTAACCCTTAGTCACTACTAGACTGTACCACAAATAGTACACCACACCTCTCATAGCCCTTGTGAACCCTTGGCTAGTAGGCGGTGTTAAACATAGCGCTATTTCTACCACAGCTAGAGTGTCTGTCACGTTTGGAGCACCAATTTCACCATACAAACTACTGGCAACTAGGAGCAACTCTAATTGTTTGTCCTGTTCTATCTATGTGTCTCTGTCCCTTACCTTTCAGGTGCAGAAAACGATAAGTTGAAGCCTCCTAAACCAGGAGTAATTAGGAATCAATCCAATATTCCTAATTTTTTTTCACTTTTTTCACTTTTTCTTAATTTTCACATGTCACGTCCCTAGGTAAGGGTGGGCCTTAGAGTGCCCATACCACCAGGGTTTATCACACCCAGTCCTGAAGAATTGCCCGGTAAATTGACACCGTTTCGATGGCAAGAAACATGTTGACTACTACTCTCTAGGATCCCACCATTCAATTAAAAGTGGACTGGATCCTCACATATATTTTATACTTATTGTCCTTAGTGATCTTTAATAAAAATTGCTTCAGATACACTACTGACAAATTTTTAATAAATTACCCTCAACACTCACTAATCTTTCATTTTCACTCAACACGCCCTATACCCACCAACCAGCTCCGCAGTAATCCTGGCGTTGCAGCACACCAAAGAGACACTCGGTCTCTTTGGTGGGGCCCGATGATGAAGCATGTCATCACTAGGTGGTGAGTGAGGGCTTTCCTAAACATCCTAGTGTGGTTGTTATTGAGCTCCATCTTTTGGTTCTTTGTCTCATAGACACTCTTCTTTTGTTTATTGATGATTACAGAACAGACAGATGAGGTGTTGTTGGTTGTTGATTTACCAGAAGGGGAACATCGGGACAAGTTAATCCTAAACATAATCGAGGCTCCACAATACGAGGTGATTTTGGGTATGCCCTGGCTTTCATATCATAACCCTGATATTGATTGGAAGGAGAAAAGACTGAGGTTTCCTTCACCTGAATGTCAGGAGCACATGTCTGTACATCCTGTTACTCAGGCGAGAGAGCTGTCTACTCCTTTTCAGGTGGCTACTGCTGCAGAAAAGGAGGTAACATTACCGTGTGCATACCAGTCATTTGCGGATGTATTTAGCGAACAGCTGGCTAATGAACTACCCCCTCATCGTTCATACGATTGTTGCATTGATATGGTTGAAGGAGCCCTGATGCCCACCTGTCGTGTGTATGCATTATCTGTGCCTGAAACTAAGCACCTCAAAGAGTATCTAACGCATTATCAAGCTATAGGCTTTATCCGCCCTTCCAAGTCCCCTGCAGCCTCTCCTTTATTTTTCATAGCGAAAGTTAATGGTGAATTGAGGGCTTGTGTTGATTACAGAATGCTGAATAAAAACACTGTCCGTAACAGGTACCCTCTCCCCCTCATTCCGGTGCTACTGGATCAAATACGGAAGGCCTGCATTTATACAAAGTTAGATCTTCGGGGGGCATATCACCTTGTGAGAATGAGGGAGGGCGATGAATGGAAGACGGCCTTTAAAACATGCTACGGGTTGTTTGAATATACTGTTATGCCTTTTGGACTGTGTAACGCCCCGGCCGCCTTCCAATACTTCCTGAATGATGTTTTGAGGGATCTGGTAGACATCAGTGTGGTTGTCTACATTGATGATATCCTGATTTATTCTTGTGATGTAGGGATTCACCACGATCATGTGACACAGGTTTTACAAAGACTGAGAGAGAACAATCTGTTTTGTAAGCTTAGTAAATGCGAGTTCAGTGTAACTACTGTGGAGTTCCTGGGGGTTATGCTTTGTTCTGATGGGTTGCAAATGGCAGAAAGAAAGGTGCAAGCAGTACAGGCCTGGCCCACACCGAAAACAGTGAAAGAAGTCCAATGTTTCCTGGGTTTTGCGAACTATTATAGGATATTTATTGATGGCTTTTCGCGCATAGCTGCACCTCTTTCTCGTCTTCTAAGAAAAGGGGTGGTGTATTGTTGGTCGCAGGAAGCGGAGGTTGCTTTTAATCATCTCAAGAGTGCGTTTGTTACCGCTCCCATATTAGCACACCCGCAACCTGAGTTACCGTATGTTGTGGAGGCAGATGCCTCAGATGAGGCAGTAGGGGCTATTTTGTCCCAGAGACATGTACAAACAGGACAACTCCACCCGGTGGCGTACCTATCCAAAAAGCTAAGTCAAGCAGAGAAAAACTATACTATTGCAGAGAAAGAACTACTTGCTATTAAAAAGGCCTTCCAGGAATGGCGACAGTATCTATGTGGGGCCATACATCCTGTGACTGTGTTCTCAGACCACCGTAATCTGCAATACATGAGAACAGCGAGACATCTGTCACAGAGGCAGATGCGGTGGATGCTGTTTTTTGCGGAATACAATTTTCTGATAACTTTCCGTCCAGGTGTTGAAAATAAGAAGGCGGATACTTTGTCACGCTTGGGTGATACCTTGGAGGTAAAGGCTGATCCTCCAATGGATGCCATCATTGAACCTAGCAAAGTGATCTGTGTGCTCAATGCGGATGTCTTCCTAGAGACAATCAAAGGACAAAAGACCGAGGCAGCCTGGAGGTTGTGGAGTAGTAAAGACACCAGACGGTCCCTTGTCCGTGGTCTGCCTTTTGTAATGAACAAATTATTCTTGCCTACTATGGAAAGCAGGAAAAAGGCTTTCGAGTGGTGTCACTCTTCACCAATGTCAGGTCATCAAGGCATAAAGAAATCAGTGCTCTTGGTTCAGAGGCAGTTCTGGTGGGATACCTTGTCCAGAGACGTAACTCTTTGGGTGGGTCAGTGTGAGGTGTGTGCACGTGCAAAGACATTGCAGTGTCAGAGCAAGGGGAAACTTATGCCATTACCCACACCGAAGAAACCATGGCAGAGTATCAGTATGGACTTTATCACAGGGTTGCCTTCTGATCATGGACATACAGCTGTGCTGGTGGTAGTAGACAGCCTTACGAAAATGGGACATTTTATACCATGCAGGAACCTCCCCACGGCGGGTCAAACAGCGCAGCTGCTTTTGTCCAACGTTTTCCGTTTCCATGGGATCCCTGAAGTCATCATTTCAGACAGGGGCCCTCAGTTCATTGCAAGCTTTTGGAAGTCATGGTGTTTAGCGTTAAAGATCAAGGCCTCTTTGTCAACCAGTTTCCATCCTCAGACGGATGGTCAGACTGAACGGCTCAATCAGACTTTGAAAAAATATCTACGTTGCTATGCTGCTGAGGCTCATGATTCCTGGGTGTCCCTGTTGTGGCTAGCTGAATTTGCCTATAATAATGCATGGCATAGTTCATTGGGGGTGTCCCCCTTCTACGCTAACTATGGATTCGATGCCCGGGCATTGCCTATTACCATTCCTGGAGAAGTGGGTAATCAGCCTTCGGTATTGGGTTCGGTCCGTCGTTTACATGCAGTCCAAAAGAAAGTGTCCAGACATTTGGTTCAAGCCAAGCAGGATTACAAGAAATGGGCCGATAAGCATCGAGGTGTGGGTCCTGTTTTCCAGGTGGGGGACAGGGTGTGGTTGTCCACCAAGAATATCAGGTTTAAGCTCCGTTCGGTGTTCCATCCTAAATACATTGGCCCATATGTTGTTTTGAAACGGGTTAACCCTGTGGCATATAAACTGAAACTTCCGGCCTCTCTTCGAATCCACCCGGTATTTCACTGCAGTTTGTTGAAACCGGCTTTGGCTGCTCGACGGAGGGCTCCTCCTCCAGTGCTGTGCGACGATGGTCTGGAGTATGTGGTACGCTGCATAAAAGACTCTAAACGTCGCAGAGGCGCGTTGTGGTACTTGCTGGCCTGGAAGGGATACTCGGCTGAGGACGATTCATGGGAGCCATCAGTGAATGTGCATGCTCCTGTTGCTGTCAGATCCTTTCATCGGAGGTATCCTGCCAAGCCAGGGCCTAGGAGGCGCTAGGAGAGAGGGCATACTGTCAGGTTCCTGCATCACCGCGCCTACCTAATTGTCAGGGACTACAACTCCCAAGATCCTTTGCAGGGGGAAGTATATGGGTGGTGGAAGCAGGAAGCGAGTTGCACGTAATTCAGAGTCCGTTCTTAGTGTTTCTCTTGTGACTGGGTGAAGACCGGCTATCGTCGTGCTGCTGCCGTTTGGAAGAGGGAGCCCTCTAAGACTGTGTCCTCGCTGTGCTAAGGTACTGTAATCGAATGCGCTGGGAGCTTCTGTCTCGCGCGCAGTCCTGCATTTTAGTTCGGAAGAGCTTGTTCTTCTCTGTGAACGCATCGGTGTATGCGTGTTAATTTCGAAGCCGGCAGCGCTGGGTTTCTTCGCATCGGCGGATGCGTGTCAATTTCAAAGCCGGCAGCGCTGGGTTTCTTCACACGGAGCTAAGCGGCAGCTGCTGCTAGTTACCGCTGAAAGCCTTTGTTTTGAGGAATTGATCTCGTCATGCAATGTCCGGAGTAGAGTGGTGACTTAACTACCTACTACCGGCTAGAGAATTCAATTTCAGTTTCTATCCAAATAGCGGAGCGTAGTGGCGGTCGCAACCACACGTTGCCGTTATAATGTTTATAGAAGAGAATAAGGAAAAGTGTACACCAACGTTTTGGCGTCTTCATGTTTAAGGAGCATTTCTAAATGTTTTAAAAGAAAGAACTTTACTTGATCGAGTGACTATCTGTGGAATCAATCTACAAACTCTTTTAAGGTTTTTCTGAACCAATGACTTGTGAAGTACTCGAAGATTTATCTAGAGGAACAAGTCAATAGGCGGGGGGTCATTTACTAAGTTCAGCTCCACATGATATGGTGTGTATTCACAAAAGGTTTACATTTTGAGGTTATAAACCAGTATGCCATTTGTTGTGTTAACCATTGTGTTTCCTTTCAGGAAGCTGGACTGATATACTTGTATACTTGCTAGAGGAATGTGTACAGCCTCTCAAGGTATTCAGAAGTTTAGAGAGTAATATTGAGAGAAGCCCTATCATTGATTGGTGTTATAAATCTTATGCTCTATCGTTTCAGATCCCTTGTCCCTGCTGACCCCTACCCTTCCCCGGTCTCTTTTTCATTATTTATCCCTCGCCTGATGGTTCGAACCCCCTGTGTATCATTTCGGGGTGTTGGTAACATCAGGAGGTGGACCCCTTTGTTCATCGATCGGATCCTGTGGAGCAGGCCCTGACAATGAGGGCCGACGTTTAGTCAGAACATTCCCGGAAAAGGACACAGAGACCTATGAGAGACTTCAAAAGAAGCTACGTACCCATTTCCATGCACAGGTAGACGTGGATCATGCTCGCATCGCTTTCACCACAACACGGCAGGAACCAGGAGAACCACTGCCAAAATTCATTACCCGGTTGCAAAGATTGGTACCTGGCTGCTACTTCAATACCTTTACAAATGAAGAAGCCGTTCGGCTTCGGATAATCGAAGGCTGCTAAAATGCAGACACGAAGCACAAGATTCTTCAGGGGCAGTGGTCGCTAGAGAGAATCATCAGAGGGGCCGAGGTTGGAGTGCGGGTAAATGCAAGAGACATATCAAAAGACGTACACTTGAATGCAAGATGCAAGGATGTCTGGAAAGAGACATCCCTCATGTCTGGGGGCAAGGCCCAGGAAACAACCAAAACCGAAAAGAGGGAGGGTGAAGGCCGATCAGAGCCAAGACGAAACAAGAGACAAAGCACACAAAAGACCAGGATGAGTCAGGACTGCGATAGCGTCACTGATACAACCTCACGGAGTTATTCAACATCTAGGAGTCAGTCAACAGATGGCAGCACTGATACAACCTCACTGAGTCAGTCAACCGATGGTGAAAACGGTTCTGAAGCGGATGAAGTGTCAAGTGGGACATATCACATCCATGGACAATATGGCAGCCTGCCCAACAAGAGGGCAAGAAAGACAAACTACAGAAGATGGGAACAATCCCTTCAACACTGGAAATCGGCACACGAACACCCCCGGGCATCCTCCCACTATTCACCAAAGTCTGTAGAGGAGTCTGAGGAAGCATCAAGCAGCGAGACACATCACCCCAATGGCACGGACGTCAGTACACCCAACAATCGAGAAGAAGAAACCAACCACATGAGGAGTGGTAAGCCACTCCGACACCGAAAAGGGAGAGGCATGTGCACTCAAGACCGTCATGACAATGAGAAAACGGAGAAGAGACAATTGATGTCACGTGAGAGGGGTAAGGACCAAATGTTCCAGGATCAAACTAAAAAAGTAAACGCATGGTTAACAAACAATCTCTCCACCGTAACAACACAGAAGACACGTAAAGAGACGTACCCAAAGGAATATCCCGCGGATAGCTCCAACTCCAGGAGCATGTCGTCACAGACTACCAACTCAATAAACTTACCAGTCAAGACCCCTCAAAGGAACGTTCTCAAAGGGAATCGGCGAACGACTCCTCCGATTCGGAAAACACGTCTGTCCGATCACTCGGGTCTACAAAATCATGGTCCCGACCACGCCCATGGCATCAATCACCCTAACGCACAATAGAACCAAAGGACAACATGTCATGTCAGTCATCACCATATCAAGACATGAGTAATATACCGTCACCCCTGATGGGGTCAGCGAGGCTGACTCAACGGACTGACAGAAGGAAAACAAAGAGATGGGACAGCATCTACCAGGTGGAAAAGGACTATCCTCCAGGGGTGTGGAATTTAATGAAATATGTACTTGTGTATGGGACAAGTAGCTTCATAAATCTACTTGTCCTGTAACAAAATCCACTTGTCCCTTTTGTACCATGTAGTGCGCCGTCAAATAATGGCTACAATCTCTTTATAGAAGAGCTCTGATAATTCCCTCTGGATATGTCAGGCTAATACTATAGAAGGATTTGAATTTTGGAGGTTTTCACCAGCTCTTCTCTAATCTTTTCCCATACTTAGAAAGGTCGGAAACTTACCCCAGACAACAGCAGAAATAAAGTTTCTTCCAGGGCTGGGAAAAATGTGGTTGGAGAAAAAGTGAACTTGTACACACTCCAGATTTCCGCTGGAGCATATTCATATTTGCTCATGCTAAGATGCAATTCACAAATATTTTATAGGACTACGGTTTCCTGGCATACTTAAAGAAATTAATGTGCATTCATGAAAAACGTTAATATGCATGAATACAAGGACATATATCATGGGTGCACTTTCGTGACTTTAACATTTGCGCCCCTAATTAAATTTTAGTTAACCAAGACCTTTTTGTTTTTATTAAAATGCTATCTCTTCCTATCTGGGAGCGGGCTTCATTGTGTGTGACGGCATTCTGCTCCTTAAAGTAGTTTTGTTCAGTGCCAGGAATTTCTATGGCAATGTGGCCTTTATGAGACCAAATACTAGCTGTCTAGTAAGAACGCGCTGGCAAACAGCACCGCTCTTACCTGATAATCCCATGGTAGAGCAAGGAGCCTAGTGTAGGCAAAGTGAGTAACCCGAAAATGTAATACCACCCCCCATTGATCCAAAGTTCTTATGACTCCAAGCAAGTGAAAAAAGTAATTGGAATCCTCTCCAGAATAGCTCTTGTCTCTTCCATCTAAGCATCTATCCATTCATCCTTTCACCCACTGATATCTAGCATTTCACCTTTACATTGGCACCTATTCATTCTTTTATCCATTAGCCTTTCACCAATATGTTCGTCCATCTGTTCATCCGTCAGTCCATCCGCACATCCATATCTAAACCTACCCATCCATCTCCAAACCTATCCATTTCAACCATCCACCCTCCCTTTCACTCCATCTATCCACCCTCCCTTTCACTCAATCTATCCACCCTCCCTTTCACTCATCCTTCCACCCACCCTTCGACAAATCCATCCGTCCACTCATCCATCCATTTATCCTTTCACTCATCCATCCTTTTGCTCTCTAATCCTTACGCCCTGTAACGCATCCACTCATTCACCCTTTCCTTCATTATAACATCCTTTGTGCATCCAACATCCCCATCATTCAACCATTGCGGTCACTCATCCATCCATCTAGCCAGCCACACTTCTACTCACGCATCCTTTCACCCACACATCCATTCTTCCTTTCAAATTAATTACGAGTCTTGGTCTGCCGAGCTGCAGACAGAAGAGGCCCATCAAGAGCTCCACCTCTACTGTAGCTGCTAAAGCCTATCCTGCCATCTCCAAACCTATCTATCCAACTGATCCATCCCGCCTTCCTTTCACTCATCCATCCTTTTGCTCATCCATCCTTTCACCCCATACATCCTTCTTTTCACTCCTTTTCATCCACCCTTTCACTCATCCATCCACCCCATCCACCCCATCCATCCTCCTTTTCACTCATCTATCCACCTACCCTTTCACTTCCTCCACTTATGCTTTCGCTCATCTATCCACCCTTTCACTAATCCCTCCATCTTCCGTTTCGCTCATATATCCATCCACCCTTTCACTAATCCCTCCATCCACCTTTACACTCAACTTTCCGCCCACCCATCCATCCATCAACCCAGCCACCCACCCATCCATCCACCCCCACCCAGCAATCTATTCATCTACTCTCTCACCCATTAATCCACCCTTTCAATGAGCTGTCCATCCTTTCACTCATCAATCCACTTTCAACCTATCCATCCGCTCACCCATCCCTTCATTAACCCTTGCACTTATCCTACCATTCTTTCACACATCCATTCACTCATGCATCTATCCAGTCATCCTTTCACTCCACTCATTCATCCATCTATCCATCAGCCTTTCACCCATTCATCCATCGATTCATCCTTTCACTCATTAATGTATGCATCTATCATCCACTCTTGCACATATTCATCCATGCATCTATACATTCACCCTTTCACTTATTCATACATGCACCTATCCATCCACTCATTCATCCATGCACCTTTCCATCCACATTTTCACTCATTTATTCATTCATTTGTGGATCTAAACATCCACCCTTACACTCCACTCATCCATCCAGCCTTTCACTCATTCATCCATGCATCTATCCATTCACCCTTTTACTCATTAATTTATGCATCTATCATCCACTCTTGCACATATTCATCAATGCATTTATACATCCACCCTTTCACTTATTCATACATGCATCTATCCATTCACCCTTTCACTCCCATTATGGGCCTTTGTCTGCGGACCTGCAGACTGAAGAGGCCCATCAAAAACTCCACAACTGCTGTCGTTCCTACAGCGGTGTGTTCACAATGCCCCTGGTACAGGCACAAAGGGAGATGAGAGGCCTAGTGCAAGGACAAAATTGGGGGGCCTTAGGCCTGCATGAAAGCCCATGGGGAAACTAATGAGCTTTAATGTAAGCCCTCGATGACGTAAGATATGAGAGGCCAAGGGGAGCGGGTCAGGGATGTCAGAGGGTGGTGGGGTGGGGTTAGCAGGTTCAGGCACCAGGTGTAACAAGGTATACAGGAAAGGCAAAGTGCAAATGAGGGGGTGCATGAGAAGGGAAAGCAAAGTGAGTTGAAGATGAGCAGGGATATTGGAGCCATATGAGGCCCAGGAGTGGAGCAGAGAATACAAGGCAGGGGTCATGCAGTTCAAGTCGGAGCAAGGGGCCAAGAGGCAGATAAGGCAGCCTCTTACATGCCATTGCTGTTTGTCTCATGCTTGAAGAAAAAAAAAAAAGGAACCGGGGGGGGGGGGGGGGCTGGAAGCCACACAAGCTTATTGAGCTGACTCCAACTTTGAGCTCCGCTTTATCATTTTGCTATTCTGTTTTGGGGAAATAAAAGTGCTGACCCCAACTTTTACATTCACTCTTTCACTGCCAATAAACTGCTCAGAGCAACCTATTAACTGGCTGTGACCTACAGGGTTGAACAGCTGTGTATCGGATTGCCATAAAACTGTCTACTTGTCCTTTGGACAAAATACAAATTAAAACCTCTTGCCCTCCTAAGAAATCTAGTTGTCTCGGGCGTCGGGAGATAGGAATTCCCCACCCCTGATCCTGTCACCCTGCGAGGAGGACCAAATGTGGTGACAGAGATAGATTGTCACCGGATGAGAGAGAAGCAGGTACATGCCCGGATGGTCAAGGGGTTCGCCAGTCTCAAACACGAGTGGGAGTGGGAGAGGCAAACAGAGGCAGCAAACGAGTCCAAGAATCAAACCAGGACACCCATTTCAGATAGTACATTAACGTCTGGCACGCCTGACGGTGAACAGAAGAACAGTGCTGCTCCCAACCTGACAAGACAAAAAGAAGTAACCTTACAGGTGGGAGCTCAGAAGAAAACTAGAACATCGTCCACTCATGAAGGAGATCGATCGTCAATAGAACAAGAGTCACCGAGGAAAACAGACTGCCACTACCGCGCTGAGCCAGTAGCAGTTACACAACAAGAAAGAACCATGATAACTGCGGAACCAGAGAATAAGCAGCCCACACACAATGGGTTGCATTCTCAAAAGTGCACTCCCGTAATCAAGGATGCCCTGGTTAAGACAACGGAAAGATTGACCAAAGCCAGGCCCATCACTGATTCGACACTACTGATGCTTGAAGAACAGGCAGTCCGCCGACCTGTGTGGCTGATTGAAGAATTGCGAACACTGTGGAAATTAAGTTCATTTTGTTAAGAAAGGGGGAGATGTAGGAATGTGTGATGTAGTCTAGTGGTTGGGGGGTGGAGAAAAAGGGAGGAGCAGGAACGGGAGGAGCCAGGGACAGGAACCAAGGCATTTAGAGTAGGGACAGGGACCCAGCAGGAAGCATTAAATAAAGCTCCTTTATAAAGCAATGATAATTGTCTGTCGTTATTCACAAGACATGACAGGTGTAATTAGCACTCACATTTTAGCTAGTGATAAGTGTGAGTGAAAAACTGAATATTTATGAAAGTAACTTGTGCATAAAGGGTGCAACAAAAATAAATTACGCCCGTTAGTCCCCATTTTTAAAAAAAAACATATCTTTAGTGTAAAACATTGTCAGGCACAGCCTGCCTACAATTTCATTTGCACCCGGGATTTTTGTGCCCTCTTTTGTGCAAAGGCGTATATGATTCCCACTGTCTGTAAAGTTCCATGTCCTATAGAACTGCACTGAAAAAATCCATTCTGCCCTGCAATACCAGTTATTCTAAACTGGACTACCTCATTTCCCTAAACCTAAGCAACGAAGGTACTAAATGGAGGCAGCGCCTTTTTATGGCAGAAGTCTGAGTTTTTTAACTGAAGGCCATGAGAAGTCAAATATCTTGTATCTGTTCAGCCACCAAAAATTCTATTTATGAATGCTTGCTCAAAAGGCTTGTCCACAGCACCATGTGTTTCTCTCCCTTACTTTCGTGGCATCTTTGTACCGTTTGGCGGAGGCCTATTTCTCGAAGCTGGCATATTGTTATGTAAAATGAGAACAACAAAGAAATACTAAAATGCACACCTTCCAAGCACATTCACGCCCCATGCACATTGTCAAGGGGATTGGTTTTCTTTGCTACATGTAACTAACCATCCTTCGGGTTTCAACTGGCTACATTTCTAAGGTACACATGTAGTTAAATAAATATATACCGCAGTTCAAATCTATAAAACATGTCCCTTTACTTATCATTGCTTCGGACGCATGAGATACAATACAATGCTGACAGCAAACACCAGTTTTCTACCTGACTCAGTTTGTTAACTCTTTGGGCAAACCAAGTGCAGGAAAGTCGACTTCTATCTTTATTGAAAGGACACGCCACCCTCTTGGGAGGAAGCTTTCCATGTCTGTCTAATAAATGTTAAGTAGCTCTCTCTGATTAATGTAAATACGGCGAATTCTGCATGTTTCAAATGGGCACCACGGAAAGTATTAAGTTGTGACAACAAAGGATGTAACAGCGTGTGAGGAAATAATTGTCTCCAGCCACGAGGGGGATCTGATGTGACCAGGCCCGGTTCTAGAGGGTGGGCCGGGTGGGCCGGGCCCACCCAAACTTTGGCCTGGCCTACCCAAACATAACCCTTGGCCCTGGCAGTGACGTCAGCAAGGGCAGCAGAATATGGCCACTGCAAGTTAAAACGTTCTTAGAACGTTATCTTTCTTTAGGAGTTGCGTGATTGGGCCTGGGCTCACACCCCCAATCACGCATCTCCTATTAGGCAGGTGGGCTGTGTCCCCGCCGACTCGTGCAGGTACATTAGGGGCACTGCGAAGGGGACAAAGCCTTTCGTTGGAACTG
This sequence comes from Lissotriton vulgaris, assembly GCF_964263255.1. Taxonomy (NCBI): domain Eukaryota; kingdom Metazoa; phylum Chordata; class Amphibia; order Caudata; family Salamandridae; genus Lissotriton; species Lissotriton vulgaris. The sequence continues at coordinate 968,025,651 of NC_141693.1, read as the reverse complement.
GATTTGTGGATAATTAATTCTTTTCTGCTGGTAAAGAGGAGTTTGTTTTGCCGTTTCGTTTTCCTGACCTTCCTGACCCCTTGAGCTGTTTGTTTACCCGATCCGGCTGTGACAGAGTTCATAAGGAGCAGGTAAGAGAATGTGTGGCTATTGTGTTTTTTAAATCTGTGAGAAAGACATACTTAGAACGCCGTGTTTATTTCATTTTCATTTACATCGTGTGTTTAAATCGTTGGTATCATTCATGAGTGTTTCTGCAAGGATGCACGACAACTAAATGTCCAAATAACCTTGGGGATTGTTGATTTTGCTGGAGAGCGTTCTTTTTTTTGGTTTGTAGTATTTAAATGCAATAGAACTGTAGTTAACGTGGATAGCTCAGTGGGTTACTACCTTTGTCACAGAGATCCTTTGATACATAGGATAGTGTGATCAAAGACGTGTATACACAAACCAGAATGGTATAATTAGATTTTTTTTTGTATTGCTAGTTAGTTCGAATTTTCCCAGTATTTCATTATTCTAATGTTGCAATACAGAGTTTGGGCAGATATAATTTCTAATCAGTACAGCCAACCACTGGGGTATGCTTTAAATCCTGTGTTTGTGGTTCTCCAGACCCAACCCTCTTAATACATATTGCCACCAGCAGCATGGATGAGATGTGATTCCTACACCTGGTAATCTTCATTAGCTTATGTGACATTCCCTATAGGCTGATTTGGATACTTTTATGAATCATTGTGTCTGCATAATGTGTGTGTGATGTACAGTACTGTGATACCCTACACTACGAGTAGCGCTATACAAGAAATAAAATGCATATGAGAGAGGGGCTATGGAGTGATGATGGGCTCTGTTGGAGGGTGGCAATGAGGGAATCCGAGGGGGCATCATGAGGGGTGGAGATACGGAGAGATGGAAGGCACTGGTGGAGGTTGTTTGTGAGGGAGTCTGAAGAGGAGGTCATGGGGGAGGGGCTTTGGAGTGATGAGAGGCACTGGTGAAGGGTGGTAGGGAGGGAGTCTGAGGAGGCGGTCATGAGGGGGGTTGCTTTGGAGTGTTGGGCACTGGTGGAGGGTGGTAGGGAGGGAGTCTGAGGAGGAGGTAATGGGGAGGGGCTATGGAGTGCTGAGGGGCACTGGTGGAGGGTGGTAGGGAGGGAGTCTGAGGAGGAGGTCATGAGGGGCAGAGGCTACGGAGAGATGAAGGCCAGTGTTGGAGGATGGCAATGAGGGAATCCGAGGAGGGGGAGGTCATGGGGAGGAGCTACGGAGAGATGAGGGGCACTGGGGGAGTCTGGGAGGAGGGTGGCAATGAGGGAATCCGATGAGGTCATGGGGGAGGTGCTTTGGAGCGATGAGGGACACTGGTGGAGGGTGGCAGTGAGGGACTCAGGAGGAGGCCAAAGGGGGGAGGGGTTATGGAGCGATGAGGGGCACTGGTGCAGGGTATTTGTGTGGGAGTCTGAGGAGGTGGTCATGGGGAGGGACTTTGGAGTGATGAGGGACACTGGTGGAGGGTGGTAGTGGGGGAGTCTGGGAGGAGGGTGGCAATGAGGGAATCTGATGAGGTCATGGGGGAGGTGCTTTGGAGAGATGAGGGACACTGGTGGAGGGTGGCAGTGAGGGACTCAGGAGGAGGTCAATGGGGGGAGGGGTTATGGAGCGATGAGGGGCACTGGTGGAGGGTATTTGTGTGGGAGTCTGATGAGGTGGTCATGGGGAGGGGCTTTGGAGTGATGAGGGACACTGGTGGGGGGCAGGTAGGGAGGGAGTCTGATGAGGAGGTCATGACTGAAAGGGGCTAAGGAGAGATGAAGTGCACTGTTGGAGGGTGGTAGTAAAGTTGTCTATCGAGTAAGAGGTCAGTGGTGGGACACCAATAAATACTTTTGCACCGGCGCTATAATAGACCCTGTAATGTTTTTGCTTATTTAATTAGCAGTTGGGTCATTAGGGCCACTGTGTAACATAGTTTAAAGTGTGTGCTAATTATATTTACTCTTATATTCAGGGTTTTCAGTTTGAAGGTGATTTTACAAATCTTTTTAGTGGGATTATGGAGAATGAAACCAGGTGGTGCCTGATATGGGGCTGGGGACCAAGGTTAGCTGTGAGTTAAGGTGCACGGTAGAGAGATTGTAGAAAATTGATGATCAGGCCTGGAAGGGAGTGTACTGCAGAGTCTGGGGTCAGATGGAGGTAATAATGAAGAGAGATTCTCTCTGAAGGCTGGCAACGAGGCAGGCTGAGTAGTGTTACTTGCCTGATACTCCCACCTCAGAAACCTCCTCTGCCCATCAAAAGGACCTTACATGGGATCAAAACACTTTTTGAGAGTGTTAACGATTAGAAAGAGATTTGGAAAATAATGGAGGGCCCTGAATCTCCTGTTATCCCCTTCTATCACACGCAGGAGTACAGTTTTTTTTATTTGTAGGCTACCTCCAGAAGCGACACATTGAGCCCGCAGTGGCCCACCCAAATGCGCCCTTGGCCCACCCAAACAAAAATTCCTGGAGCCGGGCCTGGATGTGACATCGCTGCCTGCAGTTTCAGATCCATTTACCATCACTCCTGATGTCAGTCAAACTGCTATTGCCTCCCTTCGCCAGACGTGTCCCCCGTGAACACTTCCGTGCTGTCCTGGGTGACGCCCTGCAGCTCGTTCCCTCTGGGGCTCCTGTTGACGGGAGTAACAACGTGCTCTTTACGGGCATCAAACAGTTAGACATTTGTTCACCGGGAGGAGATGGCAGTTCAGCTAGGGAACATCCGGTCTCTTTCCGTAGTCTCCCTGACTACGTTCAGAAAGCGAGGAAGGACAATTCATTTTTTTTATCAGATAATTAGTAACCGAAGACAGTAGGAGCTCACGCTGTTGGGCTGTTTTCCGCTTTGAGAATGCAGAAGAAATTGTGGTCCCAGCTGTTGCGCACTGGCCTCAATCACTCAAACTAGCCAACAGAGTGAAACCCTCCTCCCTTCAAACTGACTATCTTTGATCTCTGCAGTATCAAGCCAGTGAACGCCTCAGTAGGATGGTAAGCAGGCAGCAGGCACCGCAGTAGTTAGTGGTGGCATGCGGCTCGGGGCAGGCACCTTACCTCCACGGTGTAGTCGGCCCACGATCTGCCGCACGACATCAAGGCAGGTCCAACTGCCTGCCGCTTTAATTAGGAGGCTGAAATTATAATATTATGTTAAAGAACAAAGAGTCTCCGAAGGAAAAAAATATGTGCTGCATATCTGACAAAGATAAATTGGATTATTCAAAATATTCTTGATGAAATGTTACATTTTGCGACTAATTATCAACCTGTTTTATCTCCAAACCAGCTGGGCATTTTTGTGTATGCAAGACCTGCCTTACCAATGATCTTAAGATGTCATGGTAGCGTTTACATCTTTTATTTCGAGAATTAAATTACTAGGAAGTGGCTAATGAAATTCACTGCTGAGAAGAAAGGCTAGTTAGCCGTATTCTATCCAAAGTGATCTTCTAATGAACTTCTTTGGACGATGAGTAATGAGGATTTATTCAAATAAACTTTAAAATGCATTTTTTCAATACAAATGTTCAAGGAAGGCCTATTTTTCAAATACATGTCAATGTATATATTAATAACTTAGTGAAGCAAATGTTAATGATGCAGGGTGTATTGAACCTCTTACTTTGCATTTTGGGCTTTTTTTCAGCTTTAGTTATTGTACGGCTGCACCTAAGAGAACTGACAGCCAATTTAGAACATGTTATTTGTTATGGTGTAAAGAACCTATGGCCAGGTCCGCAGGTAATATCTTTGGATTCACACCATGACGAATCATACTTCTTGTCGCACTTATTACAAAGGTGAGTGCGATAGGCATTGAGTAATGAATGAATAAATATTAATATAGATATAAAAGCATATTTGCATATGGTTCATTTTTGACTTATTCTTAATTTGCGCACATGAAATAAATCATTCCCCTGGCTTCTGTATCAATGGCCTTCCACCAACAATAGTTTTCTCTCTGTGGAATATAGTGGATGACTGTTTGACTTTTGGGAATGTTCTTTGCTGTTTTCATGAGCATTGCACTATGAGTTCCTTGGGACGCTTTCCTGGTAGGTAGTTATTACGTTATTAGTTGCACGAGTGAAAATACTTGTTCTATGTCTCGTACATAAGAGCTTAAAGACTCTGCAGCACTATGTTCTTTGGAATGAGCAGAAAGACTCATGTCTTAAAATGTTATAGTTCAAGAAAAAGTACTACTGACATATTCGTAAAGTATTTTATCCAAAAATGCATATTAGTTTTCTGCATGATTTTATAATATTTACCAAACAATTCACATAAAAGACACTCCACATTGTAAAATAACCAATGAGAGACACAACTATACATTGGAGGAAAGTTTCCATGATTTATTTTTAGATAAGGAGTAACAGCAACACTGAAATTATGAGCACAACAAGGCTATTGGATTGCAAATTAACTCAGGAACTCAACACAATTTCACGAATAAGGCACATAAGCATCAAATAATAGAAGAAAAAGTGCACATTGGAAAACAACTATCAAAGGCATTTCAAAATATTTCTTTCAAATGGTAAAACAAAATCTTCACGAAGGTGTTCTGAAATATTTAAAGAATAGGTAATAATGGGGTAACCCTGTGTCCCTCAGGATGAGGTTCCGTGACGATTTGAACCCGTGTTTTCAAATTTGTCGGAAATACATAATATTGGTATCAGCGAACCGCAAATGATCCATTTAGCATACCCTAGTGTTTTCGCTATGCTACGAGCAAGAGCACTCCTTTTATGAACACATTTCTGATCTACCCACGGCATCCATCTTAGATCATGGCAGCCATTTTGTGTTTCTTGCCCTCACATACGCAATAACCTCTGATCACTTCATTTCGATTAAGGACACGTAGCCTTAGCCGGAGATTCACCTCTTTCATGACACGTGCACCTTAAACCAGATCACGCTGTAGCTGCATGACTCGACAAAGGCTGCCTCCTCTGCCCGAGGCCAGTCCTGCTAAACTGGTCTTCGTGTCCATTGTCCTGATCACGATTAAGCGGCCGAAACCGGTAGCCTTGCCCATTTACAACCCACAAGCATCTCTTATCCCGCTTTCCTATCTTCCACACCTGGCTCCGTTCCTTTCTTTCTGAATCTTTATTAGGGGGAGGTAACGAAATTTACGATGAGGCGGTCCGGCTCTTGAATGCAATATTGACAAGGGATTGTGATGAACTAGTGGGAACCCCTCTTCGTAGATGTTTCGTATCAGATTTTATCAACGGTTCCTGTGTACGCCAAATATTTATTGTTTATGACACAAAGGTTTTGGGAATGTACCAACATGTGAAGAATTCGCCTGAAGGCCAAAATTTAGTATATAAGGAGCAAACCCACTTTGTACAATTTGAACAGGCTCCTAGTTACTGCCCATGCGTAGTTTCTGTGACTTCTGTGTCCCTGCAGTAATAAACCTTTGGTCTTTGACGCCACCATCGAGAAGCCCGTGTTTCTGTTCATTTGTGCACCAAGGCAGGTGGAACTCCGGGGTCTTTGGGTGTTGTTCCCTGACACCTCTGGACGGAACCAAAAAGTCCAGAACTCCAATTGGCGCCCAACGTGGGGCGACGTCATTCGGTACCGGTCCAAAAGCCTGAAGAGTTCGAGAAGCTTCGTGTGAAGATTCCTGAGGGAGGCGCCCCACTTCATCGATCCCGGCATATCGCAAAAGTGGCCCGAAGTTCTCTTCCACGAGGGTTCCCGTTCAGGACGGCTGCAGTGGGCCGTTGCCTTGACCGTCGCCCTGTCTTGGACCCGAGGTGCAGTCCTTAGTACGGCGAAACGTGACGGGTTTCTCCTTGGTGACGTCTTCAGTGACTCAGTTAAGTATTTAGTGATAGCTAGCTGGTTACTTTGTGAGGATTGTTAAAATCCTTGATTGGTTCTTGGTTTGGTTTGGTTCTTGGTAGGATTATCACCGGTTGTTCTGGTTACGATAATCTATTTGGTTTAGTTTGGGTATCGATACAACAGTTCGTTTTGGTAGGCCTAAATTCTTGGTTTAAGTGCACATATCTGTTTTGTGTTTTGTTTGTTTTGTGTTCCGGACTGAAAAATGGTAAGTCGGAAAATGTTGTCTTGCTTTGGTTGCAACCGTGACTCACGATTGGAGGACTCATGTCTGGTTCCTCCGATTGGGACTCCCCTATATGATTTATATTGTAAGCATGGTGTGGGTCCTATATCTTATAATGAGGTATGGGTCCGTTACACTGAGAAGGATGGTGTCCTTAGTTGGCCACTGCATGGTAGTTTTGAACCCGAGATTCTCGACAATTTAGAAGCGAAATTGTTTAGGAAGAAAGCCCGGCCGGCAATGTTTGATTCTTTCCGTTACTGGCGAAAAGAATCCAAACAGAGAGAAATGAAAAGGTTGAAGAAAGAACAGAAAGAACAAGAAGAGTTGACTCTAGAGCAAGCGGCTAAGCAGTTGCAGGCTAACGAGTGTGAGAAGGCCATAGACGTGGCCATTAGAGAGCATAATTTAGCGATTGACAAGTGCTATCCTGCCTTGCCATCGAAAATGGCTAAGATACTGGAGGATTCCGAAAACGATCCTCTGTTGTCTTATCTGTTACGATCACCTCCACCGTATGCACAAGGTGCTACGGCTCCACTTGTACCAAATGTTCAATTGCCGGTTGCTGGACAACCTGGTGTTCCTGCTCCTGTCCCTCCGAATCAAGTTCCCGTACCTCCTGTTATCAATGTGAATGTTCCTACAGCTCCTCCTCTTCCTGAACTGCCAACTTCTATACCTATATCTGTGTCACTTGCACCTACTGTTCCACAAACTATTTTTCTCGATACTCCTACTGTTCCATTATCTATTCCTACCTCTACTGCGTTCTCTACGTCTGCGAGTGTGTTAACTCCACTTTCTGTTCGTCGAAGAATCACTGATTCTGTTACTAATATGCTGTCTCCTTTATATAAAACTTTAATTAAGACTCCTACTCCTGACTCTGTTCAGAGACGTAGTCAGCTTCCAAGTACTGAGGAACGGGGAATTTTAGATTCCACGGCTCTCAGATGGATTTCGAAGAGTAGAAGATATAGTACGAGAGATGTGCTAGATACATTTATGCAGTGGAAGGAACCAACGCAACGGTATGTCTTTGATGAGATGTGCTCGTTGTTACGTGAAGAAATAGAAGAAGATGATGTTGAATCAGATTTGGAAGATTTAATTAAAGTTCAGAAAGAGTTTGCTGCAGGAATGATAGTGGGTGATAATATAAAAGGAGCGATGGAACTTATTTTAAGTTTTAGGAATGATCCATCTCTTCGTTCGCCGAGAGATTTAGAAAAAGGAAAAACGAAGCTAAGTCGCCAATACCCTATGAGGGAGGTTCCTCCAATTTGGCGCGAAGCAGTGGCAGCTGATAATGTTACTGGTATTGCAGCTGTTCCAGCACAGTTCCAAAGAGTGTGGATACACATTCCATGGAAGCGAGCTGAAGTGCTAGCGGTGAAGCAGGCCTTGCCAGATCCACGTAAGAATCCTGCTGGATATTACAAGGAATTAACACAGACAGTTGAGGCTTGTACAATGAACTTAGCGGACATCGATATGTTATTTGGCAATGTAGTTCCACAACCAATTTGGGCTAAAATTCGTAGAGAGGATCATCAAGCTGCCTTAGGTGGTGATTGGGCAGCTATCACTGCAGCAGATGGTCAGCAAATAGGTGGTGCAAAACCCGAACCCCTAATTGCTAATCTTCCAGGTAGAATAATCGATCTAATGAAGACTCTGATGCCAGCATTGCGTGTTAATTGGGACAAGTTGTCCGCATGCAGGCAGAAGAAAGACGAAAGTGTCTCCGACTTCTTCACGAGGTTTGAAGAGACTTTTGTAGATCATAGTGGTCAGGACATGAGCACAGAAGGAGGACAAAGACTGTTTGTCGATAAATTTGTGCATAATTTGTTACCTGAATTATGCAATAAATTAAAAGACTCAGAAAGTGCGTGGGCTGTATCCACAACTGCGCAAATACTTGCGACTGCACAGTACTACGAAAATAGGGATAAGGAGGAAAAGGAGAAATCAGAGAAGAAAACGAAAGATTTAAAAACTAAAGTTCTTTTGCAGCAGGCGTATCCGCCTCGCACGAATCAATCTAATACGCAGCAAGGTTCGTACCAAAGGACAGATTATAGTTCATCAAGACCTCAATATCAGTGGAATCAGTGTGCGTACTGTAAGAAAGAGGGTCACTATAAAAATGAATGTCCAATCTTAGCGCAAAATAATGCAGCAGCAGCTCAGAGAGGTCGTGGTGGTTTTGTGCAGAATTCTAGAGGTCGAGGACGAGGTGCTATGCCTCCACAAATGAATGATCGTCCCTCCAATCACTTTGATCAACGAAATGGACAGTCTACTCAGCAAAATAGATCTCAACAATATCTTGTTGAGGACTATTGTGAAATAGATGAGGGTTTTCAGCAAAATGGGTACTAGGACAGCCATGGACAAAGAGAGGGAGTAGTATCAGTTCCAGTGGATCAGAGTGGGCCTTATGTCGCAGTAGCAACATCAGGTGTAGTCGAACCGTTTCTGTTGGATACTGGTGCCGCAAAAAGTTCTATCATTCATGCGAAACTCCCTGGCGCACCTTTGTCCGGCTCAACAAATGTTTCCGTAGGTTTTTCAGGCGCCCCTGTTTACAACCCGATATCTGGTCCTTTGTCTATTTCTGTTGGACCGTGCCAATTGAAAGCACCCCTGATTTTAACGACAGGTTGTAATGAAAATCTGCTTGGTTTAGATTTGTTAAAACGACTATATGCGACATTGTACTGTTCTCCGGAAGGAGTACAACTCACGTTGGGTAAAAATATCACCTCTCCGATGTACTTGTCAATGGATGCACTCCCGCCAGAGCTACGCTCACTCCCTGATTCTCTTTGGGCGACTGGTCCTAATGATGTAGGTCTCCTAGAAATTCCACCGTATGTGGTAACTTTGAAAGCAAATGTAAAATTTCCAAGAATTCCCCAATATAAAATATCTAGTGAAGGAGAGCGTGCACTTTTATTGATTGTGCAAGATTTGATTAAGAAAGATGTGATTGAAGAAACTAGAGGTAATGTCTGTAACAGTCCTGTACTACCGATTTTGAAACGAACTGATCCTACAAAACCTCCAGTGTACAGGTTTGTCATAGACCTCAGAGAAGTTAATAAGATTGTGGTTCCGCAGTTTCCTGTGGTTCCGGACATTACTGCCTTGCTAACATTGATTCCTGCTACAGCCACATGGTTCTCAGTTATCGACTTAAAGAATGCCTTTTTCAGCATTCCGATAGCCGAAGAAAGTAGAGATATTTTCGGCTTCTGTTTAGGAGGTCGAAGTTTCAGATTTAAACGAGCTCCACAAGGCTATTGTGAAAGTCCATCTATTTATAGTCAAGCATTAAAAAGCCAGTTAGATTCCTTTGTCCTTCCTCCAGGTTCTGCCCTAGTACAGTACGTAGATGATCTTCTAGTGGCTGCCGATGACAAGGAAACTTGCAAAGCAGCTACAATTTCCTTATTGCATCATTTGTCTAATTTGAATCACAAGGTGTCGCCTTCCAAAATGCAATATTGCTGCCAAGAAGTGACCTACCTAGGTCATCTCTTGTCAAAGGAGGGAAGGAAGTTGACCCCAGAAAGAATAAAAGCAATTACACAGATGAGTGTTCCACGCACACAGAGAGAAGTACGTGCCTTTCTAGGTATTACCTCTTACTGTAGGCAGTGGATCCCAAATTTTTCTCTTTTAGCGAAACCATTGGTAGCCTTGACTGGGAAAAATGTTCCGAGTCCGGTGCCATGGTCTGATGAATGTCAAGAGAGTTTTACTGAATTACGAAAAGCATTGTGTTCAGCTCCTGTATTGGGTACACCTGATTACAGTAAGCCATTCACGCTCTACGTTCACGAGAGAGACGGTTGCGCGTTGAGTGTTCTGACACAGAAGTTTGGTGATAAACAACGCCCTTGTGCGTATTTCTCATCAACATTAGATCCGGTAGCCAGAGCGTTGCCTAGTTGTTTGAGAGCTACAGCGGCAGCTGCGGCTTCCATTCGACAATCTGCTGGTTTGGTGATGAACAACATGCTAGTGGTCATGGTTCCTCATGCAGTGGATACACTCATGAACCGAACGAAGACACAACACCTTACCAGTGCGAGACTATCTGGTTACGAGCTGACATTACTAGCGAGTCATATTCAGATCAAAAGATGTAATGTATTGAATCCAGCAACACTGTTGCCGACTGATCAAGAGTCGAGTGATTCCGAGCCACATGATTGCTGTTTTAAAACGGAGGAAGAGACAAAAGGACGTATTGACTTGAAGGATACTCCGTTATCCGATCCAGATGGTACGCTGTATGTGGACGGGTCATGTTTTAAATTGGAGAATGGTGATGTGACTGCTGCTTACGCAGTAACGACTTTGAAGACGATTGTGGAGACTGCAAGAGTGAGTCAGAATTCTGCCCAAGCTGCAGAATTAATAGCTCTAACGAGAGCGTGTGTTGTAGCTAAGGGAAAGAGAGTGAATGTGTTTACAGACAGTCAGTACGCATTTGGCGTGGCCCATAGTTTTGGCCGTTTATGGAGAGAAAGAGGTTTCATTACGTCCCATGGGACCAAGATCCAACATGGTCAGCTAGTTAACGACTTGTTGGAATCTCTAACCTTGCCGACTGAAGTTGCGATTGTAAAGTGCAGTGCTCATAAAGCAATCACGGATGATGTTGGTCGCGGGAATGCTTTTGCTGATGAAATTGCTAAACAGACAGCTAGAGACACGATGAGCAGAATGTATGTTGCTACGTCTGCAAGATGGATTGCTGAGTCTGGAATGTGTGAGGATACTATGGAAAGTGTGAAAGAGATTCAGAAAGAAGCAACTGAGGAAGAGAAACGTGTATGGAGAGAAAGTACGGGCAAGTTGGACTCGAATGGATGTTGGATTGATTTGACAGAACAGCAGCGTTGGATGTTGCCTGATGCGTATGTGCTTGCAGTAGTGACGATGGCGCATGGAGTAGCGCATATAAGTTCTAAAGGAATCTGTAAGATGTTGGCTCCGGTCTGGAAAAATGAGGGAATCAGTAAGTGTGCAGAGAGAGTGGTGAAAAATTGCATGGTGTGCTTGATGCATAATCCTGGCAAGGGAACTCCAACTCCAGCTGGTCATTTCGCTCCTCCTTCCTGCCCTTTTGAAGTGATTCAATTAGACTTTATTCACATGGACCGCTGTAATAATTTAAAATATGTCCTAGTGGTGGTTTGTGCTTTTTCCAGGTGGATAGAAGCATACCCACTAAAGGACAACACTGCCCTATCAACTGCCAAAATTCTTCTCAAGGAATATTTCCCTAGATACGGAATGCCACGGATTGTATGGTCAGATAACGGAAGTGAGTTTATAGGGAAAGTTATGCAGAGTGTGTGTGCCGGCCTAGGGCTGAAACAAAAGTTCCACAGTGCGAACCATCCCCAGTCTGCTGGTTTAGTGGAGGGTTACAATGGCACCCTCAAGCTGAAAATAGCTAAAATACAAGCATCCACAGGTTTAGCCTGGCCAGACGCACTTCCTTTGGCCTTGTTATCAACGAGAGCAACTGTACATTCTAGAGTGGGGCTTAGCCCCTATGAAATCGTTTTTGGCCGTCCGGCAAATATTTGGGGTGTGCCGAGGCCTAAAAAGTTTTGTTCTCTAGAATATCCTATGTTGATAGACTACCTTTACGACTTGACTGCTAAATTGAGTCTTATTCATCAACAGGTTTTCGATGCTTTGCCAAAGCCTCCGGAGAGTCCAGGGCATGAGCTGAAACCGGGAGACCTCGTCGTCATCAAAAACTTCGCGAGGACGAAGAACCTTCAGCCGAGATTTGTTGGGCCCTTCCAAATCCTGCTCGCAACGAGAACAGCAGTTCGTGTGGCCGGACGCAAGCACTGGGTGCACGCGTCACATGTAAAGCGTGTACCCTTGCCACTTCCTTATGACGACTGGGTGAAGAAGGGAATTGGTTCCTCCGAATTCGAAAGTACACCGAAGTTCATCCCTTTCAGCGATGCCGAATTGATCTCTGACTCTCCTTCTAAAAAACCTCCTTTGAACACTGCACATTTGTCACCTGCATCAGAAAAGACTCTGTCATCTGCGAACCTGAACACTGCAACAGCTACCAGTGAAACGCTTTTTGCCGATCAGACAGTACCTGCGAAGCAGAGATATAACTTACGAAACCGTAATATGGACAAATAAAGCAGGCAACTGCATAATGTGATGTTTTGAAATATTGAACTTTTGCCCTCAGCCAGGAAGTTTGCTATTGTTTTATTGTTTTAAAAATTGCCTTGCCGTCTGGGTAGCCGTAGGGTCGTGGCTGTGTGCCTAGTTGAATCTGCGGGGGTCTGACACAAGGTCGATCTTTCTGTTGGTTCTGGGAACTCCCAGGGCTGATAGAGGCATTTTCATCTACGTACACATCATCAGTGGTCGCGAGCGGATTGTAGAAGATGGAGCTTCCTGCGCTGCAACGAGAAAATGTGATTTATGTTCGCAGAAACAGACTTTATAGAATTCTTCATAGCAAATGCTTTTTGATGCAATGTGCCATTACATTCTTGATTATTTTAGCAACATTGGTGGGTGGAATCGTCTTTAGTATAAATTTGATTTTTGTGCCAGTTACTACAGTACCTCCCCTTGATCCTGCTATTTCTACTGTTTCTTCTATACACTCTTTTCACTCGTTTCCCGAACATGAGCAAGCCCGACGCTCAGAATTCATTAACAACACTTTTGTACAGCTCTTACACCAACACCAACTGGTAGTTAACACTACAGACTGCTGGGTGTGTGGCTTGATACCCCACACTATGGATAAAGGTATTCCCTATCTGGTTTTGCCTTTCAGCTACAATGGATCATTTCAGGCCCTTCAAACCATCTTTGCTTATGCCCTTGAAACCTATCCTCCACGTCCACCACGTTCCACTAAATATAACTCTGCCAACAAAGCCTTAGTCCAGGGAATTATTGACATGGTCAAGGACGTCAATAATACTCCATCATACCCTAGAGACGAATTGCGAGTATATTTAAGTTGGAATACTTCAGAGTATCGCCTTAGTTTAGGAGAAAGCAAGCGTAAAAGCTCAACTCCAATCTCGGTCGTACCTCACCGAGGTCAGGTCTGTTTGCAAGGTAATGGGAGAAATCCGAGAGCTCAGCTAGGGAGGAGTGAGTGCGTAGAGACTTATGTGTTTCCGGCTAACTCTTCCCCTGCCTTTCTCACTGCTAGGGGTACCTACTTCATCTGTCGAGACAGAGCTTATACATGGTTGCCTGCCGACTTTTCAGGATCATGTTATATTGCTCGATTGTTGCCTCCGACATACACTGCTTCATCTGATTACCACAAAACCAGAGTAGCGAGAGGTGTCTTCAGCAAGGAAGATACCGCTGGTCAGGAAGCTGGAGACTTCTTCAAAGGTTTCCTTCCGTTCTGGGGGCCTATGGCCAATAGTAGAAATATACGTCAGCTAACACGGGTAGTTGAATCTACTATTACTGAAACTGCTGGTGCCCTTAGCAATCTGACAGCTGAGCTTCAGGCGGATAGACTCATGACGTTGCAGAATCGTATGGTTCTAGACGTTATACTTGCAGATCGAGGTGGGGTATGCAGAATGATCCAATCGAGCTGCTGTGTCTTTATTCCTAATAATGCTCCAACAGTCTATGAGGCGATCTCTAAGCTACACAAGATTTCCGACTCTATTCACGTAGATAAGGGAAACTGGTCTTTTATGGAGTGGGTTTGGACTCTGATCTCAGCGTGGGGATGGAAGGTTCTAATGGTCATTGGTGTCATCTTAGTATTCCTATTCTCATGCTGCCTGATTATCCAGTGTGGTCCTGCTCTGTGTAGTCTTTGTGCTGCAACTTGTCTCAGAAAACCACCTGCGTTTGGAGAAAAGGCACGAGAAAGGATGATGATACAACAGCATGTCACTGACCTGATGAGCATAGAATTGGATTCTGACATAGATTGAGTAATTGCCTATGTAAGGGCAAAAGGAGGGTCTGAGGTTCCGTGACGATTTGCACCCGTGTTTTCAAATTTGTCGGAAATACATAATATTGGTATCAGCGAACCGCAAATGATCCATTTAGCATACCCTAGTGTTTTCGCTATGCTACGAGCAAGAGCACTCCTTTTATGAACACATTTCTGATCTACCCACGGCATCCATCTTAGATCATGGCAGCCATTTTGTGTTTCTTGCCCTCACATACGCAATAACCTCTGATCACTTCATTTCGATTAAGGACACGTAGCCTTAGCCGGAGATTCACCTCTTTCATGACACGTGCACCTTAAACCAGATCATGCTGTAGCTGCATGGCTCGACAAAGGCTGCCTCCTCTGCCCGAGGCCAGTCCTGCTAAACTGGTCTTCGTGTCCATTGTCCTGATCACGATTAAGCGGCCGAAACCGGTAGCCTTGCCCATTTACAACCCACAAGCATCTCTTATCCCGCTTTCCTATCTTCCACACCTGGCTCCGTTCCTTTCTTTCTGAATCTTTATTAGGGGGAGGTAACGAAATTTACGATGAGGCGGTCCGGCTCTTGAATGCAATATTGACAAGGGATTGTGATGAACTAGTGGGAACCCCTCTTCGTAGATGTTTCGTATCAGATTTTATCAACGGTTCCTGTGTACGCCAAATATTTATTGTTTATGACACAAAGGTTTTGGGAATGTACCAACATGTGAAGAATTCGTCTGAAGGCCAAAATTTAGTATATAAGGAGCAAACCCACTTTGTACAATTTGAACAGGCTCCTAGGTACTGCCCATGCGTAGTTTCTGTGACTTCTGTGTCCCTGCAGTAATAAACCTTTGGTCTTTGACGCCACCATCGAGAAGCCCGTGTTTCTGTTCATTTGTGCACCAAGGCAGGTGGAACTCCGGGGTCTTTGGGTGTTGTTCCCTGACACCTCTGGACGGAACCAAAAAGTCCAGAACTCCAAGGACCTGGGTAAGTGTCAATTGAACAATAATGGTTCTGTCGGGTAGAAAGTCCGTAAATTAGAACAGCTCAAAGTGCAGTTGAAAAAGTTTGGAGCAACCTCTAGAACACGCCTCTTAGGATACAACTTCAATACTTAAGGACAGAGGTAGAGAGCTTTAGTGTTGTTACTTTTATCAGAATTAAGTCATTCATTTATATTCACAGTAAACTATTGGTCTGTCAAAACGAAATATTTACAAGGATGCAAAAGTGAAAAGAGTGACAATAGTGCTCAGTGCTCCAATGGTGTACGAAATATACAGTGAGGTCATTGTTGTCTATGTACAAGTCGGAGGTAGGCCAGATAATGCTTTCATTCCAGAGGTTCATATCTTGCGTTGTATGGAATCCCGGAAGTACAGGACCTAAAGTTGGCGTCCATCTCAGTCCCCCCCTTTTAGTCGAGAAACTTAGCACAGATCAACACAACACAACACAAATGAGCTTGAAGAAAAAATAACCACCCTCCAACCCATCTCCCCGGAAGGTCTCTCAACGGAAGAACTCACATCCCATTACAATGTTACCATGTCCTTCATCCTAGATGAACTTGCTCCCTTTAAAATGAAAAAACCCAGGAACATACCCTCCAGAGCCTGGTTTAACAAGGCCATAAATGAGGAAAGAAGGCAACTCGGAGAAAGAATCCCTCCTCCAGTCGTTTCGATGAGCTCAGAACAGCAAGAAGAAAGTACAATCAACATATCAACAATCAAAAATCTAACCTTTTCTGCACTGCACTAGACAAGGCAAAAAACAGACCAAGAGAACTCTTTGACATCATCAAAAAACAAACGTCAAAGCCAGCGACATCCCTCGTCCAGCCTTCTAAAGCCCTATGTGACAACTTCGCCAACTTCTTCAACGAAAAAATCACCTTTATCGAACTCTCACTGGACACTAACCTCCATCCCCCCGACAAAGACTGCTCCACAGAAATTGATACTCCCACAAGAAGGCCACCAACAACACCCTGGTCCTCCTTCGTCCCCATCACAGAATCCGAGATCCTCAACTTAATCTCAGCCTCCAAGCCTTCATACCACAACCTTGACCCCATTCCCTCCCAAATGGTCAAGGAGCTGAAACTCACCCTGGCGCCACTGTGGTGCGAGATCATAAACAGTTCCCTAAAAACTGGCATCATACCAGACTGCCTCTAAGTCGGTCAAGTCACTCCACTCCTGAAGAAACCTGGCATAGACTCAATCGACCTGAATAATTTCAGACCTGTCTCCAACCTCCCCTTCCTTGCCAAAATCCTTGAAAAATGCGTCCTCCGTCAACTGCACACTCATATTGAAAATATCAATCTGCTAGACCAGCACCAATCAGGCTTTAGAAAAGGCTACAGCACTGAAACTGCAATCCTCAACATCATGGACGACATCTTCAACTCCCTCAACTCAGACCACTGCTGTATACTCATCCTCCTAGACTTGTCAGCAGCCTTTGACACTGTAGACCACAGTCTTCTCATCAAAGCCCTCAAAGAGCGGGTAGGTCCAGACGAAGGGGTTCTCAAATGGTTTTCCTCCTTCCAAAACCGCTCCCAAAGAGTTAAAATCAAATCCTTTTGGTCTGAACTTCTCCCCGTGAACAGAGGTGTACCTCAAGGATCCATTCTCTCCCCTCAACTGTTCAGCATATATATGGAACCTCTTACCGCCATTCTGAAAAAAGCAAACATCCCTTTTCATCTATATGCTGATGACACCCAAATCTACTTAGAAACCTCCTCCTTTAACGACATCTGAAGACTCAACAATACTCTCAGAGAAGTCCAAGAATGGCTTACAACGAACCACCTCAAACTCAATCAAGGAAAAACAGAGATCCTCCTCATCTTCAACAAGGAAGAAAACCCTCAAATCGTTGAGTGGTTGAAAGCTATGGATGCCCTCAATGGAAACCTCACCCTGGCAACCTCGGTCAAATCACTGGGAATCATCTTGGATCACAAACTATCCATGAACAATCACATCAAGAACTCCGCCAAGAACGCTTTCCTCAATCTGAAACTCCTCAACAAAATCAAACCCCACATCCCTCCTACGGTCCTCAAATTAGCCACCCAATTACTTGTGTTGTCCAGACTGGACTACATGAACGCAATCCTCTCCGGTTCAGCTCGCTCCCACTTAGCTCCTCTCAAAACCACCCTCAATGCAGCAGCCAGAATGGTCTCCGGAATAAAAAAAATGTGACCACATATCTCCCGCACTCAGAGATCTAAAATGGCTCCCAGTGGATATGCGAGCCAGCTTCAGAACGGCCTGCCTCACACACAAAGCCCTGCACACAGGGAAACCAGAATACCTTGCCTCCAAACTCAAGAAAGCCGGTCAAGCTAGAAACCTCAGAAGTTCCAATTCCCTCTTACTCATTCCCCTGAAAACATGGAAACAAAAGACTGCAGCCCGATCTTTTGCAGGAAACACTCCGCAAATCTGGAACACCATCCCAGTCGACATCAGAACCACCCCCTCCTTTCCAAAATTCAAATGCCTCCTAAAAACACTCTACCTCAACTGCGCCTTCCCAAACGCAATCACGTGACACACTCGCCCCCTCCAGGTAGTCACCTGACATCGCGCTCTCACCGGGTAGCCTCAGACTGCGCTCAACCCCTTCCTACCCCTTGCACTGTCCCGGAACTCACATCCACAGGGTCTGCTCTGCGAAGAGAAAAGTAGAGCACAAGACTTCCCGCCTCGAGACTTCAAGACTATCTATTGACCCCCCTACCTGGACCTCTCTACCTCTTCGACACACCTTTGACACTCAGCAGAACTGTAAACTTGAACTCTCCTATATTTTGCCATCCCTGTCACTGTTTTGTATTTTACCTCCTCTTCTTCATGTTGTAAAGCGCTCCGATACCCTTGGGTCTGGCTAGCGCTATAGAAAACCTCTAAATAATAAAAATGGGTGACTTTTAGAAAGAATTTTAAACTTTTATGGACATTGGTGTTAGAGGGCGCCGCTGCATGTCTTCAGTGTGTGGAGATCAGTATCAACATTGTTTGATTATGTGTTTCATGAATTTAAGACACAGGGCTCACTCTCTTTTTTTTGGGTTATTAGCTTCCTTTTCAGGACAAACATAGAGCTATGAGTTTTTGCATTGCATTTTTGGAAAAATGGCAGCACCTCAGCTAGGACAACCTCTGGTGTGTCTCCATGGGCTTATCAGTAGATCCCTCGCATTGCAAAGTGGACTTTCAGTAGGTTTCACAGATTCCTGATCCATTTTTTATAAGGTGGGCCTTTCTTTTCGAATCCTGTCTGGAAATATATGCTTTTCAAACTGCAAAAAGCCATTTATTATAATCGCAACACCTCTGCTTTTCGAGCCAGCCAATGTACTTTGGGTCTATAGTGCAGATTTAATGGCCTTTCGGCGGTGACACATTTTGGCAGATGATAGAACTAAGGCACATGGAAAAACAAATTTGTCTAGGGTTACCAAGTTTAATCGAGTGGTAATCCAGGATTCAACTCAAAGTTTGCAGGTGGGAAGTTATGCAGCATTGCAACAAGGTTTAATCTAAACCACTAATCTTTGCATGGTAATGCCTGTACACATCTCTAGAAAAATATACACAATAGCATTTAATACCTCCTCTGGAGGAGAGAGAAGTAGTTTCACAGGGTAAGATCAAGTGACAGAAGATATTTCTATATCTTTCTATAAACAAAACTCCACTCTTGCATCTGACACTCTGAGACACACTTTCCTCTCCACTTCAATTATCCTATCCTCTGTTAGCCTTACCTCAATAAAGCATACCTCTACAATAACCACAATTCAGAAGGAGAGCATATTTCCTCTCTGTTTAGTCTCTTTTTACCTGATAACTCTCTTTTGAGAATGAACAAGGTAAAGGAAAGAAAAGCCACTCATTAATTATGGCCTCAACTCAGAGCTTTAATAATCTTCCACGGCCAAGTTACTTCTCCAGGTAAAATAAAGAGAGTGAGTCTCAGATGGCAAACATGACAAAGAATACAAGAAGCTTGCTAGAAAAAACCCTTGTTAAATAACATTAAGGCTCTGCTGGCAGAGATGTAATCTTTCTCTTCTGACCTTAAGAGAATCTACATTGCCTTGCACATTTAACCCCTTCGCTGCTCATGACGAGCTCAGCTCGTCATGAGGCACAGTTGAGCTGTGCTTATGACGAGCTGAGCTCGTCATGAATAAAGGTAACTCTGTGAATCCAGCACCGGGGGGGGAAAACCTCTAGCAGCCAAGGTGTTAAGGATGCAATTAAAAGAAAACCCAATCTTGAGAGTGCTGCTCTCGAAAAGGCTCAGTTTAGATCTGGAAGTAACATAGAATTCCACTCCAGAAGATATGTCACCTTTCCAAGCAAAGAAAGATATCAAGGACTTTCTTTACCCCTTCTAACTCCAGCGATTACAATACGATACACATGATCATCAACACCACCCAAATGATGTGTCTAAATAAGGACAGCCAAGGTGGGCACTGGGAAAACCTAATTAACAATAAAGACTACACCAACTGCTTTTTATGAATCCTCTCAAATTCCCCTAAAATAAATACTACGTAAGTGCAGACCATATTCCAAGCACTGCCTGGGGTCTGCAGATATGATCACCTCAAAAAATCTTGCTCTACTTTTTCAAACTGATGCATATCACAGCCAATCATGAACCCACTCCAGACTTCAGAGACATCAGACACAATAGAGGTTGAAAAAAAGCAGTGAAGTAGTTTAGATACTCAGAGAAACATGGTCTCAACATGCCTGCAACTAGATGTTATTTTATCGCCATTTGTATAGCGCAACAGCTGCCCCAGCAAAGGGGCGTCCCAGCACTGTGAGCAGAGAACTAACAACTAGATCAATATCTAGTGTTCCAAACATTTTAAAGGAAATGAAAACCGGAGACACCACTCTTTATAACCCAAATCAACTACCATTCTCCAGGTGACAATCTAACATTTGAGGAACGAATCATTGAGTTTACCTTTAGAAAGAAAGATCTTTTCAGGCAACAATTACATCCTATGTGACTTCAACCACCCCTGTGGATGAGAGTCTTTTTGGTTGCACACATATCCTCATTTCTGAGTGACAATGTTCTCTCCCGGTTTGCGCATTATCCACACTGGATCTTGTTTTTGCTTCAGTTGAATTGGTTATGGTACATTCTCCAGGTCCCATAGACTGGCTAGACCATTTCTTAATCCCTTTTATCCTTCCCTCCACTAAAACCAATATAGAATGTCTATCTAGAAGGCACAAACACAGGGTCAGAGACATCAAAAGCTATTATCTTATTCAACTGTGGAGTACAGTGTTTCCTCTTCTCTCCCAAAGGTCTCTCCTGATGAAGAAGTCAACATACTCACTGATCAATACAATAGGAATTATTCTGAAATTATGGATAACTTAGCCTCACAAAACAAAAAAAGACTGAAAAGCAAAGGACCTGCACAATGGTTTTACAAATAATTCAAGATCAAAAAGAAATCACAGAGAGCAGTAGAACATATATGATGGAAAGAACTCTGCTCTGAAAACAGTGAAATAACATTCCACTCCGTATTCTATGATTATAATCAACAATTCTGAATATAGCTGTGAAAACATTGCCAACTTATTAGAGGAAAAGTTGAAAAAGATATGGCTCTCTTGCCATATACACCTTTTCCGCCAATCACAACCCCAGACCAAAGCGAAATTCATTTTAACTTTAAACCTTTAAGAAAATCATGTACCATGTGTTCAAACAACTGAGAAATCACACATTTGTAAATTCAGAATATCATTGACAAAATTAGGTCTTCATTGGACTTCTCAAAACCCATTCATGCTTTCCAAATAAAAGACATTAGTCTCTCAGTTTTTAGCAACGTTTTTAGAATGTTGCATGGACATGGTGTTTGAACCATGGACAACAAACTTCTAGATGAATGTCAGTCATGTTTCTGGGCAGAAAGTGGCATGGGGTCCGCTAGTTTTACAAATAGTGGATGATATACTCACTCATATCATAGCCACTGGTGACTTCTGCTTCCCAATCTTCCAGCACTTGTTGATAATACCACCCTCATCAATTTCCTGAAAGAAAGAATGGGTACAAAGGGTACCATGATCAATGTTCTCTCTAAATTCCTTTCTCTATATGGGGCAGTATACGTGCTTCGTGCACTGCAGCTAAGGCTGAGTGAACTAAAGATAAGCAACAACTTAATATACAAGCATGTGCGGTGTGCAAGGATCCAAAATCAGTGGCATAGTAAGGGTGCCATAGGTCTTAATGCAAACCAGTAAAAAAAGAACACCTCCATACACTCACACATACCTCGGGGTTGGTATTAAAAGACACCCATTACTAGGGGGAAGAGGGCTCCTTGCACCCCTGGGTATGGTTGCCGCTGCATCTTGTGGCCTAATCATTCTACCTATAATTCCTCTCTATTTGCTATCCCCCTGCCACTTTTATCTCCTCTTCACACCTTTTCTTATCTCTGCCCACTTCCAATTGATCTCTTAGTGTGTCCTTACTGACGTCCTCCCTTTTTTATTAGATTTTTTTCTCTCTTTGCTCTTCGTTACAATCCCACTGTTCTTTCTCTATTTCCCCTCTGCTCCACTTCTCCCTCACTCTGTCTCCTCTCTTCAATCTATGTCCTACTCTTCTCTCTCCCACAAAGTCTCTCTAATCTCCCTGTTATCGCTCATTCCACCCTTACTCTGTCAAATCTATATCTTGACTATTCATCTCTCTCATCTTGTTCCTTTCCTTGGCTCTGACCTCCTTGTATGCCAGTTTTTGGCCTACCTATCCGCTTTAGGTTGTTTTATCATCTTTTCCTTCTTTCTTTCCTTTCTATGTGTCACTCCCCTTTCTTTCTTTTCCTCTCTCTTTCTTGCTTTTTATCTCACTTCCATGTTTCATCATATCCATTCATGTTTCCTTTTATCTCTACACTCAAAACTCCCCTCTCCTTCACACTCCCAAATCACCTTTCCTCTCCATCTCTCTATTATGTTTGTCCTTCCTACTTTCCTTTCCAGTACCTTTTCTTACTTTCTAATACTAGTTCTCTTCCAATCCAGAACCTGTCTACAGAAATTTGGCATGCTTAATGCCAGACGCAAACCATTTTTCTCTCATGCTTCAGTGGCTCCTTCTCTGTGGCATCTTCAGTGCCTTCTGATTTTGCACAGTAAAGCAACATTTGCGCTACATTGGTCATTTGGTAACCTTATATTAGCTTGCAGTAAAAACACAAATCGTCCTCATAATATTGAAAAGTACCTGTTTAGAGATTTTGATCCAGATTTTTTAACTCTTTGCGCTGAGTTTGCATCACAAAAGTGACAGAAACCCAGCACCTGGTGTAGTGGTTGTATTTACTTCCCAACCAAAATCATGATTTGTGTAGGAAAGTAGCCCACAGTAACGCAAAGTAGCACTATGCACTAAATTGTGCTACTTTGCATTGGGGGCATACCATAGGTGGTACATGGGCATTCCCATGCAACCACCCATGGGGTTTGAGGCAAGTCCCTATATAATAACACTAGCAGCCCGCCCCGGCGTTGCTCGGGGCAGAAGGGGCTGGGGCAGCATCGCAGAAGGAGAGGCGCAGCAGAGCGGCCGTTTTGTTGGTCCTTGCCTCTTCTTCCCAGACTTTGTTTTCCCCGACGTCCCGACTTTGTGGAAAAGGTTTTCTGAGCACTCAGTGTTCATGGCCCCTGCCCGTCGTAGGTCCTGTCCGCTTCTGCCCACGCTTTGTTTCCCCCGAGGTCCCGACTTTGTGGAAAAGGCTTTCTGAGCACTCAGTGTTCATGGCCCCCGCCCGTCGTAGGTCCTGGCCGTTCTGCCCATGCTTTGTTTGCCACAACGTCCCGACTTTGAGGAAAATGCTTTTTGAGCACTCAGTGTTTATGGCCCCCGCCCGTCCCTTGGTGCGCACCCGCGGCTGCTTCACTTACCTCATCCGCCGCTCCACCCCGCGCTGCTGAGTTTACTGCTCCACTGCTCCTCCGCTTCACGCCGCTCCTCACCGCTTGTCCGCTCCTCCCGCCTGTCCGCTGCTCCTCCCCACGCTCATGTCGGCCGCTCTTCCTCTTGCTCCTGAACGCCGCTCCTCCCCGCGCTCCCGATGTCATCACGCACGTCGTGGCCGGCGCTACTTCCAAGGGACTACTTTTTTTTCTTCGTAAATTTTTTCAAGAACGTATATTTTTTATTTTTATATAGCATATGTCCTTCTGCTTGCCCTGACGTTTTCAAAGATGTCTTGGGTGTTTGGATTGGTGGTGTACTTTTCGAGTTTACCTGGCTCAAAGGACACAGAAAGGGACCATCTCAGAGGGAAAACCAGGACGGGTTCCCCAGCGGTCTACAGCGCCAGGACACTCAGTTAGAGTAACAGTGCGCTTTACAAGTACCCCACATTACAAGTACCCCACAGTTCTCTCTTTATAATATTAGTATAGATTTATAGACGTGGAATTGAGCCAAAAAATGATGTCCCCTCAAGGCAGGTGTAACAGTGGAGTAACTTTTAAAAGTCTCCATATTTTCCAAACTTTGCAAGTGTGATGAACTGTACAGCACACATAAAGTGAGAGATATCTTAATAGATATTTTTTTTAAATTAAAAGACCCCATTCTAGTACAAAACCTATGCTTGACAGAATGCTCATGTCCTTGTTCTAAGGTCAGGGACTGGAATGATATGATTTTGCGTCCTTGGCCTTTTCTGCATGAGTATGGATTTGCAACATGTGCCACATAATCCATCATCTGTATAATTTGCAGATTTTAATACCCCCAAATTGCTTCTAGCTTGAATGGAAAAAAAGTTACTAAAACCGGTTCTACAAGTATTGCTGTGATGTGGAAGACCCTTTGCAAAAGTTGACTAGGCACTTTTCTGTTGCTTATTGTTGTATTTGGGTGTTAAATTGGTACTAAAGAGGTGAAACATTTGCCCAGTTAGTGTTAGCATGTGTGAAATGTCAAAATAATAAAGTAATACTATCATAAAAATGCGCAGTATTACGCTGCATAACTTGCCTTTTCTTGCTGCATAATTCAACCCTGATGCATAATTTGGTCCTTTCCTGATGCACAATTCTAATGGTCTGTACCATGGCAGAAGGTAAAGGTGGGCAAGCCAACAAATTAACATGGACAGCTGAGCCAATACTCTGCTCTGGCTCTTAAGAAACCATACACTAGCCAAGCCTTGAAAATATGTGGCATGTCAATCATGCAGCACAGATTATGCACAGATTATGTTAGAGACTATAGTAGGTCTTCGGTAGCACCTCATCTTGGTACATCAGATAATGTGCAAATATTTATTAAACGTTAACTGAGAATCGTTTCTGCTCCCCCACCACTTCCCCCCAAAAGAAAATGCTATTATGAACTAAAAGGCAAGTCAGGGGCCATATGAACCCATATTTAGCCTATGTTAAGATTGTAGGTGGAGCCACATTGCTTTGTACAGTGCAGAGCCTGAATTCATATATTTGAAGGTGACATCTTTGTGATGATGAATAAAAAGGAGGATCGGTTTAAAAGTATTTACCTATTCTTTAAGAAGAAAAGTTAATGTTTTTTTTACAGTTTTTTGAGCAACCTCCACTGGTAAGTATTGGAGTTCTTCACCTGAGCATCCACACTGGAACCTGTTTTCAGGGCCAGCTTTAGTGCTGGAGGTTCCCAGTTTGACACTGTTTGTTGCAGCCTCCCAATGACCACCTTAGTCACAGATTCCCTCACTACCACCTTTTAATGGTGCCCCTCAAGTCTCCATAAACACCATCACTCTGATACATTTATTAGGTCTACAGCGCCACTCATACCAGTGAAGGGCGTCAGAGCATTCTACATCACACACACATTATACAGCTTCAATCAATCATGCATGTGTAAATCAGTGTATAGGAAATGTTACATAAGAACAAGGATTACAAGGTGTAACAGTTTCAAGTCATCCATACTGGAAGGCAGCAACATTTAAGAGTGCTTGGTGTAGAGAAGTGCATTCTCAGGATTTAAAACATAACACCATGGTTGGGGGGTTCTCTTTAATAATAACAATTGTTTTTGACTCACAACCCCACACCCAGACCTCGGCTCCCCCAGGCCCCCGGCCCTCACTCATAAAACCCTGGTTGGAGTCACGAACAGACAGACCCAGAAGAACTAATCCCAACCTCTCCCCCCAGGAAGCGACCACACTCGCCTCATCATATGATCACCCCACCATCCCCTACCACAAGCTTGCTCCCCACCCTCGGATAACGAATCCGCCCACCTTATCTCAAACTCCGACTCTGATATCTTCACCCAAATCCGTAATCCAAGGTATTATGGGAATGGACTGGGACCCTCCCCACCGTAAAGCCCCCAGACCTCCTGAGCACCTATCCTCTATACCCAGGGCCCCCCTGACACTCAGAAGCCTAAAGAAGAACCGCCCATTAACTGCATGCTCATCAACAGCAGATCCACTTCCAAACACGCTACGGAAATAGCAGAAGCCATCCTCTCACATGACCTTGATGTAGCTTTCATCATGGAAACCTGCCTGAACACCTTGTCTTACCCCAGCATGGATATGCTGGTGCCACCGGGTTTCTCAATCATCCACAAAGACAGACCTGAGCACATAGGGGATGGCGTAGCAATCATTCACAAAAGTGACCTCTCCATTTCAGAAAATACCTCATGCCTTTATAATTCCTTCGAATGCCTATCAGTCAGCATCAAATCGCGTACCAATAGCTCACTACACTGCCAACTCCTGTACTTCCCACCTGGTAACCACAATGAATTTGGAACACAGCTCTCGGACTTGATCACCCAATGCGCTCTCAGCAATTATAACAGCATAATTCTGGGTGACCTCAACTTAAGATGGAATGAAACAAAAAACCAGCTCATCCAATCTCTGAACAGCCTCCTATTAGACAACGGTATGTTCCAACACTGCCTAGAAGAAATACACCACAGAGGAGCGATCCTAGATGCAATCATCTCGGACAAGAAATCAATCACTATTGACTTCATCATTCCTGTTGACTGGTCCGATCACCACATTATTATTTTTCATATCAACCAACGGGCCCTATCCAAACCCCTCACTCTGGTTCCTCCAAAATGGGCCAGGAACACATCCTGAGTCCCTCGAGACAAACTAGAAGAAGGGCTAAGCACTCTCCTCCCAATCGAAGCGGAGCACCTCTCAACCTCCGAACTTACCTCACTCTACCACTCTAACCTGATGCTCACCTTGGACTGGCTGGCGCCCCTGAAATTAAAAAAACCCAGAAACACCCCCTCTAGGTCCTGGTTCACCACTGACATCAATGAGGAAAGAAGACACCTTAGAACCGTAGAAAGAGCTTGGAGGAATAATCCCTCCTCCCTCCATCGTGATCAACTCACGGCAGCACGCAGAAACTACAATAAGCACATCAAGAACAAAAAGACATCTTTCTTCTGCGCTGCCCTAGACAACGCTGAAACGGCCCCAATGAACTCTAACATCCAACATGGCTGCGTCAAAAATGCTCTGTGACAACTTTGCTAGCTTTTTCATCGAAAAAATCACTAAAATAGATCTAGCTCTCAGCACCGACCCCTCCTCCCTCATGGGGACTTCGACACTAGCATCAATAAGCAACTCCCAAGTGAGCACTCCTACACTTTGGTCCTCCTTCCGCCCCATCCAGGAAGATGAGATTATCAAGCTGATAGCCGCAGCTAAACCCTCATCCCACTCCCTAGATCAGCTACCCTCGAACCTGATGAAAGACCTGAAGATTACCCTAGCCCCAATCTGGTGCAAGATAATCAACAGTTCGCTGAGCACGGAACTCATTCCTGACTGCCTCAAAGTGGGTCAAGTCACCCCATTACTAAAAAAAACAAGTCTGGACATTGAGGACATGAACAACTTCAGACCGGTTTCAAACCTTCCGCTTCTCTCCAAAATTCTTGAAAGATGTGTTCGCCCTCAGTTAACCCAACACCTAGAGAACAGCAAACTTCTAGACCCACACCAATCTGGATTCAGAAAGGGATGCAGCACCGAAACTGCAATCTTAAATGTCCTAGTCGATCTTCACATGTCTCTTGACTCTGACCAATGCAGCCTTCTCATCCTACTTGACCTATCGACCGCGTTCAATACATTTGACCACACCCTGCTCTTCAAAGTCCTCCAAGAGCGAGCTGGCATTGAAAGGACGGTACTAAAATGGTTCTCATCCTCCTTTCACAACCGCACACAAAGAATAAAAATCAGCAACTTCGAGTCCGACCCCGACCTGTCAGTAGAGGAGTCCCACAAGGGTCAGTACTCTCTTCACAACTCTTCAACGTCTACATGGAACCCCTCACCACACTTCTAAGGAAGTCCAACATCCCCTTCCACCTCTACGCGGACGATACACAACTCTACCTGGAAACCACCTCGATCGGAGACATCCACAGACTGAATGTCACGCTCAAAGAGGTCCAACAGTGGCTCTCAATGAACCACCTCAAACTCAACCAAGAGAAAACAGAAATTCTCCTCATCTCGAATAGAGACAAAAACACTTAAATCGAGGAATGACTCAAAGCCTTAGATGCCTTCAATGGGGCTCTTGTCCCAACAAACTCTGTGAAATCCCTAGGGATTATCCTCGACCCCAAGCTGGACATGAAAAAACACATCTCAAAAGCAGCAAAATGCGCGTTCCTAAATCTGAAGCTACTGTACAGAATAAAACCCTTCCTCCCTCCAAAAGATCTCAAACAGGCCCCACAGGCGTTGGTGCTTTCCAGAATTGATTATGGCATCGCAACTTTGACCGGATCAGCAAAATCTCATTTAGGTCCCCTGACCACTACCCTCAATGCCGCAGCAAGAATGGTCACAGGAACGAAAAAGTTTGAGCACATCTCTCCGGCACTGAGGGAACTGAAGTGGCTTCCTATTGATCAATGAGCCAGCTTTCGCACAGCCTTTCTCACGCACAAAGCCTTGCACACAGGCAAACCTGAATATCTGGCCACCAAACTCAAAAGAGCCGGTCAGTCCAGGAACCTCAGAAGCTCCAACACGCTTCTACTCATCCCACTGAGAGCTCAGAAACTCAAAACCGGAAATAAATCCTTTGCGGGTTATGCGCCCAAAATTTGGAACTCCATCCCACCCCACATCAGAATGACCACCTCCTTCCCGAAATTCAAGACACTTCTCAAAGCCCTCTTCCTAGAATGCTCTCGACTCTAAAGGGCAACCCAAAAAGGACTTGAGGAAGGTTTACTATCGAAATCCCTCCAACTGGAGACATGTTCCGCAACTGTTTATATATTGTCTCTGAGTTGGTATACTGAAGATGTTTTTGTTTTTGTTCTCTTCTCTGCTCTCGTTTTCCGCCAAAACTTGTCTGCTCATAATTTGTACATGCTGTGAAGCACTCTGATACCCTCGGGTCCAGCTAGCGCTATACAAAACTTCAATAAATAAATAAATAAATAACATTTTCTACCCAAACAAATCCTTTTTGCAACATTAGGATAATGAAAGACTAGGGAAACAATCATAATGCTCTAATATATACCTTGCAGTTTGCATGCAGCTCTTTGATAAGTTAATATCTTGCGGTTCTATTTTTGGATTTTAACTTATAAACTGCAAGAAGCTAAAGAATCTCCTTAACAAAAGCAGTAACCCAAAGAGCTATCCTCATAACTACAGTTTTGTGATTTTCATGGTAAACGTCCTTTGCATCAGGTATATTATCCCATTAACCCTCTGCGCTACCTTATGATGAGTCAAAACTTCCACTAGACAAAACTCCAATCTCACTCCATGAAGAACATCAATCACTGGATATATCTTAACATTTTTATTGTGGCCTGAAAATTGCTGGTGGCCAGGAACGAGGCAGCAGATGCTTTTTAAATTTTAATACACTTGCCCTCGAGCCAGGCCTGTAATGTTCCCCCAGTTCCAATGTCAGAAGCACTGGACGTAATGCCACATCCACACCCTCTCATTGCAGTGTGAAACATATTCACATATGTTTTGTTTCACACTGCCTGCTAGGAGCCTCTTGGAACACTGGAGGCAGCCCCTTTGTCATTTAATGATGTACTGGTCCTCCTGGTGCGCCGCCTGCCTTGAAAAGGGATGTTTTCATTCGTCCCTTTTGTAATGCATTTTGTTTCTCAAGGGGAGAGCGCGCTCCCACTGAGTGTCTGGGCGCTGTAAGAAGCATGGCTGTGCGCGCATGCATAGCCTATAGGGAACATAGATCATGATTCATTGGTTCACCTTGTACATTGAAACAAATAATAATGCATTAAAGTGGCAATCTTCCACTCAAACATTCGCCTTCTCTAATGTGGGGCCCCACAAGGCACTTTTGAAAGTATGCTGATGATACTCAGTGTTAGAATCGGTGGTCTCTGGTTGGCACAGGTATGCACTTGTGGCAAACAGGAACCCTCTCCTCTAGTCAGGGTAAGAGAACTACTCCTTTAGGAATAACCCTTGCTCACCCTCTAGGTAGTGTGGCGCAAGCAGACAAGGCTAATCTTCAGGGCGATAGTTAGTTAAGCATTTATGATCACATACAGGAAACCCACTGACCCTCCACAGACGGACACCAGTTGTAGGATTGTATCAAAAATACGTAGACTTTATGTAAAAATACTTCATATGCAGAATTATCACAAGACCATATAACGTTTAGCGATTGAAGGCCACCAGATTTAAATAGGCGATTGTTCTTAAGTGTTCTTGGTTAGCAAGGTACGATGACAGGGAAAACAAACGTTGCGGACCCTGGATCCGATGCAAACTCGGGATAGAGTTCAAGTGTACCTTGCGATGAGTGTCCGAGGCGTTTCAGGCGCGGCTACTGGTGAGGGCGGGCCCGGGACGAGGCCAATGATTCTCCAAAGGATCTATCCAGCTATGAGCCCCCTCGAGGTGCGAGGTGGGTGAGCGGGACGGTGTTAAGGGTTGTGGCGATCCGGGGTCTGATGCAGCTCACGGGGCGAGACGCCGTTCAGGCCTGCCGGGCGTACTACTTCTTAGCACACCAGGTCGTACCTGTGGATCTGTGTGGGGCGTCGCGTTCTCGGGCAGACGGGTGCAGCACCGGGCCTTCGGTACCACAGTACGGTAGGCCTTTCTTTTTTTTTTTGTGAACCTTTATTCGTAACACATGTGATTACAGGTATGGGCCTACAACCATCACGGCCGGCCGCTAGACAAAACCAAAACATTGCAAGCAATATGCATAGTTGTGACAGTTCGGAGCCCAGGATAATAAAATAACAGTACATAGTTTGTGAGCGGACACAACAGCTTGAATCAGGATTTGAAAGGTTCATTTTCAAATAAAGAACTACGGAGAAGTGCCGCACTGTCGCAACCAGTCCCGCGATATTGTGCGAATCAGGATATCAGGAACAGTAGCATTACGGGGGGGCATCAGGGGATAAGATATACATAACAGGAGAAGTGGAAGCTCAACCCCATCGTATAACAAGTCTAATCCCCGCCCCTCAACTCCAAACACACCGCAAGGAACCTGGGCGACGGCGCCACTAAAAAGGAAGAAAGACTAAAGGGCCATAGAAACAAATACTAATCTAACACCCATCCCGCAACCCCCCACCCTGCACACCCACAGAAGGTCATGGCCTACCCCCCAGCCGCGTGCCTGTCGCCCTAATAGAACCCGAAATATAGAAAGA
The DNA here is from genome assembly GCF_964263255.1 of Lissotriton vulgaris. Classification (NCBI taxonomy): domain Eukaryota; kingdom Metazoa; phylum Chordata; class Amphibia; order Caudata; family Salamandridae; genus Lissotriton; species Lissotriton vulgaris. Next base: position 967,994,691 of record NC_141693.1, on the reverse strand, counting down.
TAGGGAAAAGGAAGAGAAGAAGAGAAAATAGGCGGAGGAGGGCCCTCATTGCGCCGCCCGGCCCCGCCCTTCACCCCTACACTTCGGAAATCCCAAAAAGGAAACAATACCATAAGGAAGAATAGCAAATCCCGAGCACAAGAACAATGAAATATAGATCGAAGATACCCACTGCACCATCTGTCAGCAATAAAGCAGATAGATTGTAAGCCACCTCATCCCTGACCCTGTCTGGCAGTAGTACCACCCGAAGTCCTCTCGTTAATCAATGTAAAGCACAGTCCTGAGGGTCCAAACAGTATGGATGAGCCCGGACGGGGCGAAGCCACAAAAGAGCATAGTAATCCAAATCTGTCCAAATATAGATAGCAAAGATCAGGCAACAACAACGCCGGGCCCATGAACCTCCCAAAGCTGGCAAATAATAACATCATCCAGGAGAGGAGAGTCAAATAGTCTGGCCACCACCGCAACACAACCAGGCCAGTCCAAGGAGGAAAACAGCGCTCCACCCCCAGCCGCCAGCCGGACATGTGTCCCAAGGATACCTCCATACGAGCAACCAAGACAGTCCGCGTGGGCACGGGAGCCCGGTCTTCAAGTGACCCAAGGTGCCCCGAGGATCCGAAACCTCCTCCATGGACACAGCAGCAAGTCCATCGGCCGACCCCTGGAATAGGACTGTGGCTGCCATAGATGGCGAAACAGCAATGGCGTCCATCCTTGCACCCAGGTCTCGGACATGGCAATCCATGGTCTCGTGCAAAACTGTTAGGGCAGCCAACACGTCCCAGGGTGTGAACTCCTTGGTGCGTTGCGGGCATCCAGGCCCCATCCGTGCAACAGCCGCCCAACCTGGACGTGAACCGCAGAGAGGGGCACCAGCCGCCATCTTAATCCAGTCGGCCCCGTCCCTCTTCACCATATTCAGGGACCAGGCCTTACTGTGAGGGCACCGCGGGATGCGTCCCCAGGGCAAACAAACTGTGGGGCAGGGTCCAGAAAGGAGAGACACCAAAAGGCTAAAGTCCCGCAGGGCCCCGGGAGTCGCCCGCCTATGTCGGGGGCAATCCTTGGCTATTCCCAGGCAACAAAGTTTGGGGAGGGGGCAGGAGTCAAGCGCCCCCTTCGATCCTGCGCCACCACACTGCCCCTCAAGGGTCCCCGACAAGCGGGTCGGGTCTTCACCGCTGGCAGCGGTCCTTCATATCATCGGCCCCCACCGGCAGGCTCCCCGCCGCCATCAACGGCCGTTGGTGCTGCAGCTGCGGCCGAAAGCCCCGCCTAGTCAACGCCCCGGTCTCACCATCGCATGGGCCGCAGAGCAGTCGGGGAGAATTCCCAGGATCGGCGGCACGCAGGAGCTCCGGAAGCAAACGGTAGGTGCTCGTTTTCTTTCCTTTATCAAAGTATGCCTCCGTGGGTCAGGATATTCGGCAGGATAGACGTGTGGGCTCACGGAGCCGAGTGACTATGCGGCCATTTCGAATGCCTGATTGGCTCCTCCTTCCGGTAGGCCTTTCTTGAGGTGCGGCATGGTCTTGGTATGCGGAAGGGCAAAGCGAGACAGTCGGGTACGTTACGACATATGGACCGTCCGAGGCTATCAGATGCGCTCCGTGCAGAGATTATGAGAGGCGCATAGCGTGCTCCGTAACAGGCGAGGTGACAGGAGAGCGGGCGGCCCGGCTCTGAAGCGGAGAGCGACTCAAGCTTGAGCGGGGCTCTCTGCAGCGGGGCGACCAGGCTCCGAGCTATCACGACCTTGGAGGGCAAAGGCACCCGAGTCACAACTCCGGTGAGGGAATAAGAACTAAAGGCCCAACAGCAAACGGGCACAGGCAGAGTAGAACCCAATGGTCCTGGGGTTCCGTTCAGCGGGCAAGCTCGTGATCAAGCCCTTGGAGATAGTTTCAGGCACAAGTCTTCAAAGTCCTCTCTGGTCTTTTCCTCTCCGTCCTCAGCAAGGCACCACTGCAGGTTTCCTTTCCTCAGCTTCTCTTGGTCCTTCTAGTCAGGCAGAGGTTTGTCGTAGTGAAAACTGGATCTAATTTCTTAGGAGCAGAGCTCCTACCTATAAACTCAATTTCTTTTGTCTTGGCAGGCCAGGGGGCCTGAGCCTGGTTCAACCCGGTTTTGGAGTACTCTGTTGACAGGAAGTTGCCGTCTTCTTTCAGGGTGCAGGGCAGGGACATCAGATGCTCCGCAGGAGGTGGAGCCAGTATTGTGGTGGTGGAGCACAACCCTATTCAGAGTCAAGGACTACTCCGCCCACCCATCCTGGTGTAAGCACCCTATTCACCACCTGATAACCCTGACTGTCCCCGGGAATTCCCCAGCCCTGTCACTCACACAAACCCAAACAGCAGATACACACCCTGGCAGAGGCAGGCTGAAATAGTCAGGCGAGCAAATGCTAACTTTCTAAAAGTAGCATTTGCAAACTCAGGATATTAAAATAAACCTTGCTAAAGGAAGTATTTTATTATCTGAGTTCAGGCATACCAAACTCGACGTGCCACCGTGTTCCCTGAGCCGGCCGGGACTATAGCGTGTAATAATTCCAGCATCTCACCTTGTCCTAAGAGAACAGGCAGCCCTTCAATAGTGAAGAACGAAAAAGGGCGGTAATTCACTACTAGGACATGCCACACACATCAGGGCTTGTCCTACCTTACACTTACAATTCACCCGACCCGTAGGCCTACCATAGGGGTGACTGATATAAAGGTTAGGGAAGGTTTAGGGACTGGCAAGTGTGTGCACTTGCGCAGTCAGCGTGACGGTACCAGACCGTACGCAAGGTCTGCGATGGCGGACCCGAGACATCTTTTACGAGCCGCTTCGGTGGGTGGCGCAACCAGCGCTGCAGTCCCACTAGCGGCATTTGTACCTACAAGCCCCGGCACATCTGGTGCACGTTACTGGGGACTGACAGGAAACCAAATAAGACAATCATGGAAATCAATTACGGATACACTTTATATTGGGAGCACTTGCACTGCGGCACGGATTGGCCATGGAGCAGTGCCCTGAGCATCGAACACCAGCAAAAACATCTGAGGCACATCAGCAAAAAGTGGAAGGGAGACTCACGCCAAGGTGCCAGGTCTAACACTCAGCTTTATACGAAAGTGTCCTAATAAAATGAAATTCTGTTTTTTGCCCAGACTCTCTATGGCATAGTGTTCGGAATGTCACATCATCACCTTAAACTCAATCCCATCAAAACTGGATTTGTATTGAATGTTTCTCCCAACAGCAACAACTGCTCAGCAGTACTATAGTACTCAACCACAGTCCAGAGAAACTCAGGGGAAACATCCTTTACAACGCAACTTTTACCACTCAGTGCTTTTAGATCGCAACTTTTACAACGCAAACCATTACAAAGCATTGCGCTGGGGGGCGCTCTAGGATAGGGAATAGATTTAATTTACTATCCAACACCTTCCCTACTATCCACGGGGACTGGAGTTGGAATAGTAAATTAAACTATTCACTATCCAGCACCCCTCAACACTATGCGTTGTAAAGTCATGCGTTGTAAAACTTGCGATGTAAAAGCATGCGATCTTAAAGCATGCGTTGTGATGTCATACATCCGAAACTCAGGCTCTCAAGTAAGAAAAAAATGACAAAACAATCTTTTTCAGGAAGAGCACTAAGGGTTTGGTATTCAATCTCTTCAACAATCGGAACTCTTAATTCTTATGAGAAATTCAAGAAAATAGGGTTGAGAAAAAGTCTGCAAGAGTGAGGTAAAGAGGCAGGGAGTGTTTCGTGTTGGATTAAAGATGCATGAAGTGGAATGAAGATAATGCAGCCTTGCTATTCTAGCTCCAGCCCTGGGGATGCTTGCAACTTTTTGGACCTTATTCTTTTACAAATTAAGCACTGCAACAACACTTCCAATTACAAAGAACTATTCAGTTCCAGTATATACTGTACGTAAAGATCTGACCCTGAATCAATCCAACCCAGGCCATTTTCCTCCTTCATCACCGACATGTAATGCTCAAATTACTTAGCGGTGATTTTCATTACTCTGATTTTTTCATTCGTCCCTTTTGTAATGCATTTTGTTACTTCTTCCAGAACTTACTTAATGTGAGAATGTGGCCGTTCACTGCACTGTTCACCACTCCCCAAAGCTGTTTTCTCTTTCTATTCATAGAAATCCCCTCTCTCCTCACAACACTGTCTGCTTTCTACCAAACCCCTAGCTTAAAATGATGATAAGGAAAAACAGGGTGAGCGGGAGGATATAAGTACTGTGACGAGTAAGGAAGAATCGTAGTTATGAAGATTGCTGGTAAGTAATATGAGCATTATCTCTTCTTCTCCTTTCTCGTCCCTTTCCTTACTGAAAGAGGCATGATAAAGCTAATAATCAACTTCTTCAGATAATGGTACACACCAAAGATTGGCTAAAGCTCAGTTTTCCGTCAAAAACATAAGGCTGTAACAGGTGCAGGTCTCTTTACTGAACCATTAAAAATCCTACAGAAAAGCTGCGAAGATCAACAGCATTTTCATTTGACATGGATCCCATAATATTCTTTCATACAAAAGCTAACTCAGAATCCTGAGCAAGGTGTGATCTATAATGTAAAATAAACATTGAAGGCTGGTCCTATTAGCAGCCTTACAAATCTCTGTAATGGAAATTCCTACCCACTCAGCCTAGGATGCTGCTATCTCTATGGTGAATAAGCACTTATCATCTCTGGAACCTCCTCTCCACATTCCTGGTTAGCAGAGGAGATTACAATTCTTATCCATCTTGCTAGAGAGGAAGAATAAGGTTTATGTCCCATTTGACTGTGTTGAAATAACAAATAAGGTATCAGAGAGTTTATACTCTGCTGATCTGTTAAGAAAGACCTTAACTGCCCTTTCTACAGCCAAGAGAATAATTCATTCTATTCTACTCTGATAGACTTATATAACGAGTAGCTATCCAGAAGCCGGATAGTGCTCAGTCAGCCAATACACAGCTAGCATAACCAGCAGAGCTACCAACCATAGAACCAGGTCTTCGATGCCCTAAAGAAGTAAAGCTCATTGGACTGCTGGCGAAGTTCAAGAGGAAGGGTGTTCCAGAGCTTGGGAGCATTCGGAATAGCTTGTAATGATTGTGTCACGTAATGAGGCAACCCAAGATACAAAACATTGCCATAGTCAAGGCGCGAGATGACAAGGACCTGAACAGCTAATCTTCTGGCTAGGAAGGGGAGTAGATTTAATACCTTCCTTAATTACCTAAAGACACTAAAACGGTTAGTTGCCAGTTTTCTTGCTTGGTGGTCCATGGCGAGACTGGAGTTGAGCCACATCTCAAGGCCCTTTATTGCCACTTTGGGGTTAGGGAGTCCATTCAGGCAGTCAGGGATAAGAGATGGACCTTGCCTTATGAGGTTGTTGCCCAATAACATGACCCTGTCTTGTCTTCATTGAGCTTCAATTTGTAGTTGGCCATCAATTTGGCCACCTCATGAAGACAGAGGACCAAGTTATCATGGTTGGAGCTGGGGTCAGGAGAGATGGGTGCCATCGGCATAAGAAACCAATGACAGCACAAAAAAGCACACAGTTTTGGCCAGAAGAAGAAGATAAAAATTAAAAAGAATGGGACTCATGGAGGACCACAGTTCAAAGGGAAGCTGTGAGAGCACAAAAAATGGCAGAGCACTTGGAATGATTTGTTCCTCAGAAAGGGGGAGAGCCATTTTATAGCACGGCTGATGTCACCCACATCAGCTACCCTTAGGATAAGGGTAGCATGATCTACTGTTTTGAAGGCTGTGCTAAGCTCTAGTAAGATAAGAGTAGCTAACCCTCCTTTGTCCATCAAAGTTCTAAGTTCCTTGCCCGCAGCTAGCAAGGCTGTTACAGTGCTGTGCTGTGGCCTGAACCATATCTGTGAGGGGTGGAGGATTTCGTTAGACTCGAGGAAGATTGTGAGATGCTTATTAACATGCCTCTCCAGCAAGGATCTGTTAGAAATGCAGTTTCTGGTTGGCAGAGCAACCAAGCACCACAAGTAGGAACCATAATTGTAGTCAGGGTAAGTTAGACACACACCATAAATTAACCTATGCTCACCCTCTGATAACTTGGCATATAGCAGGCAGGTTTGACTCAAGAGGCAATATGTAAAATATTTGTGCAACACTTCAAACAGTAACACAGTGAAAACACCAGAAAATGACTCCACATCAGTATAGAGAAATATGATTATGAGTTTATAAATTAAACAAGATCAATTCAACAAAAATCCAATACAAAGGAGTCAAGATATGAATTTTTAAAGATTAAAAGTAAACAATTGTGCTTAGTAGCAATAGGCACTTATGTGATTATCTAGTTGCACTGGACTGGGGCAAGGTCAAGAGTTCAGGCTGACGTCGATGGAGTGTCGGCTGGATAAAAGAACCATGCAAGGCCTGCGTAAACAAAAGAACCTTAATCCTGGTTGCAACAGCAAGATGTGGGGTAGCCGAGCAAGGCACATTGTCGATCCTGCAGTTGAGGTGATGCGTCGATTTCCCCATGGTTCTGTTCCGTGAAATAGCAGGGATGCGTTGATTCTGCCTCACACAGAAGAAGAAGTGTTGGTTCCACTGAAGCAAGCCCCTGGATCCACTTCCGTTTCACCAGGCACAGGAGCAGGGGGTAAGACTTTGATATTCCAGAGTCTTAAAACAGGAAGCAAGCCAGCATGCCCTTGGAGATCATTCAGAGTTCAAGCAAGAGTCCAGTTCTTCCTCAGCAGGAAGCAGGCTGCAGAGCAGCACAGCAGAAAATCAGTTATTGCAGAGCAGCAGTCCAGCAGAGTGACAGTCCTTGTAGCAGCACAGCAGTTCTTCTTCATGGCAGAGTTTCTTAACAGGTCCTGTAGTGTCGGGTCTGGTAGGGTCAGAGACCCAGTACTCATACCCAGTTATGCCTTCGAAATGGAGGTGCCTGCAAAGAAGGACATTGAAGTGAACAGTTGTCCTCTCTCCCAGCTCTGGCTCCAGCTCTGGCTCCAGATCCACTACAAAGGGGGTATGCAGCCCTTTGTGTGGGAACAGGACACTACCCATTCAGGTGTAAGAGCCAGCTCTTCCCTCCCATCCTGCCCAGGATGACCCATTAGGATATGGATAGCCACTCCATCACACCTAGCTTTCCTTTGTTTGCGGAAGTCTAGAGGGAATGTACAATGTCCAGCTGTCTCCCAACCCAGATGTGTATTGAGAAGGGCTGCAGGCACTCAGAGCTAAGAGCAGAGAAATACATACCATCCTTCTAAAAGTGGCATTTCTGAAATAGTTATGATAAATTCTACTTTACCAGTAAAGAGGATTTATCATTACCTTTCCAATGAAATGAAATATGACAGAACTACTCCTTTTCAATAAGGAATTACTGCTTGTAAGTGTATTAAGGAATTCCCAAGGTTAATCTTTGAGAAGAGTAGGCCTCACAGAAGTGAAAAACAAATGTGGGTGTTGTACACTACCAGGAAATGCAAAACTTAAAAGTACATGTCCCGCCTTTTAATTACACAGCACCCTGCCCTATGGGATCCCTAGGGCCTACATTAGGGGGGACCTATATGTAATAAAAAGGGAGTGTAAGGCTCGGCAAAGGGTTTTGAATACCAAGTCGACATGGCAGTGTAAACTGCAAATACAGGCTCTGCAGTGGCAGGCTTAAGACATGTTTTAAAGTGTACTTGTGTGGGTGGCACAATCAGTCCTGAAGGCCCACTAGTAGCATTTAATTTAGAGCCCTGGACACATGCAGTGAACTCTACTAGAGACTTATAGATACATTAAATATGCTAGTTGTGGATATGGCAATCAAATCATGTTTTTAGGGGTGAAACATATGCACTTTATCACTGATTGGCAGTGGTACAGTGCTCAGAGTCCTAAGGTCAACAAAACGTATACAGCAAAATTGGAGGCAAGCAGAGCAAAATGTTTGGGGGGAACCACCCTAAGACCGTCAGGTTTGAACAGGTTCCTCTCTAGCATCCTCTGGAGGTAAATCAAAGAGAATACTTTTCTGATTCCTAAGAAAGTCACTATTAATCTTAGGAAGAAATGTGGGATCCAGTGACTGTTCCATACGATCCTCAAAATCATAAGGAAAGTATGTTGACATACTAGAGTGTCTAACTCACTGAATCACCTAGCTGATTTGATAGCAACAAGAAGACTATGAGAGTAACACACTTCTAAGATGAGAACTCCAGGAGTTTAAACCAACCCTAAGATAGAAGCATAAGAAAGATATAAGGCATAAAGCATTTATTCAGGGCATCCTCAGCCTTCTTGTCCATTGGATCTAATAAAAAAATCCTCTGTGAGAAGGGAAGGTTTGCCCAATAATATTTCAAGAAGGAAGTCCACCACAAAGGACTGAGGCACTTGGCCAAGGGATCACGTCTTCACATGAATCTGGAAGCCAAGACTCTGTCCTGGTAATTCCATTCCCTCATTAACAGATTCTGGATAGCAGGTATAGCAGGCAGCCATGGAGAAAGAAGGCTTCTAGAATGGTCAGAATGGCTCTCCACCAGTGCTAAATTGGTCTTCTTCCATAGATCATTGGAGATTAGAAGACAGTTACGAAATCACTGGCTTAAGATCATCTTTAAAGATGTACATCCCTCTGGGAGCAGAAGGTTTTTTAGAAACAGCCTCCTTTTTTTATCATACTTCAGAGAAGGTTAAGAGGAACAGGAGGATGGGAAGAGATAAACAGGCCAGACCTGTCTGTGGGAATGGAGAACCTTGGGGTGGAGAATTCCTCCTACTCTGGTGATTACACACTTCCAACATGGACTACACCATCTCCTGTAAATCCTTCTAAAAAATTGGAGGATGAATAAAACCCTGCCTCCCATCTCTGATCTCTTGTAAATGTCTCTCAGAAGGAGGAGACACGTGGACCTACTTCTTAGTATGCTTTCCCATGACAGCAGCAAAATGTTTGTCAGCAGTAAAACATTCCATAGAAACGGAAAATGGCAAACGCCACATAAAACTGACATCTGTTTTCTGACCAGAACCTGGCTGAATGACCACTTAACTCCCATTATCAATCTCCTCAACTCTCCAGTCTACTCAATCCTTCGTCGTGACTGCTAAAACTGTGCTGGTGGTGGATTAATTATCATTCATAAAAACGATCTCCGCCTAAAACCCTTCCACATAACCTAGTATCCTACCTTCGAATACTTAGGAATCAATCTCTACTCCAAAGGCTCCAAACCCATCAAATTTCACCTCATCTACCACCCACCAGGTAAAAAAACACAATTCTCATGGACCTAACAGACCTAATAACATGAATCTACCTGAAGGACTCCACTGACATTACATTAGGAGCCCTTAACCTGCACCAAAATGATGCAGAAGATAAAACAGTTCTACCTTAACCAATCTCATTGGATCGAAAAATCTCACTGAATACTGCAAAAAGCAAATCCACAACAAGGGCTCCACCCTCAATGCAATCATCTCCAAACAATACTATATCCCTCCAATCCATTTTATCCACCAACCTGTCCGACTATCACTTTATCCTATTCGATCTCAATGCCAACCAACCCATGCCCCACTCCCAGACCAATCTCCCTCAGCATTGGATGAGAAATATGCACAAACCCCGCCACTCTGAGTTAGAATCCCTTATTTGTTCCCATATTCGTCAACCACCTAAGGACCTCACCTCCCACTATAACACTAAAATAACAGAACTTCTTGACACTGCTGTCCCTCTAAAAGTTAAGATGTCATCAAGAGCCATCTCCTCCAGATCCTGGTTCAATAAAGACCTGAATAAAGAAAGATGTCAACTTAGGCTGGCTGAAAGAACCTGGTGACAACAGCCCTCTTTGACCAGTCTCTGTCTCTTCAGAGATGAACGCTTGTAATGCAAACTATATAGCTACCAAGAGCTGAACTTGACCATTCTAGAAACAGACTTAAAGCCCTCTTCAATATCATTAAACAGCAAACCTCCTCCTTTCCCTCTACCCTCCTCTGATGACTCTGTTAAGCACTGTGATGAATTCGCCAAGTTCTTCTCTGAAAAAATTACAAACATTGAACTCTCATTGGATACCCCACCTCCTCGCCCATTACCTATGAGGCCTCCTCTTACAATGATGATCCTACCAACGCTACACCTTCAACCAATGACGACCCCCATAACCCACCTCCCCACTATGCTTGAACTCCAACCACAATCACATACAAATGAAAAACAATGCAAAATGGACCAAGTTAAAAAATATGTCTGAAGAAAACGTCACAAAATTTCTTGTATCCATAAAATGAACATCACACATATCTGACCCCCTTCCCTCATCCTTAGACAAAACCTCAGACATGTCATCTCCCTAATATGGACTAATATCATGGATTCCTCCCTATCCAGTGGCTTGATGCAGGGCTCACTTAAACTGGGCCAAGTCACACACCTCACAAATAACCCAGATGCTGATCAGAATTACTTTAACTACAGAATCAAAACCAACCTCCCTCTCCTTGCCAAAACTATTGAGAAATGTGTTCTCTCACAACTCAACAGCCACATAAACAAAAATTCAACATACACAACACCTTTCAATCTTTATTTAAGAAAGACTGCAGTACGGAAACTGAAATCCTGACAATCACTGATGATTTACACAGATCTCTTGATGATGGTCAAGCCTCCCGCCTAATTGTCCTTGACTTCTCAGCAGCCTTCGATACTGTTAACCACACAATTCTCCTAAACACCCTCTCACAGCCTGTAGGCATCTAAGGTACAGTTCCTCAGTGGTTTACTTCATACCTGAACCAACGATCTCAACAAATCAAACTGAACAAATCCACCTCACCAGCAGTATCAGTCCCACAAGGTTTTCCTCACTTTCTGCATGGAACCACTTGAAGTCATCCTAAAACAAGCCAATATAGCCTACCATCTCTATGCATCTCTATAACTATACATTAACATCTCATCTCACAAAGACATTTAGCACCTAAACAACAGTCTTGTCATGGTGCAATCCTGACCAGCAACCACCTCAAGCTCAACACAACAAAACTGAACTCCTCTTCATCCAACCTAAAGTGTTGTGTAGTTCCTATAAATCTATATAGGATTGGCGCGTTTAAACAACATAGACTCTGGCATTGGTGTCCAGACTGATTCCAGACACCCGCACCGGGTATGTTCACCTGTATACAAGCTAGCTCACAGTGCCACTATAAGCCCCTCTTACCAAGGAGAGAATAGTTCTCGGCAACTATTGAACATGACAACACTGTCCCATCAGGGATCATAGAAACAATAGAGTACTTTTCGCTCAGTCTCTCGTGCTGACTTCATCCTAGAAAAATACACAGAATAAATGGTGGGTGCATTTCCAATAAGCAGTTATTTAACCAGAGTCATTCTAACTGCTTCGATGTGTTGGACGGCCCGACCGTCTGACGTCACGGTGGGCTTGTGCGTCGGACGGCCGGGGACATCTGCTATGTGCATGCGTCATTTTTTACCGCACCGCTAATGTAAAATAGGTGTGCTGAAAGAACCATAAGACAGAAACAGATATAAATGATGGTAAACACCAATAAAGTAAAAGGATGGTAGATTCCTACCTCAGTGCTAAAACAATGAATACAGGCAAGCTTAAAAATACATGACCGTAATAATGTGTACTCTACGATGCAACCCTAACTAGATGTACCTAAGTGTACTGAGCATGTATGTAGGTGTAGAGCCAAGAATCCTCCTAGAGTAAAGCCAACCCCATTACCTGAATTGAGAGACTGTGTGACCCTGTCTTGGTCTCGAGATGGACACAACGCAAGGGATGTCAGACCACTGCGAGCTGGAGTGTTTGGATGCAGGAACTCAGCATCTCGTGTCAGAGTGTCAGCATGGAAGTCCTTTACTACTACTCTCCTGCCTCAGCAGAGATATGGTGATTATATACCCAAAGCGTTACCCCAGGGGATATTCCTTGCTGTGTCATTTCAGACTAGGATGACGGGAGGATTGACCCTTCCTTATACATAGTTATTACGCAGGAGATGGTAGTCCTGACGTGATTTTAAAAATCCTCATGCATAATGGACGAAGCTAGTTTTTCTGAGAAAACCCCATGTCATTTAGGCATTACTGTAACTAGGTAAAAGGTCAGTACTAAGAACTGTTAAGTAGTGTAATGTCTGGGGAATATAGGTGAAACCTCAGGTAACAAAAGGAAAGTCCTAAACTATACACAACTGGCTTCACAACTTAACTGCACTAAACTTCAAACTTTCCATGTTCAACTCTGTCAAATCTACAGAATTACACGTGTGAAAAACCTGAACATGAAAAACCACATTTATTCTTTTGCAAAAACTGCCTTTTACACGCTAAAACACCTAAAAAAAGAAATCAAATCCCCAACCCCCTCTGAAGTCTTAAATACCGTAGTACAATCCTTATGTTCTCTATGAGCTGAACTATGGTAATGCATCATTCACTGATATCCTAAAAACAAACACCTTATTTCTAAGAAATCAGCTCTAAATGCAGCAGCTAAACGTCTCTCTAGAGAGAACTGCCATGATCAGATCACTCTCAAGAAACTCAACTGGCCACCAATAGAAGCGAGAAGTATATTCAAAAGAGTCTGCATAACCCACAAAGCGCTTTACACTGAAAAAACAGTCTACCACACAAACAAATAATCAAAAGCTGAACTAAAGAGGCCTCTGCGAAGTTCAGACACTCTACTTCTGATTTCACCCAAATACATTTTATTTAAAAATCACTCACTCGTTCCTTCGCAGGGATTTCGCCTAGAATTTAGAATGCCCTGCCACAGGATTTGCATGACAATCATTCATTCCTACACTTCATAAAAAAAACTTAAATTACTTCTTCTCTCTAAATACTTGAACCCACTCTCCTAATATAACAGACTTCATAGTCAGTCTTCCCCCTCCAACCAACAAAAAGCCTGAGCAACTCTATCATTGAATTTAAAAGTGCATTCCCCCAACCTTTGAAATAAACTACCAATGCTACCTCTGAACTATATAATCTATCTAGTCATCATCATTTACAGATTATTAACATGTGTACATTGTTTTTACAATTTTTCTTTAGATATCTATAAATGCTGCTGATAACCATTCTACTCCGCCTTGTTTACATACTATTATCATGTATGCCAATTGTTTTTATTAAATTACTTGTCTGTAACTGTTGCTATGCATATTCTGTAAAGCACTCTGATAACTTTGGGTTAAGTCTGCACTACATAAAACTCAAAAAATTAAAAGAAATGACATGAGTTAGAGGAATAAGGATAAGCAAACTAGTAAAGTCCAATTAAATACCCAGATGGACCCATATAATCAAGAGCCAAACCACTGCCTGAACCAAACCCAGGAAAAAGGCGAAACAAACTAGATGCGTAATAGCTTCTTGAAAAGAAGGAATCCTTAGACTATCTGTAAGGTCTAAGGGAATGAACTTACTCTAAGGAGTGACCAAATGCAGTCTACTCATACTGCCCACAGAAGTTACCCCCTAGGTAACCTGCTAAGATTCTATCAACAAATCAGGCTTTACATTTGTCAAACATCGGTGCCCCTTGCAGCCACTCTGCAAAAGCTCAATACTGATAGTATAAAGAAGGTATGGTCTCAGGAAATGGCATCTCTAACAGACCGATAAGACTGAAAAGTTAACACTAGGCACAGTGGACTTGCAGCCACGAGTTACCCTTTTGCTAGCACTGCATCTGACAGCTACTATAAACTTTATTCAGGTGTGGTGCCCTTGCAATTACGAGTCACCCTTACTACCAAGCGGCCGCAACCAACCTTACCCATGCACGACTCCCCTGCAGCCACGATCTGTAATGCTTTGACTAAGTTGCATGGGCTGACAGCCACAATTACCTCCATATGGGAGTGACACTAGTGGAGCTGCTACCCAAAAAACAAGAAAGCAGCAGGGAGACCCGTCTTCCAAAAGTGCTATAAACTTCACCATGGGAGCCCGTGCTGAGGGGCAAAAACAAAAGCACAGCAGTACAAAGTTAGGATGTTGCACAAATCATGGTCTCTGTAAATGTATATTTATTATGTTTTTATATTCAAATTAGAATTATGAATCTAGAATACATTTGAAGTACTAGAAAAATATACCATAGAGCTATACTTACCAATAGCCCATATAACCTTATTTACCATACATAAGTCAGTCGGCAATGAAAAAGGTTCAATCGTTTATTTTGCAAAATACCCTACGCAGGGGAGCCTTCCTCTCGCCACAGCTCACAAAGGTGTGCAGAGGAGACTGCTGGATCACATTCAAAACAGTGCATATATACTTTCGGCGTACCACATTGAAACCCCATACATGGAAAAGTACCAGTAACTGAGAAACCAACAGGAAGACCCATATATGGCACAATAGATTGATTCGAAACTCAGCTCAAGCTATTCCGGGGGTATGTCAGTAAAGGTGCCTCCCTTCAGTTCTGATGCATGGGAGTACAGGCTTGGCACCAGCAGGAATGTGCTCATACGAGAAGAAAGACAGATGCAACCTTGAGTTTCCTAAGTTCGAATCAATGCTCTGTTCATAGCCGAGGCCACCCTTACGGACTCTCTGCTCAGCAACATGTCACGTGTTTTCCTTACTTAACGAAAGAGGCCCAGGAAAATGAAATCAGGATGGCGTCTGTTCGGTTCGGGCATAGTTTATTGGTTATACATGGGTCGATTGTATCTACAGGAGGTTTCTATCAGAATAATAATATATATTAGATACATCATGACAACATTATATGATATCGATAATATATTTCTTCAGACCGCCCTTTCGCCCTTGAGGTAGCCAATATATAAAGGTTGGTCCCCTAATCTAAGAATACACCCTCATCTATCTGCATGAGGTTGGCCACTTCTTTTTGCACTTGCTGCTTTTCAATTTTCGTCTGTCGGGAAATTGTCAATGAGGAAGTAAGTTTGGTAGCACAATAGGAGCAACAGGCCGGGCCACAATGAAGGCATAGGCAACAGACAAATACCACTCCCTGTGCTCCAGCTAGAATCATGAAAATTTTCCAACCCCAACCCCAACCCCAACCCCAGGAGATCCAAGAACCACCCAGTTAAAGACCAAGTACCAGTATGGACTTCCACAGCTAAGCGGTGTCATTTCTGGATAGCTAAATGTATAGTGGGAGCAGAATCTGGAATATATACACAGCAGGAGCTGCCGATCACACGACATGCTCCTCCACGATCAGCCAGGATGACGTCAAGCACCATCCGATTTTGAAGCGATGCAAGCCTCGTAGCTGAAGCTCCACAGTGAGGTTAGTTAAAATCCCCGCAGTAGTTTGAAATACATTTTCCACTACCCTGGGGGGGTCATCTAACATCTCTGCTAGTGAAAATGGGACCCCATATTGGAAAGAGATCCTTTGCTATATCCATAAACTGATGAGCAGCAGTATCAGTCTTATCAGTGCCTTCAGTACTAACACTCCTGCTTACTAGATAAGAATCTAAACTCCGTTTAGACAGCTGATGCGTCTTGTGATAATTAGAAGGAGCTATATATACTGTAGGATACAAAAAGGACAGGTAACATTTTCCGGCCCACCCTCTAGGAAGCCAAGTATAGGCGTTCTCGCCACACACAAAATACACATTTGGAGGAGTTATTAGAGGTGGGGTGTTGGTAGTTTGCAAAATGTAAGTATAGTTACATCTGCTATTCCCTACATTAAAAATGACCTTTTCCTTGTATGCAAAAGGAAGCAGTACTATTCAGAATAGGAACTGGCATTGCTTTATCATCAGTAACATTTCGATCCTGGAAATGCTGAAAATATTGCGTGGAATTGAATTGTTCGAAATCCAACATTTCTTCCTTTAATCAGGTAGCATTTTCATAAGTGGTGTACATATTCATACAGACATCCGTATCTAAAGATCCCTCCCCTTGATTCCTCTGGGCATCAAATCCCTGGTGTCGTTCTATATATTTTAGAACAGCTTCATAGTCCTTTTCAGTATACCTTTTAGGATCAGCTTCATAATGCAAATACATATGAGACAGTAACTGAAACCAGGCTTCACAGCTTGCTAAGTGTGATTATGGCAGAGAAATTAACAAATCATGCCGATGCATTACAGATGGCAGAAGCCCAAATACCCAACAGTCTGTCTTGTTCATAGTGTTATGAGCCTCATGCAACATTTCTATGAACGCATTTTTAACGTAAGCCTCTCGATGTTGTTCTTTATGAGGAGGCAAGGTATAAGAGAAATATTCAGGTGATGCTGTGGTGGTACCTAAAACGTTATGCATGGGGTATTGGAACTCCAAATACATAAACACGCTCATTAATATTATCAAAATTACTGCAATAATTACTACAAAGGCTATCTTCACTCTGGTAGCCCAACCGGAAAACATAGGGACATTTTCAATGAAAGGTCTAGGAGCAAGATGTCTCTCATCTTCAAAAGCAAATCGGGCAAAGGGATACATTCTAACTAAAAGTCCAAACCAAACTCGGGAAAAAAATGCAAGCCAACTGCCAGAGGGTTTCTTCTCCCTGTGTCCGTCTAAAACCTCACAGGCAGGCTCTTGCTATCCATCCTCAAAAACGATCTTCACTTAAATCTTACTGTTGCAATTTAGGCCCTTTAGATTGCACAGTCTTTCTTTCTGAACAGAGCAATGTGTCAATTCCAAGCTCTCAACGGGTTCAGTCCAGTGTCTTGCTCAATACCACAGGAAAGCTTATCTTCAACCCTACAACACAAGTCTTTCCCTGTCTCCTATAATCCGAAACTGGGGTATTGCGTGATTTTCGGGGCCGTAAATTGTATCGGAGGTGGCCAGGTTGCTCCTGGTCCTGGAACAGCACAGCAGCAGGGACATTTGGTGTAACACGTTTTTCAGAAGCCTCAGAGCGATCAGCCTTATCACAAGTTTTAGAAACTGGGGCCAATTCGTCTTCTTGAGGTATCAACAATCCTTCCTCTTGCCCAATTTCAATGGCGTCCAAGAAAGGCACAAACCGCACCCTTTGTTCTCCTTCCTGTGTCAAAACTCCGTCTCAGTTCTGCTGGTCAGAAGGAAGCGGTAAGGGTAGCTTCTTCACATGTGATACATGGATCCAATTCTTCTTCCCATCTTCTGCTGTCCGGGTGGCCAGGAGGATCTGGTAGGGACGGCTCCATCTAGGTTCTAGACTTGATTTCTGTTGATAATTTCGCACGAGGACCCACTGTCCTGGTTCCAGGCAATGTCTGGGACCCTCCGGCAGCGGCTGAAATACTGCTGACACCTGTTGATGAATAGAACGCAAGTCTTTAGTTAAAGCGTTCAGATAATCTGTCATCATAGGGTAATCAAGATCACGGAAGGATTTGGGTCTGGGAACACCCCACACATTGGCTGGTCGACAAAAAACAACCTCATAAGGTGACAGCCTAGCCTGAGTATGGGGGGTTACTGGTATCGACATTAATGCTAGGGGCAACGTATCAGGCCAACTCAAACCCGTACTCTCCTGTATCTTCGCCATTTTCAATTTCAATATGCCATTATATTTCTCAACAAATCCTGCAGATTGTGGGTGTTGTGCTGCGTGAAATTTCTGTTTTATTTGCAATCCTGTACAAACATATCTAACGAGTTCTGCATTGAAATGTACCCCATTGTATGTCCATATAATTCGGGGCAAACCAAATCGGGGCAAAAATTCCTTAATTAGTGCTTTAGCAGTAGCTAGGGCAGTGTTTTCCTTGGTGGGGTATGCTTCAACCCATTTACTAAATGCACAAACCACCACCAGCACGTACTTGAGATTGTTTACTCTGTCGAATTGGATATAATCCATCTGTAACACTTCAAAGGGCAAAGAAGAGGGCGCAAAATTTCCACTAAGAACCGTCTCCCTTCCTCCAGGATTATGCTGTAAACAGACCATGCAGTATTTGACCACATGGGCAGCAGTCTTAGGGATATTCGAGTTATTCCATACTGGGTCTAATAATGAACAAATACCTTTTGCTCCAATGTGGGCAGTGCCATGGGCCATCACTACCACCGCGTACACCAATGCATTGGGCAATAGCCATCTCTGTCTGTCAGTCAGATCAATCCAGCTATCATTCTTGTCTAACAGCCCTATTTCCTGTTCGCATTTTAATAATTCATCTGGCGTTGCTTCTTTCTGCAATTCTCTGACACTTTCAATAGTATTATCAAATATTGTAGTCTCCGCCACCCATCGGGTTGCTACACTGGGGAACATTGTAGACGTTTTAGTTTGTGCCCTTTCCTTCGCTACTTGATCGGCAAAAGCATTTCCTTCTCCTGTAGTATCAATAATTTTCTTATGGGCACTACACTTAATGATAGCTACCTTCTCTGGTAAAGTTAAGGCATATAACAACCTTTCGATCAATGGGCCATGTTGTATTCTTTGACCATGGGAGGTAAGAAATCCTCTCTCCCTCCACAGCCGCCCAAAACTATGGGCCACGCCAAAGGTGTACTGGCTGTCAGTAAAAATGTTTACTCCTAAACCTTCACTCAGTTCACATGCTCTTAATAATGCTATTAGTTCAACCGTTTGCGCTGATTGCTGAGAAATCCGAGCTGTCGCTACTACTGTTCTAAGGGTAGTTATAGCATAAGCAGCTGTTGTCGTGCCATCTGTTAACTTGAAACAAGAGCCATCCACATACAACTCCCCTTGTGGGTCAGATAAAGGGGAGTCAGTGAGGTCTACACATCCCTTTGTTTCTTCTTCAGTTCGACATTGTCCGTTTGGTCATTTGAAGGGAGGGGTAGTAACGTGTCTGGATTCAAAGTAGCACATCGTTTAATTTTGATGTGGGATGCAAATAACGTTAATTCATAACCAGTTAATCGTGCACTCGTGAGGTGCTGAGTTTTTGTTCGATTCAATAATATGTCCACAGCGTGCGGTACCATCACTGTGAGATCAGTATTCAAAACAATCCTCTCCGACTGTCGAATGGCCACCGCCACAGCAGCAGTAGCCCTTAGACAGCTAGGAAGGGCTCTGGCAACATTATTCAATACTGCCGAAAAATAATCACAGGGTCGTTGTTTTCCGCCAAAACCCTGGGTTAACTCTGAAAGAGAACAACCATCCACCTCATGCACATAGAGTACAAAAGGTTTCCGGTAGTCCGGAGTACCCTAGACGGGTGCAGAACAAAGAGCAGTTTTAAAGAAATAAAAGCATCTTGACATTCATCCGTCCAGGGCAAGAGTTCATGCACATCTTTGGTAACCAAATGCAACAAAGGTTTATCTAAAAGAGAAAAATTTGGAATCCATTGGCGACAGTAAGAAGTTATGCCCAGAAAAGCAAGAACATCACGCTGAGTACGAGCCACAGACATGTTAGTAATAACAGTTATTCATTCAGGAGTTAATCGGCTCCCCGCTTTTGACAGTAAATGACCAAGATAGGTCACTTCCGGTCGACAATACTGAAATTTGGATAAGGACACTTTACTACCGTTTGCAGCCAAGTGGTGCAACAATTGAACAGTGGCTTCTTTACAACCATCTGCCGTATCAGATGCCACCAGAATATCATCCACATATTGGACGATAACATTTCCAGGGGGAAGAACCAATTCATCCAATACAGCTTTTTAAAGCCTGACTATAAATACTAGGGCTTTCAGTATAGCATTGAGGTGCACAACAAAATCTAAAACTGCGGCCAGATAAGGAGAATCCAAAAATATGACGGCTGTCTGGACGTATGGGGATACTAAAGAAAGCGTTTTTTTAGATCAATAACTGAAAAATATTGTGCGGTAGGAGGAATCATAGTCAAGATGGCAGTGATGTCTGGAACCACAGGATATTGAGGAACCACTATTTTATTAACCTCTCTAAGGTCAATCACAAAACGCTAAGTATCTTTATGATCAGGGTCACCATCTAAAGGGGCCTTTTTCAAAATAGATAAAATGGGGCTATTACAAATATTCGTTGCTGTTTTTTCTACAACTCCTTTATTAATAAAATCACAAATAACATGTAATAAAGGCTGTTCACCTTCAGGCGAAATTTGATATTGGGGAATATGTGGTAAATGCGCATTTGGTTTTAAAGTCATGGATACAGGGGGGATATTCAACAATCCAACATCTGTGTCTCCTTTCGCCCAAAGAGTGGGCGGTATATCTGTAAACTCGGGAGGAAGAGGTGCATTTTTGAATAAACATTGAGATACACGTTCAATGGGGGGCTGTAATGTTAGATACACACCATCAGGAGAACAATAAATACGAGCATGCAACTTCTTCAAGATATCCAAGCCTAGCAAATTTTCATCGCAGCTAGAGGTAAGCAAAAATGGTGAATCTACAGTAACAGGTCCAATAGTAAAAGGAAGTGGTTTTGAAACGGGACTGACCACGGGAATTCCTGAAAATCCCACTGACATTATTTTGCCCGACAGAGCAGCCCTGGGACCAATGTATGAGCAACAGAACTATTCATAGCTCCAGTATCCACCAAGAATTTCTCAGATGTCCCCATCAATTGCCCTTGCACATAAGGCCCTTGTTGATCAACTGTAACTGATATATGGCCCCTGCTCTGTCCGTGGCTGACTCATGCATAATTGTCCCCACCAAAGTTATCTTCTCAATAATCCTCATTATAGTACTGTCTTCCTTAAAAATCATCAAAATAGTTTTTCCCTGACTCTTCGCCGGACCTGCCACCCCGTCTTAAGCTACTTCGATCAGTAGTTCCTCTTTCTCGCCCTCTATTGAAGCCTTCCCGTCCATGTAATAACGGACACTGGGCTCACCAGTGTCCTTCCTGACGGCAATTCGAACACTGATCATACCTTACAGGAGGTCCCTGGCCTCCACCTCCCCTCATCACTACGCCCCTTGTGAAAGAGCCCCTTCCTCCCCTTCTGGCATTCTGCCCTCTACTGACTTGCTGCAGCAGTACTCAGGTTTTCAACTCCTTAACCCCTTCTGTGCGGGCTGTTTCCCCCGCTGTGCTGGGGGCGGGGGGCGCGTACAGCGCCCCCATGCTCATGACGAGGTCAGCTCGTCACGAGCTCCGGCGCTCCGGTGCTCATGACGAGCTGAGCTCGTCATGGCCACACCCGTTCCAATGGACACAGCACAGCAGGGGAATCAGCCCAGCGTGCGAGTGTTCCACGGAATGGGCGAGGGCATGACGAGCTCAGCTCGTCATGAGCACCGGAGCGCCGTAGCTCATGACGAGTTGACCTCGTCATGAGCACTCAAAGGGTTAACCTTTTTATCCGATTTATCCTTACTCTCATTTTCTCGATGCTCATAATACTGAGCCATGCTAAGAATAACTGAAGGGGTTGACCTGGCAGCCTGTAATCGAGTTTTTATTTCTGGTAATAAATTAGTGACACATCTATTTACAAATAGCCGTATTCCACCTTCTGTGGACAAGTTCAGTCAATAAATACTTTCTCGTGTAAAGAAGTCAGATACATTTTCATCCTTCTTCTGGATACAGGCTGTTGATTTATCTCAGTCCACCTTTAGTGGGGGAATAAGGGTTTGCATAAATGTAATAATTTGAGCGGGTATAGCTAAAATTTCATCTTTCGGCTTGTTGCCTTGTTTCCGGTCTTTGTCCCATGTCTTGATTTGATCCCAGGTCCCTCCAAGCTCGGCAGCATGATCTGAATCATGCACTTGCCTCCATACATCTACTGGGACCAAAAGACCGAAAAACAACTCGATATCAGCTAAAGTCATAACGGCCGAATTTGCAGCTTCAGTTAGCTCCTTATAGTAAGCCGTGGGATTTTTCTGAGGGTCAGGAAGCTGAGCCTTTAAAGTAAGGACTTCACTCCGCTTCCAAGGGGTATAAACCCATTGGTCTTAAAAATGTGCCTCTACACGTGCTCTAACGATTTGGCCCCCTCCGTCCACTACTTCGGGAATCTCAGGATGAAAAAGAGGATGCACTTCTCTCATGCGGTACTGTGTCCCTACTTCTGGGCATCTCCTATTCATTCGGTCTCGATAATTTATCAAAGTTTTGACATTTTGAAAAACCTCGTCGACCTGTAATTCAAATTTAAAAGCTTGGTCTTTGATTTCACACAATATCTGAGGGGCCAGCCCTTCTTGAAAACATTGTTCCCATAAAGAGATCAGTCTTATTGCCATGTGTTCTAATGCTAGTTGTTGTGTAACCAGTTCAAAATCTTTCATAGTACCCCAAATGTCTTCTAAAGTATAAATAGGATTTGTCATCCATTGGGACGCCTGTACCACTACAGCCCGTCTTTCTTCACCCCCTAAGGATGATCGAGTAAAAACTCGTCGACCTTCCATCCCTCCCATAGGGCATCATGGCATGTCATTTAAAGAGGCAGCGGTCATCCCTTTAGGGGTAACCGTCATTCCTCTAGCCGGGGGTGTTAAAAACACTGGGGATACAGGGGAAGCAGCCACCATCCCCAGTAACAAGGTAATTAAATCTGAGGTAGTGGAACGGAGGGAAGGAGGGGCAGACACCGGAGCAGGAGGGTGCACAGCTACTGGGGCGGTAGCAACCGCTGCTCCCGTCCTTCCTGTTCGGTCCACTGGGACCGCAAGGTACAAACCTTGGTGTGCATATGGTGGAGGAGGACAAGCCTCCAATAGTTCCTCTATTTCATCTTCTGCTTCAGTTCGAGTCATATAACTTTTATCAGTCTGTAATCTAAACTGTCTATCTAATTGTTCAATATTCTTCTCTACGTTTTCTTTCTCATACGCCACTGCCTTTTGGGTTACAGTCTGTCCTGCTTTGATTTTTTCCAATTTTTCTTCTCGTATACTCCGTCGCTTTGCCTCTTTTAACCATAAGGTCAGAGAGTCAAACATGGTCTGACGGCTCTTTCTTAAAAATAATTTATTCTGTAAGTAATTAATTTTTCTTTCATCAAAGGACCCTGTTAGGGGCCACTGTAATTCTGCATTATCTTTAGTATATTTGTTCCACAGTGTATTAAACAAAATAGGAGAAATACCAAGTTTAACGTACATGTCAAAACTAGGACTGCCTTCCGGAGGAGCGGGATGTCTTTCTTCCAACCGCCCACTTCTCCGATGGCAGCACCCAAAACATATTTTACTAAAACAAGACATTTTTATGTTTTCAACAAATCATATCATTCTCCGCTCAGTAACATGTCACGTGTTTTCCTTACTTAACGAGAGAGGCCCAGGAAAATGAAATCAGGATGCCGTCTGTTCGGTTCCGGCCTAGTTTATTGGTTATACATGCGTCGAGTGTATCTACAAGAGGTTTCTATCAGAATAATGATATATATTGGATACATCATGACAACATTATATGATATCGATAATATATTTCTTCACATTTTTTTTATTTTATTTTTCTAAATACTAGTGTCACTATTTTCATTCAACATATTCTGATGTTCTTATTGTTTTGAAGTTGCCCTAGATAATTTACAATATGTATTTCCCTGTCTAGGTGAACTTCACATTAGTACCAGGGGCCCCCTTTTCTTTGCAATTAAGAAAGTGCCAAAGGCAGAGACAACCAGGTGGAAAGAAATGCTAAAGGTAGTGACAACCAGGTGCAAAGATTATGAGTACACTTACCTGCGCAACTAAGGAGTGCCATCCGACCTCGGATCAGGCCCAGTCGGAGGCCGGTGCATCCAAAATAGTTGGTGAATCCAATCTGGCAAAAAGCGAGTCAGAATAGTGAAATTTATCAAAGGCTTCAGAAAGGAGCGCCAAATACGGCGCAGCCAGGTTCCTGAAACCACCAAAATATTGGTGCCGGATGGACTGCGTGGATTGCGTGGATTGAAATGTCCAATGATTTCATAGATGATCTAAAAGAATCAGATGACAAAAAGATTATCATACTTAAAGAACCCTGCAGATGATGAACTGAAAGAAGGGATAAAGAAAATACCACATGCTGAGGAAGTATTGAACCGCCAATTCAAAGAAACTTTGGAAGCCAAATGAAAGCCAATTCTGAACTTCGAATATGAAAGGTACATTTTCAACCAGGCAAGACAACAAGCTTGTGAAATGATGGATGAGTTTGTCAAAAGACTTGATGCTCTTATCAAGAACTGCAAGTTCAGTAAATTCAATGACAAAGAATCTGTGCACCTCCGAGTCATTGGTGGGTGCCTCTCTGATTCATTCAGCTGACCCATGCTGAGAGAGACACTCAGTCTAGAAAAGGTACTCATGGCTCCAAGAGCTGAGGAATGTGCAGAACAACAAGCTACTGATAGGAAAGCTGGAACAGACCAGAATGAATCGGTGTTGACCATGAAAAAAAGTATGCAGAAAAACAAAGTGGAGACCCATTAGACAATGTCTCAGAAGAAAACGAAATTAGGTTTCCGATGTTGTTAGAAATTGGGTCGCAATTTGGCAAGGGTAGGACTCACAGATGGCAGAGTCCAGCAGCACCATGAGAGTTGCAAGAAGGCTTTTGTGACCCTGAGACTTCAAAGAACAGGAGGCAAGCCAACAAGCCCTTGGATAAACTTGGGTTCGAGGTTGTAAAGATCAGATCCAGTCCTTCTCACTCCCAGGCAGGAAGCAGCAGACAGCAGGCCAACAAACAAGAGCAGGAAGCAAAGTAGAACTCCCCCCACAGCACAGCAATTAGCAGCTAGAAGGCCAACACAGCAAAGCAGTTAGAAACATGGCAGTCCCTTCGTCAGCACAGCAGCTCTTCTTCCAGGCAGAATATTGTTGGTTCCAGCAAATGTTTGATTTGATGGTGTCAGGGATCTAGTATTAATACCCAAATGTGTCTTTGAATTGGTGGAGATGTCAAAGAGGCTTTCGAAGATCACAATGTCCCTGCCTTTCCTGCCATGGCAGGAAGCAGCAGACAGCAGGCCAACAAACCAGAGCAGGAAGCAAAGTAGAACTCCCCCCACAGCACAGCAATTAGCAGCCAGAAGGCCAACACAGCAAAGCAGTTAGCAACATGGCAGTCCCTTCGTCAGCACAGCAGCTCTTCTTCCAGGCAGAATATCATTGTTTCCAGCAAATGTTTGATTTGATGGTGTCAGGGATCTAGTACTAATACCCAAATGTGCCTTTGAATTGGTGGAGATGTCAAAGAGGCTTTTGAAGATAACAATGTCTGTGCATTTCCTGCCATGGCTCCTGACTCACTACAGGGGGATGCAGATCTTTGTGTGGGGACAGGCACAGCCCTATGCAGGTGCAAGTGCCAACTCTTCCCTCCCAATCTACTTCAGGAAGGCACATCAGCCTGGTGATGGGCTACCAGGTTGCAAATGTCAGACCCTTTGTGTGAGTGTCTAGAGGGATTGCGCAAAGCCCAGCTGTTACCCATCCCAGATGAGTATTCAGAGACAGGCAGAGGCACAGAATGGTGTAAGTAAGAAAATGCCAACTTTCTAAAAGTGGTATTTTTAGACTTACATTTTAAAATCCGACTTCACCATACATTGTGATTTTAAATTGTGAGTCCAGAGACACTAAACTTCAAATCTCTATCATTTTCCAATTGAAAATTACACTTAAAATATGTTTTAAGGCCATCCCAATGTTAACCTATGGGAGAGAAAGGCTTTCCAGTAGTGAAAATTGAATTTAGCATTTCTTCACTACCAGTATATGTAAAGTAAACGTCCTACCTTTTAAATACACTGCACCCTGACAATAGGGCTGCCCAGGTCCTACCTTAATGGAGACTTTATATGTAATAAAAGAGAAGGTTTGGGTCTGGCAAGTAGTTTAATTTGCAGTGGCAGGCCTGAGACATGGCTACTAAAGTCGGTGGCAGAATCAGTGCTGCAAGCACACTATCTACATTTAATTTACAGGCCCTTGGCTCATAGAGGTTGCTTTACTAGAAACTTACAAGTAAATTAAATATGCCAATTGTGGAAAAATCAATGTCACAACATTTTGAGTACAAAGCATGTGCACTTAATCACTGGTTAGCAGATGTAAAGTGCCCAGAATCCTACAGCCAACAAAAATGAAGTCAGCAAAACAGGAGATCAGAAGGTAAAAAGTCAGGGGAACCACGCCAAGGATGCCAGATTTAAGAGTTGTGGATTACCGTTTCCCCACAAATGTAAATGTCCTGCCATTGGACAGATATGCAAAGGATGTGAGAAAGAAAACCGCTTCATAACGGTCTGCAAAGCGAAAGAGAAGTCAAGTGGGTAACGACGAGAAGAGAAAATGGGCACCATTAAGTTCCAGAAACATTCTAACCACACCCACAAGGTCAAATGGCAACATCAATTGAGGCAAATAGAGAGTAAATAAAGTTTATTGTGCTCATCAACATCATCGAGCAATAGTGAAGAAGATGGTTGTGCAATGGTGTGGTTGACTGCAGAACAACATGCACATGTGGGCTTGGCTGCTTGAAAAGAAGAACGCTAGTCAAAGAGAAATTGCCATGTGAAGCGATCAAACTCATTTGGAAACTGCCCCAAGATCATGCTAAAGGGGAATGGCAGCCCTACAACCTTTATTATACACAGTAGTGCATCGATCAATATCATGCCGGCAGAAAAAAATAACAAACTGACTTGGGTACATGTCTAATGCCATCGAAAACAAAGGTGTACACATGCGCTGCTTCGATGCAGTTACAAAGTCAAGGGTCATTTGTCGCGACCACGAGGCACAAGAAACTAACAGTACAATCACCAATTTATGTCGGCCAACATACTTTGTCAAGCGCATGTTTTTTCCGTTTCAGCGCTGCTGCTGACATGCGACTAATATCCATCAACTACAACCTCAATGCATATTCTAAAATAGTCAGTCAATTTCTGTTATTGTTTCCCAGACTAGGGAACCGTAAGACAATGAAGATGCAACTTCACATTATTGAGGATATTCGTCCTCTTGCTCTGCGACATTGTCAGATTGCTTTTCATTTACAGGAGGCCATTGAGAAAGAACTAGAGACATTGTTAAAGCAAGACATCATTGAGTGCTCAACTGGCCTAATGCCATGTGTGTCACCCATAGTGATAGTGCCAAAAAAGGGCATGGGAGGTGCAGTGCACATTTGTGTTGATTTGTGCCGGGCCAACAAAGCAATTGACAGAGTCAGGCATCCAGGTCCACACATAGCGTGATAATACAGCTGAACAGAGCAAAAGTCCACTCCCATCTTGATTTGAGCAAATTATACCACCAACTCAAGCTGGAAGAAACCTGTAGGTACATTACTACTACTTTTTAATTCCATGTTGGTTTGTCCAGATACAAAAGACTCAGTATTGGTGTGTCGTATGCTGCATAAAACTTTCAGGATGTCATTTGCTGAGTAATTCAACCTGTCACATGTGCGTTTAACTACAGTGATGATACATTAGTGTTTGGGGCAACATGAAAGGAGCATGACAAATCTCTTACAGAAGTATGTCATCTGCTTGTTGGTGCAAGTCTCACTTTAAATGCAGAAAGTGCGAGTTTCACATAACCAAACTAAAATCTTTATGCATATTGTCTCTGAGGGGGAAAGACTCCTGCCCCTGAACAGATGCAAGCATTGTCATCCACTTGACCCCCTTCCAAAATTTAACCATGCTGCAAAACTTCTTAGGCATGGCCAGCTATTGCTCCAGCTACATTTCTGACTTTGCCTCAGTGAGTGCCCAATTAAGAGAGTTGACAAAAAGAATGGTCCTCTGAAGGTGACCAGAATTTCAAGAAAAGAAAACACGCAATTTAAAATGCAACTGAAATGACATATGATCTAAAGTTACATACTGAGGTCATTGTAGATGCAAGCCCGGTGGGGTTGGGTACAATTGTTGCTAAACACAATGGACATCCAAATGCTCAGAGACCCATTGTTTTAAACAAACAAGGGAACCCAATAATGGTCTTGACCTTGGGTATGAACTGTTTTAAAGAACAATTGCCCCTAACAAGAAGGTTATAAAGTCAAAGCATATGAAAATAGAGACACAATGATGTCTACTTTTTTTCCAAATTGGACTTGATCATTTAATATACATGGTAAAAAGAGCGACATACAAGTGGGAACGTAATTATACCAAGGAATTCAGGCAAACAAAGAAGTGTGGCCGAACAATTTTCAACATACAGGCCACCAATGGATAAATGGCGCAATCTAGCACATAATAATAAATGTGTACAATGGTGTCAAGGTGTGAGAAGTCACATTGCGGCATATGCTATCAGAAGTTTATCTCGGACTGAGCATGCTTTTTCTCAGCCAGAAAGAGAGCCTGACTCTAATATGGGTATGTACACATTTTCATGTGTTTCTGTACAGAAAGCTTTTCACCCTTGTCACTGACCATCAGCCTTTGTGCACCATTTCCAGAAATCTAAAAGCCAAAAATCCCCCTCACATTGAGAGGTGGGGGTTCAGATTGCAAGAGTATGATTACACTATTGTCTATAAGCTTGGGAAGAATCAAAACCCCATAGATTACTTTCCACTTGCACCACTACAGCATCATAGCGCAATGTTTAAAGCGGCAGAAGCATATGTCAATTTTGTAGTAAACTCTGGCACCCCTGCAGCTCTCTCCATTGATCAAATCATTGCTGCTACTACCACACACGGAGGCATGCTCACAACCAAGGATATCGTTGCGATGCAATCATGGAGAAAACATACTCCGATGACTTTGAATATCAAAAATGTGCAGGAAGAACTTTCATCATGCAAGAAGGTATTTTATTATGAGGCACGTTTGCCTGTACACGGGCAGGACACCCCGGGCGAAGAAGGAGCTGTGACCGAACACTGGATTTTATATTCTCGGACTTTATGGATAGAAATTCACTACGGATATTTGACCCTCGATAATTTTGGAACTTCTTACCTAGCTTATATCTCTGGAGGCAGGAGCCTCAATATAAGTGATTAAGCAGCAGGATTATACAGCATCTCTAAAATACTCTCAGAGTATTGGAAAGACAATATTCACAATACAGGAGGGGACAAGTGATAAGGGTTGGTCCTGACTTTGTGAAGCCTTGATGAAGCCATAGGTGTCTTGAACCTAGGGGAAACGCGTTGGCGCAAGGAGTGGACTTTGTGGAATAAAAGACCTCTGTTACAAACATCATTACAGTGGAGTTAAATTTTGGATTTATATTTTGCAATTTTTAACTGTATTCTCTGTGTGCTCCGAGACTTTGTGTTGCCAGCAAGAGAGCCCTCAGAGACCAAGTGTGGTTTCCCCACTCTGATAAATGAGTCGGGAAGGAACTGAAAGCATGTCACCTATGTAACTGCTCATCTCCTAAAATAACACAGTATCTGCTAAAGATTGTATGATGGAACAATGCACACATTCTTCAGGCATGACTTTACAATGAGTAAACTACCACGCATGATCCACTACTACTGTCCACGCATGATCCGCTACTACTGTCCAACTACATCTGCACCTATCTGCGTTGGTCTTCATCTTGCTTTGGCGAGAAGTTTCTGTTACACGACTCTCATCAGTGTCTATGCCCAGCTCTTGGTCCATTGTGATACAACCTTTAGCAGATACTGTGTTATCTTAGGAGATGAGCAGGTACATAGGTGACATGCTTTCAGTTCCTTCTCAACTCATTTATCAGAGTGGGGAAACCACACTTGGTCTTTGAGGGCTCTCTTGGTGGCAACAATGCCACTATGTCTTTAGTGTACCAGTTCAATGAATTGTTGCCTCAAGCTCTCAGGTATGACAATTCTTAAACCTCATAGTATAATACCTTCTTGCATGACGAAAGTGCTTCCTGCACATTTTTGGTGTTCAAAGTCATCTTTGAGAGTTTGAGTATGTTTTCTTCATGATTGCATCGCAATGATATCCTTGAGTGTGAGCATATCTCTGTGTGTGGTAGAAGCAACAATGATTTGATCAGGGGTGCCAGACTTTACTACAAAATTGACATATGTTTCTGCCGTGTGACGCTGTAGTGGTGCTAGTGAAAAGTAATCTATGGGGTTTTGATTCTTCCCAAGCTTATAGACAACAGTGTAATCATACTCTCGCGATCCAAACCCCCACCTCTCAATGTGATTTGGTTTTCAAAGAATACCTGGTCCTAGTCATACAAAAATGGAAACGCAAAACTAACTCGCCATTTGACGTTGATCCATTGAGAGTCTTGACAAGTAAAGGACATATGGTGACCGCTCAACGCCCTGGAAAGTACATTACGGGAAACTCATCACTTTCGAGCACCTGCCTTGATGTTCTTCGGCTCCAAACCTTACGAGCGAGAAAGCTCATCTGAGTGCCCAAG
This sequence comes from Lissotriton vulgaris, assembly GCF_964263255.1. Taxonomy (NCBI): domain Eukaryota; kingdom Metazoa; phylum Chordata; class Amphibia; order Caudata; family Salamandridae; genus Lissotriton; species Lissotriton vulgaris. Next base: position 967,964,308 of record NC_141693.1, on the reverse strand, counting down.
TCAAGGATCTGAGTCTACATCTACAATGCCAGATGACAGTGCAACTCTTTCACCCTGTATTACTTGATCTGAAAGATTGGTGCGAGCACCTTGAGGACTCATTGAGGAACTCTAATGCATATATGTTGTTCATACTTTTTATTTAACAAAGAAGTACATGTAGTGTTGTGTGATCATATGCAGCAGGACCCTTGTGGTCCTTGTCAGACTCCTTACAAAGTTATGTAATCAGTTGAAAGGTATTTGAGCATGCCAGGTTGTAGTCTATAATGTATTGTGTATGGTTGCATGCCGAAGAATAAAGACGCGTGCTACAGAGCTCTGTGTGTGGGGCAAACATTTGTGTGCTCCAGAGCTGGGGTGTATTACTTGTAAAATGATCTAACAATACTGCCTGTTATATGTAAAGAGTATTTTCAATTCAGCTGCAATTTACAGAACATATCAAGAACTACTGCAAAGTAAGTAATGCGCCTTAAGAACTCACAAAAGAGCAGTCTATGAGGCAGCAGTGATTGTCATTGTTTATGCACACAGAGAGCTCTAATCAGGGGACATTAGTCAGAAATCGGCATGGAGTCCAGTGCACCTGCAGAGGATGCTACATCTCAGCCACTGGCTCATTATTCAGACACCCTGGAAACTTTACTTTTAGAGCAAACAGAGCACGGCATTAATGTCGGAAAGAATGTTTTTTTGATTACTCGGTGTTGTAATCAAAACTAAAAATGGAACCCTGCAAATTGTCAGTGAAGGATGATGTGCCCGTTCCTACCTGCTTGAGACACAACAAATGAGTTATGAGGTGAATACTAAATGTATTTTAAATTGCAATCCCAAAAAATACAAAAGTTTCCCGGATAATCAGGGCCACTTGAAGATTATGTTTGGTTGAGTGAAATATGGCCAGCCATCTCATTCAGTATTCATTCCTCACTAATTTATGGTATGAATTTTACATACAATATCACAGAGGACAAGTCAAGGGATGAATCATAATTAGTACACTGAGAGTTTATAGGAAGAGGCCATTCATCATACGGTTCATTGTTCTCCTAACATCACATAGAGCGACCAATTATCCATGTACTTCTCGCTTCTCATCAACGGATCCCTCCTTTCTAATTTGCATAATTTGTGCTCCTTCCTGAGATGTTATCAAACGGAGCTTCCAATGTACATCACTGGGCTGTTCAAACAAGCTGCTAAACTGCTGACATATTTATTAATCTTTTATGTATGAGAAACTTGCTATAATGTATACAAATGCCATCAAGGTTATTTAAATAGTTAGATAAACACAGATATTGGGAAAGAAACATAAGAAACGTGGAAAGGTTTTGCTTAATGTGTGTGGGAATGGAAAGTATATTTGAAGGTTTTAGTATTCGACATTAGAAATAAAATAGCGTTCCTTAGTGAAATTAGCTTTTTTTTAAAATATGTATATATATATGAGCTAGCTGCTATAAATTGTGAACTGGTGCACAATGGAGCAAATATTCTTTTTTACCACGTTTCACAATATGTTTCATGCACTTTTGTGCTGGGGCAAAAATGTTCATGGGCCAGAGTTAGGGTTTTATTTAGAATTGAGTATACGGGATACACCATCAAAACCTGATGGATATCATGTCCTCAGTATTACAAGAGCCATAGGCTACAATGCTCTTTTAACATGACTGAAGGAAGGTTTGCCACTAATATGGCAGACAGAATATTTGCCACATTTGTGCCAGGATTTCCTTCATGGCAAACTCTTAAATAAGGCCCTTAAACATGTTTGCAACGACAAACATGGCCCAGATTCAGAACAACATTAGATACATTTGTGTACCACTACAAACCTCATGATCTGTGGTCTAAATATATTTTAGGAAGGGGAAATATTAACACGTTCTCAATCTGTAGAAGCCTTGTGCCTTATCAGTAGCAACTGCACTGGGTCAGTGCAGAGCTGAGACCAAAAAATAATAATAATAAAATAAGTATATATTTTTTGTGTGGGTGTTTGCAGTGTTTAGAACTCATGCATTCAACTCAGACGTTCTTTGGAATTAAAAAAAAGGTCACTAAGCTCCATGCTAAACTATTGCAGATGTTCAAGATATAGCACCTGGTTGCCCAAAAATGCGGATGCCATTTTTCAACCTATTTCACATAGTGCTATCAGTCTTGCTAAATGCATTTTATTTCCATAGGCTTTCTCCAATTGAAAGCATGTCTATGCGGTTACCTCTCCCACCATATATTTTCGGATTTAATTTATTAACGTAAGATAAAGGAAAAACATCCCCATTCAAATAATGCCACACTGCTCCCTATGTGTAATTTATCCTTTAATCTTATAGGAAGATCCATGGAACACTATATAGAGGCTTCATGTGTTATCTTCATTGGGAGTGATTCTGACACTTTTTCACCCCAAATAAACACTTATTCCAAGTTTATTTTTGTACATTAAATGTGCTTGGGAATTTAGAGTTAAAAAAACATTGAAAATATTCGTAGATACCAACAATGTTCTAAGTTCTGAATCAGTAACCCTGCGGGAAGGGTGTGCACGACATGGGTCTCATAGCTCACAAGGCCCTATGAATAAAGATGCAGCTACTGACAATGCTCAATAAGTCTATACATATCTAGGATTGTGCCCCATACAGAAGGGATACTGCTCAGTTATTCCCACTAGACTGCCCCTTTTTGGCCTGAAGGCAAAGACTGATTTTCCTATACGTAGGTGCTTTCGGTAATGGCACAGAAGAGCTAACGCTATTTCAGATCAGTTAAGGCACTCAAGCCATTACTTTTTTGCTGTCTTCATTATTTAGATAAGTTCCTGTTCCGAGGAAGAGAAGGAGGGAATGAAGTGAGCTCGTTCATGAAGTCATATGAGAACAAGGCAATATGTTTGGACATATCTTTGGAGCAAGAGCGTGCATTTGTCACTTTTAGGAATTGAAGTGACACGATCAAAAGTGGAGGATGCCCGCTGAGAGGGGGGTTGCATTAAGAGCAGCAGTAATATATTGCATGTTAGCCAACAATGCTGTAACCATTCCATTAAATGAGCCCCCGTCCTTGCTAAGGCCCTCATTATTAGTTACTACCTAATTCCAGTTGGACCGGTAACAGTACTTACCATGCGGATCGAAGTTATAGGTTCAGTAACATCATTGCTAGTTAGTGGTATTCGATCCAGAGATTTCACTTTCTGAAAGCAGGCGAAGACTCCGGCTGGAACACCAGATGGAAACATATGAGAATCTGCATGATATGACCTATATTCATATTTTATTTGAATTCATGAAACATAGAATCTATGTTATTTACGCCTATGAAATTACCAGGCTATGTGGAAATTGTAATTAGGAGATTATAACAATTCTGACAGCTAAATTGCAATGATAGCCTATGTCAGATCAAATTTATTAACAAACGTCATACCGCTGGGCAGCCGCTGCAGGTAAGAAGGGTGGGGCGGTGGGCCAGGCTGGAGGGGGATTTCGAGAGACCCACCAGGGAAAACGGAATCAATAATTAATTTCCCCTCGTGGTCATTTCTCGAAATACCACCCAGCTGGCCCCACCACTCTTACCTGCAATAGCCGCCACTGAACATATGGCTAGAACCATGATGGGGCTTCAGCACAGTTCTTAGTTCACCCACCTTTCAAAAGCTATTGAGCAAAATCTGTCAGTTTTGATTGAGTTCTTGAAGGATTTTAATGGAGTGTATATATGGTAGGATGCTGAAAAGAACAGCAGGGAGCAAGAGCTGCAAACATGTGTAGAAGACTGCACAGACCTTGGTACAATGTTGAGGAAGAAATCTAGTCTGGCTCCATGACTTTGCATCTGGAGTAATCATGAATCCAATGGGGAGGTACTCAAGTAGCCACCCTTGAATATTTATAAACTTCCACACAGAGACTAATGTACACTGTCATTTAAAATAGACAACTTGGCTGTTTGTTGCATACTATATGCTAAGGATTGATATTTATAGCCAAATGCCTTGGCTGATTTGAAAGTAGCACCGCTGAGTTTGGGTGACACATACAGCAAATTTGCCTTTGAAATGGAAACCATAATGTCCCCAGCCTTTATACCTACATCAGGAGTAAAATAATATTGACATTATTGTGGTCCTCCTATTTAATGGGTAGTGACTTGATTTCTTTGATGACGCCTCAGTTAGACTCCCAGACTAGTTAGGGTACATGCGTCATCTCAGGTCTATATTCCATTGTGGAATGTCTATCAGAGTACCCTTAAATATGAGGCCTATCCTAATAACGCAACTAGAGCATGACATAATCCCGGGTTTCGTGGGGCAGGCAGGTGGGGCGGGGGATGATAAACACCGGCATATGGATGATTGCAGGTAAATAACCAATTAAATTAATAAAAAGAATTTTGTTCCATGCCCTGCATCGCAAAATGTGATGCAGGGCGCGCTACAAAATTAATAATTTTTGTCCCATATTAAATCACCAGTTAATTAATTTGCAATTCTTTATCTTTAAAAAAAAGTATATAAATATATAGTGCGCTCATTACAAGTGCAGGGATAAACTCAGATACATGTGCATAGGCTTGTTTGCCCAGTGGTTGGAATTACGAGCTGTGTGAGAATTTTCACACCCACACACATTTTCCTTCACAGATTCTGGGATGCAAACCGCCAGAAATTCATCAGAGGAAAAGGCCCATAAATAGGAAAAATATGTGGAATTTTGTATGTTAAATGCGGATTCCACATCTTCGGCTACATTTTTAATTAAAAATCTACGGAACAGGAGGTATTTTCCTCTTGCGGCAAATATCTCACACTCGGCTTATGATATTTAGGACATGTGGTAAATGCCTCCCCATATTCTTCCTAGCTTGTAATGAGGGCCCTGGTGTGTATACTTATTTTTTTGTTTTGATTGTTATACAATTCGTGAAGAAACGGTTTATGTACTGCCATTAAATGCACACACACACACACACACACACACCCACACACACACACACACACACACACACACATATATATATATTTCTCCTTTTACTAACACTTTTATATATTGAATAATTTACATTTTATGGTCGTAAAGGTATGTTCATGTTTAATTCATTATATAACTAAAGAACCTACAAACTTTAAGAATTGTTATATTACTAATAATATGCATTCTGTTCAATAAAGCTCCTATTTAATTTATTTAATGTCCACATTATTTCAAAGGAGATTATGTTAAAATGATATCACTAAGTAATTATTATTTAAATATTATAATATATTCAATGTACTATTTTAATTTAGAATTGTTGTACTTGGAAATCTAGCAATAATTGTAGGGTTTTAAAAACTAATATGACTAGACTTCCACAATCTTGTAAACATTATAATAATAACTATGTTGTTTAAGACTGAAACTCTCGTTCCACAAACCTAGTTAAATAAAGCATTTGTTCTTAGAGATCACATTTACTATTCATATTCCAATCCCACAGACATTTCAGAAGGTCCAAATACAGAAGAGGGGGAGCTGATTCACTGTTTTAGCTCCAATCCCAAAAACATTGTGGAAAAAGCACATATTCTAGGGCATTACATATACTGACCTTAATCTATTTCCTAAAACATTAAGGGACTTTTTTATGCTAGAGGTAAATCTACTATTCCAACCCCATTGCTACAAAAATTGGGGCAAGAACATATATTTGAGGGGACTAGACTTAGTATGTGAACTCGAAAGTGTTCCTTTTCTCTCTATCTCAGTTCCAATTGTCCCCCCACCCCCTAATTCAAATCCCACAAACATTGATGAAAGTGCATAAATAGAGTTTGTCAAATATATTATTCTAACTCCATTCACACACATGTTTTTATAGAACGTTTTAGTCAAAGCCTACGTTTCGAATTTTGTACACCTTTAACACCCCTTCCAAGGTTTCATGTTCGAAGAGGCACCGCTTGAAGGGTTAAGACTCCCGCAGGCAGGGTCCAGGTGTAGGTTTAAGATGGCTGAAGCCTTTTCTGTCCCAGAGGCTCTGATCAGGAGTCCAGAGAACAAGCCTTTGCAGTTGCTTTTGGAAGTCCAGGGTTCAAGGAAAAGAGCAGGGCTCCAGCAGCAGGGCAGACCTCTGGGGCTCAGAACAGGCTTCAGGTAGCAGAGCGGTTCTTCTGAGTGCAGCAGAGCTGCCCTTACAAAGTAACCACAGGGAAACAGCAGCAGGCAGTCCTCTTTTAGTCCTTCCACAGGTCCAGGAGTGGACTGAACAGTGGATCAGAGAGTCCTGTTTTTATACATGTTGCCTATTTTAAGGTGAGTGATACTTCTGGAGGCTTACCCCCACAGAAGTCTTTCCTGCCTCCCTACCTCCAGCTCCAGCATGACTTCTGGCACAATGGGCTTGTGTGAGGGTCTTTGTGTGAGAGCAGGACTTAGCCTATTGATGTGTAAAAGGAACTGTGCCCAACTATATCCCCCATCCTGCCTGAGATAGCCATCCAACCATACTTGATCCATCTATTGTGTGGCTGTCTTGGTAAGATGCAACGGCCAACTGTCACTCACACCTAGTCATGTGACCCAAAAATAGACTGCAGGAATCAAATGGTAGGAAAACAAAAATTACAACTTTCTAAAAGTGGAAACTTCAGAATTGTGATGTCAACTCTAACTTTACCATTGAAGAGGATTTCAAATTACAAATCCTTAGATACCAAACATACTTTTCCTAACAATTCCCAATCAAAATTTAGCACTTGGTAAATGTAAAAAGGTAACCAAATGTTATCCTATGAGCGAGGTATGCCTCACAGTAGATAAAAACGAATTTGTGAGTTTACCAGGAAATGTAAAACTCAAAAGTACATGACAGACTTTTTAATTACAATGTGTTTAGGGCTGACCTTAGGGGTGACATGTTTGTAATAAAAAGTGAGTTTTAGACTTGGCAAGGGAGTGATATTGACAAGTCAAATTGATGGTTTAAAACTCCTGGCAGGCTACAATGGCAGGCCAGAGACATGCTTTTCAGGGCTACTTAGGTGTATGGCACAAATAGTGCTGCAGGCCCACTAGTAGCATTTAATTACTAGGCCCTGGATATATGCTATACCACTTTATTAGGGAGTTATACGCAAATTCCATTTTAGTAATGAGGTGTGAGCCAATTGTGCCATGCATGTTTTAGGGAGTGAGCACAATCACTTTAGGAGTGGCTAGCTGCCTTAAAGTGCACAGGGTCCTAAACCCAACCACAACAAATTAAAAAAAAAAGAGGATGAAGGAAAAAGATTTGAAGGAAGACCACCCTAGGACTGAAAAGTCTTAACACTTACTTACCAAAACATTTTTACTTTAGTGGAATGAATCACTTTTGTCCTTGATTATGGACAAACCTTCAGTGACAACTCCCAGGGATATATCTTTGGGAGACGCTGTGGATGAGGATTTGATTTTCCGGGTGGAATTTATTATGGTGTATGCATGTTGTTTCTATCTGTTCCATTGTTTGGGGAGAATCGCATCTTTACTCAATATGTAGTATCACGTGGGACAGCAGCCTTTGTTTCCTCTTATAATCTAACTATCATATTAGTCTTTATCTCAGACTTCAAGATTATGCCTTTTTTAAACTACAACACGTTCAAACCTTTCTGACTGGACAGTTGTGTGGTTGAAGAAAGTGTGTTATGTATCAGAGACACAAAATGTTACACTAGCTCTCTGTTAAGCAACATATTCTGTTCATAAGCTTATATTCTATAAAAAATAGTTCTGTATGTATGTTTCGCCTGGTCTTATGTAGTGGTTTTCCCCCCTCAGCTTTTATTTGACATATTTGTCAAACAAAGCACATCGGACGTGGTGGGCATGTCGTCACTTTTTTAGATTCAAAACACTCGAATGACCTGCCTATACAATCATTGTGAATTCCAGATCACCTTACATTCAGAAAATCCCTAAAACATTTATGTTTTATCAATTGCTACCAATTATCAGTGTTGGCACCTTTTCACTCACATTACTTGCCAAGGACAGGGATTAGCTGAAAGTCTGATGCTCAGTCCCATCTGGCACACACCCCTGGACAAGCCCCCCATTGTTAGAAATATTAATTAGCTGCAGAAGTGCACTACCCATTCTTCCCAGTCTTTTACAGCTTGTCACTCATTGGACTGATGCAATCACATAGTGCTCCCTAATGTGTTTGTATCTAATTGAACTGCCACAACACAAGCTATGTTGTAGGCTCTCTATATGTCTATGTCTTTTGCAGGAAGAGCACACTAATTTTACTTGATGGGGCCAAGATCCTAGTTTCTGGCCAGGCATGCTGAGACATTTTCACTGATTAAAAGAGTTAACATATGCATATATTCTTTTCTTGATATCTTCATACAACTTAATTAATCAAGACTTGGTAATGGAAACACATTATTAGGGTGAATAATCCCTATATACTGCACTATACTTTCATCTCAAAGCATAATCCTGACACTTCACCACAGTACAGAAATTGATGATTACAAAACCTCGTTCACAAGAAGAATAATTTAAAACTTAACATACAACCAACACAAAGAAGAAAAAAATCTCCTCAAAAGTTAAAAACGACATTCATAAGATCTTTAAATTATTTTTTTACAAAAAATAAATATATTACTAAGTATTAACCTATTTATGCTTTATCATACCTAGCCATTTTCTGTACCTTAATTTTCCAATCATTCATATTTATTTTGTGTTTACCCAACTCTGGTATACTGTAATCTTTTACTTGAACCTGCCATACACAATATAATGGGTATGTCTGATCATTCCAACAGTTTGCAATCAGCATCCTTGAAATTGCTGTATCCTTCTAACAAGATATTTATGACCTGTGAGATAACAGCAAAAAGGACAAACAGGACAGCAATATAAGCCTGCAATTTTCATATTACACTTAAATTGCCCTCTACTAACTCCAGAAATGACTCCATTGTTGGACATAACACAAACATATGTAATATAATAGTCCCATCTTTAATACATTCCTGCAGAGACAGAAGATATATTCTGCCTATTCTCTTCACATATTATAACATCAGAAAATACAATAGCATGTAGTTGGGCAACTGTCATATGAAGAAGATTTGGAATTCAACCACAAATCTTTTGTATACTTCACATTTTCTGGTTTCTATCATATATCAGCTCTGAAGTCACTGATCAATACTGGATTTTAAATGTGTATATAATTGTTAAATGCGTGCTTTTGCTATTTAATTTGGTAAATGGCTTCTTCAAAATCAGGAGAAAAATATGAAGCAGCATAAATTAATTTCAGCGCATGTTTTGTCTTATATTAAAATGTGAAATTAAACTGATTATTAATCCTTTCTAAAATGTCTCACTGTTTCATAATATATTTTAATACAATTATTTGAATTTGCTGGAAGTTCCAAGAGTCATAAATTCAAATTTCCCAAAATGGCTGCTACAACATCATGAAAAATAATTTGAAAATATTCAGAAGCATAATTTAATATCAATATATGTTTTGTCATATATTATAATAATAATTACGTTGATTATTAGTCTTTTCTAAAACTACATTAAACTTATGAGGTCTTACATGATTATCAGATATAATTCCTATATACTATATTTGATACAATGATCTAATTTACCTTCAGGGTTTGAGAGTGAAAAAATGAAATATCCCCAAAATCCTGTTTTTTGAGTAAACAGATGATATTTGTGATTTTCTGAATATTTCACAAGAGTTGCATCAGGTTCTGAACAATGTTCATCTTGATTTGTTTCATTTTTTGGTTATTGCATTTTGTCAAATACACTTTGGCTGCTCTGGATAAAAACTGAAAATGAAACTGGCCACATCTCCTGGGTTCAAGTACAAAATTAATATTTCTGAAGGCAGGTCACCCAGTAATATATACTGAAATTTGTGCAGGGTACCGCTGTTGAGCTGACATTTTCTACAAACCTTTCACTGAGAAATTCTTTATTTTTTTCTGCGAGATAAAGATATCTATTTGCATTGTGAGCTTCTGAAGTATTGTTCAGATATATGCATTAGTAATTTTAGAAATAGACAATGGAGTGCAGCAGGACTGCCAGTTTCATTTAATTTCCCCATCCAACTAGGTATTAAGTATGTTACAGAAAACACATAATTTCAGCTAATTTTGTAAATACATGCAGTTCATACAGCTCCCCAATTTTAAGTAATGTAGACCTCAGATATTTGTTTCTTGCAACCACAGGTACTAGGGGTAAAGTATTGGTAACTTCCCTTAACATATTTCACATTATCAATACATACTTCTGGATACTGCTCTTACATCCAGAAATTGTGCCAAGTGTATTAAAAGTATGTACAATTATGCATAGTTCTGTTGTTTGGACTGATAAATCATCAGCTTATAATTTGGCTTTATGATATGAATTGCCTAACATGAAGCCTGGCATTGAATAATTGTTTTTGAGAAAAGCCAACAGTGGCTCTATAAACAAGGTCAAAAGCAGTGGAGATATAGAGAACAGCTCTGTTTTTTTCTCCAGTTTTAATCCTAAATTCCATGGTTAGCATCCATTAATATTCTTGGAGAGTTGTCTAGAACTTTGACAGCTTTTAAAATTCCCACAGGTAAACTCAAAGCTGACATAATATAACACAATAAACCTAAAAATAAATAAATGAAAGGATACCTCTGCTTTTCAGTCAGAAAAATTACCAACATTTACAGATTCTGTATATATAAGCATTTTTTTTTTAACATACTGAAATTTAATAAATCTTTTCTTATCTAAGTGAATTGCCTGTGCGATTACGTCTTGAAGATGTTTATCCAGAATGTTTCCAAATGTCTTACTATTGCAATTTAGTTTGGATATAAATTGATAAGAAGAACATCTGCTTGGATCTTTGCCAGATTTATAAAATATTGAGACTGTTGCTTTCTACCTAGATGTCAGTAATAAACCCATGTGATGTACCTCACAGCAGATTACAAAATTGCTTTTTCATTTTAATCCACAGATTTTTCCATAATTTGGTAGGTAGCCTATTTGGACCTACTGCTTTACTATCCTTTAACTTTGTTACTAGTATTTCCAACTAATTTCTTTACATATTCAGGTCTAGAATGTCTTCATCACTGTCAAAAACCATAGGAATATTCAGGTGCTCAATAACAGACAAACACTGTGAATCTTTGAACGTTCCCCCTAAAACTTCCCCCACAAAACAAAGCAAAAGATTCCTGAATTACATTACCATCCATTTCTTTTTGCCAGCCTGTTTTAACCCTATACTTATTTTGCTTAACTACAATTTTCAAGGCTAGCAGCTTGACACGTTTTCTCCAAATTCGTACATTTCCTCTAAAAAACTTTGACATTATCGTAGTATAGCAACTGTATATACCTTTTGCACTCACCATTTAATTGCTTCTCAAGTCATGTTTTCCCCTTATTAGGGGTTTGAGAATATCTGCTTTGCAAGTTTATAACTCTATCTGTATAGCACAGATAATCTGATTTATGCTTTCTGCTTTTGTAAATTGTTAATAATTTGGTGCCTGTTGTATGAATCACAGGTCACAAAACAGAAAGTACAAGTGTCACTCAAACTGATTTGCAACCTTAGCTGAATGTTTAGCATCAAGATGCCTATTGGTATTAGTGCACTCCATATATATTTTTTTCATTTAATTTCATGTGTACTTATCATGCGCTTCACACAATATTGATTCAAAGGAGGTTGTAAAACTCCTGCTTAATGAAAATTAATTAGGGAGGAGGCATTCTGGCAGACTCTGCAAATCGTGTTGATGTTATGCAGATTTGTATAGCGCACTTTAAGCCTGGAGGGTACCAGAATCTTGGCAAGGAGCAAGTGTGAATATAGGTACACTTAGGACCTATTAGGACTATGGACAGTGGGCTGGATAGGTTAGAGAATCTCTATGCATGTTATGTTTTGTTATGTTATGTTATGCTATGTTACATCATGTCATTTTATTTTATGTTATGTTACGCCATGCTATGTTCTATTAAATCGGTTTCCATGATGCAAGTTATCACCCTTGAGGGTATCCAGTTGCAGGAGTAGAAACATAGGCCAGGAGGATCTCCTCCTTGAACAGCCAGGGCTTCAGTTTCATGTAGATGCTGAGTAGTGAAGGTGCTGTCCTGCTGTGTTGGGGAAGTTCATTACAGTTCTTGGCAGCAATAAAGGAGAACGAGCGCCCTCCTGAGGTATGCTGGTCTGATATTCTTTAGGGGTTTGTACACATAGACGAGCAATTTGAATTGGAAACTTTTCTGTATGGATAGCCAGTGTAGTTTAGTAAAGTGGGGAGTAATGTGAGCCCTCCTGGGGACATCTAGGATTGGTCTGGTGGGGGTGTATTGGATGGGTTGGAGTCTTTGCATGAGCTGGTTGGGGATGCTGATGTAGAGTGCCTTGCCACTTGCCATAACCAAGTCTGCTGATTATGAGGGCCTGGGTGATTGTGTGTCTTGTATGCATGAGGATTTATGTTATGTTATGTTCTAGGTCTTGGGGCACTGCGGGAGAAGGTTTGTCTACCCATTTTAACATGCCGAATACTGGGGATGTGTGTGAGGAAAAGTCCATCCGATCTGAGGTGTCTACTCAGGGTGTGGAATCAGCTGCTATTGTTGAGGTAAGGAGTGCCTAGTTATTCACTGCCTTGGAGGCAGGGGTGAAGAAATTGAAGGTGGTGAATTACTGGATGGGGAACCAGTGTATTCTTGGAGGTTTTTAGAGATGTGGGGATGCCTACATAAAGGGCGTGCCATGGTTTAGTCTGCTGATGATGAAGGCTTGAGTTACCATTTCAGGTATCCAGTAGAAGCCATTTCAATTTTTGTCTGAGAATTCTAAGGGTGTGGAAACATATTTCTGCTACTGTGTTGACCTGTTTGACTTCTAGAAATTGGGTATCTAGTTGCCCGAGGTATGTACCATGACCAAGAAGGCATCGCAATCCTAGTCAGGGTAAGTCACAACACAACTTAAATTATCTGGTCGCTTGGAACAGAGCAGGCAGGCTTCACTTAGAAGGCAATGTGTAAAATATTAGTGCAATAACTCATACAGTACGACAATGAAAACACCACAAAAAGACTCCACAACAATTTAGAAATATAATGTATGTCTTTATAAATAAAACAAGACCGAAATGAAAAAATTACAAATATGCAGAAATTGAGATATTGAATTCAGAAGAAATATATGCATTAGAAGCAAGGAGCATTAAAAGGATTATTCTCCGTTGGGCTGGACCGGGGCAATGTCAATGTTTGGCTGACCGCAATGGAGTGCCTGCTGGCTACAGGACTCATGCAGGCCCTGGTGAATGAAATACCTTTCCTGGTTGCAAGCAGCTAGAAGTGTCAATCTTCTCCAAGCAGTGAAGGCGATGCATCAGTTCCAAAGATGGCTGATGAAGTTGAGAGGTGTCGAGTGATGCACCAGTTCCTGCTATGCAGTCGAAGGGATGCGTCGATGCAGCAGCAGCGATACTTGGTCAGATGTGTCGATCTCTGGAGGCAGAGCGCTAGTTGTGAAGCGATGCGCCACATTTTCCACCTCATCTGCATCGATGTGCTGGTATCTTTCAGACAGAAGATGCATTGAAATCAATGTTGCAAGTATCTGGGCCACTTCCAGTCAGCTAAGCACAGGAGTAGAGGTAGAGACTTTGATATCCCTGAATCTCAAGCAACAGGAGGCCAGCAAACAAGCCCTTGGAGACCACTTGGAAGAAAGCAGAGTCAATCTCTCCTTCAGCAGAGTTACAGAGCAGAAGGCAGCAGGGCAACAAGCAAAAAAACAGGCCTTTCAGATCAGCAGTCAAGTTGTGTCCTTTGAGCAGCTAGTTCTTCTGACGGAGGTCCAGTTGTAAGTCCATAAGTGTCTGATCTGCTGGGGTCAGAGACCCAGTACTTATGCCCGAATATGCCTTTGAAGTGGGGGAGACTTCAAAGATTGGCTTTGAAGTGCACCAGTATCCTTTTCAGCAGTACCCCAGCCCAGACGTGTATTGGAGTCAGGCTGCAAGGCACACAGAACAGTAAGAGCAGAGAAATGTCCACTTTCTAAAAGTGGCATTTCTAAAATAGTAATGTTATATCTGACTTTATCAGTAAAGAAGATTTATCATTACCATTCAAAAGATATAAAACATGATGCAACTATTTCTTTCTAGTCAGGAATTACAGCGTAAAGGTAATTTAAGGAATTTTCAATGTTAGCCTACGAGTGGAGTAGGCTTCACAGCAGTGAAAAACAAATGTCGCTGTTTCTCACTAGGTTTCCGCACCTGGATGGAGCTTTCAGCACGGCTGGTGAAACAGAACCCCCATAGAGGACCCGTTATATAAACACAAAGAACAACAAGATATTGCCCAATGCTACTGCTAAACGCAATTCTGCAGAACTGCACCTATTTCAAAGAAGAAACCATTTAAAGGTAGCTACAGTTTTTTCTGAACTGAAGACCCTGACAATTTACGTGAATGCCACAACATATAATTAAATAGGAGCTGTGAGGATCGTATTCAGGTCCTTCGATAATAAAAACTAGAAGGTTTGCTGAGACTTTTAGACTACATAAAGCCCAGCTGTTCAGAAACCCAATTGATTGCCTATTATATTTGGGTTTGTATATTTTGTTACTTGTATGTGCGAAAGACGGACACCTGATGAAGGCAGATTGCCGAAACGCGCGTAGTCAAAAACCACCGCTTTGCCTATTTTAAAAGAAAATTGACCGGTTTAGTGTGATCTGTTTATGTCTATGTGTTGTGAATATATATGTTTTTTTCTATACGTGATCTTTGAACTAAAAATATTTGGATGATGAGCTAAAAACAAAAAAAGAAAAAACGTCCATAAAAGAAATCTAAAACAAAATATCAATATGAAATAAAAATGTCTTTTATATACAACAAAACTCTGATTCCATATATGTAATTCATAGTCGCAATTTTTTGGTTTACTTTTAAAGGAGAGATTTGGCAGTTAATAATTGAGTGTTTGCTATAGTTCTTTATTTTTCCAATGATGCTGTTTCTCACTACCAAAACATAAAAGTAAATGTCCTACCTTTTAGTTACACATTGCCCTGCCTACCTTATGCGTAATAAAAAGAGAGTTTAAGGCTTTGCAAGTAGTTTAATGGCAAGTCGAAATGGCAGTAAACTGCTCACACAGGCCCTGCAGTGCCAGTTCTGAGACGTGGTTAGGGGGCTACTTAGGTGGGTGGCACAAGCAGCACTGTAGGCCCAGAAATAACATTCAATTTATAGGACATGGGCACATGTAGTGCACTTTACTTGGGACTAATAACTAAATGAAATACGCGAATTGGGGATGAACCAATGTTGCCCTGTTTTAGGGCAAGAGCACATGCACTTTATCACCAGTTAGCAGTGGTAAAGTGCACAGAGGCATAAAGTCAGCACAAATGAGTTCAGAAAAATGGAGGGAGGCAGGCAAAAAGTTGGAGATAGACCACCCTAAGCCTGCCAGGTCTAACATTGACCATGGAGATTTGGATGTCAATTAGGATGCCTAGTTTCCTTGCAGTGTTGGTGGGGTTGGGATATGGACCTAGGTCATCGGGACACAAGAGGCCAGAGACCATGGAGAGATGTGTTTGACAAACAATGCCACTTCAGTATTGTTGCGGTTGAGCTTGAGGCAGCTCCTTTTCATCCAGTCTGCTATGCTTGACATGTATTTGATGTTGCTGGATTGTGTGCTAGGCATGTGTTCTGGGAAGGAGAGGATCAGTTGTGTGTCATTTGAGTATAAGACAATGTTGAGACTGTGAGATAAGACAATGCTGGTGAGTGAGGTCATGTAGACATTAAATAGGATGGGATTCAAGGGGAAGCTCTGTTGGCACTGGGCAGATCAGCTTAGTGACGTTGGACTTCAAGGGTTTGAGGATGACTATCTGAGAGCGTATGATGATGAAAGAGCGGATCCATTGTAAGATGGATCATTTATTCAGGTATGCAGAGTCTTTGGTTCAGTAGGGAGAGGGCCATGTTTCCCTTGTCGATGATGAGGCTTATGTCAACCATGGCAGCGATAAGAGCCGTCTCGGTGTTGTGGTTGTTTCTGAAGCCAAATTGTCAATGGTCGAGGAGGAGGTTGGTCTCAAGTTCACTGACGAGGCGTGAGTTGATCTGTTGTTCCAGGAATTTTTCAGGGTATGGTAATTGAGTCAGCTTTGGGTTTCTTGAAGAGAGGTAGTATGATGGCATATTTCCATATGTTCCGGAAGAAGGCGGTGGAGATTGAGGTTCTTCGGTTTTCGACTTTGTCCCGTATTTAGCCGCCATTTTTTGTCTCGTCGCCATTTTGTGTTGCCCTCACTCAGGCAGCACGGCGAACGGAGTGTTTTTGCTTTTCTCAGCTGCTACATGTCTCTTCTGTTAAAAAGTAACCCCCTGCCCTTGTTTACGAAACCGATGTCAGGGTCTGGCCGAGCTTACTAATCCATGTCTGGGTTGATTGATCCCTGTCTTGACTGACTATTTGGCTTCTACTATTCTTTCCTTACATTATCTTATCCGACTGGCCTTCGCTATTCTCTCCTTGTATTCTCTTGTTACACAACTATCCTTTGAGGCACACAAATAAGTCCTGCCACCTGCAAATTGGATTGTAGGCACTAGCACTGATTAATTTGTGGGGAGGGGTGACACACAGGGTTTGAAAGAGGGGCGTATTTGGGACACCTGATAGTTTTGTTTTCCAACTTTTCTTATTAGCTTGCTTTGTATATATTGGGAGTATACGTTGTAAATATGTGTGCTATAAAAGATTGTACGCCAGGGAATAAAGTTGCAGTCTCCTGAGAACATACACTGTACCTCTGGGACAACTGTGCTTAGCTGCAGCTAATAAACCTGGTTTTCTACGCCCAACAGAGCGTCTCATGTCTCTGTCCGACAAGGCAGGTGAACTCGCGGATTTAAGCTGTGCCCTGCGCCGCCAGGCCCATAAGGCCCGGTTCTCCAAGATTGAAGGATTGAGTATGTAAGTGAGTGGTGATCAGACAGGGTCCTGTCCTTTTAAGAAGATGTAGTGGAGGCAGGGATCTGACAGAACTCTTGATTTGAAGGATCACTTGGTGTTGGCATTGTCTGTGGATGTGATTTCTGACCAACAAGGTAGCGAGGAGCTGGCAAGTTACAGGACACTATGTTGCGCAGGTCGAGGGATGCATAATCTGGTTGGAGAGAAAACATATGATAGATAGATAATTTATTGCATAAATCCTGGGAAGGGGTGATAGCAATGGAGCGTGCAGGCAGGCATATAAACTCCTTGATTATGACAAAGATCTCTTTGGTGGATTTCTCACTGTTTTGTATGTGGAATGAAAGGACTGGGTGTTTAGCAGTTTTAAGGCATTGGTGGCATCTCCAGAGGAGTGACTTGAGGAAGGTTCTGTCTGTGATGTTGAGTATGAGGCAACATCATCATTCAAGTTGTTTGAAATGTCTTTTAATTGAGGCCTTTGAAGTTACAGCTAATGTGAGAAGTGGTCCTATGTTTGGGGTTGGTTTGGACTGCGTCCAGGGAGTCAGTACTAGTGTTATTCGTTTGTTGAAGTTAGAGATGCCTTGGGTGAGGCTGGTGGGCTGGGGGGTGCTGTGGGTGAAGAGTTCGGAGTTACAGTTGTCACTGGACTTTTTGTTCCGTTGCTGGTGGGTGGTCTAGATATTGGTGGGTTCAATCAATCAATCAATCAATCAATCAGTGACACTTATAAAGCGCGCTACATACCCGTAGGGTCTCAAGGCGCTGGGGGGGGGGGGGGTGCCGCTACTGCTCGAACAGCCAGGTCTTCAGCTTCTTCCTGAAGGAGAGGTGGTCTTGGGTCAGGCGCAGGTCGGACGGGAGGGAGTTCCAGGTCTTGGTGGCCAGGTAGGAGAAGGACCTTCCTCCTGTAGTCGCTCTTCGGATGCGGGGGACGGCGGCGAGGGCGTGGTTGGCTGATCGGAGGTGGCGTTTGGGAGCGTAGAAGTTGACTCGGCTGTTGAGGTAGCTCGGGCCTTGGTCGTGTAGGGCTTTGTGTGCGTGGGTGAGGAGGCGGAAGGTGATTCTCTTGTTGACGGGGAGCCAGTGAAGGTCTCTCAGATGTCCGGAGATGTGGCTGGATCGTGGGATGTCGAGGATGAGTCTGGCTGAGGCGTTTTGGATCCGCTGGAGTCTCTTCTGGAGCTTGGCGGTGGTCCCGGCGTAGAGGGCGTTGCCGTAGTCCAGTCGGCTGGTGACGAGGGCCTGGGTGACGGTCTTCCTGGTCTCTGTGGGGATCCACCAGAAGATCTTCCGTAGCATGCGTAGGATGTTGAAGCACGCCGAGGAGACGCTGTTGACTTGCCTGGTCATGGAGAGGGAGGAGTCCAGGATGAAGCCCAGGTTTCGTGCATGGTCTGTCGGTTTGGGTGCGGTGCCCAGGGCGGGAGGCCACCAGGAGTCGTCCCAGGCGGAGGGAGAGGAGCCCAGGATGAGGACCTCCGTCTTGTCCGAGTTCAGTTTCAGGCGGCTGGTCGTCATCCACTCGGCTACCTCTTTCATCCCTTCGTGCAGGTTGGCTCTGGCGGCGGCGGGGTCGTTGGTCAGGGAGAGGATCAGCTGGGTGTCGTCGGCGTAGGAGATTATGCTGAGGTGGTGTTTGCGTACGATGGCCGCGAGGGGGCTCATGTAGACGTTGAAGAGGGTGGGGCTCAGGGATGATCCTTGGGGGACGCCGCAGATGACTTCGGAGGCCTCTGACTTGTACGGTGGTAGGCGGACTCGCTGTGTTCTTCCGTCGAGGAAGGAGATGATCCATTCCAGCGCCTTGTCCTGGATTCCGATGTTGCTGAGGCGCCGTACTAGGGTGCGGTGGCAGACCGTGTCGAATGCCGCGGAGAGGTCTAGGAGGATGAGGGCCGCTGTTTCTCCATTGTCCATCAGGGCTCGGATGTCATCGGTGGCGGCGATGAGGGCGGTCTCGGTGCTGTGTTTGGCTCGGAAGCCGGACTGTGAGGGGTCGAGGGATCCGTTCGTCTCGAGGAAGGCGGCCATCTGCTTGTTGACGGTCTTCTCGATGACTTTGGCTGGAAACGGGAGAAGCGAGATGGGGCGGTAATTCTTGAGGTCGGTGGGGTCCGCTGTTGGTTTCTTGAGTAGGGCGCTGAGTTCGGCGTGTTTCCAGCTTTCAGGGAAGATGGCGGTGTCGAAGGAGGTGTTGATGATGTCTCGCAGGTGGGGTGCGATGACAGCGTCGGCCTTGTTGAAGACGTGGTGAGGGCAGGGGTCGGTCGGTGATCCGGAGTGGATGGAGTTCATCGTGCGGATGGTGTCTTCGGTGCTGATCGGGGTCCAGGCGTGGAGGGTGGTGGTGGGGGGGGTGGCTGGTCGGTCATGGTGTGCGTTGGTTGGTTCATCTCCTTCCTCGGTTGGGTTCAACATAGTTTTGTAGTTGGATGATGAATTGGATAAGGTAATGTTCAGTCCAGATGGGAGGAGTGGATGCATCTACTAAGATGTTGGAAAAGTTGATGAAAATGGGGTAAGGGTGTGGACCTGCTGAGTTGTTGGGGCTGTTAACTCACTGGGTAAGGCCCAGGATCCTGAGATCTGCCAGGAAGTTGGCGTGTTGGCGTAGATGGTGTCAGACTTGTCCTCAAAGTGAAAACTGGGGACGCTTCTTTGCCTGACTCTGTACCTTTTCCCTGAACTGCTTGCCTCGGTAGGACAGGAGTCCCGAGGCCATCTCACATCCGTTGTTCTGTTGCGGGCGCCTTTTCCACCTTTGTGCCACAGGGCTGCTGCTGCTAGTAGGGGGATTACAAGCCCCAGAAGCCCCTGCTCCAGTTCCCAGCTGCTGCTGCTTGAGAGGGGGAGGCACCACCATCGCGCTATTCAGCGCTGCCTCTCCCCCCGGCAGCACGGGACGCGCGGGCGCGCGCCAGGCGAATCCCGGGCCAGGGGCGGGCCGTTTTTGCCCGTTCGAGCACGATTGAGGACGGGACGGGGCCACTCCCTTTAATTTATTTGTCAACCTTTGATTTGTGCAGAAAAACTGAGCACTCACAGGTTACATTACTAGACCGCCTTGGTATTTTCTTTCTCGTCTGTATTTTTGTTGTTACTGACTAGTAGAGCTTCCGTAGTTACCATTCTAAGTCTAAATAGTTGAAATAATGACTACTACTAAGTTGGAAAATGGTAGGAAGTCTATGCCAGGTGGGTCTATTGTGGGCACATTGGACCAGTTTTTAATCAGGGCATCCTCTGTGTTGGCACACAAAATTGAAATGACTGAAAAGAGACTCTCAATGGAGCCCACTTTTGATAAACGGTCATCTATGGGTTTGCTGGCCCATGTGCTGTCGCCAGTACATCAACCACTTACTGATGCTGTGCTTTTGGGTAAAACTGGTGAGGGAAGCCAGCTATGTGAGGCTTCTGGTGGGCTGCCTGATATCCCTATCAACACGGATATTGTATCAATTGACCTATGTACTTTGTCGCGAAATGATGAGCGCCCTGGACCACCAGTACTTAGATTGCAAACATGGTCTGTATCCAGGTCTAAAATGGGAGCTCACCATTTGGGTCCAGAACAAACGGCTAAAAGGAAGCATGGAGGGGCTATACCGAAAAGTAGAAAGGCAAAAATTCAGAAATGTAGTAATACGGGGGTAAGTTCGCCGATAAGAACTGTGCCTAGCCCTGTTGCACCCCAGCCTATTGAACATGTGACTGTGGCTACACCAAGTATTGGAGATGTTTCCTCTATTGAGTTTGGAGAAGACTTTTGGGCCAAACTGCAAACTATATTTACAAAGACATGTCTCCCTATCTTTGATAGACTTAATTCAATAGAAAACAGACTTTCGCATTTAGAACTATTGTTTGTTCCCATTCAGGCAGATGGTGGTATGGGGGTTGAAGGCAGTGCTGGGAACTCAGAGGGGTTGCCTCTGCAAACAAATGCAGTTAAAACAAATTAGGCATGGGCGCAAAATCCGTTCCGCTCGCGGATTTTGCGGATTTTCGGCAAATTCGCTATCCGCGAATCTGCCGAAAATGTGCAAATCCGCGAGCGGAACGGATCCGGGGGGAAAAAGTTCAAGCTTCAAGCTTGTAACTATTTTAGAATGACGCCGGCAAGCTGCCAGAAGGGCACAACAACGAGTGGGGCAGAGGGCAGAACGGCACAACAACGAGTGGGGCAGAGGGCAGCAAGGGCACAACAACGAGTGGAGCAGAGGGCAGAAAGGGCACAAAAACGAGTGGGGCAGAGGGCAGACGGGCACAAAAAAGAGTGGGACAGAGGGCAGAATGGCACAAAAACGAGTGGGGCAAGGGGCAGAAGGGCACAACAACGAGTGGGGCAGAGGGCAGAAAGGCACAACAACGAGTGGGGCAGAGGGCAGAAGGGAACAAAAACGAGTGGGGCAGAAAGGCACAAAAAAGTGGGGCAGAGGGCAGAAGGGCACAAAAAACGAGTGGGGCAGAGGGCAGAAGGGCTAAAAAACGAGTGGGGCAGAGAGCAGAAGAGCACAAAAACGAGTGGGACAGAGGGCAGAAACGAGTGGGGCAGAGGGCAGAAGATCACAAAAACGAGTTGGGCAAAGGGCAGAAGAGCACAAAAACGAGTGGGGCAGAGGGCAAAAGGGCACAAACACGAGTGGGGCAGAGGGCAGAAAGGCACAAAAACGAGTGGTACAGAGGGCAGAAGGGCACAAAAAACGAGAGGGTGGCAGTGATGAACCAGAGGGCGCATCGCGGTCTCGCACAAAAAAACCCTGCAAACACGCAAATCGCCCCGCGAACACGCAAAGCGCCCCGCGAACAGATAAAAAAGAAAAAACCAGCAAATTCGCGAATTTTGCGGATCGCGAGTTCGCAAATCCGCAAATTCGCGGGTCGCGAATTTGCAAATTTCGCCCATGCTTAAAACAAATGCACCTGTAGCAGTTCCACTCGCCCCCATTGTAATGCCCCTTGAGCTTTCAACTCAATCTAGCAACACCTTTGTGATTAATAATCAGGTAGTAAATAGAAGTGCTGAGAATGGGAGGGATAGAGGGATAGAGAAACAAAAAAATCTGTCCACCAACACTATGGCCTATGATGTATCTAGGAAAGCACTACTATGTATCGATCTCCCTTCTGAGTCTATACCGTCTGTGGTGGTACTTACAGGGGTTCCTGTTTTGAGCCTGAGGAAAAATTAGGCTATAGTGAGCTTAAAAACAAAAACATTCATTGGTTGAATGACAATAGGCCACTGCCAAACCAGGTATCAAGCGAAATCCTTTTTGCTCGACGGTTGGACTTGGTGGGGCATAGGGTAAAAACTATCCAGGGTGATTGCGTTGTAATTAATTTTAGGAATAGATGGGCCGTGGAACACATTTGTAATTGGGCTCCCGTACGCTCTGCAACACAAGTTCAATCACTTCCCCTAACATATTTTTATCCTGCCATTTCCACAAATCCTAATGCTAACCTCACTAGTAGAGCACAGCTCTGGGGAGAAGGGGAGAATTGGGGTTGCAGTTCCCAGGCTGGGTATGCTAACTGGAACGGAGATAAACCCCCCCCCCCCCCCTGCGCTGGCAAGGTTTTGCCACAGCAATAGATTTAGTGTTTTGGACCAAGTAGATTGACAGCTGAGGAGTAGTTTGTCCCTATCCTATAAGGTCAATGATACGGTCTTATTAGTAGCCAGGTTAGGTAGGGTGGGTGTTGAATCCCCCATCACCCTGCCAAGAATAGAGGGGTTGACAGTACTTTAGAGGCAATCCTGGGTACTGTTAGGGAAAGCTGCAGGGAAAAGCCTGATGGTACATTTGCGGGTGTCCTTCCTTTGGTAACACAGGAGGGTGCAGGTAGTAGGGGAGCCATCACAGCATTGATAGGGGCCATGATAGAGAGAAAAACGAAGAAGGTCTTAATCCTGGGAGGGCGGGGATGATTGATGATTTATTAGTGGGGGATGCCAGTTCTATTATGGTTGAAAATAAATCTCGAGTGTGTGAGGAAAATAGTAATATCAAAATTCTCTCCTGGAACCTAGCGGGGATTAAGAACAAACTATTTTGCCCAGACTGGGGCTTGTTTGTAGAGAAGCATGATATCTGCCTAATGCAGGAGACGTGGGCCCTGGAACATAATCAAAGGAGAGGTTTTGCCACCTTTAGTATACTGGCCACAACGAAGGACAGGGGTAGACCGTCGGGGGACTGAGCATCTGGGTGGGTACGCACCTGGGTGCCAAAGCAGAGCAGTTACAAACTAACTCTCTGGACATACAATGTGTTCTCCTACCTCTCCCAGTTAACAAACAAATTGCCCTAATTAATATTTATTCCAGGCCAACTCAGTGTGGACAGGAATCTAGAGTCATTGAAGAACTGAGGGAATATACACGAACCTTTGACCCAGACATTATCTTAATTATAGGGGGCAATTTCAATTGCCAGTTCGAGCCTTTAATCAGTGCATGCGCTGATGATTTAGATGATGAGGATCAGTTTTGGCATATTCCTGAATCTCAGATCTCACCAATTAGAGCATGGAAGGCGCTGGTCCTACAAATACATTCATTTACTTTGTCCTCTTAATTGAGGGCTTGTAATGGGAGGTTAAAGTTGGACAGACCTGGCTTAGCCTCTTTTAACAGAGAAGGGCAAAATTCGATCATTGATTATATTCTGGTCAAATGTAGATCTTGGAACAGGGTTTTGGATTTCCAAATCCACCAGAGAAATGATAGTGATCATAACGCTTTAGTTATGACTCTTAAACCAGGTTAAACCAGGGAGTTGGGGTCTGTCCAACCCTGTAGTAGCACCCAACCTAACTCCCCAACCTCTTCTGTTACACAACAACAGGCGGAGAGTAAAAAAAATGGCCTCACATACAAGACTCCCCCTAAAAAATAGCATATATGTACCAGCAGGTTGTCCCTTACCTTAGTGAAATGGCCGAGGTTGGATTAGCTGGTATACAGGTAGGCATGGATGCTAGGCCGATAGAAATACACGAACAGTTGACCACCAAGCTATTTGGGGTGTTTCATCCGGAAGGAAGTAGAAAGGTAAAATCGGACCCAGACCATCCATGGTACAATGCTACTTGTCGTAAAGCCAAAACAGACTTGTTGGTCGCTGTTAAGGCTAGGGATAAGCCTAAGATAAAACAACTTCGACTGAAGTACAAGCAGGTTCTTCAATCTGAGAAGAAGGACTGGGAAGCCAACAGATGGGAAGTCCTTCGAACAGCCGTGGTGCATAAGGATTCGAAATCTTTCTGGGCAATAGTTAGCACAAGGGGGAAGGAGTGCAGACCATCATCATTACTGGTGCTAGAATCCAACGTAGCGCCAGCAGTGTGGGAAGCCCACTTTGGAACCATGTACGCATATTCAGGCAATGATCAACCACCATCCCCAAAGACAAGCCTCCACCATGAGCATCGATTGGTGGGGGCTTGGGAGGACCCAATAATATCAAATACATGCCTCCATCATGAGCATTGATTGGTGGGGGTATGTTATATAACTTTTGACGAGGTTGAACTTGCTATCGCTAAGCTATTGCCTAATAAGGCTCCTGGCCTAGATAAGCTTCCAGGGGACCTATTTTGGTCAGAACCAAAAATATGGGCCTTATATTTATGTGTTTTGTTTAACTCTATTCTAAAGGACACGGACCTGCCGGAATCCTGGTGTGGGGCCGAGATAGTACCTATCCATAAAAAAGGTTGCCTCCTACTGCCATCCAACTATAGGCCTAATAGCCTAATAGACATCACCCAAAAGGTAATGGGACGTATTATTCTAGAAAGAGTCCAGGCCTGGATTGAGGAAAATGAGATCTTAAGCCCTTTCGAGGCCGGCTTTAGAATGAGTACCATTGACCAGATATTCAGACTTCAGGTCATGTATTGGAAGACGGTGAGTGAGGAGGGTGGCAGCCTCTACCTCATCTTTGTCGACCTGAGGTCTGCGTTTGATCTGGTCCCAAGGGAAAAATTGTGGAGTGTACTTCAAGATCTTGGTATTCCACCATATCTTTTGGATGTCCTAATACGGCTTCATACTGAAACATACGCAAAAGTGAGGTGCGGAAAGTTTGGAGAACTATCAGCCAGCTTCCCTGTGAAAAAGGGGGTGTGTCCTGGCGCCCACCCTATTTATCTTGTATATCAATGGGCTTATAGATCATCTACTTGGCATCAAGGACACAGATGCCCCAAGGTTAGTTTCTGGTCGGGTGCCCGCATTGATGTTCGCGGATGACACTTTGCTGTTGTCCAAGACACCAATGGGCATCCAACGCACCTTGAATGGCTTTGCTAATTTCTATGCACTAAGGGGCTTGGAGATAAACTTATCTAAAACCAAGTTTATGGTTTTCAATCCTCCCAAGCAGTCCCGCCCAAATCCAGTATTGAACGGTACACCCTAGGAGCGAGTGAAAACCTTTGAGTACCTAGGTATTATCCTTGTGGAACATCTGGTTTGGGATACGCACCTAGCAAAGGCCGCTCTAAAGTTAACTCAAATGGCGGGCGGCATATTGAAAATGCACAGAGCCTCGGAATTTAAGCCAGCAGCCCCTGTCATTGAGATTTATAAAACACAGGCTAGAGCGGCTTCTGTGTATGGGGCTGAGATCTGGGGGTACCGTAGGACCACTGACCTCACAAGGGTAGAGTACACATTTATGAGGAACCTGTTGGGACTCCAAGCTAGCACGCCGCTAGTACCACTCCGGTTGGACCTTGGGCTACTCCCCATTGAGGAGGAAGTGGCACTACGCCCAATCATGTACTGGAGAACTGTGGACAGTCCCTGAGTTAGCTGCCTACAAAAATGAATTTAGGGAAGTTTGGGCTTATTTGAGAACCAAGAAAATACTGTGGTTAATGCACATTAAGGAAATCAGTAACAAGATTGGATTACCTGAGCTGTGGGGATCACAAGAAGAAACGTGCTTGGAAATAACTAGGGCTGCTCTGGTTCGCCTCTACAGGGATTTTAACCTACTGTCTCTTCAAGAGAGTTCGACAATAGGTAGATTGACAATCCAGTTTCTTCAAATAAAAGACGAGTATAAAATAGAAGACGTCCTTGACCTGATCTATTCAGCTTTGGCCAGGAAATTATATATGCAATTTAGGTTGGGCACTCTGCCGCTTGCATCCTTTACCAGCAAATGGCATAATAAAAATAATACTGAATGCCCAGCATGCAAATATAAACTTGAAGATGAGATCCACGTCTTGTTCTTTTGCCCCACTTATCTGGCTGTACGCAAATACTGGGTGGTACCTATCTGCAGAAATCTTGGCTTTAGACATTGTCGTTTAACTTGTAGAGTATTAAGGTATCTTCCTATTGTTTTGCCGTTTCCCGCTTTTTGCACGGGATGTGGCATAAACGCAGGTCTTTTTTTACCCAAACAATTGAATGATTCAAAATATCTGTATGAATTTTTAGCAATGATAACTGTGTAGAGTGTTTAATCTGATTTCATGACGGGACATATAGGTATAGTTTTTAACTTGTGAAATCAAGTGTATATATATGATTGTGATTGTTGTTGTATTGTCGTATACTATTTATTTGTGTTTCTTTGTACTGTATGTATTTTATCTCGTACTTTAATGGTCCGTTGTGACCGAAATAAAGTTATAGAATGAATGAAAACTGAGGTCAGCGAACAGGTTTAAGTCAATGGATTCTAGTGTCCATGTGATGGTAAGGTCAGTGATGGAGGGACTAAAGTTAGTTTTGAGCTCAGGTGCTGAATAGAGGAAGCTCCATCGATGATGGAGGTGTTGGGAATGTTTATTTTGAAGTTTAGGTGTTCTGCAAGTTGCCCGTCTTGCAGAGATGCCGGTGCTATTGATGTTTTTACAGTGTATGATGGCCATCCTGCCTCTGGGATGTTGGCTCTGCTGTGTTTGGGAATTTTGTGGCTGGTGGAAGTTGCAATGGTTATGTCTGGGTGAAACTAGGTTTCTGTGATGAACAACAGGTTGAGGGAGACGTTGCCAGGAGGTCCCAGACTTCTATGGTGTGCTTTACCAGAGAGGAGGAGGCAATTGAGTATGTGGAGTATTTTTGGGTGCATAGCTGAGTGGTGAGTGTTGTTGAAGGAGATGTGGGTAACACAGGAGAAATGCAAGTGGAACAGGAAAAAGCTCTGAATGTCCAAACAGGGTGGCTCTAATGCAGAGTGGGTAGAAGCACCTCGGGTTAAATGAGAAGAGCTTGTAGGTTAATTTGCAGTGTTTGAGACTGTGGTGGATGGTTGAATGACAAGTGTTTCTGAAGATGTACACTGTCGAGGAGTGGATTGGTGCAGATTGGCCTGCGTTTTGAGCACCGTTGGCACTCCAAATGCACGTGTCCACTCTGAGGTCGAACTTAGTAGTCAGGCCAGGTCACACCTTCTAATGGCTAGTCCTCTCTGTGGAAGCCACCTGAAGGTTAGAGTAAGTGGGCCAAAGATTCGGAGGGTGGTGAGCGGGGCGATCTGTGCATAACAAAAAGGTAGAAGAAAGGTGTCAAGAAGTGGGAAAAAGAGGCACAGAGCCAAGGCTGGAAACGGGGACAGAATGAGTAAAAAAGTAACAAAAGTGAACAAAACAGAACAACAGGGCAAAGAACAAAGCAAAAAAGAGAGTGGAGCACACAAGTGAAAATGAGTGGAACACAAGCAAGAGAGAGTGAAAGAATCAGAGTGGAACACAAGAGAGAGAGAGAGGAAGTGTGAAAGAGGCACGCAAGGTTCGAGAGAGAGAAAGGGGATACAAGAGGAAGACACAGTGAAAAATGTGGGAGAGTGATCAAAAGAGGCAAAAGATCAATGAGCGAAAAAGGACAAAGAGGCAAAATAGCCTGGATTCTCATTCATTATAGCTTTAAAAAATATGTCAAAGCATCCTGTATCCCTAAACGGCATACTGGGTACTTTAAAAGAAGTTTGTGTGATATGAATGATATTGGGGAAGCACACAATGGTCCCCTTCACCTCTTCATCTCATTTGGGTATTCCATAATTCCCCAAAGGGAGCATTTTATGTTGATTGATCAAAAACTATGAGCAATGTATTCTGACTTGTCTGCAAAGCCCAAGAAAAATTCCGTGGCCCAAAAAACGTATAGAAAGAAAAATAGAAAAATGGAATGAACAACAATGTTGGGAATGAATGAAGGGAAAGTTGAAAGTAGTAAAGTAGTAAAATAAGAAAGAAATAGGGACATCATTGGCCCTTCCAAAGACACACACTTGGACTCCTGAACAAAGGCTATCAGAGTATCATAATTGGAACCCTTACCACCAGAGTCAAAAAGTAATATTTAAATGCCATACCTGTGGGGCACTTCACGTTGAAGTGCAACCCATTTGTCAACTCACGTGGATTGACATGTTTCAGCACATTATAGGATACTTCTCGGACTTTCATCATGATCATTGCAGTGATCAAAATATTAAAAAAGACCTTTATCGTTAACACACTACTTTGATCCAGCTTAGCCATCCACCTTATAAAAATCACCACCTTTGATAATCACCAACTTTATATGCATAACTTTACATAATAAGCATATATTTATTTCCCTTATGTATTGAATAAGACGCCTGGGTACAACTGCTCAACATCGGAGATTTGGTTATCACTCATATTCCTATGCATGTGCCTTGAACCTTTGTCTGATCACCTGACTTGATTCTCATTGGGGAGGTTCTCTCAAGGATCCAGATTTTTTCCTTTGTGAATCAGCTGCCACCTCAGCTCAGGGGTCAGTAACTGTTCAGTGGTTTGCGACTCCAGTTACAGTCATAAACGACTGTTGCGTAGCATTCAATATTCAAAATAGGAGGGGGGATACCCTTTTCTCGCATCCCAGTAGCGGGTCGTAGTGGGAGTGTTGCAGGGTGGTGGGGCGGGGTAGGGTCAGGTTGGGGGTAGTAAACTCCGGCATACGGCCGACCAGAGGTGAGTACATAAATAAATAAATAAAATGATTTACATTGTGCGCGCTGCAACGCAAATGGCGTTGCAGCGTGCACCATGCAATTTGTTTTATTTATTTATTTGTGTACTTACCTCCGGTCGGCTGTATGCCGGAGTTTACTACCCCCACCCCTCTGCCCTGCAACACTCCTACTATGAGCCGCTACTGTCTAGCACATCCTCCTAGTTGCAATTTGGAGGGGGTTGTAAAGTCACTTTGTGCATAAAAAAAGTTTTTCTAACTCACATAGTAACTGCTATGCATTTTCTAAATGCCTTTTATGAGTGCAAAAAGCCTGCAATTTTGTGAATCGCAGGCTTTGACACCACAAAGTTATTTTGTATAGTGGGCCTTTGATCTCTTCAATTGGAAAATGATTCTCTTAGACTCCCTAGTATTTATGCCACAGACCTCATCAAATATTATAAACCTGTTATATGTTTTGTCTACTATTGAATAACCCACTTATACTCCAGCTCCACAAAGCTCCCAAGGATTGCTTCTCAACACGCTGAATGAGTATATACATGGTGGCCATCTTGAAGTAGTAAAAAGTTGTAGAGCATCTAGAATACAGTTCCAATATGTTTATAATGTATTGACGAGCTGAATAGCAGCACTGTGGAGCAAGCGCTGACAAAAGCAATTGACAAATGGAAGCTATAGAAAATTAGGCCACCCTTTTTTCCATATTACGTTAAGGGGCTAGTTCAATAACCATGGGAACCACGGCAGTCTATTAAAAAGGAGTAAATGATTCTCTTGGGGACTAGTGATGAGAGAGAGCAGGTAATCTAATTCTCCACAGTCACAATCATGTCATCCAGAACATCTACAAAATATTACAAGAAATAGAGGAGCATGACTAAGAGAACAACTATAAATCTGAATTCAAATCAAATAGCATAGAAACAACTATACATCACAATTTTATGAGTCGTTTTTCCAAAAAGTGGAAAAAGGTAAAAGCAGTGCAGTGCTTAAGATATAATATAGATGCATAATTGTGTAAAGTGGTTAAAGCAGATTAAAGTATCTAAGTATGCCTACAGATGGAACTGAATATGTGGAAGGATGAAAATTGCTATTCCCTACAGCCTGAATTACTACGCAGCATAAGCAGTCCATTAGATATTATCCATTAGATAGGCTATGGTTTTCCTGTAGCATTCATATTTCAGATTTTTTTGTCAGGGATTCCTCCCCGACGCTACAGGGCTGCTTACAGACTGTAAGATTGTACCTCATGCATCCCAGTAGAAGTGGAAGTGTACACAAAAACAGTCACTAGAACTATTGGAACACCAACATATTACTGTGGGCAGATCAATATGTGATTGACAATATACAATCCAAAGGCAGAAGGTCCTAAAACAAAAGAAGCTAAAAGAAACTGACCAAAATGCTCTTAAAGTAAATATAAAACAAACTGAAACATCTTCCATATGCTTTCTAGAGCCCTGTAGTACTCTTTTATTTAATCTTAGATGACTTTGAGAATTACACCGAACCTCTGAATTGCGATTGAAATATGAATATTCAGGGAATATTCAGATTCGTGTTCTTTTAGTACAAACAGAAAGGAGATCAACCTCTTTGAACGTTTACCGAAATACAGGGGGTTGATATTTCAAGGCCATTCACAAAAGTCAAAAGTACGTAAAAGAGTAAACTTGTACTACTACTACTTCCTTCCCGTACACATAAATACTGTTACCATTTTACTGAATATATGTGTATGAAGTAGAACAAGTGCCAACAATTTCTACCTAAAAAAGGCCATCATTAATGCTAGACGGGTGAGCTTTGGCTGTCAGGGCGATTCTGTTAAAAGCTCATGCCTCTGCAGATCTGAACTGCCTGCACTGCAGGGAAACATCACAAATTCTTTAAAGTACTTTATCACGCCCATCTGGCCATTGGTGTTTCGACATCTCCATTTTTGAGTGAAAAGATCAACGTGCATGTCTCAATTAGCATTCTTCAATTTGCTAGTTACGGGCCATTAAAGGCAGACTACTTTTAAGGCCAGCAGAAAGGAGAGCCCATCCTTCTCGCAGGAAACTACAAATGTTTGTAAGAATATTGCAAATAAGTTTAAAGCCACGGTTCTTTACAGTTTAACATGCAAACATTAGGCTCTGCAAAATGTTTGCCTTATGACATCACAAACCAACAAACAGCTGTACAGTGTCAGCTCCAAGACACTTGCCTGCTGAATGTACACTTAATAACAAAAACACTAATGTACCATAGCGTATATTTTATCTGGAAATATTTAATTTTAATCTGACTAAGTGAAAGGGCCTTGTATTCATTTGTATTTAGTTTGTGCTGCACTGATTATGATTGGTTACTGTAGTCAAACTGTTTGGGGAAGAAAATGAAATATGTTTAGGCCTAGTCACGAAGTGGAATTTGTTGGAAAACCTAATGGATGACTGAATTTTCATTTCTTATGCATGCCAGGAGTTCAGAAAGGGATTCGTGGCACACATCAGTCCGTTTACCTGTGCGGCAATCTCCTCCCTGAGTGCGGGCTACTTGCACCAATATATCCCGCTGAAGGAATGGGAATTTTCAGCGTCCTGAGGAGTTCCAGTTCATGGCTAGGCCTGGAATTTGTGAACCTCCACAAACAGCTACATTTGTGGGCATTCACAAACTCCTCCTATTCCCCCTAGCAGCCTAGAAAGTTAAAGATTTTTACTTTAGAGCAGTGTTGCCTTAAATGACTTTCCAGTGTGAGAAGAGCATGCATAACTCCAATATTTGTTTTGGGTATGAGGGAAGGAGGTTTATTAAAAAAAAAAAAAGGTGCATTAGTCTCTGCTTTGGAGAACTCTGCGCTGCGGGAATTGCTTCCAGTGGGAAATCCACGTGGAAAACTGCACCTGGCTCACTTTTCAATGTAGGTTTGTGTGAAATGCTGTGAATTTCAGAAAGAAGTAAAACCACTCTCACATGTAGGAGTGTAGATTTCCTACATACTATGTAAATTGTGCCCTTTAGATTCAAGGGGCTTTATTTATGAGGCCCTTACGCCGCTGTTGTGTCACTTTTTGTGATGCTGCAGCGGCGTAAAAAATGCGCCATATTTAAAAAGTGACGCATCTAGGCAGATGCGTCACTTTGTAAACCCCTGCACTACATTTTACCTGTGTCAGGTATAATGTATGCAGGATGGAGGTTCCAGCGCAGAAAAGGCTCGTAGAAGTGTTGAAGTGCAGTCTTTGAGATTTCACTGCAACACTTCTGCGTCACTGCATCAAATCCTTATGGTGCTTGAAACAGGCGTAAGGTGTGACACTGGCCTTTTCACACGTGGCTTGCCCCATGTGAAATGACACATTGCTGGATTTGCGTCTGTTTCCAGACAAACTCCAGCAATGTGCCATTTTTGCGCCAACAGATACGTCAGGATTCCTGTCGTATCTGCCAGTCCTTGTGACATGGAGCACCTTACAGTAAATACGCGTATCCATGGTGTCGCAAGTAAGGGTGCAGTGAAATGTGTTGCATCGCGTTTTTATCGCAGCAATAAGGCACTTTTTACAAATAAGGCCCTATATTTTCAGCATCTGTAATAAGAACCTTTTTTATGTTGGATCATTGTTAGAGGAAGTAAAAATAATACATTTGTGTCCATCCTTATTTACTATGTATTTGTGTATTATTCCCGTGCACTTTTTTTCAACCATTTCTATTGCTAAAGGCAGCTCTTCCTATTAGGAATTTAGGTATGAGAATCGTTTATGTGTTCAATATTTTCGCTGCACATTTCAAACTTATATACTGGAAGAAAGTTCTGAAATATATTTTTATTGCTTCGACCCTCGGCAGCCTCTCCTTTTCTGGTGAGAGAGTTTGTCTTAACAACTCTGGTCAATCAAGTTCCTTATTCCCAAGAGTGTTGGAAAAAAACACTTGAAAATGGCTGGAAAAAAATCTTGGTTCCAGAAGGAGCTTTGAAAAGGTGGTCTCAAGGTCAGCAAAGTGCTAAATGCTGTTCCTGCCTCCTGCCAATCCCTTGATGCTCAAGTTCATGCAGCAATTTGATTAGACCAAATAGGGTTGACTACTTTTAAGATGACTTGCAATGGGCCGTAGTGTATCAAACTCAGAAAAATATACCTTTTTAGAGGGTAGCTGACGCATATTTCTCCTGGTTGCCTTCAGCAAAAGAAATATGTCTTCAAATGTACCAGCCTGCTCAAATAACTTTTAAATGTACAAAATGTCAAATGATTTGCAGCAGGAATATGTTTTCCCTAAAGGCTCTGAAGTGCTACAGTATATAACGCTTGCCTTTTTAAGGATAGCAGGTTTGCCTTGATGTCATAAATTGGTAGGAATATTTTCAAATGCATAAATGTGTGATACATAAAAGTATTGCTCACAGAGTAGCTGGCAAAGCAGCGAACGTGAGCCAAAATAAATACAACTTCAAATATTGTCATTGGCATACTTCTTCATGCCTCACTATGCTGTGCAAACCTATGACACACACGTTCCACGTAAAACATTTTTTTTTACCAATAAGCTTTGTAATCTAAGTTATTTTATGCATTTATGTCAAGATGCATCGAGCAAAAGTATATGTAAATCCTAATGGAAACAAAAACAACATACAGTAGTAAAGTGTGTGTGGCTACCGAATTTACCATTGTGGCAATCAATATAGAGTTCCTTGTTAACTAAATGTCCAAGTTTAAGGTTGAGCGAAAATACCATAATTTTTTTTACCCGAAATTAGGGGAAAAGTCAGGAAAAATTATGCAAAATTGTTCGAAATGCGCTTTGAGGTATCTCAAGTGAAAATGGAATGCGAGAGGAGGATCTACACGTTTACTGCTCAAGCCTTTCTCCCACAAGATATTATCTGCTCAAACACATCCTCTGCCTAAAGTCGTGCTGGCATACTTTCGACAGGTGTAATGCAAAGATGCACAAATTAGGCAAGTATAACAGAAAATGTTGCATGGGCCTCAATTAATGAAGCTGAAACATAAAACTATCATTTAGCTAAACAGAACATACATTTTGGATGTTTTCAACTGGAGGTAACTTGCACTGGTGCCGCATGCTTTTCCAGTTACTCTGACAGTCAGTCTTTAGAGAGTGCCTGTCATATAGATGCATTCCCAGGCTACAGGAGGCTGATTGGCACAACTCTGAATAGAGAATATCAAACTTTGGGTGTTTCCCCTCATCAACCCCGCAAAACACATACAATCTTACATATGGAGTTTGGCAGGGTGAAGGAGTATTGTTACATAATCACTTATTAAGTGTAATAAAATAACCCAGTGCTAGTCTATGGGAGAGATAGCATTACAACACTGAAAAACTACTTCAGGATTTTTTCAGTGTCCCGACATGCACAAAATCAATACATATGTCCTACTTTTCAAATACCCTGCCACTGCTCTAGGAGTGGTTAGGGTCTAACTTAGGGGTGACTTCTAAGTACTAAAAAGAAAGGGTTAGGTCTGAAAAAAGGTTCATTTTGCCAGGCAAAAAAGGCAGTTTAAAACAGCACTACAGGCTGCAGTGGCAGACCTGGGATAGGCTTTACAGTGCTACTTTATTGGATGGCACAATGAGTGCAGCAGGCCATGGGTACATGTAGAACCATTTACTGGGGTCTTATAAGTAAATTAAATGTGCCAATTGTGTGCATGACCGTTTTACCATGTTTAATGGAGAGAGCACAAGTACTTTACCATTTACCATTGGTTAGCAGGGGTAAAGTGCACAGAGTCCCACTGCCAACAAAAGCGAATTCAGCAAAAACATTGGAGTGAAGGCAAAAAGTCTGGGAGAATACCCGTCAAAGATGTCAGATCTTACACAGCATATGGAAAATACTTATGGCAAATATTCAGTGCTATGAGTGGGTTCCTAGAATTTCACAAGAAGGTTATCCATCACTGGTGTCAATTTCGGATACTCTTTGTTGGAACCTCACTATTACCCCACTTTTTTTACCCTCCTTGAATGTGTTGTCACATACAAAGACCATGGAAAATGTCCTTTTCTTTCCACACATCAGGTAAAAAGAGTGCCCAAGCTGGTGGTCATATCAGAACTGACTGGACCACACACTCCTCATGTCGGTGACTGCTCGCATTAAACATGTGGTTAAGTAATGAGTTGAAGTAGCAGCTTAATAACAAAATGCCACTGAAAATTAGTTGGTGAACTCGAGAGCTGATGATCAGCACACAGGGAGGTATAAAAGTAGGAAAGATAGTGCCTTTCGAAGTTCACTGGGAGATTTAAACTCAGGACAAAAATGAAAGGAAGCTCTTAATAGTTAAGCCTTTTTATGGTGTGCTAAACAAGAGGCCCACATGGATAAAAGAGTAATTTTAAGAGAAAGAAAGCAGAAACAACAGCAATATATTAACGGATGCTGATTTAGAGGCATGGAGCTGTAGTTTAAAAAAAATTATTTTCAGAATAACAAAACAGTGTAGTTTGAAAAAACATAAGACAGATACACCAGGGCTAAATCAATCAATATGGTGCTAGTTGTGGTAACGGTATGCATAATGAGAAAATGGAAGTTGACTGAGTCCTCACACCCAGGAGAGTCGCCTCAGTGAACTGATTCAGAGGGAAAGGTATGAACTGAATGATCAAATGCACATATATGAAATGGTTGTGAGGCCAGTTGTTGCAAGTATGTCAAGGGCATGGGGTAGGACAAATGGAGGCTGGGATGATGTATCTTTTCCTGTGCCTTATGATTTACATTCTGGGTAGAACAGATAGGGGATATGTCTTAGAGTCTACTATACTTCTACCAGAAATGTGGGCTTCTCGGTGTTATTTCTCTGATTATTGATCAGACACATATAACATTACATGCCTCTATTTCTACCTTTGTAGGTTTAAAGAGTCCAGTGGTGAATGCACAGTACCTTATTTCCACCTCTGTAATGGCTTAGGTAACATACAGACCCCATGACTTCCCTCTCTAATCCTTGTGTGGTCAGACTGATAGGTGAGCAGTACCGACAATTTTGATACTCTTGACTTCCAGCATGCAAAGCCCCTAAATCCTTATGCCCCAGCCCCAAACATAGGGGCATTTGTGGGTGAAAATGATTGCATTTTGTTACTCAACCCCTAATTCTGAAATTTGAGTGGTAGTAGCTATTGCAATCTAAGAGCCCAGCATGTACAACTAGTGTAACTAGTGTCCTGTCCAAACCTATAATGTCTCTGTAATCCCAGAGAAGATATCAGTTGTGACATATTATCGAGAATATACATTAAAGGGGCAGGATGAAAAACTGAAGATAATTGAGGTTTAGGTAGATGGTATTAAAAATGAGAGGTTATGTGACATTTCCTTTTCTGAATTGCCAGCATCATGTATGACTTTTATTCATGTTTTTGTGAAACCCTGCTTAAAAAATCACTATTTTGTCACCATTCCCTAATATGTATGTTTCAGTGGGTAAACCTGCAACTCTCCTGGAGGATCTCAGGTTTGCATGCAGCTCTGCAAACGTTCTGGAATGATCCACAAGGGCCTTTTCTGAGCCTATGTATTTTTAGCCAAAGAATGAGAAAATAGTCCTATAAAATCAACTAATTGGTTACATTATTTTCAAAATGGGCATTTAAAATCTCTGGCTTTGCTCACTTAAACCCCGTTATTCATGGCTAGTATTGTGCCCTATCACCTTCAAGATCACCATCTACTTCTGCCATTTTATAATTGTAAATGGTATTTATATAGCGCTTACTCCACCTGACGAGTTGTTTGAAGTACTTTGCGACAAGTAGCATGCTACTCTAGAACCAAGATTAGATTAAAATAGTAGATTAGTAATGTGTAATTTATTCAATTTGTGGATTAGTTGGGGAAAATATGTGCTTGAGGTCTCACGTGTTAGGTAGTGTTTTGCATAGGGACAAAATAATGGAAGTGGATTAGAAAAGGAAAGTTGTGAGCGCTTATCAGGAGTAGTGGACATGTGTGTCTGTTGGATGGGTGAACAGAAATAAAAAAGAAGTTTGAAAAAGAGGATTAGAAGTACATAGTAGTCAGAAAGATTTGGGAAGAGTCGAAGAAGAGGTATGGGATAAGGTTGAAGGGATGCTTTTTGTAAAACATTTTAATTTACGACTCTATGTGGTTTCTGTAAGCAGTGACACAATCGCTGAATTGAGCCCTGCTGTCCTTTCAAACACATAATCTAAATGTCCCTTTGGACATTAACATTTTTGAGTCAGAGCAGGAAGCCTGCACCTTATTTCTGTAAAATACAACATTACATTTGCTAAGGAGTAGCTGGTTTATTGTATTACTCTGCATTGCAATTTTTACGTAGAGTGTATTACTCATTTGTGGCGAACTGAAGCACTTGCCTACGTGGGGACCTTGATCCACCTAGAAGGTTGTATGTATGGAAATGTGTTGTTTTTACTTTGATCCTGTGTGGGAAATGTTTCTATGTTATGTGTGAGGACCACCGAGGTGCATTTATTGTGTTCTGAGATGCAACCCTTAGCAGTGTGATAGATGAGGAAGTGTGAGAGATAGGCGTGCATATGATTCCAAAGGTGGTACATGCTCAGACCTCTGACAGCAGAGCTGATCCTCAGTTTCCTCAGACTACAGATCTCTTAGATACCCAGGTATCACACAGCACAGTTAATTTTCAAGTGATACAGATCTTGCACTCTAACACTTCTGGCAGCAGTAGCATCCTCCTTCTTACAGAACACACACACTCGCAGGCATCTGAGAGCAAATGTATCCTTCGGGGCAGATACATTTTGAAGACCCATGTCTTTGACAACAGTTATCACTCGGTTTACTGAGGGTTTCCAGGCCTCAGACTGTTGTCAGCAAATCTATCCCTTAGATCAGGGGTCTCCAAACCGGTCCTGGAGGGCCGGATCCATGCCAGATTTTTTAAATTACTACATGGTTCTCAATGGGGATATCCAAAATATCTGGCATGGATCCGGCCCCCAGGACCGGTTTGGAGACCCCTGCCTTATATTATATGGATTTTACAAGTTAAGGCGTCAATAAAGATCCTCTCTCAGATGTTCAACACTCTCTTCCTCCACAGCGTTTGTTTTGACTCAGCACATGTTCTGCCATGCAAAAGAGGATCGACACATATGAAAGTGAAACTTTATGTGCCCTTCTAACGCATGTTTAACCACAAGACCCTATAGCTGTGCCATATTTGAACATGACTTTCACCTAATGTGTTGTAAATTAACTATGTGTGCTTTTTCTCCTTGACCTCCTTTGAATATAATTTTTTTTATAAAAACTATTGAGTATCTGATAAAATAATTTAGAGTGATGAACATTAAATTCGAGTTAGCCTTTTATAAAATGAAACTATCTCTTTCTGAACCAGTATTCGTCACTGAAAAAAAGAACTGTATGCCACTTCACCCTCTTGTTTCAATATTGCCATATGTCAGTGATCTTGGGGTTCGTGTGATTGGTGGAGTCCAACGTGTTTTCCTTACATAGAAAAGAGGCACGTTCACTAAGACAACAGAAATATTCGCACGCATTTTAGTTTTTATGGGTAGGGTCGCATATGATTATATATGATAACGTTTTATGTATACCTTTTTGGGGTGTGAATACCGCTGTACCAGTCCAGTGATCTAAATGTTTTATTTGATCCCAGAGGGCGGAGCAGATATTAGTAAGTGTTAATGAACCCCAACCACAGGATCGAAGTCAAGCTTCTAAGGCACTTCTAATGTTGACAAAAAACATAAAGCAACGACCACCAGTTTGATTGCCTCAGAACCGAGACAATCACTAGATGTTGTTACTGCTAATAACAGTCGCAAGTCCTTCATCAGAAATAAACCATAAACATAATAGATTTGATGGAAACACTGGGCAAATCAAATGGGTTCTATTGAAACACGATTATTTTTGTGTCACTGGTTGTCTGGAAGCTATCTTATGCATTCTGTATGTGGCAAAAAGAAATGTAAACGGGGGCGAGGCACATTAGCATATTTTGACAAATTTATGGTGTGCTGTAAAATTCTGTAGTTCAAGAACAAAAGTAGCCTTTTATGGAAGCTTTTGTAGCTGATTGCATTTGTAAATCATTTCGCGGTGTTCTTGCAGAAGCAAACAGCTCAGATAATGGACCTGATGTTTGTATCATACATGCCAAAGCTCTTGGAAAGTCCCTGGATGTGGGGAAGTACATGAAAAGTGATTCCCCCGAGCTGCCCGAGAGTGTATGCTAAACAGATTCATGTAAAGGAAGCGAAGGCTTTAGCTCAGATTGGACGAGGTTACTGAATGTTTAGTATATTCACTTAAACCGCGGTGCATTAAACCCACATTCCAAGGGAGAAATGTGTCCCCTTGGGATGAGCGTCTTGGAGAGAACCATTGTAAATAAACTGTCAGGAGTTCACAAATACCTTGTCACTGCAGCTGAAGCAATTTAGGGCACTTGGGAGTTGTGGTAATGGCGAGGCTATCACAGTACAACCACAGTACAGCCCTTGGCAATTTACCCTAGACAAGCAAAGAGGAATTAGATACATTCATTTGCAAAGTTGGCATTACTAATATTAAATGCAATATTAACTAAGACCTGAATTTAAACCACATTCACTTATGTGTATTTGAGGTAATTCCCCTGCACCGCTTCTTTATAATGAACCACTTGGCATATGTCCACTGCTTAAGTTGAGCCGATGGTTGCCGGTAAGGGCCTAAAAACCAATCGGGGAAGTGCAGAGGCAGTAGTGATAGAATCACCCTCCTGAACGTTATACATAACCAATGGGATTCTATCAATGTGAAGACAGTAGATATTTTATTTGTTTTTAAACTATAAGGTGAAGACTAGGGGGCAGATTTATGTCGGACTTGCGCCAAGTTTACGCCGCCGTTGCGTCACGCAACAGCGCGGAAACGTGGCGCATCTCTGCGACCTATTTACAACATGACGCATCTAGGCAGATGCGTCACGTTGTAAAGCCCTGCGCCACATGAAACCTGAGTCAGGTTTCATGTGGGCGTTCTGTCGCAGGGTGGGCGTTCCCTCGTAGGAAAGCCCCGTAAAACTGACGCAGTGAAATCTACAAGATTTGACTGAGTCAGTTTTACGACGCTGCTGGGTCAAATCCTTACGCCTGCTTGAAGCAGGCGTAAGGAGTGATGCACCACGTTATGTATGGGTGGCCTCTGTACATTGCAGGAGTTGCGTCGCACTTGCGACGCTACTCCAGCAATGCGCCGCCCGTACACCACAAGATGCGTCACGCATCTGCCCTTCCTTGCACCATGGTGCGCCGCATTGTAAATGCGGCGCATCTGTGGTGCCGCAAGGAGGGAATTGCGTGACGCATCAGTTCTGGCGCATCCCTGCTGATTTGCAGAGATGCGCCAGAACTCATAAATCTGCCCCTAGGTGTCTAGAAATAGTGGGAAAAGCTCTCTTTGCGGGTGGCAAAAGGAGAGCACTATGTGCTTTTAAAATACCCCTCACACACTACGAATCCCATAGTGTCATGCTTCATCATAGGGGTCTTCCCGTCCCTCTACGGGGCGGGGCGTGCTACAACCTACGAACTACGCGGGAGCACTTGGTATTTGACGATAGGCTATGTGTGGTGTGAGGACAGTGGTAAGTGATGGGGGGGTAGGGACCTAGTTAAGTGTAATGGTGATATAAAAAAAGGTAAAATTAAAAGTTCCCTGGCTAGTAGAAAAAAAACAATTTATTGACTTCTCTTGCTGGGAATAGTAAAAAGGGGGTAGATAAGTAGAACGAAATACGTTATCTACTTGGTCGACATGGCATGTTTCGTAAGCAGACCCCTCCTGCTTACTCCTCAGGACCTCTGTTGGTCCCTACTAACAATACTCAATACTAAATAAATGTAGTTTGCCTAAGGTCCTAAACCGGGTAGCAAAAATCAGCTACTAAGTCATGCTTCTGGGCTTGAGTAGGCCCCCAGTGAAGCGCAAAAAAAGGGTTGACCTATTGTGGTCCAGTAGTTTCACATGTTGCGTGCCCCATGAGCCTGCATTTTAGGATTTTAATCGGCGGTATAGTGACCGCTTCTGATTATCGGCATTAGTCCTACCCTTCAGCAGCTCCGTGGGATCACCTAGTCTTCACCTTATAGTTTAAAAATGAATAAAATATCTACTGTCTGCCGGTAAGGGCCACCACACCCTTTTTTAGGGGACCAGCACTTATTTTTTCTCATTAGATATTTACCGAACTCAAGAGAGGGAAAAACACAGAGATTAGAAAGACGGAGGAAGAGTTGAATGGCGAAACAGTCACCAACAGAGAAAGCAGTAACATGCAAGAGTGAGATAAAGAGCCATGGGGTGTCTGGTAGTGAATTAAAGAGTCATAAAGTAGATTTAAGACTATCAGCATTGGTATTCGTCGTGCTGGCATTTAATTGCCCTGGCTGTAGAGTTCTAAGCTGAGCTTTGGGCACCAGCACACTTTCTTTTGCAAATTAAGCACTGAAAGTTTCTTAAAGCACACATTTATACCGATAATCTCATCATTGTAATTCAGCTATGCTCACAGAATATAATTTACCTGAATATTTTAAAGCAGAGAAACATATACCTAGAAATATACTTGTTGCCATGAGATCTGGATTTTTGCATTTGAGGCGTTTATTCAGTAACTATGAACTTGCCATAAAATTTACCATAGGTTCTTCACCAACGCACATGCGTCAATATCGATAAATATGATATCAATGATCGCCATCTTACACATGCCCGCACCCACAAACTCATATCATTGCTGTTGGATTCATTTGAGATGACCTCCCGATCAAAGCTCTGTGTCAGAAATACGTGGTCAGACAGGCCCTATGACCAAAACCCAAACCTACCGATTGACAGGTCACATGTGGGTTACTCTTAGCCCAAAGACAAACACGCACCCAGGAAAAACCCTGATTGATCTCACAAATAGGTAATCACACCACAAGCAGATTAGCCCCAATAAAATACGTTTGGCCATACGCACTTGTTCCCAAAACATCCCAAAGTTAGATGTCTGAGGTTCCGTGAATCCTGAACCTGTCCAATAAAAGTCGTCGTATCATGACAATTTTGGTATCATCGAACCGCAAATGATGAGTGCGGTATGCATGAGTGTTTTGGTCATGTTACACCAATGGATTCACTGTGCATTTGACGATTTTGTCCTGAACCCTTGAGTTCCCTTTTGTGTGCGGCAGCCATTTTTTGGTTGCCCTCACATTAGGCTGATGACTACAGGATGACTGTGGCCGTGCAAGTCCTTGGGACACGTACACCTTTAGCTGACTTTTGTGTGACCTGGCCGAACTGACTTCCTTGCCCGAGGCTAAACTTGTTGAGCCAGTTCCTTGTTAGGCAGCTGGTCAGATAGAGATCAAAGAGCAGGACATGCCGAAATTTATAGTACACTGCACCCACACTTCTATCTTGTTTCCAATCTGTTTCTGCTCCTTCCTTTACAACATAATCACTGATTTGGGTTGAGGTCTTTATGATGGGTTTGTCCGGCCTGATCGAACAGGAAAGTAGGAATTTGCCTTGTCACTTCTGGTGGGCTGGACAACTGAAAGTGGGTTTGTCGTTACATGATACCTCTGAAATGTCACTTTGCCATTGGTCAGTTTGTAAGTAATGAATGCTAGCCAGGAATGTGATTTTTGGCATAAAAGACCATGTTTCGCTCTATGAATTTGTGCAGTCTCTAGCGAACCACCTGTGTTGTGCTTTGTAGACCTCTGTTCCTGGTTGCAGCCAATAAATTTGATCTTTGACGTCACCAAGAAGTATCCCGTGTCTCTGTACTCTAAGACAGGTGAATCCGAAGACTAAGGGCATTTTCCTCTGGCGCCGCTGGGTTTAAATACCCGGTTCTTCAGTTGGCGCCCAACTCGGGGCTGACTTCAGCGGTACCGGTCCATCGTGAAGATCGTGGAGAGCTTTGTGTGAAAATTCTGGAGGCCGGCCAGCCACTTCTTCGACCCCTGTATGTCGTCGTGGTCCGAAAGTCTTTGCTGCGAGGTTCCCCGCTTTCCAACGTCTACGAAGGACTGCTGCCCTAACTGTCGCCCTGTCTTGGAGCCTTTTGATGATTTGTAAAGCGAGACGATAGACGGTCTTCTGGCGACGTCATCGATACCTCAGTTAAGTATGAGTGGAGCGTCTCCCAGTCCTTAGTTTGTTTTGGTATCCTTTAGTGGATCGCTTTGATTAGGTACCTGCAGGCCCCAAAGCCGAGGGACTCGTGTTTTCACGAGGCTATCGTATTTGATAATCCTTTGAAGTTTGAAGCTAGACTAGTGAGCTAAGATGCCTGGTCTTAGCAGACTTGGAAAGATATTTTGTTGTGGTTGTAATAGGGATTCCCGATTGGAGGAATCGTGTCCGGTTCCTCCGATTGGAACTCCGACCTATGAACTTTATGTGAAGCATGGAGTGGGCCCCATTGGTTATAATGACGTCTGGGTAAAATATACGAAGAAAGACGGTGTCCTACAGTGGCCCCGTTATGGTAGTTTTGAAACTGAGATTTTAGACAATTTAGAAGTTAGATTGTTTGACTCTTTCCGCATATGGCGAAAGGAAGCCAAACAGAAAGAAATTAAATTAGCGAAGAA
The DNA here is from genome assembly GCF_964263255.1 of Lissotriton vulgaris. Lineage (NCBI taxonomy): Eukaryota > Metazoa > Chordata > Amphibia > Caudata > Salamandridae > Lissotriton > Lissotriton vulgaris. The sequence goes on along the minus strand of NC_141693.1, from coordinate 967,920,534 downwards.
GAATAAACGAGAACGAGGTTTGTCAATGGTGCAAGCTGCTATAGCGTTTAGGGATAATGAGGAAGAACAAGAGAGCGAACAGATGCTTAGGGTCAAGAAGTTAGCTGTAGATAAGTGCTACCCAGTTTTGCCACCTAAAGAGCAAGAAGTAAAGAAAGATCTAACGAAAGATCCTTTAATGTTGCACCTATTAAGTTCGCCACCCCCTTATGCACAGGATGCTACGGCACCGCCACTACCAGTTGTAGTTCCACAACCTCCGATTGTAGTGCCACCTACAATTCCTCCACAGCCAGCTCCTCTTCAGTTGGTACCTATTCCTTTGGCGCAGCCTTCTGAAGGACCGCCAACTTTGCCTTCTCCTTCGTCTGCTACTCCTACGCCTATTTATACTACTCCTTCTGTTCTGACCTTGCATTCTTCTAACACTGCTTCGTCTTCTCTTATTTTGTCACCTTCTCCTTCTGCTAGACAGAGAATGACTGCTGCTTTTTCTGGTTTTCTTTCTCCTTTGTTGGGACAATTGGGTATGTCTCCTGTTAGTGAGCGTAGACAATCACGTAGTCAGTTGCCTGATACAGATGAACGTACAGTTTTGGATCATTTGGCGCGTAAATGGATTACGTATGCTTCTCAGTATGATATTGAGGGTGTTATGGATGTCTTCCTTCAATGGGAAGCACCAAAGCAACTGTACATTTTTGAAATGATGTGTGGGTTCCTCCATGAACAATGGGTTGAAGAAGTAGGTAAAGCTCCTGATGAGTTGTACCGAATACGTTATGAGTTTGCGAAAGGGACCGTTGTGGATCCTCGTGATGTTGGAAGAGCAGTTGCGACTATTCTGTCGTTTCGTAGTGACACTTCTTCTGAGCGATTGTTTGAGTCTGATTCGTCAGTTAGGAGAGCAGCGCGTCAATATCCGATGCGTGAGGTTCCCCCGGTTTGGAGACCGGCTGAACCAAATGCTGTTCCACCTGTTGTTGCACACTTCCAGCGTGTTTGGGTACATGTTCCTTGGAAGCGTGTTGAAGTTTTAGCTATTAAACAGTCTTTGCCTGATCCACGCAAAAATCCGGCAGGATACTATAAAGAGTTGACTCAGACTGTGGGTTCATGCATTATGAATTTGGCTGATATAGATATGCTGTTTGGGAATGTTGTTCCACAACCTATTTGGGGTAAGATTCGTCACACAGATCATGCATATGAATTAGGTGACACATGGGCACACCTTAGAGATGCTGATGATAGGCAAGTAGGGGGCGCTAAGCCCGAGGATTTGATTACTGAACTCCCTGGTAGAATTATTACCTATATGAAGATTTTGATGCCTGAAGTGCGTGTCAATTGGGACAAGTTGTCTGCGTGTAAGCAGAAGAAAGATGAAACTGTGTCTTACTTTTTTACGCGGTTTGAAGAGACTTTTGTAGATCATAGTGGTCAGGATATGGCTACTGAGGGTGGCCAGAGATTGTTCATCGATAAATTCGTACATAATGTGCTTCCTGAGTTGTGTAATAAGTTGAAAGATTCAGAGAGTGCTTGGGCTGTTTCAATGTCAGCGCAGATTTTAGCTACAGCCCAGTACTATGAAAATAGGCATAAAGATGAGTTAGAGAAAGCGGACAAAAAGACTAAGGAATTGAAGACTAAGGTTCTTTTGCAGCAAGCATATCCGCCTCGTAATAATCAGCGCGGTTATCAGCAACATCAGCAATATCAGAGAAACTCGCAAAGGTTCGAGTCTTCACAACAGCGTTTTCCCGTAGGCCCTAATCAGTGTGCGTATTGCAAAGAAGAGGGTCATTTTAAGAATAGTTGTCCGGTTCTGTTACAGCGCACGAATGGCGTTTCTTGTGTGAGAGGTCGAGGTATTCAGCAAGCTCCAAGAGGTAGAGGACGTGGTGTGTTTCCTCAGAATGGGTGTTCTTTACCTCCACAGAATTCCATGAACAGCTTTGATCAACAGAATGGTGCGTCTGGTAGGACGGCTCAGTACTATGCGGACGATTATTACGTCGAAGGTGAGGAAGTGGATGGTAATGATTGCTAGGACAGCCATAGACAAAGAGAGGGAGTTGTGTCAGTTCCAGTAGACCAGAGTGGACCCTATGTTGAAGTGATTGCATCAGGTGTGTCAGAGCCTTTTCTGTTGGATACTGGTGCTGCGAAGAGTTCTATCATGCACTCTAAACTCCCTGGCGCACCTTTGTCTGGCTTAAAGAACGTTTCAGTAGGTTTTTCTGGCGCCCCGGTTACAAATCCGATTTCTAGCCCTTTGTCTATTTCTGTTGGACCTTGTGATTTCGAAGCACCCTTCATTCTGACGACAGGTTGTGGTGAGAACTTGTTGGGATTGGACTTGTTGAAGTGATTGCATGCGACACTTTATTGTTCTCCCTCAGGAGTACAGCTTACATTGGGAAAGAGGGTGATCTCTCCGATGTATTTATCTAAAGATCGACTTCCACCTGAATTGTCATTCTCCCTGATTCTCTTTGGGCTACTGGTCCTAATGATGTGGGTCTTTTGGAGATTCTGCCATATGTTGTGACGTTGAAAGCGAATGCTAGATTGCCACGTATTCCGCAATATCGGATCTCTAGCGATGGTGAAAGAGCACTTTTGGCGATCATATATGATCTGATTGAGAAAGGTGTGATTGAGGAAACGAGAGGTAATGTGTGTAATAGTCCTGTTTTGCCTGTTCTGAAAAGAACTGATTCTTCACAGCCTCCTGTATATAGGTTTGTGATCGATCTTCACGAGGTGAATAAGATCGTTGTTCCGCAATTTCCTGTTGTGCCTGATATCACTGCTTTACTGACTTTGATTCCAGCTTCTGCTACTTGGTTTTCGGTGATTGACTTGAAGAATGCTTTCTTCAGCATCCCGATTGCAGAGGAGAGTAGGGATATATTTGGCTTCTCTTTAGGAGGCCGAAGTTTCCGGTTTAAGCGTGCTCCTCAAGGCTATTGTGAGAGTCCATCGATCTATAGTCAGGCTTTGAAGACACAAATTGACTTGTTTGTTTTACCTGATGGTGCTGCCCTTATACATTATGTTGACGATCTGTTAGTTGCTGCTGACAATGAAGAGATTTGTAGAGAGGCTACTTTGTCGTTGTTGCGTCACTTGTCTGATTTCCATCATAAGGTTTCTCTTTCGAAGTTGCAATATTGCCGACAAGAAGTAACCTACTTAGGTCACCTCTTATCGAAGGAGGGAAGGAAATTGACCCCAGAAAGAATCCAAGCGATTGCGAAAATGAGTGTGCCTACGACACAGAGAGAAGTGCGTGCTTTTCTGGGTATTACGACGTACTGTAGACAGTGGATCCCTAATTTCTCTTTGCTCGCGAAGCCTTTGATAGCTCTTACTGTTAAGGATACTCCTAATCCTATTCCTTGGACTGATGAATGTCAGAAGAGTTTTCAGAATTGCGTGATGCGTTGTGTTCGGCTCCTGTGTTGGGTACTCCCGATTACAGTAAGCCTTTCACATTGTATGTCCACGAGAGAGAGGGATGTGCATTGTCAGTGTTGACTCAACAGTTTGGCGATAAGCAACGTCCATGTGCTTATTTTTTGTCGACTTTGGATCCGGTAGCTAGAGCGTTGCTTAGTTGTTTGAGAGCTACAGCGGCAGCGGCTGTTTCGATTTGACAGTCTGCTGGTTTGGTTATGGACAACACGTTAATTGTTATGGTTCCACATGCAGTGGATACCTTGTTGAACCGTACCAAGACACAGCACTTAACTAGTGCTCGGTTGTCAGGTTACGAATTGACCTTGTTAGCGAGTCATGTGCATATTAAAAGATGCAACACGTTGAATCCAGCCACGTTGTTGCCGATTTCAGCTGAGATAGAAAATGGTTCTGAACAGCATGATTGTTTCCTTAGGACTGAGGAAGAAACGAAAGGGAGGATAGACCTTAGGGACACTCCTCTTCCAGAGTGCGATGGTACTTTGTGGGTTGATGGTTCGTGCTTCAAGCTTCCGAATGGTGATACGACTGCGGCATATGCTGTTACGACTTTGCATACGATTGTTGAAGCTGCACGTATCCCACACAATTCAGAGCAAGCAGCAGAGTTGATTGCATTAACGAGAGCATGTGTGTTGGCGAAAGGAAAAAGAGTGACTGTGTATACTGACAGCCAGTATGCGTTTGGTGTGGCTCATAGTTTTGGACGTTTGTGGCGTGAACGTGGGTTTCTGACTTCACATGGTACGAAGATCCAACATGGTCAGTTGGTGAATGAGCTTCTTGAATCACTTACTTTGCCGTTACAAGTTGCGATTGTGAAATGCAGTGCGCATAAGAAAGTTACTGATGATGTTGGTCGCGGAAACGCATTTGCAGACGAAGTCGCGAAAGAAACTGCGAGAGATGTGATGAGTTGAATGTATGTTGCGGGTCCGGCAAGATGGGTTCCACTTAGAAGTATGTGTGAAGATACGATTGAGAGTGTGAAATCCATCCAAGCTGAAGCTACAGAAAAAGAGTTGAATGCATGGAAAGAAAGTAAGGGTAGATTGGACTCGAATGGTTTTGGATTGAATTGTCAGAGCATCAAAGATGGTTGTTACCCAACGCGTATGTGCTTCCCGTGGTTACAATGGCGCATGGAATGGTTCATATCAGTGTGAAAGGGATTTGCAAGTTGTTGGCTCTGGTTTGGCAGAACGCAGGAATTCCTAAGTGTGCAGAGAATCTGGTTAAGAGCTGTATGGTTTGTCTGATGTACAATCCAGGTAAGGGAACTCCAACTCCAGCTGGTAATTTTGCTCCTCCAACGTATCCGTTTGAGGCTTTGCAGCTAGATTTCATCCACATGGAGAGGTGCAACAACCTAAAGTATGTGTTAGTGGTTGTTTGCTCTTTTTCTAGATGGGTGGACGCTTTCCCTTTGAAGGACAATACTGCCTTGTCCACAGCTAAAGCCCTTATTAAATAATTTTTTCCTAGGTTTGGATTGCCGAGAATGATCTGGAGTGACAATGGGAGTGAATTTGTGGGTCAAGTGATGAAGAGAGTATGCGAGGGATTAGGTATTCGGCAGAAGTTCCATGCTGCAAATCACCTCCAATTAGCTGGTTTGGTCGAGTGCTATAATGGCGCCCTTAAGTTGAAACTGGCCAAGATTCAAGCTAGCTCTGGTTTGCAATGGCCAGATGCCTTGCCCCTAGCCCTTCTGTCCACGAGAATGACTGTGCATTCGCGAATGGGTTTGAGTCCGTATGAGATCGTGTTTGGCCGCCTGGCGAATATTTGGGGCGTGCCAAGACCGACGAAGTTTAGTGAAATAGACCACCCTGTGCTGCTCAATTACTTGTATGAACTGACGGCTAAACTGCGTGTCTTACACCAACAGGTTCATGAGAGTTTGCCACAGGCTTCTGAAAATCCAGGACACGCTATTGAACCTGGATCCTGGGTGTTGGTGAAGAATTTTCAGCGAACGAAGAACGAACAGCCTCGCTGGACAGGACCCTATCAAGTTCTGTTGTCTACCCGCTCTGCAGTTCGAGTACACGGCAAGAAAAACTGGATCCACGGCGTACACTGCAAACGGGCTCCGTTGCCCTTACCGTACGACCGGGTGGTCCAGGAAGGACTTCCAGACTCTGAAACTGAAACTGTGCCACGATTTTTGCCATTCAGCGATGCCCGTTTGATCGGAACGATCACTGAGAAAGAAAGTGACAATCTTTTGCAAGAAGCTGTGCCTCCACTGAATCGTTTGAACATTTCTGAGCCTGAAATCCTATTTCAGGAACAAACATTGCCCGGCAAAAAGCGTTACAATTTGCGACTGAGAGTCATGGACAAATAAAAAATAAATGAAGTTTTTATGATTTTTCCGTTTACAGGTTAACTCTCCACCGAGGATCTACTCATTTTTGTTTTTCGAACCGCCATCCGGGTTCAGCTGTAGGGTCGCGGTTGCCGAAGTCTTTGGAGTGCAAGCCTGAGACACTAGGTCGAAGGTTCTGGTTGGCCTAAGGGAGTTGCCCTGGGTTGACAGAGGCATTCCTTAGCATAGAACACCCTACAACCACGAGCAGCATATTTAGTGAGGATGGATTTCTTCGAGTTGGAGAGACCTGTAAGGACAATGAGTTTTAAAAGCAGGATACGCGAACTGATCATCCGGAAAAGATTTTTAATATTGTGCTTATTTATGTTACGGAGTTTAATGATGTTTTTAATTGGATATGTGACATTTTCTTTTCAAGTGACTTTCATGCCCACTACGCAACCTATGCCTCCTCCTCCTGTTTCTTCGCATTCTTTCCACCTTCTGCCCGAACATAAGTCCATTAGGAGAATGGAATTCACTAATAATTCCTTTGTTCAGCTTCTGCACCAACACCAGCTAGTAGTGAACATGACTAATTGTTGGGTGTGTGGCCTTATGCCCCATACTACCGATAAAGGTATTCCTTATCTGGTTCTGCCATTTAGCTACAATGGTTCTGTATGGGCATACAGAACGATGTTCATCTATGCTCGTGAAACCTACCTCCTACTTTCTGTGAAGGATAATCCGAAGAATAGTGCTCTAGTCAAGGGAATAGTAGACATGATTAGAGGAATAGATTCCTACGAAACTATCCCGAGAGATGAGACACTAGCATATATTGGATGGAACGTTACTGGATATGGAGTTAGTCTGAGTGTTAACCGGCGAGCGAAAAGATCCTCTCCGATTTGGATAGTGCCCCATCAGGGTCGCTATTGTCTGCAAGGTAATGGCAAGAATCCGAGAGCTCAGTTAGGGAACAGTGTTTGCACTGAGACGCATGTTTTTGCGTCCCAGACTTCCCCATCGTTTTTAGCAGCTAAGGGTACCTATTTCATTTGTTATGACAGAGCGTATACATAGTTGCCCCCTGACTTCTCGGGCACATGTTTTGTTTCTTTCCTGTTGCCTCCCACTTTTACAGCTGCGGCAGATTACCATAAGACAAGAGTTGCAAGAGGTGTCTTCAGTAAGGAAGATACCGCAGGGCAAGAGATGGGAGATTTCTTTAAGGGTTTTTTGCCGTTCTGGGGACCGATGGCAAACAGCAGGAACATTTGACAAATGACGAGAGTGGTTGAGTCCACTATAGTCGAAACTGGTGGTGCCCTTAGTAACTTGACTGCTGAGCTCCAGTCGGATAGACTTATGACACTTCAGAATAGAGTTGCTCTTGATGTCATACTTGCAGATAGAGGGGTTTGTAAATTGATCCAATCGAGCTGCTGTGTTTTCATTCCAGACAACGCTCCGACAGTATCCCAGGCCATTTCCAAGCTACATAAGATCTCCTAGTCTGTACATATGGTCGTTGGTGGGATGGTTTTGGGAACTGTTATCCACGTGGGGATGGAAGATTCTGATGGTCATTGGGATGGTATTGGCTATCCTTTTCCTGTTCTGTCTTTGCGTACAGTGTGCTCCTGCTATATGTGGCCTTTGTGCTACTTCATGTTCGAGGAGACCTGTTCAGAGAGAGTTACTAAGTACTAGGATGATGCAACAGCAACATCTTGATGATCTGATGAATATAGACCTGGATTCAGATTGAAGTGAGTTTAGGTTAATTGCCTAATGTAAGGGCAAAAGGAGGGTCTGAGGTTCCGTGAATCCTGAACCTGTCCAATAAAAGTCGTCGTATCATGACGATTTTGGTATCACCGAACCGCAAATGATGAGTGCGGTATGCATGAGTGTTTTCGTCATGTTACACCGATGGATTCACTGTGCATTTGACGATTTTGTCCTGAACCCTTGGGTGCCATTTTATGTGCGGCAGCCATTTTGTGGTTGCCCTCACATTAGGCTGATGACTACAGGATGACTGTGGCCGTGCAAGTCCTTGGGACACGTACACCTTTAGCTGACTTTTGTGTGACCAGGCCGAACTGACTCCCTTGCCCGAGGCTAAACTTGTTGAGCCAGTTCCTTGTTAGGCAGCTGGTCAGATAGAGATCAAAGAGCAGGACATGTCGAAGTTTATAGTACACTGCACCCACACTTCTATCTTGTTTCCAATCTGTTTCTGCTCCTTCCTTTACGACATAATCACTGATTTGGGTTGAGGTCTTTATGATGGGTTTGTCCGGCCTGATCGAACAGGAAAGTAGGAATTTGCCTTGTCACTTCTGGTGGGCTGGACAACTGAAAGTGGGTTTGTCGTTACATGATACCTCTGAAATGTCACTTTGTCATTGGTCAGTTTGTAAGTAATGAATGCTAGCCAGGAATGTGATTTTTGGCATAAAAGACCATGTTTCGCTCTATGAATTTGTGCAGTCTCTAGCGAACCACCCGTGTTGTGCTTCGTAGACCTCTGTTCCTGGTTGCAGCCAATAAATTTGATCTTTGACGTCACCAAGAAGTATCCCATGTCTCTGTACTCTAAGACAGGTGAATCCGAAGACTAAGGGCGTTTTCCCCTGGCGCCGCTGGGTTTAAATACCCGGTTCTTCATGTCACATGTAGTTAAGAACACTCATCAAATCAGGCACCACATGTACACCAAACGGGGTGATCGCACGCTCACCACACCTGACTTCTGGACACACACACACTGGCCCACACTAGCTCTTCCCGAGGTCGAGAACCATGTGTGTACCCCTTATCAAGTAGTTGTACTTGTTTTTCATGACTGTCAAAGTTTTATTGTACTCACTAAATGTATATATGGGCGACCAACACTTCTGTACTCTGAATCTGTTATCAGATGCGCCCCTGTCGATACTCTCCCGGCCGCTGCGTTTAACCTCTTTGCCGCTAATGACAAGGGTAACTCGTCATGGACTTTCCATTGATTTCAATGGAAATTATATGAGAGCAGGAATAATGCCTTAGCAGTAAAGGGGTTAATTAAAACAACTTGGTCCTTTTTTGCCAAACACCTCTTGTCTTTTCATTTCTTTAAGGTAAATTCATATTCGAGTAACAATAACATAACCTAACACAACATGCATGGTGCAGAACAACATGCCACACATGCTGTTTTGTTGCCAAAATTGGGGTCATATATTTTTTTCCAACTCGACCATACAAAGATGGTCTTTGCCTTTTCAAATATAAACACTTATTTATACAGTTCTCTTTGGTCTATATAAAAATATAGAGATATTTGAAGAAAGCCAATTATAGTAAACAACACTGACCAGGATGTTTGCCAGAAGTAGGATAGTATCAATACAAACAAGAAACCAATGATGCAATAAATACCATCTCTTACCAATTAAAGTAATATCTGCCAAAAGGCGATCAGCAGGCTTTCCCATACACCAGCCATCCCATGATAACCACACTGATTGGTAGGCCTTTGAAGTACCTGAGGACCAAGCGCTCCAAATGTAGTTTGTGGCTTTAGAAGAAAAACTTAGGTTCTGCAGACTGTTCTGATTTTTTCCAAGCTGTTAGGGTCGGGTAGTAATTAAGAATAAGGTTGAGGAAAAGTCCCTGAGAATTCAAAGCTGTCTTATGGAAGGTGTAAAGAGAATTGGATGATCTAATGTTAATTCCAAAAAAGATGAAAACCAACACGGGAGTGCCAAAGAGTTGTGATCAGAACTAAATCTTTAATTTCACGCCAAACCAGAGCTGGAACACTGGATATCATTAAGAAGGTATGAAGTGCATTATTTATGCTTAGAGAGTAATCTTGCCAGGAAGAAACATCTGTTGCAGAATCCAACAAGACCAGTTTCCAGCAGTAAACAAATGGAGGTGAGTATTCAAGTGAGAGGCAAAAAGATCCACTGTAAAGTGACTCCAGTTTAAGGAAAGTTTTCTGAACATAGATGGGTGAAGGCAATCACTGGAATCTTTAAGATCGCTGGAGTTTTAGTCTGACACTGTATTGGGATCTATACTAAACAAAATGAGAGAGAAAGGGTATTTACATAAATGCAGGGAGGAAACTCCTGGTCCCCTTTAATCAATATTTAACAACAAATGGAGGAGTACCCCCTAGAGGCTGCCTACTACCTCTCTTTTGAAAGATGCCAAGGTGCATGTAGTGCCACCCTACGTGGAACAGATTTTGTCCTTAAAAGACCCCTCACTCACCAACCAAGTTGGTGACATGCTTCATCATCGGGGTCCCACCCAGACAGCCGAGTGCCATCCGGGTGTGCTTCGACACCTGACTACAGTGGAACAGGTTTTTTTTCTTTTTTTGTTTATATGTGCAAAGGAGTACAGTGAGTGATTGATTAAAAGTTGTCCAATACTACTCACTCGTATAATTTATTCTGGAGTGATTGGGCAACAGATAAAATAGTGGAGGACACCTTTGCCTGATTAGGTAGGCTGATGGTGTCAGAAGAAGTCGTGTCGTGATTTAAAATGTTGGTCTACATGTTTCAACCATGATGTAATTGTAAGGTTTTCGTCAGGACCAGTGTTTGTAGTCTGGGTGGTGTACACACGCTAAGGTGTACCCTGCCCTCGACTACGTGAAAAAACAAACAAAAACCACAAAATCGTGGTTAGTTTCAAAATTGTGTTCTTCTCCAAGATTTTCGGAAAAAAACCTGGAAGCACTATGATTGCTGGCTTCATGGGCGTCCCCGGTCCTGCAATAAATCACTGCCACAATTTGTGGGATGATCGTCACGATTGAACATCATTTAGATATATTGTAACAACTGTGACTGTTTTTGTGTACGAACTAAAGGCATCTGTACCTCATAGGTATATCACACCTTACAGAAATTTATGGTTTATATATGTACAGAGAAGGATTTAGGATGTGTATTTTATAGAAAGGATCATTGATTACATGTATGTATTTCTTTTTACAATATTTGAAATAATTTATAAGAAGTAAAAAAGAAAAGAAATAAAAAAGATATATTTTTGTACCATAGCAGTATTTGTTGCTTAATTTGATCAAAGATATATGGTATAACTGCTACACAGTTGATTATTGAGCACTATGCCCGGTGCAAATTTGTTTACCAAATAAGTTGTTTCCCTGTTAGGGTATTATCCTTTTTACAGGGGGCCCGTGTGTTTTTCCAAAGTAATAGGTTAGAGATGTACAGTGACCCTTTGAGGGTCCCAGGGCAACTTGTTAAAATTAGACAAATGGCAACAATTGTGAATCTTGCCTCTAATCAGAGATTTCGGGATATGGTTTCAATAGAAGGTCTGAAGCTTTAGCAGGCCAGGGCACCAGTAGTAAAATCATATGCAGGGAAGATATATGCTTGTTGTAATCTTAAACCTCCAAGTTGCAGAGATCAGATCAATTTGTGAAAGCTGCTCTGTAGACCACTTTTTAAATGTGAATACCAAGACTGATGTTATCTTAGCTAGATTACAGAAAGCAAAGAAACGCCTGTTTTATGCTGAAATTTGTGGGAAAGTTCATAAGGAGGGGGTGCCCAATGTACCATACCATAAAACTTCCCTGGTGATGATACCTCAAGGGAATCCTAATGATTCTTAAACTCCAATAACTGCAATAGTGGAGGAGGTGGCCTCAAAGTGGGGAATGTGTACATTCATGACAAGTGTCGTAGAGACCTGACTATTACCCACTTTTTTGACAAGTGAGCCTGCACTTTCCATGATGCCATGAGTGTACTTTAACTATGGAGGATCAGGAAGTTGTGTATGCACGTCTTCAGTTGTTATCAAGAATCAAGTGATCATGTTGAATGTGCTGGACTATCCATTTCTTTTCCCCTGCTTTTCTGGACATTAGACCTCAAACTCTTTTCTTTAATCTCTTGTATACATAAAGTTTCATAGATGATCTCATTTGTAGTAAATGGAATTTAGATGTTGTTAGCCAATTAGATGTTCTTCTTGGTATTACCTGGGACTGTTTTATTAATTGTGTAAGTAATGTATAGATAAGTTAAATACATTAATTTATGATTAATTAGTGACAATTATATCAATTGAAGTTTGTAGACAATTATTAGGTTTCTTGAGAAGGAGATACTGCCATGTTGCCAAATAATTTGAAACAAGGATAGTCACAAATGCGTAATCCTTTGCACAAAGTGTTCTTAACTGAGGAGGGCGGATCTAATAAAATATATTGCACCTTGTTAAAAGATGAAGAGGGAATGCCAACATTACACATACCTTGAAGGTGGATCTTGGGAAAGAAACTGAAACTAATAGATCAGATATAAATTGTGACAGAATGACAGATTTTTAATTTTTTATCAAGAACTGAAAACTAAATCAATATAAAATTATATTTAGGCAAAACTCTATGCTTGTTAGAAACAGTGGCGCACCTATCTTTGTTCAAGTAGGTTTAGTGGCACTGGGGCCCAGAGTCTGAGGGGCCCATTGAATCCTGCCTTTGCTGTATTTTATTACCCCAAGAGTAATCAAAGGGGTAATTTTCCTTGCATGCACCAGGGAGCATGGCATCTTTGCCACTCTACTGGTTGAAATAGGCTTATGCAGTGCTTAATATTACACTGGTGCTAACCATTGGTCAGCAGTTCCATTCTGTTTTGGAGACTGGGCCTTATTTTTGATCATTAGATTTTAACCCAGAGCAAAATAGAGAAATGCAAAAAGGGCAGATAAAAGGACCATGATAAAGACAAGAAATGTTGACCCAGGGAGAAAGCATGTATGTGAAAGACCACACCTATGGTGAGACAAGGAAACAGAAAGTGAGAGACTGGAAGTTTGAGGTGGTGCAAGACTAGGTAGCCTTACTTTGGTATTTGACAACCCCACTATTTTGCAGCAAAAAACATTTAGGCACTGCTTTTATTAATTTACTTTACACATTAAGCACTGTTGTATTTTGCAATGTCTGGCGCTTTAAAGAGACAGGTAAATCAAAGGGACTTGAAAACTAAAGGCTAAAAACCAAGCACGAAGACTGTGTTACTCATTATCAAGGCTAAAACTACAGAGCCAACAGGGGTTTGCTAATTTTTATTACTCACTTCTCAGCAACTGTGGCACCAATCACACAATTGTTGAAAAATTTAAAGGCATTCTGTTAGATCTGGGGGTCACTAGTTGGCAGAGGTAGTTACCACTGTCCAAATAGGGACCCTTGCTTCTAGTCAGGGCAAAGAGGATACACTCTTTAGATAACCCCTGCTCACCCCCTTGGTAGCTTGGCACGAGCAGTTAGGCTAATCAAAGGCAATGTGTAAAGTATTTGTGCCAACACTCACAGTAACACAGTGAAAACACCACAAATGAACTCCACAACAGTTTCGAAAAATAGAAGTATTTAATCTAAGCTAACCAAGACCAAAATGACAAAAATCCAACATACACAGTTCAAGAATATGGTTTCAAAAGAGATCTTAAGGTTGCGTTAAAATAATCCACAGTTGCGTCACGTTTTAGCCAACAGTACCTTTAGATGCGACAAAAGTTCCAAGTGAAAGCTGCAGCATTGAAAAACAAGCGATACGTCACTCCTGAGACCCTGGGGAGGCGATGCGACAACCTCCCTGGACGCAGCTGGCATGTTTCGACGAATCCGGCGGTCTGTATGGGGAGGGAGGCGATAGCTTGATGGATTCCGGTGTGCAGGTTTTGTAGGAAGCGTCTCGCAAAAGATACGATGCGACGATCTTCGGGACAGCGATGATCTCAGGTGGGGTGGCGATGCGTGGCGCAGCGTCCATCTTCTCCTCTCGCGGCCCCTCGATGCGATGGGTCTGCGATGACTCTGCGACTCAGTAGAGTTCAGGGAAGCTGGGGGTGAAGTCCTTTTGTTCCTGGGACTTTTTAACAGGGAGCCAGCTCAACTTATGCCCTTGGAGATCTCTTCAAGCAAGAGGACAGAGCACAAAGCAAAGTCCTTCCCCTCTCCTTGGCAGCAAAGCAACTGCAGGTCAGCCCACAAACACACAGCAGGACAGTCCATCCTCTTCAGTCTTCCAGCTTTCTCCTTGGCAGAGGTTCCTTCTTGATTCCAGGATGATCTAATTTTCTGTAGTCTGGGGTCCTATACTTATACCCCTAAATATCTGTGTTCCCTTTGTGCAGGAGGGCTCTGAGCCGGGTCTGAACCAGTTCTGGGTGTTCCTTGAGCACTTTGTTTTCCTGGCCTCTCCTTTCCTTTCAGAGAGAGGGCAGGGTAGTCAGCCGCCAAACAGGAGGTGGAGCCAGCATTGTGGAAGGCAGGCACAGCCCTATTCAGGCCCTGGTGCTACTCCCTCCCACCACTCTAGATGCAGATGGAGCTATTCAGCCCAGGGATGGCCCACCCAGCCTCTGGGAGCCACCCAGCCCCTGCCACTCACAAACCAGACAGTCAATTCACAAACAGGCCAAGGCATACAGAAAGGTCAGACAAGAGAACAGCAACTTTCTAAAAGTGCTGTTCTCAAACACAGGATTTAAAAACCACCTTTCTTAAAAGATGTGTTATTAAATTCTGAGTTCAAGGATACCAGACTTTTATGTCCTATCTTGCTCCTATGGGAAGATATGCCACTGTACACAGTATTCCCCTTGATAGCCTATGGGCAAGATAGCCTTACAATAGTGAGAAACGAAAATGGCTGTAATTCACTACCAGATAAGCATGAGCGAATTTTGCGGATCTCGCGTTCGCGAATTTTGCGGATTTGCGGATTCGCAATCCGCAAAATCCGCGAATTCCCGCGAATTTGCGGATTTTTTTTTTTTTGTGTTCGCCCGTGTTTCTGCCAGTTTGCGAGGGTTTTGTACACTTTCGCAAATTGCGAACTTACCTGTCGGGTCGCAAGTTTCGCGAACTTGTTGTTTCTACGTGTCCAGCCTGTTTGGGACACTCTTCTTCATCACTGCCACTCTCTGTCACCACTGCCACTCTCTGACTACTCATGCCACCCTCTGGCCCACCCATGCCACCCTCTGTTTTATCACCACACCCTCTGGTTGTCCAGTGTACATTATTTTCGGCAAAGCAAAGCACACCTTCCCTGCCTCAAGTGACCTGAATTAATTTGGGGCTGATTAATGTGTCACAGAATATTTTTTTAGCTGGCACCTGCTTCCTTAGTGCGCCCTGATTAGTGATCTTTTGCACTTGCTAAGTGCTTTCATTGTTGCAAAATTAGTTACAACACCTGCCCTGCCCCAACTGACAATTATGAATTAGGGGCTGATTAATGGATTTTAACTTCCAGCCTGGCTCCTGCTTGTCTCCCTTAGCTGTAATTCAGGACCTTTGTGGCATATGTGTAACTATTCTGAGGTTCAGAGCAGGGTCACATAATAGTTTCAACTGGCAACTGAACTCTGGAGGGGCCCCTCAGGAAGCACTACAGGAAATGGCTACTAATGATGAGCCTGAACTTTTGAACCTGGTAAGTAGTTACTTTCAGTTTTGCTAAAATCGTATTTCTGCAATTTTGCACTTATTCGCGGGGCGCGAACTCACGCGAACTCACGCGAACAGTGCGAGCAGTGCGAGCAAAATCCGCTGCTCGCGGATTTGCGGATTTTGCGGGAGATTCGCAAATCTCGCGGATTGCGGATTTCCCGAAAATCCGCAAAATCCGCGAGCGGAACGGATTTTCCGCCCATGCCTACTACCAGAGCATGTCACCTGCACTAGTACATGCTCTACCTTTCACATACACTGCACCCTGCCCAAGGGGGTACCTTGGGCATTTCATAGGGGTGACCAATGTGTACAGAAAGGGAAGGATTAGGCCTAGCCAGTGGGGACACTGGGCAGGTCGACATGGCAGTTCACAGACTGCACACAGGCACTGCGGTGGCAGGCCTGAGACACCGTTTTAGGGCTACTCATGTGGGTGGCACAATCAGTGCTGCAGGCCCACTAGTAGCATTTGGATCACCAGCCCTGGCACACTCAGTGCACTTTACTAGGGACTTCTTGGTGATACAAATATGCCAATCATGGATAACCAATTACAATAACAATTTACTCGGGGAGCACTTGCACTTTGACACTGATTAGCAGTGCAAAGTGCCCAAAGCATCTAAACCAGCAAAAACTAAATCCAGCACTGCGTCAAAAATACAGGAGGTAGAGGCAAAAAGACAGGGGAAGCCACGCCTAAGATGCCGGTCTAATACATTCCAATGGTCAGAAACAACAAATCAGGTTTTAGAGACATTAAAAAGAACCTTCACCACTTCACAAGTATTATGACACCAAGATATTGATCAACCTTTTTATCCAGAAGCAGACGCTTCTCAAATAGCAGTGGGTGGGATGTTGTCCCAAAGAGACTCAACGACAAGACATTTTCATCTCATAGCTTTCTATTAAAAAAAATGCAGTCAACAGAACAAAATGACACAATAGCAGAACGAGAGCTCTTGGATATTAAACTAGTTTTCTCCCAATGGAGGCACTACTTAATGGGAGATAAACACAGTAACCATCTATTCAGCTTATAAAAGTCTCTAGTTCTTTAGTTCTATGAAAGCATGGACCCCAAATCAAATGCGATGGCTTAACTTTTCAGTGAATTTGATTCTGTGATCACATATCTCCCAGGCAGTAAACAAGTCTAATCTGATGTGTTATCCAGGCTGGGGTATTCTTTTCCACCACGCTCTAGCCAAACTGAGTCACCTAGCATTATAGCACAGGAGAAGTTGTAGCAGGCATAGATAGAGAACTTCCTAACTACAGTCTACAAAGAAATCAGCAAACTAAATTCCAAAGAATGAATTCAAGAACAGGGACACTCCATTAAGAGTGACTTGTTTTTTCATGAAAATTTTTTGTACCTCCCCACGTCTTAACTTTTTCCAAAGGCGATTAGTTAGAACCATGATAGAGACTTAACAAGACACCCATCAGTACAAAAGACCTAAAACATTTGTAAACAACAAGTTTGGTGGAAAACAATGTCCAGAGCTGTCAAAGACTGAGCGCAAACATGTCCAGTGTGTGCCTGTAATAAGAACACACGCTCCACTCCATTTGGTTTGCTGCAACCCATGCCCTTACCCCCCGGCACCCTAGGACATCATAGGTTTAGACCTTGTGACTGATCTGCAAATTGTTTGTTTCCCTTTTATCTACTGTAACAAGCCAGTAGGATAACGCCCTTTCTTTGGTAAAATATGTATACAATAATAGCGTGCACTCAGCAACTGGATATTTACCATTTGTTTATGACCGATCAAGATCCACATTCTATTCCTTTGGTCAAATGTACTTCTTCTTCTCTAGTACCATCAGTTACAGAACGTATATACAATCTAGAAGATGTCCAAAAACATACTGCAATGAATCCTGCCAAAGTCCGGAATGTTATAAATCACCAAGCGGACAACACCATTTGCAGAAGCTTCCATTGAAACAAGGTGACTCCGTTTGGTTATCCACAAATCATTTTAAATTGAATGATCCTCTCAAGCAGCAGCTGCATTTTATATGACCCTTTCTATTCTGGAAATGCTCAGTCCTGTATCTGCCAAACTACGGTTCCCTCCTGAATATACTGTTCATTCAGCTTTTCATGTGTCCTTGCTCAAACCTTATCACCCTCAAACCCGTACTGACGGAGGCTCTCTCCTATTCGATCCTGAATCATCTTGAGTATGAGGTCCAGAAAATACTAGACTCCAAACATATCAGGGGCTTTTAGCATTACTTGAGCTATTCAAAAGGGTACAGTCTGTCAGTACGCTTATGGGAACTGGCTTCGTTTGTCCATGCCCCTCACCTCACCAAACTCCAACCCATTAGACGGCCTTTGCGGGGAGAACTTTAATGGTCTATACTGTTTATGCTCACCAAGGCTGCCTGTCTTGCTCAGTAAGCTTTTTTTCTGGCATCATGAACATCATTTAAGGCTAGTTAGGGGTCACAGCTGTGAGCGCTAACTTGCTCCCTGCTACTCATGGCACTTCCTTGCGACCCCCAGTCTCAGAGGAGGCAAAAGTTGTGCCCCCCTCTGAGGCTAGGGGCACAAAGAAAGCACCATGAGTTGCAGGGAGAAAGTTAGAGGTTGCATCTGGGACCCCTAACTAACCTCACATTATGTCAATGTCTGGCATCCTCACAGCTCCCCACTTCTTTTTCAGCTTCTAACATCAGCATTATACCAATTTCACCTAATAATCGTACCCCTCTCCCTATGGTGACCAATGTCCCTGCAGCCCCCCCCCACACATTGTGAAAAGTGTTTCTGGCATTGTACAATTCCTGCAGCCCCCCCACACTGTGCTATGTGCTCCAAGTGATTGACACCTTCATACTGGCCTTCATACTGGCAATCCCTGCAGCCCCCCCACACAGTAATAAGCCATCTAACTAGCACTCTCAAGGCTTCCCAATAACTTCACCCACCTTTGTGCACATGCCAACTGCCACCAATTCACCGCACTCTAGATCTTGCAAGATCATAACTTGCAAGTGTGTTGGTGGCCATTTTGAGGGTGCGGTTATAAAAGCTGAGCACAAGGCTTTGCTTGACCTTGTCTTTCCTCACTTGCCAGCTCTCAACCATCTCATCTGTAGCAGCCAAGAAAAGGACAAAAAAGACTTCCGGACACTTACCTGTGAGTATTCTTCCAGTCCAGGCCATTATCCTGTGGAACCTGAAAAAGCAAGAAATAGAACAAACGTCAAAAAAGGTATTGCGCACCATGCACAATTTAAAGGATTTAGCAGTAAACAGAATTGATCGTCTCACCCCGCTTTTTCACTTTGATATCTCTTTGAAGCAGACTTTATGCAAGCTTTTATGAAAAACCAAATTAGATATTTATCACAACAAAGAGAAGAGTGAAACAAAGACTTGGATTACGCTGTTGTAACAAAGAGACAAGAGACATTCCTGAGAATTCATCAAGAAGATTGCTCTGTGTCCTGTACATTCATTCTGTAAAGTATGTTGAATTGGCTTACCTTAGAAGTATTTGATTGTGTTATTTGTATGACTGCGGTTGTAAACATCCTGCAGAGTAATTACCTTTTCTATTAGCAGACGTATACATTGATCTCATCATAATCTATCCGGCATAGAGGAGTGGAGACTCTTCCTGAACTTGAAGTCATTAACATCTCTCGCTCTCTCTCACTCTATCTCTCTCTTTCTTTCCCAACCCTTCTTCCCTTCGTGTACATCTGCCACATCAGTTGATAATTACTTAGGCTGAGAGCTGTTCTTAGGACCAACAGGGGCAACACATCACCCAGTCGGAATCACCTGAACTTCAGGTGTGTGGCAATTCCTGACTGTGTGTTGAGTGGCTCAGGAAGTCCAATATTTAGACCTGGTGCAATCCTTTGAAGTGGGGAAACTTCTAGTCCAACCCTACATATGGCTCTTCAAAGTTAATTCCCAAGAGATATAGGGTGACAAAAGGTGTTGTCAAGTTCCTTTGTGAGTGAGCTGGAGGCAGTCCTTTAAAATGTAAGTAGGGCAGGGAACAGAACCGCCCCTGTTATCCTGGCTGGTTGGCCTTCTCCCAGCTACGCCACAGCCCTATTGTTCATTGTCTGGGCCCAATACATATTCCTGATGGGAGAGCAATTAACAGGCCCAGGCAGCTGGAAACTGCTCGAAGGCCTCAGAAAGTTTAGGGCAGAAAAATGTAAACTTTCTATAAGTGGCATTTTCAAAATTGTAATCTAAAATCCAACTATGCCATTAAAAATAATTTTAATCACAGGTCATTTGAGTTCAGACATAATATTTCTACTGGCTCCCAATCAGAAGTTAGCACTGATTAAATGTAATAAGGTAACCCAATGTTACCCAATGGAAGAAGTAGGCCTTACAGTAGTGAAATAAATATATATATATGTTTTCACTATCAGCACTTGTAAAACTTAAATAAATATTACTTTTTAAATGTAATGCATCCTGCCCTAATGTCTAAGACCTACTTTAGGAGTAGCTCATATGCATTAAAAATGAAGGTTTAGGCCAGACCTGAGACTTGTTTTAAAAGGCTACTTTTAAGGTGTAGCACAATGAGTGCTGCAACTGAAAAATAGCATTTAATTGACAGGCCCTGGTTACCCATGGTACCATTTTACTAGGGACGTATAAGTAAATGAAATATGCCATTTGGATGTATGCCAGTTTTACCATGTGTTAGGCAGAGGGCACACGCCCGTTAGCACTGGTTAGCAGTGCTTACATGCAGAGAGCCCTAAAAGCCAGCAAAACTGGTTCAGAAAACAGGAGGAATGAAGGCAAACAGTTTGGGTATGACCCTGCACAGAGGGCCAAATCCAACTGTTGCTTTCCTTATTTTTCATTTGAATGCCTTGATACTTCCTCTCCATGGCCTCTCTTCACCACTTCACCTCCTTTTATTCCCTACCCATTTTTCTCTTCTACTTCATTCTCCACACATGTTATATCCTTATTCTTTGCGGACTTTCTTTTAGTCTCATTTCTAACACAGCAGAGGGAGCTGCATCAGCATATCATGGCTAAACATTGAGAGGCTTCCCTTTTCCATTGGAAGTATTTCTGAAGCATGGACCTATTGTTGTCAGCAACCTTAGCCAAATCCCTGTCTCAGTGTACAAAGCAATTTTTTGGGGGAAATGTGATCTTTGCCAGCCCACCATATCCCCTGGGGCTCAGAGTTCATCAGCACTATCAAGCACTCCTCCCAGTCTATACCACCCACAGACATATCAGGATGAATAGCACCAGGAGATGGTATGGCCTATGGCTTCCCTGATGGAAGCTTTCAGGTCTGTGATCCACTGCAAAGACTGACCCGCAACATGTCCACCACAATGTCTTATTTGAACCTGTGAGAAAGTGATCCTTTTTGCCCTGATCATGCCCATTTTGACTGATACTGATGGTAACTGACTTTGACTGCACCCTGGGCTCTGCTAAACAGGCCCAGGGCCAGTGCTCTGATTAAAAATGTACATGGTAATTAGGTGTAATTACAATTGGCACTGACACCCTACCTGTAAGTCCATAGTATATGGTAGGGCATGTGGGTTTGGAGGCCCAGCAGCTTTGATGCACTTACGTGTGCACTGCCGTATTGCCTGCTGTCATTTTAAAAGTCCGCCCTGTTTTGCAAGATGCTTTAAAATTGAAATTACATGCAAATTCAACTTGGATCTAAGTGCACTTCCAAAGTATTAAACTACCCTATTTTTACATACAAGTCACCCCTGAGGTCTACCCTATGTGTCTCCAGGGTAGGGTGCTATGTACAAATAAGCAGGGATACTATAAAATATGTTTTATATGCCCTGGTGTGAGAAAAACTACCAATTGTGTTTTTTCCCATTGTAGCACTTTTAGCTCCATGGGCTAACATGGGAATGCTGTAATGCAGTATAACTATAGACTGGAGTGAGCTAAAATAATATTTAGAGGACTTGAAAGACTTATAATGAAAATCCCATAACTTGCCACTGTTGAATGTATCATAACTAACAGGCTTAGCCAAACTGCTTTAATGAGACGAGAAGTGGCCTGCACAGACGACAGAAGCTATCTGCTGGGGGGAGCTCTGCAGCTGCAGAGATTAGGCCGAGCCATGGGCTGGGTAAATCAAACTGGGCTTCAAAGAGAGTATGACTGTACGGAATGCCAGGCAAGCCTAACCCCTCTTCCTGTGGCCCCACGCAGATGGCAGCCCCAGCAATGGAATTTGCAGGAGGTCTGGAAAGGGAGTGTTAATGGAAATGAATCACATCAGTGGGTTGGTTTATGCAGCTCTTACTCCCATGGAGAGGAAATCTCCATCTTGAATTTTAAAGTGCAGTGCTTTGTGGGGCAAGAAAATACCACACTTTGGAGAAAGCTGTCATGCTTTTGGGTGGCACCCTGTACCTCACTGGCCTGGGGTGCCCCCCTACTTGTCCCCAAAGATCATTGGATAAATATGTGATAGCTGCATAGCAATTCAGATCTGCTACCTGAAACTATAAGCAGATGAAGGAATGCCCTGCTGAAAACCTGGTCTGCATCCCGAAAGATGGCACTCTGAAGGACTGCTCCTGTTGCACACTTGGAACTGCGGCCTGAGGACTTTGCCTTGCTTCAAAAAGAGTTAAGGAGTGGACTCCCTGAAAGCAACAGGTTAGCAGATCTCACCTGCGCCATCTCGCCCAAGAAGCCCCCAGCCTGGAGCGTGTAAGTGGACTTTTAAGTAGTTGGCCAGGTACATTATGAGAATTGTAGTCCCAACTTCTGAGGAGAATCTCAAAGACTCTGGAGCCTTAGATTTATTCTTGGAACACTTTGAATCCTCAAGAGGAACTTCAGGACAAAGTTCCAGAAAGTTGGAGAAGTTTGAATCATTTTTTGGTTAAAGCTCCATAAGGTGACCAACCCGATGTCGAGACTCAAGCCGTCTACCTCACACTGCGACCCAGCCAGGATTTCAGGTTTCTCCTGATTTCCCCTGCTGAAAGCTCCAGAGCTTAAGACTTCAAACAGTTGACCGGGGTTTCCTGTGAACCAAGCCGATGAAGTTGCTTCAAATCTGGATAGCAGAAGATGCTCACTTGACGTCGAGGGAAGATCCTCCTGAAAACTTCAAAGTGCGAATATAACATTTTGACTAGGACACCCACTTAGTGCATCCAACCAGGGCTCCACCACGGTTGGCCTCAAACTTTGACTTTATCCCGGTCAAGAGCAACTATATGTCCGAAATTGGCGCTATATGTTTTGAGCACTAGAAACTGCTTATTCTTTAAAATCTCTGGTTATCTATATTTGATTTTTTCTCATTCTGGTGTCATTTGAATCATACAAATATTCACTATTTTTTTAATTGGTTGTGAGTTTTTATTTTGTGTTGTGTCTTACTCATTTAATATTCTGGTGTTTTTAAATGCTTCACCCGCCTGTCTCCTAAGTTAAACCTGCCTGCTCCTTACCAGCTACCAAGGTTTGAGCAGGGGAATAATTTATCGAGACCTTAACTGGGCCTTATATTGCTTTGGTGACCTTTATGCTAGTGATAGATGCATGCTTACCCCTACTAATAATCCACCTTTCAACAGAACCTAAACAGTTTCCTTCTTAAAGTCAGCTTTTTTATACTGGCACCAGATTCATATTTGCCATTATTTACTGTGACAGTGCCATCATATCACATTTGAGGGCTGGTCCTCTGCTATGGAAAGACCTTCATTTACACATTGGTGGTAACCATCAGGGAACTCCAAGGGGTAGGTACAACCACTGCCACCAAATACGTTTAACTTATTAGGGAAATCTCATTTGCAATTAAAAAACTCCTAAGCCCATTTTGTCTTCTTTATGATTGCACACAAAAAGATTGTTAATAGAAAACATTATCATTATTCAGTCCTAGATTTGATGAACTGTATTCTGGACTGTATTATTTTGTTTCATTGTTTCACTGAACTGTAGGAAACTTTACTCAGTAATGAACAATAAAAGCCTTAGAAATACTACAACTGTGGATCATCACAAGTATCAGAAAAACAGTCAGATTTCATTAAAATAGTCTAATATGTGTTCACTGTGGTAGAATCTGAAAACCTTCCTCAAGCTATAGTAATTGTATATTGAGGAAAGGGAGAATTCTATAATCTTTAAAAGAGCAGAAATATTTGTATTGCATAATGTTGTATCCTTTATATGGCACTTGTATACCTGTTAATGTGGCTACAAAGTGCTTACTGACTGGTCAAGTTACTAGCTTATCCGTTTTTGTGTATGGTCATAGCACAGTGTTGGTAGAGGTTTCACCTAAGAGTACTGTGTTTTGGAGTCATGCATTATGCCTTTAGAATGTTCTCTGGACTTCTTACAGGTGTGTGCAGCAGCATCTTACACAACACCGAGGGGCATATTTTCTACCATTTTCCTTTGGGGTTGCGTCGCTATTGTGGCACAGCCCAGACACAGAATTATTTTTGGCATTAACTAAGCCACACAAAACCGCTTTAAGTGGCTTTGTGTGGTTTAGCAAATACTAAGTAACATAATGCAGTGCATAGCACTAGCTTGTGTTACTTTGTGTTGGGTAGTCATTGCATGGGTCGAGCATGGGCATTCCCAAGCATCAGCCTATGTATTTTGACTCAAAACCAGAATTACAAAGGATTGTAAACCTGGGTTTTCGCCAAAATGGTGCGCCTTTCCGACAGAGTTATATCTAGGAGAAATATCTTTATTTCTCCATGTTGCTTCCTCTTTCCATGAGAACTGCATTATGCAGCACACAAAGAAAAAATAATATGCCTCTATGGATTGTTTTTGTGCAGGAATATATTCATTCCTGCACAAAAACAATCCTGCACGTAACACAGGCACTCTTGCATCATGGTGTAAGGGTGCCTTTGTTAGCACTAGATAGCCTCACGTATGCCTGTGCAGAGAGAGAGCCAAAGAGCATCATGTCTTAGTAGATACTGCTCTTTGCAACTTTCTCCCATTCATGAAATGCAGCACAGCAACTAATGCGTTGCGTGAATTCTAAGTAAATCTGCCTCTGAATGTAAAGGGATTGCTTCACAGGCAGTGTGTTCACTTGTGTTCAGAATTTGAAGACATCCAAGTCTTTATTACTATTGTGGATTCAAGTAGTCATTAAAGATTCTTATTAGGGCCGTGTTCAAAGGTTTGCAAGTGTGGACAGGAAAAGAGCTTGCGCCAAGCATCATAGAAGCCCAACCATTGGGGTACTCTTAAGAAGTTGGACTTTTGGAATAAAGTCCATGTCAACCGAGTCAGATTTTGTCTACCAGACTTAACAAAATGATGGATGATAGTACTCAATAGGGTAAAAAAACGGCGCATGTAGTGTAGCATGTACACTAAAACGCTTAAATTAGACAGACATAGATTTGTCTCGTATTCAGACTTAAATTACCATTTGCAGCTATTGGACTCTTATTAAATCAACACGCTGGCCCCCATTTACTATTGTTCAACCAAGGGTACAATACTTGAAAAATGTCACAGAGAAAAATCTGCATAAAGTTGTGTCATAATGCTGGTCCAGTGCAATACTAAGAGCCTTAATACAAGTGGTGGTGGTCCGACCACTGCTACACTGTAGGCCTACCTGCAGTAATTCGAGTGTGTCGGTCGGACAGCCACAGGACTATTGCATCTGTCGGGAATCCAGGATATCCCACAGTGGTCACTCAGTGATCAGTGAATGACAATATGCTGGTGGTACTCTCCAGCAACGCCAAGCATATCACTAGCCACCGGTCTGCTGCCGCTTTCATGGCAGTGAGCCCGCCATGAAAAGGGTAGTTGTCAGGCAACAAAAGTGGCCCAAACAGGGCCCCTCGCTGCTCCTGGGGGTGCATGCAAGGGACACATGTTATGCCCCCCCTGGATTTTTAAACCCCTTTCCTGCACGGTGTGGCACGCATGCAGCACTGTACCGGAATGTGCAGTTGGCGCTCTCACAGCAGCGGGCTGCATGTTAGGCTCTCCTCCGAACCTAACAGCCCACTGCCGCAAGACCACCTCAGCATCACCTGACCAGTATAAAACTCCTAATCCGGCGGGCGGGCACACCGCAGCTTTGGGGATCCTCAAGGGGATGGCGCAGTAAGAGTCACACTGTGGCTCAAATGCGAGACAGCGATGTCTTCCATGGAAAATGTACTTGACATACACAGAGGTGTCACTTGAAATTCCACTTCTCCATTGTTGGCACCTGATTGGACTAGCCACAAAGATATAGCAAAGGAAGATCACGTTACTTTAGCTGATGGATGTGCATCAAATCGTAGGACTTTTTGTACTGACTCCTACCCTGCCCTCACTCAAGTTTTGTAAATAAATATGATTTTGATGCAAGAGTTCATTAACTATGTAATTTGTACCACTTTGTAGAATGGTTGTACGCCATGTTCCACATGTGTGACTGCGGAAATAAGTAGTAATCCTGGATCTATGCATGACCCAAACTGTTCAGTTGTTTACTAAGAAATTCTGTTCTTGAGAAACTCTTTTGTAAATTAGTTCAATTTGAATGGCCATTTGTAATCAAATTGAGAAGTTTATAGCCAGCAAACTGTGAAAATAAAAAAACACCAAGTAAACGTATTGGGCATATTCATCGGAGCGCATACCTTACACCAAAAAGGAAGGTATGTAATCAGAGATATTTAAGAAACGTTTTAGAGATCTTCGACCTCATTTTCAGTAGGTCAGAAGTATTGCAATGAGGTGCAAATCGTCTTGTTATCCTCGTCTTCAGTGGTGTGATTATGCACATTTCACCAGCTTTTACCTGTTGAAATTTGCCTAGGGAAAAGCAGTAGTAACATGGAAAATCAGCAAAAATCGGGTCATTTATAATTTTGATTCTGCAATTTACTTCTCATGTTGAATTAAAAAACTTAACCTCATGTGGCAAATTGTGCCCATGATAATATAGCAAGGAGCAGTAACAGATTTAAATCAGGATGGAATTACCACAGAATAATTGTAAATGAGGCCCTTTGAAAATGATCTAGCTATGTTTGAACAGGATAAACGTGATTTTGAGAATACACAGTTTTATAGTGCAGAAAGGCCTTAGGTGTGAGGACCTTTCCTTTATCACATCTTCCAACTAAGCTTGGAGCAAACCGTGAATTTATCCTTAGACAAAGGGAGAACTACAAGGCCCTAGAACCAGGTACAGTAAAAAAGGACTCAATAACAAAGGAAAACTCCAATTTTGGTTACATGAGAAGAGAATTTCCACAGTATGCCATAGTCCACTCCACTATGCCTCTTTATGACAAATCCTTCCCTAGGACAAATTAAAAACACCATTTCCTTGTTCCCAGACCCAAACATATGTTTTGTCCTTCCCTTGTAACAACAACCATGGGCCATTACTTTTTAAGACAAATGTTACAATATCCCACTCCCCTCCCACCTCCTTTGCCTCTAACATACTGTGATGCTAAATGTAGAGGTCATTTTGGGGATTTGAACACAAATATTTGTTCCTCTATTGGGCAAACGTATACACCGAGGATTATATCCAGTCTGTAATAATGTTGTCTTATTGTTGTGTTCTAGAATCGTTTGCAGTACTATGCATTGCAGAGCTGTCCTGTGAACCCCTACATTAGATATTTGTACACCAGTCTATGTTAAAGTTATTTCTAGAACGAGCCAGACCTTTGTACCCTTGACTTTAACACTTATGTTTATTTATTTAATGTATTTATTTTGCAGTTCATAATACACAAAACTGTTATGCTCTCAGGTGTCCAGGCACTAACCGACAATTGCCAAGTAGGAAACAAGTGTCATCACTAAACAAATAGCCAGTATTTCTTTTTTTTCTCCAAATCTTATGATTTGAGTCTAGGCACGGAGAAATATGCAGAGTTCTGCCAAAATACGAAAAAGATCCTCCCCCCATACTAGTGCATTTAATTTGATGAACTCTCTAAGTTGGACTCTGATCTATGTATACCTATCTACATGTGTAGGAAAAGTTAATGAGTGGCAGAACTCACAATAGCAGAGACTGCGAGACACACTTTATGTTTTTTTTCCATTGCCAATGCTTGTTTATTCGGGCTTCACTTTCTTCAATTGGATGTTTGTGTTCTTTTTGGTCATGTGCAAACAACTTTTTATCTCTATGAAATAAATCTAATATTGCGGTTGGCACACGTTACACTCAAAGTAATGTAGGGACGTGCCTTCATTTCTCTTAACAGAAAAAGGCCAACACCTCAAACAGGTTTTTATTCTGGACAAATACGTAACGTTTATAGTTTGCTTCACCCCCTTTTTTATTATAATTGAATTATTCCTTTTTGAAAAGCAAATATTTTTCAATTATATTTACAGAGAATAGTTCCTCTTTTTAATATAGCTGCTTATCCCTTTCACTATTTTGTACTATTTCATTATTTGAATCCCAGGCATATTCGAGATCAGCTTTTGAAATAGGTGTTTTTGAACTTTTTGTTGGACACCACGTACTACTTTATTAAAGATGCTATAGATGTTTTGATACTAAGCATTATAAAGTGCAACGCTGGTGAGAAAAATTCTGCCAAATTCCAGATTCCACTGCAAAACGTTGCAGAACTGTCCAATGTTCTATATCTTCGAAATAAGTTAAAAACAACAAGTTATTCCAGGCAACACTAAGCTCTCAAAGCAAATTCTGTTTTCTAATCACAGCGTTGCTTGTCCTGGCGCATAAACACTGACATATTGAAGAGATATTCACTTGCAGCTCGTATACTAAAATCCCTAAGCTGGGTAATAACCAATTTATGCACCGCCTCGGCTGCTTGCTGAAAACTTCCGAGACGAAGTTGCAGGAAATGTAAATAAATGAGCAACGACAACTTGCATTAACAGGACACCATTCTTTTCTCCTGGCCAAACTAACATGTTGAAAAGCTGCTTAACATTGATAATAATTACCAGTGAAGACTTCAGGGAAAAGCAAAGTGCGCCCAGATACCTTCTTCATTTCCTGCCTGCCTCCCGAATACAGTCAGTTCCTAAAATGTTCAGATCTCATAAAATATTGAAAAGCTCTCATTGGGCATGAGCATCTGCAATTGATATATTCACCACTCCTGGCCTCGTGCTCTGTTTGCCATTGTTCCTTTATGCAAAAAAAACTTGGCAGCGCAGGCAATCTCAGGTTGGAAAATAGAGCCAGACTCTGACAATTAACATCAGCAGGGTCATTACCCCAATTGAAACGTGCCCCATCTGGAGGGTTTTATTATGATTAGGAGAAACAGTGCTCGTTAAATTCAATTCCAAAATACATTTACATAAAAGGTAAAAAAGCTGCATTTGTGAGATGAACGTTCTCATGCAATATGTAATACCTCTGTCATGAATGAGCAACGGATAGAAATGTCGACTTTTTAATGGGTGGGGGGGTCTTTTAATTCGCTTGTGCTGTTCTATCGGACACATGGTAGGCCGACTTCATTTCGTCTCTTGTGTAGTTTAGTTTGAGTCTAGTTAAGGGAGTGTCTGATATGGAAACAGACCTAACGGATATCTGTTTTAGACTTATGCAGAAATGCAGGACTGTTATGAAAATGTTCTGTTCCTTGTACATGCTAGGTGAATTCAAATACATACATTGATGCATTTAGGAAAGTTAGGGCCTTTTGTGCGCAGGTCACCAACGGTCGGGTCGCGAGTCCGCACTTTCCTTTTACTGATTGGTCCATCAGTCACAGCACAAAGTGCACATTCGCAGGGAGCCACAAAAACTCTAGCCTCATTCATATAAATGAGGTCGGAGCCATTTAGAAACTTCATGTGAATGGCGGCGTGTGCAGGGACGCAGGCCTGTGAGGCAGAGTATTCACTGGATGCCAGCATTTGTTTTTAAAGCAGCCTGTGTCCCCATAAAGGAATGGACTGATTTAAAAAATAAAAGTTGGAATTCAAGAAACGTACTTATGGAAGCATACTACCCTTACAGCCTCTACATGCTATCCCAATGCCTCTGAATTTGGCTGCTTTCAAAACATAAAAAGTCGTTCAGTGAATGACGTGGGGGCATATGCTGCCATCTCCAGGATCCACACTGTTTGGGCCTCCAAATATTCCATAGGCACCCCTGCCATGGGCAAGTGATGGAAGCACAAAAGAAGATGGATCATCCAGCAGCCGTAGATTTCCAACACCAAAAGTGAGTCTGACTGCCAACAGCAGCTGCTAGTATCACTGAAGACCTTTACCATTATCCAGCCTCACAGGGCTCAACACCCAGTGTATTTCAAATAACACTTACCTCATACCCGCAAGAACATGATAGGTGGTCATAGCTGGAACTAATGATCCCAACAGCGACAGTAGTTCCATAAGTAGTGATGACTAGGGGACCAATTCACAGAACTAATCAGAGACAAAATCCTAAACTTAATACTTTTGGTATTCACAGAATGCATTTAGTAGTAGTAAAGTTAGGATTTTGTTTAAGTTAGGATTTTGACTTAAAACTAAAATGTAAGACAAACTCAAGTTTAATTCAAGTTTAACTTAACACAAAATCCTAATTTAAGACAAAACCCTAACTTAAGACAAACTCCTATTTTAAGACAAAATCCCAATTTAAGGCAAAATCCTAATTTAAGACAAAATACTAACATTACTACTACTAAATGTCTTCTGTGAATACCAAAAGTAGCAAATTCAGTATTTTTCCTCAGATTAGTTCTGTGAATCTGCCCCCTAGGTGATTTAGGGCACAAAGGTAATAAACACTGGACAAATGACAAATGTCATCACTGATGTCACTGACCATGTCATGAATGATGTAATATGTGACATCATCACCACTGGATTGCGGACGCGAGAGTTACAGTTAGTACAACTAACTATAACGGAGGAATTTCAATGGTTTTGTATGAGTGAAATGGCCAGCTAACTATAACACCCCTGAAACCTATGTTTTTTTTCAGTGGATTTCTAAGATTTTTTAAATGATAATTCCTAACTATAACCTGCCTGAAACCTATGGTTTTTTCAGTGAATTTCAAAGGTTTTTTAAATGATAATTCCTAATTATATTGTGCATTAAGCATATCTGTTTTTTCCTATCTTTTTTAATTATCATCCCGTTCTCAACGTAGTAAAAACTGCAAGGACGTTGACTATGTACTGTGTGAATTACATCCAACTCACACCCGTATCTAAAAACGAATATGTAATAGATGTACTAATTATGTATTTCCAACACCCGACAAAATCACAACACCTAGCGCCACAGCCACTACAACTACTCCTGCTGACTCCTCCCCCTCTGCTACCTCAAAGGCAGCGCAAAACAGGACAACAAATCTTCACAAAATAATATATCTCCTTAACAGCACACTAGCTCAATGTTAAGAGATGTGGCAATCAACTATGTATAAGGGAGGGAACTCGCACATCAACAATAATGTACACAATGCTAACACTACCAGTGATATGCTATACACAACTGACTATACAAACCAAAAACTTTTCTGTGTGTAGATATACTATTGATGTGTGTAGTGTACTGCACAGTGGACGCAACCATATTATCCCAGACACTGGGGAATATCTCAGTCATGTAGTTGTGTTGTCCCCCCCCTAAAGCAGAAGCGGAGTGGACAGGTCCAACGTACGCAACTCCAGCGAAAGATTATAAATAATTAGGTTACACCATGGCGTGTTTCACTTATGCAACGACAAAAGACTCTGCCACGGTGAAGGTCCTCATCCTGCCATGTGGCTGCCGCCATGACCACGTGCCTCCTCGAAACAGGCCCATTGCGAACTCAGCGCCACAGCACCGCAGACTTATGTCTGTATCGACTACTACTTCGATCTACACTGCGGACAGCTGGGTTCACAACTTGAATTCAGCTTTGCATCTACACTACGGAAAGCATTGAATTTAGCCTTGATTTATTTAAGGCAGAGACATTTGTGCCATATGTCCTCAGATTTTGTTAATGGATATAACAAAAACCATTCGTCAATGTCTGTGCCGACTACTGCCTTCGATCTACACTGTAGGCAGCAGGGTTCACAACTTGAATTCAGCTTGAATCTACACTACGGACAGCATTGAATTTAGCCTTGATTTATTTAAGGCAGAGACAATTGTACTCTATGTCCTCAGATTTTGTTAAAGGATACGACAAAAAACATTCCTCAATGTCTGTACTGAGTACTGCCTTTGATCTACATCATGACGGCTCGCTATTCACATGGAATGGCGGTTGCACATGACGCATTCCAGTAAGAAAGAGATATTGCACCAGTGAGACCTACCCAAACCATGAATCATCGCAGGGTGCACACACCTGAGTTCTTTAGGTACCACTAACGCACGGCACCACAAGTCATCTCCCCATGGCCTTATTAAGGCAGAATTATATAGCGCAAAGTCGACCCAAAACTATATCAGCAATTTACATGAGCCCCGTATTTACAGTACATTTTCAGGCACTCGTAGATTACTTAATTTCTCTACAATAACAGGATGTGGACGCAACTCCAAGCCTTGAACACTGCTTTCCTGCACCAAGTTCGACAGTATATCCGAATGAACACATACGTATATAAATATTAGCTGCCTTTCTGGTGTCAAAAACTGCAACCTAAAGCTTTCATAGCCCTGTATTACTACAGCTACAAAACTCCACTGAGTGTACAACAAACATTCATAATCGCAGAAATGTGTGCAACTATGGATAAATATAGGGTCAGTGATACCCTGTACCTTCCATGTTGGCCATGTTGTGGTACTTTACAGACATAATGACACATTTGCGTTTAAGACCCGGGTGACGGCAGCACTACAACACGGACACCCAAATCAGTTCATTTCTCATATAGCTCACGGCGGAACCATGCCCATAGCT
Source organism: Lissotriton vulgaris (assembly GCF_964263255.1). Classification (NCBI taxonomy): domain Eukaryota; kingdom Metazoa; phylum Chordata; class Amphibia; order Caudata; family Salamandridae; genus Lissotriton; species Lissotriton vulgaris. The sequence goes on along the minus strand of NC_141693.1, from coordinate 967,888,255 downwards.
CTGGAGTCATCTTTCACAGCCTCGCGCAGCACTTGCATATGTCAGTCAAGCCCACTCCGCTTCCGCTTCCAGGAAAACACAACAATGCTACATGGCCCAGATTTCCATTGTAGTGATTTCTTAGTTCCAGGTCTAGTTGTCAGAACGGCACACACACACACTCCCTCTTTGCTAGTACACACCCACACCACACCTATGCAGTACAGACGTCACAACACACGTGGTCCTACGAATAAAAAAAGACGGAGCGCACATGCTCAACACCATTTTAGAGTTGCTCCCATCGCAAGTGCTGTGATGGCCCGTCCTAGTGGTTCGGACGCCTCATATAGGCCCGAACTACTGAACAGGTGGGCCCACTACCATGTGCGTGGCCTCTTTGGTCACTGAGTTAGTGGTATTGCAAGGACTGAGAGGGTGAGGAACCTGCGATGATGATGGGTGCACAAGTATGTCCTTTCCCATAGTGACATCAAGACTCAGCATCAAATGTGAGACTTCTTAGTGGGCGGAACTGCATGATGTAGAACGTACCCTGTTCGCGAAAAGGTGAGCAGTGAGGCCTGCATGTGCAGCGGAGGGAGTAGATGGGATGCAGCAGACTGTTACAAAAAGGCGGCGCAGCGATTTAAGCGTACGCAGTTCTATAGCAGGAAAGTTTATATAGTTGGTAAAAAGTCCATCGCTTGAAACCACGTGTATCACTGCGCACCACTTTTTTTCTATAACCGGGTAGAAAATAGTACTACTCTACTAATTCTTCATAAATCGAAGCCCATTAAACAAGTTGGAACTGTATAAATAGTTGTATTTTTAATTTTAAATGTGTTTTATTGATTTTAAAGGCAAAAACAGGCATCACAGTACAATAGAAAGGCAGCAGGCATATAAAGCAACCGAGACAGACAGGCACGTCTTCTCTGTAAGTCGAACAGTAGGCGAGGTACATATGCCAGATCAGGGGTGTAATGCCAGGACTGCGAATGATAGGCATTGTAAGAGAGCAAAACTGTAAAAACAGAAACGAGGAACCCACTCCCACCTCCAACCGCCCCCCCCCCTATCACCCCAACCAGTGTGCCATACATGTGAAACAATCTCAGAAGCAGTCAGGCAGTGAGTGCTGCAATGATACATGAGATCATGGAGGGTCATGCGCAGCCTGGGTGAGTCAAAGTATGCAGAGGTATCTGGGGCAAGTGACCTCATTAAACTCTTTGGACAAGAGGGATAGCAGCGGTAGCCAGACCTTCTGAAATGCAGCTGTGCTATGTGTAAGTGTAGCCTGAATACGTTCCATCCCCAAGGTAAACCAGAGTCTATGTAGCCACCCCGTATGAGTAGGCCTGGGGGTTGAGCCCCAGAGTGACAGGACATGTTGCGTAGCCGCCTGTATGGCAATCCCCATTTGGCGACCCCGGGGAGATTTTAGATAGGCCCAGGATGGTGTAGGCGGGAAATCTCGTGATTTCAGTATCAAAGGTAGAGTCAATGTTGTCCAGGACCGTCTTCCAATAGTCCTGAATTTCACAGCAGTCCCAGAGGAGATGGGTCAAGGTGCCCAGTTCCCCTCATCCCCTCCAGCACAATGCGCTACGGGTTGGGTTTTCCTTATTGAGCCGGGCCGGAGTGAGATGCCAATACATGGCCAGCTTCACTGCCGTTTCCCTGCTTGCAGTGTTGCGTGCGGTATGTGAGGCCCTGTAGTATATGTAGCTCCATTCCCTGGATGTCAGGGCCCTGCCAAGTTCCGTTTCCCAGCGCTTCTGGCCCGCTGTTTTGCCTGGTGAGGCGGGGGGTGTGAGCATTTTGTAGAGGTCTGAAATAAGATGTCTATCTGAGTCTTTTGTCACCAGCCATTTCTCAAAGTCCGTCATCTGTCGACCAACTAGAGAAGCGCAGACCCGGTTTGCGAGCCAATGCCGAAGTTGGAAGTATTGGAAAAGGTGGGGATCCACTGCATCATAGCCCTGCGTGATATCCGAGAGGGGGAGAAAGCCCCACAAGTCAAAAAGGTGGCCAGCGAAACGGCAGCTGGTACCGCGCCATTGCGAGAAGGCATGGGGATCAGTGCCCGGCGGGAACTCAGGTTGTCCAGGATGGGGGTGATTGGGGAGGGGAAGGTCGTCAAGCCTCTCTTAACGGCGACCGTATCCCAAACCCGCATGATGGTGCGTGTGATGGGTGACCTCAATAGGTATCGCGGCCGGTGCCGCCGGAGGAGGAACGGAGCTTTCCAAAGGGATGTCTGGGCCATTGCCCTGTCCTGAAATAGCCACCGTTTCTCGGATTCCGGCCTAAACCATTCCACCAAGTGGCAGAGTTGGGAGGCCTGGAAATATTGCAGAAGGTCGGGGACTCCAAGACCCCCTTCATCCACACTCCGGTATGCTAGCCGTTTGTGTAAGCGCAGCCGCTTCCCCTCCCAGATGAAATGGTGGAGAGCGGCTTGTAGGTCCGCGATGACGCCAGCAGGGGGCAGGACCGGGAGGGTCTGAAAAATGTATAAGATTTTTGGTAGAGTCGACATCTTCACTGCCGCGACTCGTCCCAACATGGAGAGAGAGGTTGCTTGGACAGCATGTAAGATCGGTCTGGATCTGGGAGGTGAGGGTTTTGTAGTTGAGAGCCACCGTCGACTCCGTTGAGGAAGTGAGAGTAACGCCCAGGTATGGGAGTTGTGTGGACAACTGTACTTCGCCTCCGTATGCGGGTGTATCTATGCGTGGGTAGGCATTTTTGCCCAGAGGCAATATCAGGGATTTCCCTTTTGTTGATTTTGAAGCCAGAGACAGCTCCAAAAGATTCCAGTTCTCCCAGAAAGGTGGGTATAGAGCAGTCCGGGCGGTCGAGAGCGGCTATTATGTCATCGGCGTAGGCGCCAAATGTATGAGGCTCTCGGCCGAAGGTGATGCCATGGATATAGGCTTGTCTCGGATCTTTTGTGCAAGGGGCTCTACGTACAAGGCTAACAGGAGGAGTGGGAGAGGACACCCCTGCCTCGTACTGCGCTGGATCTCAAAAGGGTTCGATCGGAGGCCACCCAAGCGGACCCGAGCCTGGGGACAGTGGTAGCAGCTTGCGACCCAGTACTGAAAGCGGCTTCCCAGCCGAAAGCGCGTCAAGACTCGCTGTAAATAGGTGCAGTCGACTCGATCAAACGCTTATTCAGCGTCGATGGCCAACAGCGCAGAGTCCGAATCCTGGAAGTGGGCCTTGTCAACCAAATGAAGTATCCGCTTGGTGTTATCGCTACATTGGCGATTTGGAACAAAGCCCGACTGGTCAGGCTCTAAGTTCCCAGGCAGGCATGGACCAAGACGCCCAGCCAAGATACCCATAAAGAGTTTCAGGTCCAGGTTGAGTAAGTAGATAGGGCGGAACGCAGAGCAGTGTGTGGGTGCCTTACCCGGTTTAGGTAGCACTACTATTTCGGCCACCAGCATGTCCGGGGGGATAGAGCTTGGGCCCTCAAAGGAGTTGAAGAGCCGGGTAAGAACAGGAGCCAGCAGCTGACTGAAGGTTTTTTAGAACCGGCCGAAAAGCCATCCGGTCCTGGGGATTTGAGCGGGCGAAGGCGGGATATAGTGACCAGCACCTCATCCAGGCGGATGGGGGCGTCCAGAGCGTCTGTGTTTGCCTGAGACAGCGCGGTAATCTCCGCCGACTCCAAATAAGCATCGATGTCTTCGGGTGATACCATGTCGGCCTTATATAATGAGGCATAGAAGGTTCGAAACGCCTCTGCAACCTGGGTCTCCTCAGTGAGGACTGCGCCCGAGTCGTCTGTGAGGCCGGGTATCTTTGAGCGTTGGGTTTTAGCTTTCAGGGCGCTGGCAAGTAAGCGACCAGTTTTGTTACCCCCAACGTAATATGTATGACGGAGACGTAGAGCGGCAAATTCTGCCCTATCAGTGTCCAGGCTGGCTAATTGGGCCCTGGCAGCCTTCAACTGTCTCCAGACCCGTGGAGCGCAGGTGCGGCTGTGAACCCTCTCCAGCTCAGAGACCTGGGCTGTGAGGCCGTCCCTCTTTGCCTTACGGACCTTGGCTTCTGCTGCGGCAATCGCAATAAGTTCACCTTGGGCTACTGACTTCAGGGCTCCCCACAGGGTCGAAACTGATGTCTCCGAATTATCATTAATGGCTAAATACTCAGTGATACACTTATGAAGCTGCATAGTGACGTCTGGTCGCTTCAGGAGGGATTCGCGCAGCCGCCACGACCCAGGGGGACGGGTGGGTTTGGGGATCTGGAGCGACAGCTCCACTGCGTCATGGTCGGCTGAGGGTCGCGAGCAGCTCAGAGGAGCCCAGGTAGTAATCCAACCTGGCATAGGTGTGATGTACGTGGGAGTAAAAGGTGAATTGTGTTGTGTTAGGGTGCTTGGCCCTCCAGAGATCTCTCAGGCCCCTCATTTGTAGCCACTCCGTACCGGCGGCTGTAATAGCGCCTGTATCCCCATAGCGATGCCCTGCCCTGTCTCTATTCGTGTCCATGACCAGATTGAGGTCCCCCCTATGAGCGAGAGGGAATTAGAGGTTTGAAGCAATTCTGAAACTGCACCTTTTAAAAAAGCCTCCTATCCCGTGTTTGGGGCATAGAGGGAGCCGATCGTCAAGCGCCAGTCCCCTATTAGAAAGGTGTAAGCTAAGAGACGACCCTTGACCTCCCCTACCTTGTTTCCCACCTTTCTCTGGAAGCGCCTAGATACCAGAATGGCCACCCCTGCCCTCTCCACCAGGAGAGAGGAAAAGAACTGCTGGGGGAAGGCACAGGAGCGCATCCTGTGCCAGTCTTTGGGCAAAAGGTGAGTTTCTTGCAATAAACAAATCTCGGCCCCAGAGTTCTCCAAATATGAAATCACAGCTCTTCGCTTAACAGGGTTGTTCAACCCCTTCACATTAAGGGTCAGTACCTTCAAACTGGAATCTGTCATAATAAGTCGAGTGATCGGAATGCCATGTGAGCGTAATCACGCCACTGCGCCAGATGGAGATGTAGTGTGCAATTCAGCACTGTGAAACCCCTCTGCACACTGGTTCCCTCCCACAGCCCCTCCCCCAAACCCCCCCATACCCCCTCCAACTCCCAAACCCCCAATCTCTCCAACCCCCTTCCTCCCCATCCCAACCGCCGCCCCCCCAAACCCCCTCCACCCCGGTCCCAGCCCCCCCTTCCTCCCTCCCCGACCCCAACATCCCAACTCTGAAAGTTTAAAGTCCCAGTCCTGCCAGCCAAGCACAGGGCTGCGGTAATGTTACCTGGTGGGGTGAAGTCCAGTGGCGGTTTCGGTGGCCCCTCACCTGTCCCCCCGTCCCGCATGTAAATGTGCTGAGATGACCCTCCCTCAGGGACGTGTTTAATTAGGAGATGACGTTTCTTTGGCCAGTTCTAAGAAAGCCGTGGCCCTCTCCTGCGAGATGATGTGAGCCTGGGGTTTCGAGTGCAGATCTCGGGAAGCGTCTGCAGTTCACCACCTGCCAGCCTCCCCTGGATTGTTTTTGCGAAGGTGTCCCCATTGGCGATTCGCCGTCCAATTCTATGCCTAGTAGTGCACACGTGTCTTTGAGGGACTGCATCTGCTCTAGGGTACCCTTCCACTTGAATACGAGGCGGAATGGGTGGCCCCAGGAGTATGGAATCTCGTGCTGACGTAGAAAGTCCGTGGCCACCTTGAATGTTTTCCTCTTTTGTAGAGTAATGGCCGAAAGGTCCTGATATAAGGCTATGGGGTGACAAGCGGGAAGTCAGGGAGGAAGGCCAGGATGTCAGGAGGCGGGGCAGGCGAGCGTTTAGGTAGCCCCACTCTATGAGCCCTGTCTATCCTGATGTCAAAGTCGGAGGGTTCCCCTAAGATGTTACGGAAAAGTTCCTGCAGGTAGACAGTGACGTCCGACCCTTCTTCTTTCTGAGGGACCCCACGGACCCATATGTTGTTTCGACGGGACCGGTTTTCCAAGTCCTCTGCGTGGGCCTGTAGGTCAAGTTGCTGATCCTGGAGCCGCAGGACCTCTTGCTGGAGTTGTGCAATCTCTTCGCTCCGGGATTGATCGGCGTTTTCGATAGCAACCATGCGCTCTCCGAGGCCCTCCACGTCCCTTCTGAGTTCCCTAACCTCCCCAGCCACTTCCTGCTGTAATGATTTGAAATCATCCCGGCGAGAGTTAAACAAGGATTTTAGAAAGGACTTGGGGATGGGCATCTGGTCAGCAGAGGATACCGGTGGCGTTTTCGTGACTTCGGGGGAGGGTGGTCCCTTATTAGCTCTGGACTGGGTTTTCACTAGCACCTCCGGAAGTGTGCGGTCCCCCTTCTTCCTAAGGTTTGCCATGGCGTCTGCGACGCTATCTCCGAATTTATTTGTGGGGCACTCGGAGGCCCCGGGTAACAGGTATGCGCCGGTATGTTCCTAGGACCGACTTCCCGCCGCGGCGTGGTGAGCGTCAGCCCTACGGTAGTTGCTATGCAGCCGGCCTCAGAGAACTTTGAAAGGGGGCCCGCCTCTTGCCCACCGCTGCCCCAGGCAGGTAACTGTTACCGGGCCCGATGCAAACTAGCCCCGTTGGGGCTCGCTGCAGGAAGTTCTTCTAGGGACCTCCAGGCTACAACTGGTGTTCGAGATCCCCTTGTGTCCCGTCTCAGCCGATCTCCAGTGGCCCGTCCGTTGGGGCCCCGCTGGCTGTGGTCTCCTCTGTGCGTGGCTCAGTCTCCCTCCCGGGGCTCACTGGTGCGTGTTATTGTTCTGCGCCACCCTCGCACGCAGATGCTGAAGGTCTGTGGCTGGCAGGGCCCACTAGGCCCGACGCCGGAGGCTCGAGTTTGCCCCCCGAGTTTCCAGCCTGCCCTGGTCTTGCGCCGCGCCTCTCACCTCTGTAGGGGGTCTCGGGTGCCACAGCCTGGTCGTCAGCTGTCATGGGCCGCCACAGTCCGGACTTCATAGGCGTTTGCACTCTGGGACGCCGGGGGGCCCGCACATCGGCCCCGTGTAGGCCCAAAGCCGGGGTCTCGATTTCAGCGCCTTCTCGCCAGACCTTTCTCCTGCCGCCAAATGTGCTGTGCATGTAGTCGTTCTAGCTGCTCGCTGCCCGTTCCTTCCAGTGTCCCCCAGCCAGTAAGCAGAGACCACGGGTGGCTTGTCGTGAGGGGCCAGGTTCACTCACATCGGCCCCGTGCAGGCCCAAAGCCTGGGCCTCGATTTTAGCGCTTCCCCGCCGGACCGGTCTCCTGCTGCCAGGTGTGCCGTGTAGGCAGTCGCTCTCGCCGCTCGCTGTCCACTCTGCCCAGTGACCCCCGGTCGATAAGCAGAAACCACGGGCGGCATGTCGGGAGGGGTCAGGGTCGCTGCAGTCACTCCGCGGGGCCAGCCGCCCTCATCTGTCCCCACGGCCTGGAAGGACTCTCGCGGCCAGGTAGGGTTCCGGAAGGCTCGCGGGTTGGATCTCTGACCCGGAGAGGCGGGTACGAAGCACCCGGTCAAAATAGGCGGGCCCAAAGTTGCTGGGGGGGTCGATTAGGGTGTATAAAAGGGCATTAAGGGGGATCAGAGCGGGGAGCCACCAGAACACACATCCGCTCAGGCCGCCATCTTGGCCACGCCCCCAATAGTTGTATTTTTAATGCGGGAGGGAAGGTGTGTGAAAGGACGATGTTATTCTACTCCACATTAAGATAGTGGCAATTACCAATCATAACATCTTTCTTTTACTATATTTTAGATGTAGAGCTTCAGGGTGCACTATATCCTGGCACGTGGTGGAAGACACACCGGTGACAGAAAGGTGAGCTGCAAATATTCTTTTCAGTCACTCTCTCACTTCCTCTCTCCTTTGATGAACAAATGACGCACAATCTTATCTTCCTTTTTATCTAACAGGTTGTGTTTCACAAATTGGCATCCCCCAACACCTTCAAAGCTCAACGTTTGAGGATTCTGCGATGATGCATGACCATCGTAACAATGCATAAGAAGGCTGCTTCGACACGTGGTGGACCCTCTTTGAATCACGCCAATGGCACAAGATGAGCAAAGAAGCTTGTTTCCGAAGCAACGAGAAGTCACCTATGGGCCGAGAGAGTGGATAGTGTGCAGCAACTTGACTGTGTACGAATGTACAATTACCTCCTGGCAGTGGGAGTGGATAGGTTGCAACAGTCTGGGTACGCAAGAAAGGGAACTCACCCCTGGACACTGGGAGTCAATGGGGTGCAACAGTCTGGGTACTCAGTAATGAGAACTCACCGCTATGCAGTGGGAGAGCATAGGTATAGTACTCTGGGAGAAAAAGAGCGCACAGGCACCTCCTTGCAGTGGAAGTTGATGTAATATAGTATCCTGAGTGTGCAATGCATAACGCAGAAATATACGCGTGCAGTTGTATGTACTCTGCTATTACTAACTCTATACTATCTTTCAGATCACTAAATTTGAGGGTGCACTATGAACCGGCATGTGCTTGGACACACACCAGAGCAAAAGATGAGCTACGAAAGTAAGCAGAGCTGCCTAGATACAAAATGCCTCCAATTAAACGTGCTGCAAATAAACTATATTGTCCTGCATAATGATGTGATCTCTCACCTAATTCTGTTTCATCTCTGAATCATTTTAAAGATCTGCTGGTCCATACTGTAGATCTGCATATTAGCAGGTCCCCGTGTGGAAAAGTAATGGTGGCTTCCGAAGGACGCAGGGAGCTGACTGACACCGTAGGGACATTGGGCCTCCACCCACAGTCCCCAACGATAAATATACGCCCATGGGATGGGATCCGGAGGAAGAATAAAAGTTAGTAGTAGGTGATTTTGTTTTTACTGTAAAATTAGGAGTCTGTAAAGGGCATACTTTCAAGGACTGCTTTAAAATGTTCTGGTGTAAACCTGGGCTTCTATTGGAATTCTCACAAATTCTCAAAAGCCTAATATTAAGCCCATTAAAGCCACTTTAATGGCACTTTCCTAACGCTAAAGCGACATGCTCTTGTAAATAGCCCCCAATATCGCGAGAAATACAGCGATAATTCATGTTCACAAGTGAAAAGCTTGTTCATATAAGACTGTGGACTTAACATATCAATCCACCTCGCATATTAAACATGCTTAAGTCTACTTCAGAACAGATGTTAGGATCCGTCATAAACCGCAATTACCAAGAGTTTTGCTATCGGTCCTCAAATCCAGGGCCGCCTTGTAGATACAACGCTGTTGTCATACCTCCCTCTTCTATGTTATATTGTCATAGGAACCCCTACCTTGCCACTGGGAACGCCTACATTGCAATTCATTGGAGATACGAGGCAAGCCGTTAGCAAATCGGTTGCTAACATCCGTTAATGCATCTTAGCGTTGCCTAGTAAATAGGGTGATATAAGTTTCACTGCATTTTTGGCTTTTTTTAAAAAATGTGGCGAAATGGCACTTGTTAATATGCCCTCAAGTTTGCTATGACAGAGAGGGCACCTCAACTCCCACCCTGCCATAGCAAACAGCAGTGTCACGGGGTAGGCACCCCAAGACACAGCAGGAGCCGCTCCGGAGGGTAGGTGTTTCCCAAGGCTTTCGACTGATCCAGAATGGGGACCACGTGGCCCCCCTCCCAAAATATAAAAAGATCCAGAGTGTGGTAATCCCCGGGGCTTAGACGGACCTTTGAGCTCCCTCACCCATTTATTTTGTAGCACCGAGGAATGGCGGTCCCCGGGCTACAGGGCCCCTCTGAACCCCCATCAAATATAATATTTTAGACCCCAGGATTTGGCCCTCCCAGGTAGCTAATTGTTAAACAAGCACAGGAGCCCGAGCTTCATTTTTTTTTACAGCGGATCCATGCACCCAGCGCACATTTCTCTGTTTAAAAAAAAACAAAAAACATTGGGGGGGCCTAGGGGTCCTAGTGGGACCCCCTAAGCAGGTCTAGAGGGTCAAAATATTTCTAACCTGCCCTCTTTATACACTTTGAACACTTGTTCAACTAATTTCTAGACCCTCACTTCTACCGAGGCACAAAATAGCTGCCAACACTTCCTGGTTTCGAATGTTGACTACCACTTGACAGCCAATTAGCATTCAGCGCGCGATAGGCATAGTGCGCTTAGGGTGTGCTCAGGAGGCGCGGATCCACCGCGGCCATTGATATATATGTACTTTTAAATGTGATTTTCTCAGGAACTACTGAACGGATTTACACCATTTAAGCAAAAGGCACGAGTCTGAACCAAGGACTACCTCTTTGCCAAATTTGGTGTAATTCCGTTCAGCAGTTCGGGTTGTAGCCGCGATGAACGGTTCCTATGGAAAATTACATGGGGACACCCTTTTTTCTCGCCCCCCGCTTCACGAATCAACCCATGACTTTCAGGAAATGAGAGGACCGGAGCGCCCCACTAGTTTTGAAAATTTTGCGGAGATTCGTCAGCTGGCGCCAAAGTTATTCCAAATAGAATGTTGCCCATTTCCTATGGAAAATAGGTCCTAACTATAACTACCTACTGACAAATGTCAGTAGGTAATATATATATATATATATTGACAAAGGCCTCTTGAAGGCTGAAACGCGTCTCTCCTGGTGCTCGGGATTGAGGGCGACAACAACTAAATAAGGTGATGCCGAATCCTGAACCACTTGTGTCTGTGCTTCCTTCCATGGTGTTGCCGTGGGAGGTGGATTGTTTGGCTCATATATATATATATATATATATATATATATATATATATATATATATATATATATATATATATATATATATATATATATATATATATTACCTACTGGCACTGGCAGCCGCAACATTCTTTTTGGAATAACTTTGGCGCCGGTGGACAAATCTTCACAAAATTCTCCAAGAAAATGGCCTGCTACGCTACGCTCCTTCCTTGAAAGTTTGGGGCTGATTCGTCAAGTGGGGGCCGAGAAAAAAGGGGGGTCCCAAAACATGTTTTGCCCATGCAATTTTCCATAGGACCTTTAGCCAGGGCGACAGCCCGAACGGCTGTATGGAATTACACCAATTTGGCAAAAAGGTAGAGTTTGGTTCGCAGATCACACTTTTTGTTAAATGGTGTAAATACGTTCAATAGTTTCTGACAAAATCAAAAGTAAAATCATAGATATATCTATAGGCGAGTACCGTACGCGTACCTTCCCAAGCACAAGCTGAATGCTAATTGGCTGTCAACACTCCAAACCAGGAAGTGTTGGCAGCCATCTTGTGCTTCGTAGAACCGAGGCACAAGAAAGCAGAAAAACCAACATGCAGACCGCAAACAGGGGGCAGGGTAGAAACACCCTGATCCCCTAGGACTGCTCAGGGGGTCCCACAAGGACCCCCAAGGCCCAAAAAATGATTATGTTATTTTTTTTAAATCGCGGGGTATGCGTAGGTATGTGTACCCCGTGAAAAGAAACAAAAAAACCTGGTCTGTTTTTTTTTAAATTAGCCCCCGGGGGACCAAATCCCAGGGGCATAATGAAAAAAAAGTGTGGGGGGGCCCAATCCCCCCACACTGCCCCGGGGACTTCCACCCCCGGGGCAAAGTAATTATGATAGCGGGGGGCACACGGCCCTCCCACAGCCCTTAGGACCGCCACCCCCGGGGCTTTGATATTAATGATGGGGGGTCTCTAAGGCCCCCTGAGCCCTTGGGACCGCCACGCCCCGGGGCTTACTTACTAAGTATGCAGGGGGCTCGCGGCCTCCCGCAGCCATGGGGACCGCCACCCCACGGGGCTTTGTTTCTTTATTTTAAAAAATAAATAAACCTGTGCGGGGGGCTCAAGCCCCCCCACACGCCAGGGGACCGCCACCTCCCCGAGGCTCTAATATGTAAAATAGGGGGGCCCCCCCAGCCCCAGGGACCACCACCCCCGGGAATTTTAAGAGTTGGGTGGGGGGCCATTGGCCCCCCTCCTGGAGCCCTTGATGGCCCTGGGGACCGCCACCCCCCAGGGCCTGCTCCTGCAGTGTCCCGGGGTGCCCACCCCCTGGACAATGCTGTTTGCTATGGTAGGACGGGAGCCTTGCGGCTCCCACCCTACTACAGCAAACTTCTTTGATTTTTAAAAGAGAGAGAAGGAAACCTGCTCTCTCTTTCAAAAATCAAAGCAGAATGCTTTTCTGCATGGCGAGCAGCATCTTAGCTGCTCCCCATGCAGAAAAGCAATGCCGGCTCCCGCAGGATGCAGGGAGCCGGAAGAGACTGTGGGGGGGCTTGGGGACACCCCCACGGCCCTCAACGAGGAGGGCCAGACCCCGGGGGATGGGGTCCCCAGGGCCAGAAGGGGCCCGGGAGGGCGGCCACGCGGCTCCCCTCCCAAAAAAATAAAAATATATTTTTTTTAAATAAGGCCCCAGGGGGTGGCGTCCCGGGGCCTTAAGGGGGCATAGGAGCCCCCATTCACAATTTTGTTTTTTTTTAATTGGGCATCCCCCGGGGGATAGGGTCCCCGGGGCCGAAATTGGCCATGGGAGGGGGGCCTTGCGGCCCCTTTCCCGTAAATTACAACAACAAAAAAAAGAATTGGGGACAGGCCCTCGGGGATGCACAGGCCACAGGGCCAAAAAAAATGAAAAAGAAGGGGGGCTACACAGCCCCCTTCTTAAAAGTATTTTCTTTAAAAAAACGGGATCGGAGGAGGCCACACACCCTCCCTGCACCTCTCTGGAAACGCACCCCCTGGCGCGTTTGCAGAGGTGAAACTACTTCCACTTGCATACTGGGGGTCCCTGGGGGCCAACTAGCCCACCAGGAGCCTCCACTATGGGCCAGGGGGCTCCCTTGCAGAGAGGTGTAATGAGGCCATGCCCCTTTTTACACCTCTCTGCAACGCAGCCCCCTGGTGCATACTGGAGGTTGCTGGTGGGCTAGTTGGTCCCCAGGCACCCCCAGTATGCAAGGGGAATTACTTCCCCCTCTTAAAAAGCACCAGGGGGCTGCGTTGCAGAGAGGTGTTAAAAGGGGCGTGGCCTCTTTACACCTCTCTGCATTGTAGCCCCCTGGCGCATACTGGAGGTTCCTGGTGGGCTAGTTGGCACCCAGGTACCCCCAGTAAGCAAGGGGAATTAGTTCCCCCTCTGCAAACGCGCCAGGGGGCTGTGTTGCAGAGAGGTGTAAAAAGGGGCATGGCCTCATTACACCTCTCAGCAACGCAGCCCCCTGACACATACTGGAGGTTCCTGGTGGGCTAGTTGGCACCCAGGGACCTCAAGTATGCAAGGGGAATTAGTTCCCCCTCTGCAAACGCGCCAGAGGCTACGTTGCAGAGAGGTGTAATGAGGCCACGCCCCTTTTTACACCTCTCTGAAAAGCAGCCCCCTGGCACATACTGGAGGTTCCTGGTGGGCTAGTTGGCCCCCAGGGACCCCCAGTATGCAAGGAAACTTAATCCCCCAACTTAGAACACGCTACAGGGAGCGTTTGCACAGTGGTGAAGGTAGGGGGGGGTTTGAGGTGATGTGAGTGCAAACATGCCCTGTGGCCACAGGGCGTGTTTGCACACATGTTACCTCAGGCCCCGCCCCCTTCCTTCACTATTGTGCAACATTTTCCTGTAAAATCAGCCGAACTACGAATTCCGATTTACTTACCTGTTATCACAAGAGACGTCAGTGCTGCATCTTTGAGAGCACTACTGATCCTGAAAATGTAATTCTTACCATACTTACAGTAACTTGAATTTCCTTCTATAGGTTAACATTAATTGCTTTCACTTGGAAATTTTTCTAAGTGTTGAGTTTTGGAACTTTAAAAAATTCCTCTAATATCAGCTGAACTACGAATTCTGATTTGCTCACCTGTTATCAGGAGAGACCTCAGTGCTGCATCTTTCAGCCCACTACTGATCCTGAAAAGTAATTCTAACCATACTTACAGTACAGCCATATTAGGATGGTGTGACAGACATGCTTTTCCGCGGTGGCTTTTCTGCTGTGGAAAAGCATACGGACTTTCACTTCGGGGGCCCGTTGCTGCCCCCTGGGTGAAGGGGGGGGGGGTGGGGGGTGCACATGGGGGGTACCTATGGTACCCCCCTGCATTTACGTGCACAAAGCAGCAGGCACTGCGCGGTGCCTGCCACTTTGTGCATGCAAATGCGATGCATGCATTTTCAGCCTTGCGGCGGGTGCAGCTTGAAGCTGCACCCGCCGCAATGTCAAAGATAGAGGATGTGACCACCAGGGTGGCGGTCACATCCTAATCTGCACGGAGGGACCGCCGCTGCCCCTGCGGACGGTCCCTCCTACTCTGGGGTGGCGGACGGACGCAGGTCTGTCCGCCATCCTAATGAGGGCCCAGTTAGGGAAACTTTCTTATGTTTTGCATATAAACTCAACTTAAACTACACAAACATTAGAAATTCTACTGTTATAGTTATATTTTTTATTTATCATTTAAGCATCACTTGCAAAGTTATTTAAGTCATACTTATAAGTCACATTTATACTTATGCACCACCTTAAGCTTAAGATAACCCGTGCACCTTTATATACAGTCTTCTCTTCTCACTTGTCACACTACATTGACTGTAACCTGTACCTTGTTCAGGCAAATCATGTAATTTGAGATGTCATAAGGGCTGTTATTCATGCAGTAATTTCACATGCTCTAACTTTTGTTATATGCAAGGGTATAGATAGTACATGGAGAAGGGCCAAGTTATAGTTAATGTAAAGTGTTGAGTGAGGTGAGAAGACTGTGTACGGAGGTGCGCGAGCTATCTGAATTTTAAGGTGGAGCTGTTAGTTGCTCAGGGAGGGGCGCCTCATGCCTCCCCTTAATTTAAAAAGAAGGATCAGGGATGGGATCCCTTGGATCCTTTGTGGTACATTGAGAAGGGCACTGAGCCCCATTCCCTTAACTTTAATAAAAGGCCCCTGGGATAGGGTCCCTGAGGACCTTAGTGGCTCTGGTAGGGGCCATTAGCCTCTCGCCTCTTAGTAATAAAATACAGCCCCAGGGATTGGGTCCGAGGGGCCTGCAAGGACTCAGAGGCGGGACACCCCCACCCCTTTATAAAGCATAATGTATGGGTAGCCCAAGTGGGCACTAAGACACCCAAAATAAATTTTAAAAAATGAATAATAAATGAGTGGCAAGATCTGCTCATTTATTATTCACTGTTCCTTTGAAAGAACTGCTCATAATGCCCAGCAAGGTGTTTAATTTGTATATCTCTTGAGCTTGGTGATGCTCATAGAATAGGGGCGGGCACCACTAAGCCTTTTTTGTAATGATGTGGGGGCTACAGAGAAGCTAGCAGTCTCCAGCAACATTAAAAAAAGTACACTTAAGTCTCCTGGGTCATCCAATACATGATCTCAGGAGAACTTACAATATTTTTTAAGGCCACACCAGGAGAGGATTTACTCCTGGTTAAATTCAGGCAGAAGAGGCATCAGTGTGTTTTAACTCACCAGAGTCATGATCACATGAATTTGCCAAGGTTTTTAAATCACTTCTAACTCAAGTTCCTTGCTCTTCAGCTGGAGTGCAAGGCCCTCTTGTGGCTGTTTTTATGATTGCATTTTCTGGGCTGAAAAATGTTAAAAGAAACGTTCAGAGGCATGTTGGTTTTATTTTTTTATGTCTCTGCCCATTTATTATAACATGTTTCACCCACAAAATGTAATTTTAAAAACTATGTAAAAAGAAAGAGTGACAATAATAATAACCATTGTATTGTGTCAATTATTTAAAATATACATTTGATTAAAAATAGTGGTGTTTTGGAGAAAGATGATAGATCTGCTTTATCTGTATTGGTATGCTCACCCCTTGATAAAGCCAAACGCCTCACTTTGTATATTGTGGTGGTTCAACTCTTTGACAAAGTCAGTAATTCTGCCTAAGTGCTGCAAGCTCCTGTGAGACCAACTGCATGCTGCGTACGCCATAAGACATTGCATGACATGGGGTTGGCTGCTCATAGGCCAGGCTCTACAGCAAACCCCACGCTGTGCATGGGCGGTTGGCTGCCTGCAGGGGGTTGTCCCCAGGCCCTGTTTGCAGGCCTGTAGAAGCAACCAACCCCGCCATGCATGCTCAAAGGCTTGGCCTTATGGGGTTGGCTTTCCGTATGGTAATAACATATGACTTTACTTTAAAAACAGCCCTTATCTCAAGTACCTATAACTCGTGCTCTAATGTAACTATAACTCATGCACCCAACATGCACAGTTTTCTCAATAATAATTTCATTGCAAATGTTGGAGTCATAGAACATGTCATGAGTGATGCAATATGTGAGGTCATCAGCAGGGTATGATGGGGGCACATTATAGTTAGCTCTGCTAACTATAACAGGTGAATTTCTGTGTTTTTTGTAGTTCAAAATGTTAATATATATACATATTTGCTTAACTATAATGTTACTTTAACCTTTGGTTTTCTTCTGTGAATTTCTAAGGTTTTTAAAAACAAAAACAAAAACATATCTTTGTAACCCACTTAACCATAATATTACTTTAACTTTAGCTTTTTTTCAGTGAATTTCTAGTTCTTCAAAAAATTTAAATTAATATTTTCCAATGAAACCTAAAGCCAACCCACTGACGTGCATGACCTTCAGCTGTGAGTGGAGGGGGTTGTCTGCAGGGCCTGGCCTGCAGCTAAGCCCTGTAGCCAAAACCCACAGGTAGCCAACCTCAAACTGTGCTGGGCCATTTCCCGTGCAGTGCAGGGGGTTTGCAACAGGACCTGGTGTATAGCCTGGCCCTTTAGACAACCCTCCTGAAGGTGGCATGGTTGGTTCAAAATGATGGATCAGGATATGGCCTTGAGCACATGTCAGTGGTTGAGATTAATTCAAGCAGTCCATCCACCACCTTGTTGTTTTTTAATCTGATGCTCTAAGTGTGCCAGGAATGCCCAGACGTGGGTCCTGGGGGACTGTGCCACTGGAACCAACCCATATCTGGCTGAAAAGCCTATAACACGGTAGAAATCGGTTCTGGGCTGCTTGTGCGGTGGTTCGGGGAGGACACAGCCTGGCAGTTTGGGCTGGACTGCTCTCATCAGGAACATGTTCAAGCCTGATTTGCATATGGCTGGGTCCAAACTGAGATGGTAGAGTGAGTGTGAAAAAGGATGAATTGGGATGTGGCCTGAGCAATTGCCAGTGGCTGAGATTAACTCAAGCATTCCATCCATCACTTTGCTGTTTTTGCACTTGGCACCCTAAGTGCATGGGATATGCCCAGACATTGGTCCAGGGCTCATTGTGACACTGAAACCAAGCTGTCCATGGGGGAGGAGCCCATAAAAAGGGTAAACAAATCCTGGGTTGCTTGTGTTCTGGTTTGGGGAGGCCCTTGCCTGGCAGTTCAGGCTGGACTGTTCCCATGAGAAACAGGGTCAAGACTGATTTGAAAATAGCTGGGCCAAACTGAGGTGTCATGGTGGATGGAAAACAATGGCTTGGGATGCGGCCTCAAGTGCTTGCCAGTGGCTGAGATTAATTCAAGCATTCCATCCATCACCTTGTTGCCTTTGCAACCCACCCGGAACCATCACCATTGCTTACTACTAATGTGGAAGGGGCAGGACCAAATGAGCAGAGCTTGTAGGGGATTTGACACCTTTGAATACTCAGCAGTAATGAAAATGGAGAACTGTAGACTCTGCTGTCAGACCAGGAGATGAAAGAAAGAACCCACTTGTCTTGCACAGTCACTAAGAAGAAATATAGTTCCATGAAATCAGCAATGCATTCACCTTCATCAAGGATTTCAGCTAATTTTTCGACTTGCAATTGTAAGGAAAACCCAATGTCCATCAACCTGGAAAATAGCAGAAACACATTGTATGCTACTATTGAGGAAGTGGTGGGGCCAAATGGGTGGAGCTTGTAGGGTATTTGGTCCCTTTGCATTCTCAGCATCAATTAAAAGGGAGAACTGTGCACTCTGCTCTCAGACCAAGAGACGAGAAGAAAGAACCTACTCATCTTGGACAGTCACTACAGAAGAGATTGCGCTTCAAGAAATCAATGATGCATTCACTTCCATCTAGGATTTCAGATCATTTTTCAACGTGCAATTGTACATAAAACACACTGTCCATCAGCCTGGAAAATGGCAGGAATACCATTGCATACTACTAAAGTGAAATGGGCAGGAAAGAACACACTAGTCTTGGATACACTACAAAATAGATTGTGCCCCAATAAATCTATGATGCATTCACCTCCATCAAGGATTTCAGATCATGTTTCAAGGTGGCTGACTGTCAATCAGCCTGGAAAATGGCAGCAACACCGTTGTATACTACTAACGTGGAAGGGGCGGGCCAAATAGGTGGAGCTTGTAGGTGATTTGGCATATTTGCATACTCAGCAGCAATTAAAAAGGAAAATCTTGGCCTTTATTTTTTTTAAAGGGGAGAGAGTCCTCATGGCCCACCCTGAGCCTCATTAGACCATATGGACTCCATTCCCAAGAGTGCTAGGTATTTTAAAAGGGAATGAGGCAGTATGGCCTCCCTCCCCAAGGCTATTTTGGCCTGGGGATGTCATCTCCAGTGCTTCCTTTTTAGAAAGATGGGTCCCCCAGTGCCCACCCAGGGTACCCCCATGCCAATGCTGGGGGCAGCTGGTGGCATCTCAGGGCCTCGCAGCCCCAGCTGGCTTCCTGCCTGCTGCGGGAAACAGCATTGCTCCTGCCTACAGGGAGCAGCTATTCATGTCGCTCCCTTGTGCCGGAAGCAATATCTTTGATCTGTTTCTCTGCCCAAATTAATACAGGCAGGGAAACAGATCAAAAGTCAGCTTCCAGCTGACAGGAGCATTTTCAAAGCCACAGCCCTGCCAGCTGGGAACAGGCTTTGTGTTTGCTCCCATTTGGTGGGTGTTTCAAAATGCTCTAAGCTAGGTGAGAGCAACCCAAGATTCCCGACCCTGCTGGTGCGGGCAAGGGAACAGCTGTATCCTAGGGGTGGGCTCCCTGGGACACAGCATGTGAGCCAGCGCCAGGGGATTAGACACTCAGGGCTAATAAAGGCTCAAGGAGGGGGGCATGCAGCCTCACATCCTTTAAAGTATAGTGAAAGCCCTGGGGGACAGGGTCCCTATGCCTTTTGAAGACTTGGGGAGGGGGTTACTTGGTTCCCCTCCACTTTTGTGAAAATATTGGTACAGGGCGGTCTCCCCGGGCCTATAAGCCTCAGGGAGTGGGGTACATGACCCCTACTCTTATGTAATGCTGCCCTGGTGGTGGGCCTCCTGGGGCTTATGATAGCTTGGGTAGGGGGCCTGCACACCTCCCTCCTCACATTAAGTAATTGGACCCGGGCAATGGGTTCCCTGGGGTGGAATATGGCTCAGGGAGGGGGCTTGCACCGATCTCCCCTTAATTAAACAATGTGGTCCGGGGCAGTCATTTTGTTTTTGTTTGCTTTTTTCTCCTGCATGATACCAGCAAGAATTGAACATTTGTTTTGCATTTTGTTCCCGGTGCAGGGTCCCTCTGGACCCCCACATTGGGCCTGGGCGGGGGCCGGATATCACTACCCTGTGCCCTTATCACTTTTTTTTCTAACTGCAGGACAGGGGACTAATTTCCCAAACCCCGTAATTGCCGCCAACAACATTTTTCTTATGTTGCTTGAAGTCAATCAGAGCGCTCAGCTCCCAGAGAAGGAAGATGGCTGAAGGGAAAAACAGCTCCCTTGGCGAATCATATCCCTCTAATTTTAAATTGGCACTCCCGTGAGACTCTCTCAAACCTCCAGATATACAATTATTTTTTAATCTTCATTTCCTCAAAAAAACTATTGAATGGTTTTACACCAAAGCACAATCTGTGTACCAAGATCTAGCTTCCTGACACATTTGATGTAATTCTGTTCAGCAGTTTTAGCTGTAGCCCCCCTAAAGAAACCTATGGAAAATGCATGGGCGTGCTTCATTCTGCATATGAGAATATACTTCTTTAAGGTACATCTCTTTTCTGTCCAAGATGGACAAATGTAATAATATTTTGATGAACAATCATAGCCAAAATTGTTTCACCATAAAAAAGTATTATGTTTAACAAACATTACATAAAGTGTTTAACTTACAAATAATTATTTTACTAATACCACTCCAGCCGTTACAACTATATGATACATACTGGACTTCGGAGGCGTTACATTTACTATTCCCACTCCAGTCTAAGCAACAGTAAGGAAACTATTGAATTTAAGAGTGGCTAGATTTACTATTCCCACTGCTGTCTACCCAATAAATAGTAGGACTAAACTCCAGAGAGGTTACATTTACTATGCCCATGTAATCTGAGGAACAATAGGGAAAGTGTTGGATGCTGGAGGGGTTATAACTACTGTTCTTGCTCAAGTCTAGGTAACAGTTGAGAAAGTATTTGACTGCTGAGGGTTACATTTACTATGTCCACTCCAATCTACGGAACTTTGGAAAAAGTAGTGGACTCCAGAGGTTTTAGATTTACTATTCTCAATCCAGTCTAAGCAAGAGAAGGGAAAGTGTTGGACTTCAGAGGGTTTAGATTTACTATTTTACTCAGTCTAAGCAAAAGTAGGGAAAGTGTTGGACTTCAAAGGGGTTAGATTTACTATTCACACTCCAGCATAAAAAATGTAGGACTTTGGAGGAACTACAAATACTTCCTGCTAATCACTTTGTACAAAGTATATAAATATCTTAAATAAAGTTAAAAAAACATTAAATAATTTTATAAATTAAAGAAATATCTGTTATGTACTACTAAGAAAACGAAGGCATGCGTATTAAAATACAAATATAGTAGAAATAAATGTAAATAAATACTTACATAATGAATACAAAACTTACTTAAAATATTACTTTAACTTACTTAAAATGTGAATATTAAAAACATTATTAGTAAAAATGCTTAACTCTAAAATAAAAAATTATTAGAAGAAATGTACATAATATCTGTACCATTAAAACATATATAAATAATAATCAATTCATTAAATACTATTATTAGAAAAATAATATTAACAATTACTTTAAACATGCTATAATTTCAATACTCTCCCACTCTAATCTTCTGAAAGAACAAAAACCTGCTTTGAATTCATATATTATTAACAAATATTTCAAATGTAAATATATTAGAAAACAAACAAAATATAAGAACAATTACAAAATAATACAAACTGCATACTTATACATGAATTTCATAACCAATAATTATATATTATATACCATTAAAATAAAAAAATGTTGTATTTAATTAACTTCCCATTCCATTCTCCTACAAAATTAACAACCTGCTCAAAAATATCACTGACAAAAATAAAAACATTTAAATATACCGTAAAATATTGAAAACTAATTATTAAAAAAATGAAAAAACCTAAACACTTAATAATAAATTATATATTTAATTAAACATGTACAAAATAGTTAACATTAATGTAAAATTGTTAGTAATTTAAAAAACTTCCCATCCAATTGCCCAAAAGAAGGAAGCAACTGGCTACTTCAATAAAAATACTTGATTAAATGTTTAAAATGTAAAAATGCAATTATAATAACTTATGAAATTAAAATTAATAAAATAAATATCAAGCAATTTTAAGAATTATTATTGATTACATATTTATTTCCAATTCAAAATGTATTAACTATTAAATTATAAAATGTAATTAACTATAGTTTAAATTACTTCCCATCCTATTACCCTACACATCTAACAACTCAACTAACACCCCATTGCTATATTGACATTTACTAAGTTAGTTAAAAAAAAATTAATTGTTATATTACAAACTGTAGAACAAAAAGTTAATAAAATTACACTATGAATAATAACAAGTACAATTAATAGTTTAACCACACATACATTAAACTAAACTAAAATTATATTTTTTACAGCTATATTTAAGTTAACAATATTAAGTAAAATTACATTGTTTAAGACAATATTATATACAAAAAAACAGTATTCTTGACAACAATACTCTGCGACACAGTATTTCTGGATTAAATACATTTTTTACTCAATATTAATGTATCACAATATTTTAAACTGGATATTTTGTCCAGGCACCTAAAGAGGTTGGAGCTACAGTTAAGTCTTCTTTCAGTTTCCATAGCTGATTAAAAATATTCCCTTTCTACATAAAACCTATTGCCGTAGTCCTAATTTCTCTTCTGCTCCAGCTATAAAATTGTCGCCTTCTTCACACTGTAATATTCATGTTTCTTGAAATTATACCTTCATATGGACATACCTCATGACACACAGTCCGCAGCAAAAAACTGCTCAGTGGAATTAAACCAGTCTTACCTTGAAACAAAAACTTTAATCAAAATAGGTCCATTGAAAATCATTCAGTGGATTACAAAAGGTGCTAAATGGGCTTTCAAGGGTCAAATTATAGAAATATATTGGCCATTAATTTGTAGACCCGCCAAGAAACTGAATCTGTGAAGTGATATCTGACTCATACCAATCCTCATCATTCTTCGTCACTGCTACTCTTAAATTATGAGCATTATAAGCAGCATTACTCACCAAAACCCCCTCCTTTCTGAATTGACCTCATGATGTAAACCAAGACATTGTCTGGCCTCCTCACATCACGTTTTACATCTGTGGTGTTGCAGACTTTGGAAGAAGATTTTAACTCGGTTTCATTATCGCCAGTTCTTAAAGCTGACACAAGAGTTGCTTTCCCTGCATTCAGACATCAATGACTCAGGAAGTACAAAACACTTTTCTGATTACAAAACTAAAGAGGGGGCAGCAGAGGCTTTCAGGGATCACCCTCAGGAATATTTTGGGGTACAGACCCTATGTGACTCCACATTGATAAAAGAGGTGTGCTGCCTTGCTCATCCTGGTTACTAATATCAATGGAAATTCCTTAAATTAATATACAAAGGGCCTTATTACGATGTTGGCTCTGATGCAGTTGCGGAAACGGGACAGACTGATCTCCGGCCAATGGTCCCGACCAAAACCGGCCATAAGACAAGTTTCCATTGAGAAATGTGAGTCTGTGTCCATCCCTGCACCCCATTGCAGACACCTCCTGCCACAAGGTATAGGAATCACCAAGGGGGCGCCATAGGTGCCCCTTCGGCCCCCATCTGGAGGCTGAAAACAGATGGGAGCCCTGCTAGGGTTCCCAGACACGCTTTCGGACAGGGTTTCCATGTCAGAAAGGCCGACATGGAAACCCCACTGGAAACCATGCATAGTAATCCAGAAGTCGGAAACACCTTCCATTTGGATCACAGGCAGGTTTCCAACTGGCAGACGGGCTCCTGGAGCTCGTCAAAACCCAGCCGAAATGAGCAGTCGATTTCAATTCTGACCGGCTGTATCATAATCGGCCGGTCGAATTGAAACCGGCGCTGTTAGTCTTATGACCGACATCGTAATCAGGCCCAAAGTCTGAGAAGGGCGGTTAGAATTGATGCCATTAAAATAGTCTACTCTTGTAAACGGGGAACGCTTTGTTTTAAACATGTTGGTCCCCTATGGTAGAAGATGTATCACAGGATCACCCAAAAACAGCCTTCTTACCATGACTAATAGCACTGCAAATCTTTAGATGAGGTGTTTAATTTTCAAATAATGTAAACATAATGTTATAATGTAACTCTATAGAAGAAAGCAAACCTGTACTTTAGCAGCACCTGAAGCAATTGCTATTTAGCTACCAGTTGATGCTTGTTACTGGCCGAGGATTAGGGACCGATGGGCAAGTGAGAAGCATATGTTGGCTGTTATTAGGGCAATGTTCATTTTTCTTATCTAAATCTAGAAAATGTTTACGTTGTCACTTGAAGTATATGAACATTGCTACTTTCTGTATTCTGTGAAAAAGCTGTGTCAATGTGAACATAAATACATTATTGCCTTAAAAAAAAAAGAATAGTCTACTTTTTAATATGTGACAAGTCTCCCTACAATGCTTATCTACAAGGAGCTTCTCTGCAAATATTAGAAGACAATTTTTCTGGTCTGTTCATAAGACCTGAACTCTTGTAGTTTGTTTTGGCCAGGACCTAGGCTGTTAACTTACATTACTCAGTACTGACCTGGTAAAGAGACAGACTTTGCGCTGACTGTAAAATTGTTTCGACATAGTGGCTTTCCGAATAAATGGATCTGCCGCCCACCCAGCTCACAGAATTACTTATGAGGCCCTTTTCCACATTTCCCCACGTGCCAGTGATGTATGCCAATTGCATTTCCACTGAAAGTTGGTCTCAAAACATTAATATTTAACATATTACTGAAAGGTACAGGCAATGCATTCTCAAATGTGAATGGGTCCTAAAGGGACCTCGTCCCTTTTGTTAATATGCACATGTTTGCAGAAGTAGAATGAATCCTGGAATAAACATCTCCACATGGATGCTTTAAATTGGTGTTTCATGTTTCAAACTCTTCAACGATCCTCGCATGTGAATAAGAGGAGGTTTGCCAGACACAAAATAGTGTGGTCTCTAAGAATGTTGCTTTGAATTAAAACAAATGTGTCTGCTATCTCTGTGTCCTACCATTCTTTATGTTACTTGCCAACTTACCTTTAGCATCATGTAGCGCTCGTATCCTACCATCTTCTACAGTCAGTACTTCTCAACATCTTCTTTCTTTCTACAGTAACAAACCAGCACAAGCTCCAAGACGACATCCAAGTAATCAATAGAGACTCAGGTCACCAGCAATCAGACTTATTGTATACTGAACTTGCATATGCACTTTTGCACACTAATTGGTTTTTAGTTTGGTAGCGGTATAAACACGTACTTAGGGGTTCATTATGATGGCGGGAGGACATCTGTCCGCCCGCCATCATAACGGTGATTGGAATGCCCGCCAGACGTGCGGCGGTCCCATCAGCCCAATTAAGATGCGCCCGCCACATTGGTTGGCGCATCCTGGCCTTTTACCATTGCGAACGGTGCTGCTGGCTGCAGTACCATCCGCAATGGTAAAAGAGCAGGCACAGCATTTCCCTGCACCAGGTGGAAGGCACCATATGCCATGGGTACCCCCCTAATGCACACCCCCCAACGGGCCCCCAAAGTCAATCCCCGCCAGCCTATGCATCACCACATCCTAATATGGTGGACGGTGCCTGCTTGACAACTCCACCATATTAGTGGCCCAGCTCTGTCCAGCAGGCAATTGTAACGATTGCCACAGGCGGAAAAGCTGCAGACAGACTTTGCATCTGCCACAATACCCACCGCCATCCTAATATGGCGGTGGGTAAATCCCATTACGATGGCGGAACGATCGCCACCGCCGGCCCGGTGGTGCCGATCGTTCCGCCATCGCAATGAGCCCCTTATTTCCCAATCTGAATTTTAGAACTAATTAGTCTAAATGTTAAAGGATGAATTTCAGAGTGAAACATTTAAAATCTCCCAACTTATTCTACTTCCTCTAGCCCATTCAGAAAGTCTTGTAAAATTTCACCATGGCTTTCAGAAAGCGGCATCCATCATAAAAGAACTTTGAAAAAACCATGTTAATTTAAACGTGTTATAAAATAAAGGTTTGGCCTGCAGCATATTACAAACATTTCCAGTCTCTAGTATGAGTTTGGTAGGTTTCATTGTTTTTTTACCTTCACCAAGTGGGGAACAATCCGCCATTTAAAATCACAAATGACTTACCACCAGTCTTACAAGAATGTGCATTTTTATATTAAAGAACTCGATAATAATGTAGTGTTAGTGTCTAAAAATCATTCTAAGAATATTCCCCAAAAATATATAAGGCATAAATTGAAAGAGTGGGTGAATACCAGATATTACTGAGGGAATGTATTTTAAACATAAGGGATACACTGGCAGGTACTTGAACAGAATTTAAGTTTATTTTTGACTAATTATCATTGTTATGATTTTTGCAAAATTACTTTAGACATACATCTTCCCCTTTTATAAAGCTTTCTTTAAGGTTTATACAGAAGTCAATGTATTGATTCAAGAGGCATGCGTATGAGGACTGAAGATTGTTTAATAAGATACAGATAACCCCCTGCAGCCCTCAGTATTCCCCAGAATACATGGATTGATTCTTGTGCATAGTGTTCATAAATATAAATATTATATATGTTCATTGATTGTTGATACGTTTCTCGTAGCACATTATGAGTTGGTTTGGAAGCGCAAGACAATAACCTGAATTGTCAGACAGTGGAGAATCAACTGTAAATGAAACTGAGACGAATTACGAGTTTGTTCCTTTCTATTGTGAATTTTCCTCCATGTTTTCACTGTATGTTTTCAGTGTATATTGTACCCAACTACTTTGTGTCGTAATGTGAGCGTTATGGTATTTTTTTCCTCAAACCTTTCTGCAAATGACCAACGATTTTTGTCTGGGTGCCGGACCTGCCTCTTGCATACTCTTGTGTGCTAGGAGAAGAGGCTCAGGAGTCAATCCTAGTTGATTGCAGGAACAGGAGTTGTTCCATTAATTAATTGGGTATGAGGGGAGCAGAAATGAGAATACATTGGATAGAGCTGAACTTATTTCACATAGGGGGGAATTTATAAACAAATGCCGGAGCTTAGTGTCACGCCAAATTTGGCAACGCAGCACTATGGCGTTTTCAAAATGTGGGGATGCACTGTATTTACAATAATACGGCGTAGCCCTGCGTTTCCCCTAGTGCTGGTGCTAAACAGATGCCCAGTGCCAGCACAGGGAACCTGCCGCCATGTTGCATGGGTGCCTGCAGTGCAGGGGCGCTTGTGTAGGTGCAGGAAGGGACACCTTCCTGCAAATAAACAATCATTCATGGCAATTTGCTCTTTCTATTTGTGCTGCAGAATACAGAACACATAGAAAGAGCAAAAAAACGAGGAGAAAGTTATAATTTCTCCTCGTATCTCCATCCTAAATCCAGGTATTATCTGGCATTATTTTTTGCCACTTCCCCAGCCTTATAAATCGGGGGCAGTGTCAAAAAGCAATGGGCGTTCCAAGGTGCCACACCCATTGCCTTCCCCTGTGCTGCAGCAGACTGTTGAGGAAAGAGGCATATTTACACGGTAGCATTAACCCAGGTTAGGTGGCTTAGCATCACCTTGTAAATATGGGAAGCGGCGCAACACCCCCGGAGCGTCAGAAAAAGAGTTGCTCCAGTAGCGTTAGGGGATTGCAAATATGCACACTAAAGTGTATGTTACAATGCCCTTATATTGCAATATAAGGATGTAGGCGACATAACATGTCTTGGCCTGGAAAGATAAAGGCTGCACATTAGTGTGCACAGTTAAATCTAAAATACAAAGCTACAGGGAGTACAGGGGCAACTGATGACGGGTTGCAAGCCCTTTAACCTTCATCTGCTATGGGATGGCCATGCCTAAACACTTAAAGTTACAACAATATTTTGGGAGGAGTCAGTCTCACTATTCACTATCAAATCCTAAACTAAACGTCCTGAAGAACCATTGCTGAGCTAGACACACGCACCAAGAGAAGTCAATGAACATGCAGACCTTGCAACATTATTCACCATCTAGCGCTGTCAAGTAGCTGCAAGGCAGCTCCTATATGCTTCATGCAAAACTTCAAATAATGATCACATTCTACTACTACTGCATTGACGAGGAATATACATATTGCAATTAACAACTCAACACCAATAGGAAAGCAATACAGCTACATTGTTCCTAATCCAAGATCTAAACCTATTTCTAAACTGCCCCAATCCTGATCCTTATACTAACCTTACCATTAGCCTACAACTTTGCCTAATACTCACAGTTTATCACTATGCGTCACAGTTCTGGTCTCTAACCCCAAATCAAATGCTACATTAAATCTTTGACTGACTTGCCATCCCGTTCTTACTCTAATGCATAGCCATAAGCATAGCCTTACTCTAATCTTACGTGAAACAAAAACCCTAACTGTAACATTAAACCTAATCTTACACTAAAACTAGCCGTAGTCTAATGCTAATTATTAGCCTTAGCCTAACCCTATACATACCACAAGCCCTAACCTTACACTTTAACCATAATCTCTCCCTAAACCTGAATGTAAGTCTACCCCAAGTCCTAAACCTATGCCTTACCTTAAACCTTAGCTTAAATCAATTTTAATTTTTAGCTTAACTCTAAGCCTAACCTTATGTCTGACAATAAGCATAATCATAAACTGTATCACTCACTAACCCACTATCATGTGTAATGCAGAATTCCAGGAGAGGAAATTCCAGGTGCCCAAATGTATCACTACCATCTGGAAATTCCTGCAAATACTAGTTAATCCTCATGGAATGGAAAATAACTTTGTGGACCGAGCTCTACCAGGCTTTTTCGGGCTGTGCCTGTCAGAATTTGCATGATAGACACTGTCTCAGGGGGATTGATGTTCCCATTTGCCATTTTCTCTTTGCAGGTGATAATTGGGAGCTGGTATCAGGTGTTGCTGAGGTTGGCAAAGGTTAGAGAAGGAAGGGAATGGAAGACTGGAAGACTATTGTCTTGCAGGGGGACATTGTTTGCTCTACTTGTGCTAATGCTCAGGGTAGGGCAGCGGCTGAAAGCAGGCTGGTCTGCAATGCAACCCATTCTCCACAAACATATTACCTGCTAGAATTTCCAGCTGGTAAAATTAGGTCTAGTGCTCCCGCAGCCGGTCAATCTGGCCTCGGGACCACTTGCCCGTTTGTGGTCAGCTGGAGCGGAATTCCATTCCACCCAACTCTTATTTGGGCCCCATGTATAACAATAAACCTGAAGCTGAACGGAGTCTTTTCCTTAAGATAACCCTCAATGTAACTCTAACCCGCAAAGAAAAGTATCCTCGTAAACCTAACACATGCATTTGCACTCACCATATTACGGTAGAGGTATTTTCAATAGTAATATCCTGCACCAAACAGGAAGGGATGCAGATTTCAGAGATTACTTTGTCGTAGTCGTGGTCTGGGCGCATGGTGAGGCTAATGAACAATTAATTCCTGCATGGACACCATTCTCCATGAGTTTATTGGTCACAATCTTTAACCATATCCTATAATCTCTAAGGGCAGAACCTAACTTTGATATCATGGGGGTGGTATTGGGGCGTTGTGGCTGATTTGTTCACCAAAACCGTCGAAGAGCGGTGTTTTTATGTTTTGTATTGTAACCATAATGCCTCTTCAAATGACACTTTTAATAGGAAATCCTGTTTTTAATTAGGCCAAATTCTGCAAACATGACCATGACTACTTTCCCTTTAACACATGTTGTAATAATTTAACAAAATACTGAGGGTCCCTGAAAATACAAAGATCCCCTCTGCATGGCTTTTGGCAGTTTATATTGGGCTTTGAGTACATGGTCTGTCCTCTAGTTACACTCTGCATCCAGCCTCTGTGCTCCCAAAGCCTACTTGTGCCCAGCATGGGGTCGATTCCGATTCGGGAAAAACCGCTCCGAATAGCCTTTCGGAGCGTTTTTCCCGTATGAATCGTACCCTGCAACGTCCCCTGTACGTACGACGAAGTATGATTCGTACCCGGAGGCGTACTCCGTATGAGTCGCACAAGACACCGTACAACTCTAATCTCCGTATGATTCTCCCTCGGAACGCGCTGTACGCAACATCTGTATGGTTCGCGGCTGGTTTTTACGACTCAGCAAGTATGATACATGTCGGATACGCACCGTACGACCCTTTTTCTACGGGAGCTGAAAACAGCCGCGAAAGCAGAGTTCGTGCCAAAACAGGTACGGAACGGCCCCCCGGGTATGGTGCGTACCCCCCATGATCGCAGGGGTACGCACCGTACCCCTGCGATCATGGGGTGTACGAGCCGTACCCCCATTGTACGATCGGTGTACGAGCCGTACCCCATGTATGATCGGTGTACGAGCCGTACCCCATGTACGATCGGTGTACGAGCCGTACCCCCATTTTACGATCGGTGTACGAGCTGTACCCCACGTACGATCGGTGTATGAGCCGTACCCCATGTACGATGGGGGTACGGCTCGTACACCGATCGTACAGTGGGGGTACGGCTCGTACACCGATCGTACATGGGGTACGGCTCGTACACCGATCGTACAATGGGGGTATGGCTCGTACACCCCATGATCGCAGGGTACGGTGCGTACCCCTGCGATCATGGGGTGTACGGACCGTGCGGTGTGTATGTGCTTGTGTGCTTTTCCGTATGACTCGCCCTTACCTGACGTGGACCGTACAAATTGCATCCTCCTACCCCGGTCCGGATCGTACTCGTCAGGTCGTACGGCATGTGTACGAGTCGTACGGTATGTGTACGAGTCGCACGGTTCACGGTTTCAGCCTTGCACTACGTACGGATCGCGACGATTCGGATGGATTCACGGAATACGGATCGTACTTCGCGACTCGGACGGACGGGTACGATTCGTACGGAGAGTGCTCCGGATACAAATCGTACAGACGTTTTTTTTCCCGAATGGGAATCGACCCCCATGAAGCCATATGCAGAGGGCTAATGCCCTGCCCTGCACTCATGTCTCCTATCTATGTGTCCTACTGCAGATGGCCACGCACAGTGAAATATGATCACATGGTGTAGCCTCCAGCCCAGTACAGTGCCTTTTACCCCAGAAGCCAGTGCTCATGACTTTCAGCCAATGACAAACGTATGTGCAAAGGGTGTAACTTCTGGCAATATCCTGCACCCAAACTTTGTCCTTCTAGAGCCCATAGTTGTACAGTCTAATGCCTTAAACAACAGGCTCTGAACACAGCATCAGAGTATGGACACAGCTTATGGCCAAGCCCAGTTTAATATAATCACAGGGTTTGTAGCGGCAAAATGACATTTTACTAATTACTCAACACATTTTGTGATTTGCAAAAGCCTTTCTGAATCACAAAAGGGATTTCACGACTCATTCTGTATCACAGTTAGGAGGGGCCATGAAAGTCGCATCCTCTCCTAACTGCAAATCACAATGAGATGTAGCAATGATTTGTGAATGCAGTTGCAAATCATTGCAATGTTACAGATTTACCAAAGGAGCAAGTAACTGATTTACAAAGGGGACGCTGTCTCCATTTTAAGCTTCTCCTTCAGGAATCATGCCAGGGTGTCTCAGGGAAAGCAGGCTGTGGTGCATGGGACCTTTACCCCCAACTGCCCAGATGTCTTCCCAAACAGAAAACGCGGAGGAGCCGCCGCTGATCATAACTTGGATTGGGCTGGTATGCTCTGATCCGAATGCTAGGGTCTGCCACAAGCGTATGATATCTGAGATGTGGTAGGTTCAATGTGAGCTGAAGCTGGGGTGTCCCATATCACATTTAGTTTTTGCACTTGCAATGGAGCTGTTTGCAGCCATGATGCCTAAGGAGAAATTGAACAGAGGTGTGACGTTATCTGTTTGCCGTTTTCTACTTTCTCTATATGAAGATGATGTGCTCGTATACATGCCAGATATGGCTTGTAGATGTATGAGTCATATTAGTCCATGGTGAATCGGTTCAACCAGATTTCTGGGCTTTGGATTAAATGAGCTAAGTCATGTTTGTTTGCCTTGCATGAGCATTCTGTGAGGGATGGATTGGTCCAGCTGTCCTGGAGGCTAGGCCAGAGGATCTTTTGAGTCCTGGGAATTCAGGTGTTCCACCGGGATGCAGACACCCTGGAGATTAATCTGGAAGAAATAATTATTAACATTGTGGAGTCAATTTGTTTTGGAACAAAATACTGCTATCAGAAATTGGAATGATGGCCCGTCTAAAAGGATAGTCCAGACCTGATTGTTGTACTTTTTGTCAATGTACAGGTGGTCATACCTGCTCATCTCTTTAAAACTTGAAATCCCCAGCTCTTAGACCTTAAATTGTGTGAGAGAGGGCAGAAGATTTTGCCACACAAACTCCAACTGCATATACGTACCACATTTCAAAAATTAACACTTAATGCCGAGTTGCAATGGGTGTCCTGATGTTGTGTGCTGAATGGACAAGAGAAAATGCATGAGGTCTTTTGGGATGGTGAGGATGGGTCTCTGGCCCAGATGAGAGAATTGCACACTAGTGCTACGGGCTTCTCGGCTGCTGTATATTACAGCATTATTGGAGGCTGTGCTTGAGTCACACAAGAGTGGTGAGGGTATATTCACCAACCCACCCGCTATGGGGGTTCCCAGAGTTCAAGCAAATTGCGTCCTACTTAGTAATGCAGAGCTGGAATGAGGTTGGGCTTAATACGGTAGGCGATCTGTTTGAGGGCCAGCAACTTGAATCCTTTGAAGATTTACAGCATGCTGAGGGGCTACCAATGGGGCAGTGCTTGACCTATGGGGCACTTGTATGAGTGGTGAAGTCATTGTGGAATTGTGGATGTGAGGAGCCACCCACTTGTATGACTTTACAAACAGGTTTAATGCATGCTGGAAGTAGGGAAGCTATAACTGTTTTCTATTGATCACCTGCTGACCAAACTGAACTTGACGTAAAGACATTGCAAAAGAGGTGGGAAACAAACGTAAACGGCCAATTCACAGATGTGGAGTGGGCAAGAATTCTGGTGCATCCAGCGATGGTCTTCAGGAACGCAAAATTATTGCAAGGTTCTCCACAGGACATACTTAATGCCACATAGACTGAGAAACATTTATACTTGATCCAGGGTTGCATGCAGTTTGGAACTGTTCAGAATTATTATCTCGGTGGACACATGCTACGGATATATTGTTCAGAGTTTATGGGAGAACAGAACTGATGCAATTAAGAAGGTGTATTATGGGTATTAGGCCAAAGGTAACAACATTGGAATATAGATTTGTAGACCTGGGATTCATTTTGGTGCTGTAACAAATAGCTATGGGCCTAAAATCTCCCAATCATCTTCATCTGAAAGTTTGGTTGGTGGAAATAATTAAATGGACAATAGCGGAAGGAGACTTTTTGATTGTAATTGCCACTGCAGACTGAATACATTGCTGGGACAAATGCTCTGGGTCTTATAAGAGGGAGGGAGTGTTCTGGATGGGCAGTTATTAGAAGTTATGAACCACTACTGGGGGGTCCTGCCATTTTGACAGAGGCCTACCAGAGAGTGTACAGATGGATGTCTCAAAATGGGATATGTACTAATGCACTGAGAATATGATATGCAGCAAGAGTGAGCATCGAATGAAGTAACACCTTGACCTGTCGGGACGGTGATTTATTTAATAATGGTTTGCTGTTACTGGGCATCATTGATGGATGTGTACTGACAACTGACAATATTGTATATTCCTGATGGTGTTCTTGTAACTGAATAAAAATATTTAAAAATAAATAAGTAGTAAGGAGTTTGATGAATGCCTTGTGGTCAGTCGTACTGAGCCTACCAGAGGTCTTATTATGTGTACAGGGCCCTTTCCCTTTTTGCACCACGACATACCTTTCAAGAGGAGAGACGGGTGCAAATAGGGTCACTGCCTTATATTGAAAAGAATGTGCTTCACCCAGATCAGCTGTGTACTGGTGCTGCCCTGGGGGCCGAGCATTCAATTGAAATAGTAGTTTCTTCGAAGCCACCCGTATTTCACAGTGCAGTTGTTGGGCTGTCTGTGCTTTGAAGAGGGGAGAGATATCACCTTGGAGGTGGGTGCAGTGAGTGACTTTCATTGCACCTCCTAAGGGCATGTTTGCTCTCGGCGCCTGCGTCCAAATGGATGAAAGGCAACTTTCTGAAACTGAATGCTGATAAAACCGAGGTGTTGGTTTTTGTAGTGCAGAAGTCCATCTAGTCAGAACTCTTGTGGCTGGAATTGTATGGTCCTGTAACGACCCCGGTCGAGTTGGCCAAAAGTGTAACTTCCTCACCTTCAATCTGTAGATAAATTGTACCACCAGCACTGGCTTTAACATCATCAGATCGCTGAAAATGGTATTCCTGTTTATTCCACTAGAACACCACAAATCGGTGTCTGTGGCTTTGGTATCCTCCTGCATGGATTATTGTAATGCTCGCTGTCTCAATATTAATCATTCTTGTCTTAACAAGCTCCGGGTCATTTAAAACATGATGGTGTCCCTTGCCCTGGGTAATCCTTAACATCTTTCAGGGGATGAGTGTCTATTGGCCCTTCACTGGCTTCCTGTCAGGAAGCGAGTGATATTCAAAGTTCTATGCCTGGCCTTTTTGCCACTTCACCAAATGGGTCTACCGTTTTTTCAACCAACTCTTCAGTGGTATGTGCCTAATAGGTTGCCTATGGAAGGAAAGTGGTAGTTCCCAAGATTCACAGAAACGATGGGGCAGGCAATCTTTCTCTTATGCTGTGGCCAAACTGTGGAACACCTTCCCTCTCCATAGTACAGGATCCCCAAAAAATTCAGATTTTTGTAAACATCTGAAAACCTGGCTTTTTTATCCTAGCTCTTGGTGCTGTGCAGGCTGCTTTCTTTTTTTCTCATTTGGTGCTTGTGTTTTAGGTTGTTTTAGCACCTTGACACCATCGGGTATAGACACGCTTTAGAAATTTTCTTTTCATTTCATGAAAGGGTTCAGTGATGTCACCTTATGACAGAACACATATGGTTTGGGCGGTTGGTGGCTTGTGAAGAGGATAGTTGCTTCTTATTGGAAGATGCAACTCAACAGAAGCATTGTCCTTCAATAATTTCTTGTAGAAAAGATGCTGAGGGAAACTTCCTGCCTCTACTGCATTGTCTGACATCCTGCGATAGTGCTAGCAGTAGGTTATGTAATACTTTTAAAGTGGAACTGTTAGTGGTATGAGGTGTTTGTGGGCATGGTAGACCTCTTTACCCTCCAGTCTATAGTCAGATATACTAAGTCTGAGTTTTACTTTGCAGATTGTACTGGGGGAATGTTGGCATTCCTAGGCCTGGAGAGACATTTTAGTTTAGTAAAGGGATGAGTTACTAGCATGTAGCATGTTTAATGACTGGAATGGAATAACAAACCACTACAATAGTATTTGCAAAGCCTGTGCTTGGCCATAGATTCAGGAGGACCAGCTGGGATGTGCGTCACAAAGACAATTTCTATCTTGATGTCAATGAATCACTGCCTTTAGTAACTGATTCCAAAATATGAAAGAGCCAGTTTACTGGTAATATTGGAAAGTAATTTGAGTTACTGTTGGTGGGAATATCTATATGCCCAGAGAGACTGATAATCAGAACGTGTTCTGCTGATCTGTTAATAGGATCACGGGTAAGACTCCAAATCCCTGCATGCATGAGGGATGATGAGTAAAAAGCATTAGATTTATTCCTACTCTGGCGCTAAGATGATATCCTTACTTAAGCATTTTCAATGGAAAGGAAAGGTGTCAGTGCGTTGAGTCTTCCTAACAAGCCTCTTCACCATCAATGGGTCAGGTAGCATAAGGCCACTATCATTAGGAAAAAGCTTGTTCTGGGATGCTCTCTCTCTGTAGGCAAGAGAAAAGTGGCTCTTTCCCTAATTCCAATAATCAGTGATCCTGAGGTAGGCTTTTCCATAATGCACAGCGTGCACACAGTTCACAATGGGCACAGTCATGTGGGTACTTTTTCACAATGTTCTCCATGTACATCTCTCATAACAATTCGTCCTTGGTTCCCATGCCTTCTCCCGTGTGAATCCATCTCTGTCTTTATCACCTCCAAACCATGTAACTGTAACTACTTCTCTCCTTGCCTAGCTACTAAAACAAAGATTTTACTTTTCCTTAGAGAATGCTTCTCCACTGGCAATGCAAATGCGAGAAAGAACAGATTCTGCAGTGCACATGAAATCAATGATTAATTCTAAAGTGAGAGTTTTCACAGACTTGCATTTTTGACCTATGACTTTAGCTAACATAAGAAAGTGTCATTTTCAGCATAATCATAGCGTTTCAACTAATACATTTACCTACTAATAGGAATATTGTTGTTAAACACATTTGATATATATATATATGATACAGATATTCAAACAGTTTAGTCACTATCCACTATATTTAGTGAGACACTATAAATTGGTCAAGTAAACAGTCAATTACACTGCTACTAAATCCTCAATCCAAATATTTATTTTAATATATCCACTCATTCTTCAATGCAAATTGCTATATATATAATGCATATTTAAATAACAAAGCAAACCACATTCACTTGATGATGTCATCAGTGATGTCATCAGTGATGTCATTTGAGATGTCATCAGTGATGTCACTGACCTTGTCATGAATGATGTAATATGTGACATCATCAGCAGTGGATTGCGGGTGCGTGAAATATAGTTAGTACAACTAACTATATAGGAGCAATTTCAATAGTTTTGTATGAGTGAAATGTCCAGCTAACTATAACACCCCTAAAACGTATAGTTTTTTGAGTGAATTTTAAAGGGTTTTTAAATGCTAATTCCTACATATATTAGGCCTGAAACCTATGTTTTTTTCAGTGAATTTGCAAGGTTTTTTAAATGCTAATTCCTAACTATATAAGGCCTGAAACCTATGTTTTTTTTATTGAATTTCAAAGTTTTTTTAATGCTAATTCCTTACTATATAAGACCTGAAAGCCCACCAGGAATCTCCAGTATGCGCCAGGGGACTGCGTTGCAGAGAGGTGTAAAAAGGGGCGTGGCTTCATTTTCGAAGAGGGGGAACTAATTCCCCTTGCATACTGAGGGCCCCTGGGGGGCAACTAGCCCACCTGGAACCTCCAGTATGCGCCAGGGGGCTGCATTGCATAGGTGTAATGAAGCTATGCCCCTTGTTACACCTCTCTGCAATGCAGCCCCCTGCCGCGTTTGCAGAGGGGGAACTAATTCCCCTTGCATACTGGGGGTCCCTGGGGGCCAACTAGCCCACCAGGAGCCTCCAGTATGCGCCAGGGGGCTGCATTGCAGAGAGGTGTAATGAGGCCACACCCTTTTTTACACCTCTTTGCAACGCAGCCCCCGTGCATGTTTGAAGTGGGGGAACTAATTCCCTTTGCATACTAAGGGTCCCTGGGGGACAACTAGCCCACCTGGAACCTCCAGTATGCGCCAGGGGGCTACATTGCACAGAGGTGTAATGAGGCTATACCCCTTTTTACACCTCTCTGCAACGCAGGCCACTGGCGCGTTTGCAGAGGGGGGACTAATTCCCCTTGCATACTGGGGGTCCCTGGGTCATATCTGCCCAAACACCGATATTCCGAACGATTGAAAATGACTTTTCTTGAGAAACATTTGGATTTGGATTATCATGTCCTATACTTTGGATTTTTTGAAAGACTGACTTTGAGGATGCTATAAATTACTCAAGTCTGCCCGAATTGTGTGGGTAAAATTGATACCTAGTCACTTTGAATAAGAATGTACTTACGTCTCGTCTAACATTTGGAAGAAATATCTAGTTATATGACAACAGGATACCAACATAACATGAAGGAAATAAGAACGCCCTGAAGAAGTTCTGTTGTACAGAACGAAACGTTTCGGCTGGCTGTGGTACATAAACGTAAGGAAAATAAAAGCATTTGAATATACACCAAGAATCAGCGCTTCAATATGGACTCTAAGTGATATGATTTGATTGGACTTATTGTGCAAGTGGTGCTGTGCCAAACCTTGGAATATTGTCCACTACTCTCTACTACTTACTCTCTCCTACTCCACTACTCTCTAATACTCACTCTTTACTACTCATTCTCTACTACTCTACTACTCTCTACTACTCTCTCTCTACTACTCACTCTCTACTACTCACTATCTACTACTCTCGACTACTCACTCTCTACTATTCTCTACTCTCTACTACTCACTCTCTACTACTCTCTCTCTACTACTCACTCTTTACTACTTACTCTCTACTACTCTCTCTCTACTAGTCTCTACTACTCACTCTACTACTCACTCTCTACTACTCTCTACTATTCTCTCTCTCTGCTACTCACTCTCTACTACTCACTCTCTACTGCTCACTCTCTACTACTCTCTACTACTCACCCTTTACTACTCTCTACTACTCACTCTCTACTGCTCTCTACTACTCACTCTACTACTTACTCTCTACTACTCTCTACTACTCACTCTCTACTACTCAGTCTCTACTACTCTCTACTACTCACTCCCTGCTACTCTCTCTACTGCTCTCTACTACTCTCTACTACTCACTCTCTACTCTCTTACTCACTCTCTACTCTCTACCTCTCTCTACTTCTCTCTCTACTAGTCTCTACCTCTCTACCGCTACATCTCCACCTCCACCTCTCTACCTCTACACCTCTACCTCTCTACCTCTCTCTACACGCACACATATACACATATATATGCATACATATGCATATGCATTTATATATATGTATGTGTATATATATATATATATATATATATATATATATATATATATATATATATATATATATATATATACATTATAAACATATATAATCTGTATATCTATATAAATACAAATATAAATGCATGCATACATATACATATATGCATACACATGCATGTTATTTACATAAAAGTTTAAAAAGCACTAATAAAATCAAAGCTAAAAAGCCACCTCATTACAAACAGAATGGCTTTAACTTAAACGAGGGCGAGATCTATTGCATTTTCAATGCTTGTTTACTTTGGTTCCATCAAGAAGGCATTCGGATGTGTCACATATTTGCCATAAATTCTGGATGTTAGCACTCTAGTTGCTCATTAGATCACTGTAGTAAAGCTACTGCTCACCGGGGAAGTCTGCTGCTGTTATTCTAAGTGCATGTTTCAGTCTGCATGTCAGAATTTTTTTAATGAAATAGAAAAGGATTTGAGAAGTCACTCAAAATGTGCCCTCATTTTTCTTTCTGAAGCACTAATCATACTTTCTATGGCAAAATGAACCCCCTCATTTTGTTCCTTTTTAAATTAAATGTTTTCAGACTTACCACTTCATTCCAATCAAGATGGCTTCTGGTGTGCCATACTTTTGTCATAAGTAAGACTGTTAGCGCTCTAGTTGTTCTTTAGAACTCTTTGGGACATTCTGTCATTGGGCTATACTTGTGCTACATCTGGGTGATATTTGGGCTACATTTAGGCTCTTTTGTCTCTGGTGGCCATCTTGGGAGACTGCATGTCAGAATTTTTTAATGAAATTGAAGAGGATTTGAGAAGTCACTCAAAATGTGCCCTAATTTTTCTTTCTGCAGCACTAATCATACTTTCTATGGCAAAATATACCACCTCATTTTGTTCGTTTTTAAATTAAATGTTTTAAGAGTTACCACTTTATTCCAATCAAGATGGCTTCAGGTGTGCAATACCTTTGTAAGAAGTAGGACTGTTAGCGCTCTAGTTGTTCTTTAGAACACTCTGGGACATTCTGTCATTGGGCTATACTTGGGCTACATCTGGGTGATATTTGGGCTACATTTGGGCTCTTTTGTCTATTTTGTCTCTGGTGGCCATCTTGGAAGACTGCATGTCAGAATTTTTTAATGAAATAGAAGAGGATTTGAGAAGTCACTCAAAATGTGCCCTAATTCTTCTTTCTGCAGCACTAATAATACTTTCTATGGCAAAATATACCCCCTCATTTTGTTCCTTTTTAAATTAAATGTTTTAAGAGTTACCACTTTATTCCAATCAAGATGGCTTCAGGTGTGCTATACCTTTGTAATAAGTAGGACTGTTAGTGCTCTAGTTGTTCTTTAGAACACTCTAGGAGGCTGCAGTAAAACACAAAGGAATCAACTAACAGTCTCTGTCCTTGTTGGATGTACATGTTTTACTGAGAATGTCAGACTTCATTCTCACATGACTGAGAAAGATAATGTGAATTTACTGAAAATATGCTTTCAGTTTAGATTATAGATCCCCTTCCAAACCACTGTGGGAAAAGCATGAGATAATAGTTTTCTTTCAAACATGATTCATGATATCACAGCAGAAGGCTTTTTCACATGGTAAAATCACCTTAGAACACACCACAATTCCTAAAATGAGTATGGTACCATCAACAAATGATTTATAATGTAACTAAAGTCCTAAAACCCTCTATTAACTATAATGCTTTTTAATGAGCTGCTATCGTGTATATTGGTCCCAGGATGGCTGCCAACACTTCTTGGATGAAGTGCTGACAGCCAATCAGATCAGATGTGTGGTTAGGCTCCGCCCAGATATATATGTGTTTTTGAAGTTAATTTTCATAAAAACCACTGGAGCAATTTTCACCAAACATAGCCAAGGCACATCTGCGTACCAGTCCCTACAATTTTGCAAAGTTTGCCATTATTCCGTTCAGCGGTTCGGGCTGTAGACTTGTCATACCGTCCTATGGAAATTAAAATGGGGAAAACACATTTTGGGACCCCCCTTTTTTCTCAGCCCCCACTTCACGAATCCCCCCGAAACTTCCAGGGAAGGAGCGGAGCGGAGCTGGCCAAAATATTGGAAAATTACACGCAAATTCCTCAACCGGCGCCAAAGTTATTCCCAATAGAATGTTGCGGATTTCCTATGGTAGCTAATCCTAATTATATATACCTACTGTCTATCGCCAGTAGGTATATATATATATATATATATATATATATATATATATATATATATATATATATATATATATATATATATAACACAAACATCCCTCAAAGAAGAACGCGGAGGCCAAGGGGATTGCAGGTCAGACAGCTCGTTTATTTCTCAATTCAGCAATGGCGGCAAATGCATTTCGGCATCTGTAGCCTTCTTCAGCGCCCAGCACTGCAGCATGTCCTGTTCACAAATGTTCCTCCCTGCTTAATACATTATTCCAGCACCTGACGCTCCTCCCCCTAATGTGGTTGACACATCCTGTTTGAGTCCGTTACAATGCTGGACTTCAACTCCCAGAGGGCACTGTACCGGCACGGCTGGGTCGATGGCGTAGGGGAATGAGGTAGACTGTGGGTCCCGCTGGTTAATAGGTAGGTAATGAAAGGTTCAATGCCTCGGGAAGAAAGAAAGTCAACGGCCGCTGTCCTGAGTCCCCTTATAGCCGCGGCAGCCAGTGTACCAAGGCAAGCTGCTGGGTCAGGGCAGTCAATGCGGACTGGACGCCCCACCGAAGTAGAATACCTTGCTCTCCCCAACGTAGATCCAGGTCCTCTGGCGGTCTTCGGAGAATATCGATCCCTCTATACAGTCTTGTAGCTGCAAGCAGCTGGGTGCCAGTTAAATCTCTGAGACTCTTGCGTGCAGTGGAGCCTTCCGTACTGTGTCTCTGGCAGGCACAGAATATATAACACAAACATCCCTCAAAGAAGAACGCGGAGGCCAAGGGGATTGCAGGTCAGACAGCTCGTTTATTTCTCAATTCAGCAATGGCGGCGAATGCATTTCGGCATCTGTAGCCTTCTTCAGCGCCCAGCACTGCAGCATGTCCTGTTCACAAATGTTCCTTCCTGCTTAATACATTATTCCAGCACCTGACGCTCCTCCCCTAATGTGGTCGACACATCCTGTTTGAGTCCGTTACAATGCTGGACTTCAACTCCCAGAGGGCACTGTACCGGCACGGCTGGGTCGATGGCGTGGGGGAATGAGGTAGACTGTGGGTCCCGCTGGTTAACAGGTAGGTGATGAAAGGTTCAATGCCTCGGGAAGAAAGAAAGTCAACGGCCGCTGTCCTGAGTCCCCTTATAGCCGCTGCAGCCAGTGTACCAAGGCAAGCTGCTGGGTCAGGGCAGTCAATGCGGACTGTACGCCCCACTGAAGTAGAATACCTCGCTCTCCCCAACGTAGATCCCGGTCCTCTGGAGGTCTTCGGAGAATATCGATCCCTCAATACAGTCTTGTAGCTGCAAGCAGCTGGGTGCCAGTTAAATCTCCGAGACTCTTGCGTGCAGTGGAGCCTTCCGTACTGTGTCTCTGGCAGGCACAGAATATATAACACAAACATCCCTCAAAGAAGAACGCGGAGGCCAAGGGGATTGCAGGTCAGACAGCTCGTTTATTTCTCAATTCAGCAATGGCGGCGAATGCATTTCGGCATCTGTAGCCTTCTTCAGCGCCCAGCACTGCAGCATGTCCTGTTCACAAATGTTCCTTCCTGCTTAATACATTATACCAGCACCTGACGCTCCTCCCCCTAATGTGATCGACACATCCTGTTTGAGTCCGTTACAATGCTGGACTTCAACTCCCAGAGGGCACTTTATTCCAATCAAGATGGCTTCAGGTGTGCTATACCTTTGTAATAAGTAGGACTGTTAGTGCTCTAGTTGTTCTTTAGAACACTCTAGGAGGCTGCAGTAGAACACAAAGGAATCAACTAACAGTCTCTGTCCTTGTTGGATGTACATGTTTTACTGAGAATGTCAGACTTCATTCTCACATGACTGAGAAAGATAATGTGAATTTACTGTAAATATGCTTTCAGTTTAGATTATAGATCCCCTTCCAAACCACTGTGGGAAAAGCATGAGATAATAGTTTTCTTTCAAACATGATTCATGAAATCACAGCAGAAGGCTTTTTCACATGGTAAAATCACCTTAGAACACACCACAATTCCTAAAATGAGTATGGTACCATCAACAAATGATTTATAATGTAACTAAAGTCCTAAAACCCTCTATTAACTATAATGCTTTTTAATGAGCTGCTATCATGTATATTGGTCCCAAGATGGCTGCCAACACTTCTTGGATGAAGTGCTGACAGCCAATCAGATCAGATGTGTGGTTAGGCTCCGCCCGGATATATATGTGTTTTTGAAATTAATTTTCAAAAAAACCACTGGAGCAATTTTCACCAAACATAGCAAAGGCACATCTGCGTACCAGTCCCTACAATTTTGCAAAGTTTGCCGTTATTCCGTTCAACGGTTCGGGCTGTAGACTTGTCAGACTGTCCTAGGAAAATTAAAATGGGGAAAACACGTTTTGGGACCCCCTTTTTTCTCAGCCCCCACTTCACGAATCCCCCCGAAACTTCCAGGGAAGGAGCGGAGCGGAGCTGGCCAAAATTTTCGAAAATTACACGCAAATTCCTCAACCGGCGCCAAAGTTATTCCCAATAGAATGTTGCAGATTTCCTATGGTAGCTAATCCTAATTATATATACCTACTGTCTATCGCCAGTAGGTAAATATGTATATATATATATATATATATATATATATATATATATATATATATATATATATATATATATATATATATATATATATATATATATATATATATATATATATATATATATATATGGATAGTGTCAGCTTCACAGCACACGTTTTACATGTTAACGTTCTCTGTTAGTTACATTTATTTCCTATGTTAATTCTCCACCGCATTTGTGCATAAGCTAAGACATGTCACATAATTGTGTTAATACATTTCAAAATATTAACACTTCATGTTAATATAATTTGCAAGATTAAATGCGGATGCACTCTCCATGTGATTATGATGCACCCCTACAAAGGAAAAGACATTCCCACTCCATCAGTTCCCCCTCTGATGACTTTAAGCCATCCTAAAATCTCCAAAATATCCCAGCAGAGTTGTCCGATTTTGACATTTGTTGTAGCTAATCTTCTCTGTTTTAACTCCTTCATTCTCTTCAGATTTTGATAGTGACTGTGCTACAGCCTTTCCATCCTTCTCGCTCTTTCCCTTAAGGAGTTCTCCAACTGCCTTGCTTTGTACCACTTATATGCCCTTATCAGCCCTACTAAGACAATGATACAGATTAGAACAATCATTATTGGCTTCAAGATGTATCCAAAGATTCTACTTTCAAGATTTGCAAACCATTTTCAAACTTCCCCAAATACTTTTTCAAATTTATCCCAAACTCCTTCAGCTGCCAAGTCCTGTATTTCACGATGTATGTCAGTGATGTTATTAATGTATCCCTTCAGATCTTTACTTCTATCAGGGATATAATTACAACACTGTTGGACCTTCAACATCCAAAGGACTCCGCCTTCTTTTGCCAGATGTCCTGTGTACCTCCACCTCTTTGCTTTCAGATGAACTTAATATTGACTCTATAATGACTACAGCTATCACTTCAACTACCGCAACACTGAGTACACCTATTGTACGTTTGTGGCTATGATTCACATTTCCAGACTCCATTTTAGAGTAGCTCGGATCTCAGTTCAAAAAAGGATCAACACACAAAGCCTCTTTTCTCCGCCTCTCTCCACGTATGACAAAAGCTCTCGGACAACATTTGAAATCTTGGAAAGTTCTTTCTCACAATGTCTCTGCCTTTACAGTATTTGCACAGCTTGAAAGACCTTCTTAGCCCTCTTCTTCTCCTTCTTCTAGATGAAGACCCTAAATGTATTCTTCTTCCACTCAGGCCTAGGTTATCTTCTCCAAGCAAATTATTTCCAGTTCAAAGTTCAGTTCACATCCCTAATCAGGTCAGAACCAATTTCCTCAATAACAAGTTGTAACAGTTCAGCTCTCAGTGCTGCGATCTCTTGAGGAGACTGTGGAGCTCCAAAGCTTGTAAATTCTATGTCTTCCAGAATCAGAGTCTGTACGCCACTGAGCTTTGTTCAAAAAGGAACAGTCAATGACAGAAGTGCATTGGCTTTAATACCAGGAACTCTTAGCAAGATCTTGATAATCAGCACTGAAATCTCTGACCTCG
Organism: Lissotriton vulgaris; assembly: GCF_964263255.1. NCBI lineage: Eukaryota > Metazoa > Chordata > Amphibia > Caudata > Salamandridae > Lissotriton > Lissotriton vulgaris. The sequence goes on along the minus strand of NC_141693.1, from coordinate 967,843,711 downwards.
CTCTCCCCGGCATTTGTAACCAGATAAGTCTACTCAGGAGAAGAATATCTCCCACAAGGCACTCAAGCTCTCTTGGATCTTCTCGCACTCTCTGCATTTTGCTTGGTCTCACATAGATCGGAATCTGATGATTCACTTATTGGTGCAAGTTTCCTTTCAGATTGCGAGTCTCAGATTCTTTCTCCTCTGTCTCACTGACCAGGTCTCACCTGCAGCATCTTTCTTCCTCAACTGCACACAGTATAGAGACAAAATATCGACTTTTAATTATCGACTAGACATAATATCGAGTACAAAATATAGAATAGACAAAATATCGACTAGACATAATATAGACTACCAAAATATCGACTAGAAAAATTTAATATTGAATAAAATGGACATAATATAGAATCAAAAATATAGAATGGACATAATATCGACTAGACATAATATAGACAACAAAAATATCGAATTTAAGGTAAATTAATATTAATTTTTAACTTTGTGTAATATAATTCTGTAGCGGGTTGTGGGTTTAAAGGGGAATAGGGTGGGAAGTAATTTAATTATAATTAATTAAATATGTTATTTTATTTATTGGTATTTATTTAGAATGAATTGTTAATTAATTATTAATTGGTAAATAATTACAATATAATTGGTAATTAATTTTAATTGATTAATTGATAAATATGTTAATTTTAGTACTTTATTTTCTGTAGAGGGTTGTGGGTTTATAGGGGAACAGGGTGAGAAGTAAGTTAATTATAATTAATTAAATATGTTAATTTATTTATTGGAATTTATTTATAATTGATTGTTAATTAATTATTCATTGGTAATTAATAAAAATAAAATGGTAATTTATTGTAATTGATTAATTGATAAATATGTTAATTTTAGTACTTTATTTTCTGTAGCGGGTTGTGGGTTTATAGGGGAACAGGGTGAGAAGTAAGTTAATTATAATTAATTAAATATGTTAATTTATTTATTGGAATTTATTTATAATTGATTGTTAATTACTTATTCATTGGTAATTAATAAAAATAAAATGGTAATTTATTGTAATTGATTAATTGATAAATATGTTACTTTTATTACATTATTTTCTGTAGTGGGTTGTGTGTTTATAGGGGAATAGCTTGGGAAGTAATTTAATTGTTAGTAATTACATTGTTTTAATATTTTTTGTGTCTAATTTTTATTTATTTTTATATAGTAAATTCATTTATTGGTAAGTGGCACATAATTAGTATTAGTAGGTAATTGTTATTATTATTTAATTTTTATTTGTAATTTTAAATGATTAATTAATATGTCAATGTCAATCAAAGCTTTATTTCGATATGCAGAATATCATAAAAGCACATAAAAGTATAAAAAACACAATTCATTAACATTACATTTTTTTTTAAATGGATTACGATATAAAACCATACATACTTCAATAAATATTGTTGAAAAAACATATTAAACATTAGCAGCTTTGTGAATATTTAAAAAGAATTAAGCTAAAAATACAGTCATCTAGTAGCCTTCAATCTAATCAGCCAGGCCCAGTTAAGAAATTTGGCCACCCCACACACTAAGGTTGTACTAGTGTCAGCCTTAAGGATTCTGAGTGCAGCAGAGTGGTTCCTAACAGCAGACACACAGGTTTTAGCCATTTCTGTCTGGGTTTTCCATAGGCTGGGCATGCAAAGAAGACATGAGGGATGTTTTCAGTGACTCCTTCACAGAATGTTCAAAAACAGAGCCACCCAATAATCCTGTGAGGACTGGGTATAATCAATAACAGATTTGCAATTGTCCTCAAAGGAATTGTTTAAACATTCTTCATTAGTTGATACTGTCACTATGGGTGATCAATCATTCACCAGAAGCAAGGTAGATGCAGTATTTTACTGTTTGCTTATTTTTTAACAGTTTTTTGTTAGAATATTTTATCAAAATTCAGGCATGGCAACATAAATACTACCATAGTTGATTGATTTCAGTAGCATATAACACCTTATGCTATTTACACGGATAAAACCAATACTATGTACAAAAGAACTTCTCAATGTAATACGTTCTTTGTTGACAAAAGAATTATATCATTATAAGCAAAGCGGTGTCGGGCGTCGACGTTTCGGTCCTTCTTCGGTTAATTAATTCCATAGGACCATCATCAGGACCAGTTGCACAAATATATCAATAACCACCAGCCGGTGGTCGTAAGGCCTAAATGGGCAAAATATCTTCCCAACATTGATTGCTTGAATCAATCCTGCATATGAGTTGGAAGATTAATATTCCAACCAAAACACACAAAGTTATTTCAATCACTTGTAGTCGGGAGCTATCTCGTTCAACTTCCTCATGCCTCGATGGTTCGGCTAGCTATGCAAAGAAGACATGAGGGATGTTTTCAGTGACTCCTTCACAGAATGGGCAGTCAGAAGGGGTTTGGTGCGGGGGCTTCCACTTACAGGTGTAATCGCGGAGAGGCAGTGTGCCCAGCCTAAACTGTATAAAGAGGGATCTGTCTCTTGGTTTCGTAATAAAATCCAAATAAGGCTCCAAGCGAGGCTTTGATTTGTGCTGTCTGAATTCCTCAGTCAGCCTTCCTTGGTTTGGGTCCCTTTGTTCTTGATCATCTACCCATGTCCAGTAGGCTCGCTTAGTTTCAACCTTGGATAAAGAGACCCCAGGCTCCCAATCAGTTGTCAAGCCAGATTCGAGCAGGAGCCTCTTTATATTACAGATCCAGCTAATTTTGTGGGCACCAAGAAGACATAACTTCCCTCAGACCATCCAAGTACCTTGAAAGCTCCGGGGTCTGCCATAGCCGAGCCCAATACAAAAGAGGACGTAGCCTGGCTAGGACCTTAATAGAGCGGCGACCCAGATCGCTCAATAGTGATTTGATAGGAGTGCCCCTCGGAAGTGATATCAGCTCCCTGAAAAACGTATTCTCGGAGGTGACCAGGGCATCAACACACTCAAAGCCCCACAACTCTGCGCCATAAAGGGCGCAGCCTACAGCTTTTGTGGCGTAAATATCCAGAGCAAGGGCTGTTGGCTTAGAAATAGATTTACGATGCTCACGCTCTAGTGCTCGGCTACCCTTTTGTGATTTAATGCCATTTTGTCAATGTGAGGCTGCCACTTTAATTTATCCGAGATTCTGATTCCAAGATAATCGAATTCTTTTACACGTTCCAGTGGCACTCCATCCAGGGAAAGGGTGGATCTGGATGACTTGCTTGGGTTAAGGTAAAGGAGCTTAGTTTTCGAGGTGTTTATGACAAGGCCCCTAAGCTTACAAAACAGACAAAAGCAATCCAGCAATTTCTGCAGTCCTGCAGGCGTTTTTTATACCAATAATGTATCATCCGCGAGAAGAAGGGCGGAGACTTTGTCACCCGCCAGGGTCGGGGCATCAGCGTTAATATTGAGCAAAAAAGAGACTACACCATTGACAAATAACGAGATGAGTGTCGGGGCTAACATGCAACCCTGGCATACCCTCGATTCACAGGGATTCTATCAGTTTTTTGCTCTTGTGATCCCCATCTGATGCTGGCATAGGTACCATTGTGCATGCGTGCCAGGAGGTTCAAGATCGGTGGAGGGAACCCCATCTCCTCCAAGATCAGCCAGAGGCGATCTCGAGGGACCAGGTCATAGGCGGTCTTTAAGTCAATGAATGCCAAATAAAGACCGCCTTTGCCAATAGTAACCACCTTCCAGTATAGGAGTGCAAGCCTAAAAGCTTGGTCTACCGTGCCTGTGCACGCCCTAAAGCCCTAAAACCTGCCTGGAAGGGCGAGATGATACTATTCTCCTCAGCCCAAGAAAGAATCCTCTCCAGAAGGACCCTGCCAACCAAGTTAATATGTTTTATAAAATTGTAAAATATTTTAATTATTTTTTAATTGGTATTAATATTTATGTTATTTATATTTATATATGAAGTATTTACTTTCCCTACTATTGCACTCACTGGAGTGGGAATAGTAATTTTTACCCCTACGCTATCCAACGCTTTCCCTACTGTTGCACTATCTGGAGTTTGAATAGTAATATTTACCCCTACGCTATCCAATGCTTTCCCTACTGATGCACTCCCTGGAGTTGGAATAGTAATTTTTACCTCTACGCTATCCAACGCTTTCCCTACTGTTGCACTCACTGGAGTGGGAATAGTAATTTTTACCCCTACGCTATCCAACGCTTTCCCTACTGTTGCACTCACTGGAGTGGGAATAGTAATTTTTACTCCTACGCTATCCAACGTTTTCCCTACTGTTGCACTCTCTGGAGTGAGAATAGTTATTTTTACCCCTACGCTATCCAATGCTTTCCCTACTGTTGAGCTCTCTGGAGTGGGAATAGTAATTTTTACCCCTACGCTATCCAGCGCTTTCCCTACTGTTGCTCTCTCTGGAGTGGTAATAGTAATTTTTACCCTCTCACTATCCAACGCTTGCCCTACTGTTGAACTCTCTGGAGTTGGAATAGTAATTTTTACCCCTACGCTATCCAACGCTTTCCCTACTGTTGCACTCACTGGAATGGCAATAGTAATTTTTACCCCTACGCTATCAAATACTTTCCCTACTGTTGCGCTCTCTGGAGTGGGAATAGTAATTTTTACCCCTACTCTATCCAACGCTTTTCCTACTGTTGCACTCTCTGGAGTGTGAATAGTAAATTTAACCCTCTCGCTATCCTACGGAAAAATTATTGTATATGTTTTGTTAATAATATGTATATATATACATATATATATATGTTTAAATTTTTTTTTTAAGTTACAATAATTATTTATTAATTTTAAGTTTATTTAAGTATTTTAAGTATGTTTAAATTAATGATATTTATTATTATATTACTTTTAAATTACTTTTAAGATATTTAAAAAATTCGATATTTTGACTATGTCTATATTTTTTCCTATCGATATTTTGGAGTTGATATTTTTGTACTTACCTGTTTGTAAATAGGAAGTCGATATTCTGGCATTCTATATTTTTACCTCGATATTTTTGCAAGTCGATATTTTGACTGTCGATATTATGTCAGTGATCCCTGCACACAACCACTTGTCACCCCAGCCTCTTCAATCGGGTCAGACTCTCCGTCACTTGCAATGTTACCATCTCCCTCTGAGTCGATACCAGGGTCTTGTGTAGCTCAGATTGACTTGGTGTGTATCCAGCCTCTTCAGGTACCTCTACAGTTTTGCTGGCCCCCACCGGTGACCCCTCGGTCATGGCTGGAAGTACTTTTGGGAGAGGAGCTGTTTCATCAGAGGGACCTAAGACTCATCGGTTATTAGAGGCATGAACCCAATTCGGCACTCTGCCACACTTCAAGGCAGTTGTAGTCACCAGTGTCACTTGATTTGGTCCACGTTGAGAGTCAGGACAGTTTTTTTCTCAAATGCTTTCTGATAAGAACCCAATCTCCTGTGTTCATGTCATGACAGTGGTCCTTTGAGGTCTCTGCAGTCGCTGTTTCAACCTGATGAGACACAGAATGAACCATGTCAACCAATCCTTTACAGTAGTCAGGACCAAATCATCTGTGATTAACACTAACGAGGTAGCAGGCACAGCAAGCAAATGCATTGCTCTTCCTATAAGTATCTCATGGGGCGACAACCCATTTCTCTTGTCGGGAATGCTGCGCAAACTCATTAGCAATAAAGGCAATGCATCAGGCTATTTCAAATATGCTGAAGCACACACTTTAGACAACCTCAATTTCAGTGTACCGTTGACTTACTCCACCTTTCCAGATGCCTCTGCTCTGTAACCATATTGCTGTCTTTGATCCACATTCAAGGCGGTGCACAACCACCTTACGATATCATTGTGGAAATGCGTACCTCCATCCAACTCCAATGTAGTTCGAAATCCGAATCTAGAAATGAGTTCCCTCCGCAACAATTTAGCCATGGTGAGGCTGTTACATCTCATAGTGAGGTAAGCTTTGACCCATCTTGAAAAGATGCACACAGCAACCAGAATGTATCTCAATCCATTGCACACAGGCATCTCATCATAATCCATTTGGATTTGATTGAAAGGTCCTCCTGATCTGTCAATGTGGCTCAAGGCAACAATAGTCTTTTTCCCAGCATTCATTTATTGACATGTAATGCACCAATGACACACAGCTTCTGCAATCAGTCAAACCTTGGATTGAAACAAGTCTGCCTAAAGAGTCTCACCTTGCAACCCTTCCTATATGAGCTGCTCCATGAATTTGCCTCACAATTAGGGATAACAAAAAAACTGGTAATACTGCCCTGCCATTAGATGACACCCAAATGTCATCTTTCCCTTTCTCACAGCCTTTTCTGATCCAATCCGCTTGTTCCTCCTCTGTGGCTTCCATTTGCAAGCGCCTCACTTTATCACACATGTTAGCTGCTGCTAGCATCATGTTGAGTTTGGTCTTCTCTGTACTCTCACCAGTATATTCCCCATTTATAACACAAGCATTAAAAGCACAGTAGAGTGCAACTTCATCAGCTTACCTATCCCGGATGGTAATAAAGTAATTTCCCCTTCCACGGGCTAAGCATTTAAAACAGCCACTTCTCTCGGCAACTGTAAAGGTTCCAACAGTTGTCTGACATACTCCCCATTTTGTGTCGGGACCCAGATGATATTAAGAACTCTCTCTGTGACCATAGCTGTCCAAAGTCATGAACCACACCGAACCCGTACTGATTATTGTGACTCAGATTTTGATCAGAAATTAGGCATGCAAGGGTCAAGACAGTGATTTCAGCTACTTGTGCAGAGTGGACTCCCTGTAACCAAGCAGCTTCCACCACTCCACAGATGGAACAGACAGCAAACGCTGCTCTCAAATTACCTACATTGTCTCTTAAGCATAAACCATTAACAAAAAGGACTTGATTGGGATCAGACAAAGGCTCATCGACGATGTCAGGTCTCTGCTTTGTTCAAAGCTCAGTGACATTCAGACAGTCATGGTTTTCACATTTGTCCCCATCAGCGCTTGGAATAGGTTACAATGTAGCAGGATTTAACAAAGAATACTGCTTCAGAGTAACGGTTTCCGCAGCAAGAAGCACCTGCTCATACCTTGTCAGCATCTTATTTGGTTGGCAAACTTCGGAGGACAGGGTTCACGGTTCGATCCCCGGCTCCGGTGGCAGCTCTCCTCAGCACCATGTGACTCTGGGCAACCGCTCACTTAATCTCCACTATGGCCCCCAGTGTCTTGAGACCCGTGAGGGTGAGTAGTTTGCGCTTTACAAATACGGATTTACATTTATTTACATTTTGTCAAATGTTGGATTTTGGTTCTCCTCGTCAAAAGCTCAACTTAGTGTGGTGCATATAATGTAAGAGGATGGCCCATCACAATGCTTTCACATCGTTCAACACCGACACCTGTTGCAGCAATGGATTTGAGACATCCGGGCACTGCTGAAGCTAGAGGATCTAGAGTAGCTGAGAATTAGGCCACAGGTCTACGGGCACCTCCATGTATCTACAGATAGAGCACATCCCTCTTGATCGTGGCAGAACAGCGAAAACACTTTGTTGTAATAAGGCATTCCTAAAGCTGGAGCGCAACACAGGCCCTTTCTCAACTCCAGGAAAGTCAAGCAGATAATTGTTATCCCAAGGTACCAGTTCAAACACATCCTTGTGAGTCAGCATCTGCAAGGGTTTCGCCACTAGGGAAAAATTGAGAAACTACTGTTGGCAGTAGCCAACCATTCTGACCTTTATTTGGGTCTAGGCGGATTAATGTTGATGATCGCTTCCACTCTCACTGGTGACACCTTTCTTTTGCCCTTTTCGATTTGATGGCCCAAGTACTGTTTTTCATTCAGCCAGTACTGTAGCTTACTTAGAGACACCTTATGCCCACTTTCAGCCAAATGGTTCAGTAAGGCAATGGTATCATCCCTGCAAGCATCTCACGTCTTGGACCCGGTGAGAAAGTCATCAATGTACTGGACTAACACTGAGTTCTGGGACAGAATCAGACTCTCAAGGTTCTTTTTCAAGACCTGATTTAATATGGATAGACTTTCAGTGTACCCTTGAAGGATGCAACTCCATGTTAAGGCACGATTCCCCAGATGGAAAGCAAATAAAACTGTCTTACCTAAGCATGGGCGGAAAATCCGTTCCGCTCGCGGATTTTGCGGATTTTCGGTAAATTCGCAATCCGCGAACTCTCACGAATTTACTGAAAATCCCCAAATTCGCACACAGCGGATTTTTTTTCTTGGTGATACATTATTGCGGCGTGCGGCGTTCACTTACTGTCATTCAGCGTTTGCCGAGTTGTGTTTCTCGATATTTTGCGAGTACTGCGCCATTTTGGATCTTGCTGCGGGATCCCGCGGGAGTTTGGCGACGCATCGCGAGAGTTCGCAATTGCGAACATGTAGGTGCGGCGGGCAGCAACAATCTCGCACAAGAAATCCACTAGCATGCAGCATAGACCTTCTGAAAATGATGATTTTTATCAGAATAACTCCTCAGGTTGACATTTGCCTGCACTTTTTTGGATTTGAGGCCTTTTGACTTTCTTTGGATCACTTTTGGATTAGAAATCAACTTTCACAAGTAAGTTTGTTTGGGGCATTACAGTTGCTGTTCTGCAGAAAAACGAGTTTTGCAAAACTGAAAGCACTCAGCAGGTGCAAAAGTTCACTCATCATTAGTAACCATTCCCTGTAGTACTTCCTGAGGGGCCCCTCCAAAGTTCAGTTGCCTATGTTTGTTTGGGGCATTATAGTTGCTGTTCTGCAGAAAAAGGAGTTTTGCAAAACTGAAAGCACTCAGCAGGTGCAAAAGTTCAAACTCATCATTAGTAATACTAACCATTCCCTGTAGTGCTTCCTGACTGGGGCCCCTCCAGAGTTCAGTTGCTAGTTGCAACAATTCTATGACCCTGCTCTGACCCTCACAGCAGGCTCATAGAATAGCTACAAGTAGGCCACAAAGGTCCTGGAAAAAAAATTGCACTGCAACAGAAAGCAAATTACAGATAAGGAAGCAGGTGCCAGACTAGAATTTTAAAACAGTGACACATTAATAAATCAACCCCAAATTAATTCATGTCAGTTGAAGCAGGGCAGGTGTGCTTGCTTTTCCCCCCCATAATCTACAGTGATGATGAACCAGAGGGTGGCATTGATGTACCAGAGGGTGGCATGGGTGAAACAGAGGGTGGCAGTGGTGAAACAGAGGGTGCTTGGAACCTGTGCTGATGAACACTGATGTAGAAACAACATAGTCACGACCGTTGCGAGCCGACAAGTAAGTTCGCAATTGCGAACTGGTACAAAACCCTCGCGAACTGGCAGAAACCCTTGGGAACACAAAAAAAACCCCGCAAATTTGTGAGAATTCGCGGATTTTGCAGATTGCGAGTTCGCAAATACGCAAATTTGCGAACGCCAGATTCGCAAAATTCGCCCATGGCTGGTCTTACCTCATGCAAGGGAATTGAAAAAAATGCAATTTGTACAAGTCATACCCTAGCAAACACACTGGAATCGAATCACACTCTACAAACTGATGGTGTTACTGAAAGGTTCCGATTTTCACCGGCACCTGTTCTTTCAAAGAGTTTCCTTATTCTTTAGTTAGACACTCCTATAACTTGGATTGATTTTACTGCGAGGGGCAGGTGTGGGGCTACTGCAGACCTCACAGTAGATTGGGTAGCGCAAGTATCCATTAAGAATGTAATGGGATGGCCATCTACATATGGTCCACTCTGTCCTACCTCTAAGACTGCTCCAAGAGTACAGTCTTCCTCCTCCCTCATACACCGTCATAAGGACGGGACTAGATCAAATCCATCCTGCCTTTCCATTAAGGGCATCTGATGAGAAATTTGTGTGCCCTGTGAAATTATTGGAGGCTGTGCCACTTAGACTAACTGATTCTGATTCCCTCCAGCATTAAATGATCTTTGCCAGATCACTGTCGGTAACTGAATTATGTCATCTACCACTTGCACGGGTTCCTATCTCTGCTCTTGATTCGTGGGATTAAGGTGACACTTGTGCTTCCAATGCCTGATCCCATGACAAAAATGACAGGCTGTGGTCTTCTTCGGGGTTACGATGTCTATCCCTGTCTTTGGATCTATAGGAGTTCCTCTTCCTGTTTACTGGCTCATCAAACCTGCAACTGGGTGTACTTGCAAACCTCCTGGTGTATTTCCCGAACCGTGAGTTACAGCTCCCATCATTGGCATCACCTGCTCCCCTTTTTGGACATTACACATTGTGACCAACATAAATCTCTCCTTTATTCTTCTATTTTACGATTCCTCCTCATCAATGCAATACCTGGCATACTGTAAGATTTCTTCTACAGACTTGTTTTGACAGCAGATTAGGTGCTTTTGAATCATGAAGCTGATCTCCAGCCTCAGTCCAGTCACAAATTTGGACACAAATTGTCCCATTTTTTTTTGAGGGCCGAATGTACTGCTTCAAGGCTTGTAACAGCCTTTCATGAAAAACAGGTACTGACTCCTTAGGTTCCTGTGTCGTTCGATCTATCTTAACCCAGTCGATGTCCTGTGGGGATATTTTGAACTTCAACCATTTGATCACTTGATCATACTTCTTCATGACCATCCGCAAAGGGCCATGAGTTACTGAATCCCTCTTTGGTTCAGCGTAGGCCACTCAACAGCTATCTTACAAGCAGACCATAGATCACTAGGAACCACCATTTCAAACAAGGTGTTTAAGTCAATCCACAACACTTTGGATATCTTAACAAAGCTATCAACTTGCTTGTGCCACTCAGCAGGTTTCTCTCTTAAATTGGGGAAATCATTTTTGAATGCAGCAAGGTCACCCCTTTTTCAGGGAACATACACGTATCCTCCACAAGGCACTTCCAGTAACAGATATGTCTATACTCCCTCCATTCCCCCTCATGGAGGTGGTGGCTCTACTGTCACCTTTCTTACATCTTCTTTTTTGACCATCTCTCCTCCCACTTATCCTGCATACTCCAAGCGCTTATTCCTATTACTGTTCCCAAATGTGTGTCCTTAATCCACCCACATTCTTTTCCTCCAACTTTGGGACACTCTAAGTAAGCCTGTGATTTTCTTGCAATGCCTTTGTCCAGGATAAATCAACTCGATACCTCTGAGCCAACTCTGACTGCTTCTCATGTCCCTGCCTCGCCCTCTGGGTGACATCCCTAACCATAAACAACAAGTCATCTGGCTCACAGGTCTCTATTCTATCTAAAGGGGGACTTCCACTGATGAGTTCCTCCAATTCAGCCTTCATCCTTGTCACATTCACTAGCTTCACCTTCATTGTGGCCTTGATGGTTCCCTGTCTCAACCTACTATTCTGACTCTTCCTGCTGTTATTGTCAGAGGTTCTCTGACTTGTTCCTGGTTCTTGAGTCATGCCACTTGGCCCTCTCACTAAAGTTTCACACATTCACAGATCTGGACTAGCGCTTACCATAGGCATAGGGCTTATGGTACTGGAGGCAATCTGAACTCTGGAAGGGTCGGCAGTAGTTGCTAGAGTGGTACTGGATTCCATAGGCACTAAAGGATGACATCTCCCATTTGTGTTTCCTGTTCCGCCCAAACCAGTCCGTTATGCATGTAACGATTGACTCTGACTGAGGTTTTCCACTGGACTTGGGTCATAGACAGGAACTACAGGACCAATGCTGACCCGTACTTTAAGCGCTTCTGGCAACCCTGAAGCAGCGATAACACTATTCTGTTCCATACCTCCCGAGGTAGACACTCCCGCCCCCTCACTCCTATCTATATCATTCCTATAACCCCTAGTTAAGGAGCTACTGGGGCCTGCATTCTTGGTGCCTTCAGCGCTTAGTCCCCCTTCACTCAGCTGTGGACTGTCAGGTGGAGGTCGCTCAGCCAACAACCCATCCAACAAGCTGTCTTCATTATCACTACTGTCACTCATTTGTCCTCCAGCTCCTATTTGTGGTCCTCCATCTCCTACCAGCACTGGGTACAAACTCTTTCCTTTAATGTTATCCACTCTTCACCTCTTAAACCTCGCATTCCACTGTGCATCCTGATATGCCTTCATAGTTTTCTTCATCCTCCCTTGATATTTCTTGCTTTGCTTAGCATGAGCTGTATGCATCCATGCATCTAGTGCTTCAAACTGTGTGGGTCTACGCAATGGTCACATCACAAACATCATTCCCTTGATCTGATTCAACACGTTTAACCTGAATGAACCTAAGCGCGGAAAAGACAACTCACCCTCCTTTTCAGTGATTTTGTGCCAGTATTGGAGCCAAATTATAGTAAGGAGACCAACTTTTATCACTATATAGTGTGCTGGAGCTTCCTCAGGTGGCGCCTCTTCACCCACTCGGGTAACAACTTCTTCTTCACCCACAAAAAGAACTCGTAACACTCTAAAGCATAGCATGATTTCAAGAATGCCATTTTTGTTCAATCGAATACAACAAAACAATCCTTTATTAACCAAAGACATCCTGATGACTACCAACCAATCCCAGTTCAGCATTACACCAACCAACCTATTGCACCGCGGCACAACGTGATGTCACTCTCACTCCCCACAGCGGCTCACCCTCCGTCACAATTTCTCCATACGCACTCACTCACACAATCATCTTAAATCTGTAATTGTCTGATACTAAAAAACATCAATAAAACTCAGTCACTCAAGAACATTCACACATGGCAGCCCTCGACCAGCATGGATCACCCAAATCAGTATTGTTAACCCCTGTACACGAGGTCCACTAGATGATCCAGCTTTCTACTGTCCTCTGATAAATGATCACCCATTTGCCGTCTGGTGGCCACTATGACAGCAAAGTTTTGAATGTGTTATAATCTCTCCACTTCTTTACCTGGTAGGTCTAATAATAACGAATTACAATAGTTAAACTGCATGAGAATTCACATGGATTTTGCTTGTTTATTTAAGGAGATAAACTGTAAGACTTTCCTGAGTCAGTGTAAGATATAAAAACAGCAAAGGCAGATGGAATTACCATGATCATTGAGAGGCAAATCCATTTTAAAGACCCCTCAATGAGTCAGGGTTAGGCAGCCAGGCATTTTGCATTTGCTAATCCATAGGTGCCTAGCAGCCTGAGCTGTGTTTTTCTGGGCTGGAGATCTCACTTCTCTGAGTGACAATGTCAGCTCTGGATGCTTCAGATCACATCATTCTTGCTTGACTAGTCACACAGTAGGATGGAAAGCAGGTCTTACTGATCCCACCCCCCCTCTGTGACAAGTAAGGAAGGAGCTCCTCTCATTGGCTTACCTTTGAGAAGTTAGCCAAAGAGACAAGGCGCTAGAATCTTCAGTTTCCTGCTTTCGCTCCTGAAGCCTCCAGCTCCTCATGGGCTCTACCCGCTTGGCCTGTCATCACTACTATGGCCAGGAAAGCACTGCATTAAATGTTTTGGTGCATGCGTGTATGTATAAATATATATGTATTTAGGCACATATGCTGTGGATAGGTGGGTACAAGTGTGTGCTTGTAAGTGCTTTTGAACGGATGGATGCAAGTATTTGCATGTGTGTCTGTGAATGGATTGATGAGAGTATGTGTTGGCATGTATGCGTTTAAATGGGTGGATGCGAATATGTGTGTGCATGTACAATTGAGAATGGATGCAAATGAGTTTGTGCACTTGTGGATCGGTGGAAGATAGTGTGCGCATGTATGTATGCCTCACAACTTTTGCAAGTTATCAACCACCACTGGAAACTCCATCTTTTCTAGTTTCAGACTTCCTTGGAATTTCCTCAGCCTCATTTTTAATGGCATGTACATTGTTTTCGGAACTGGGGTATACAAAAGTTAATGAGCAACACTAACTTAAATGAGCCATGTAATCTATCCAGGTGGATTTCCGTATAATTTTTATTTCAACGCTGATAGAGATTACTTGTTTTTCAGCAGCGGACATTGTTTCTACCAATGTCCTGCAAATGCCTGCAAGTCTCTATCTTTGTGTTTGTTTCCGTTAGAGACAAAGTAAACACCTTAGATAGTGGTTTCTTGTTTCCTATTATAAATTCATATTTTTAATCAAATCTTTGCAGTCTAACAACTTGATATTATCATACAGAGACAAATAGTCACTTACTAACTTTAGGAGAACTCAACCCTGATTTACCCTGCACTCAGAGTCCAACAGTAAACTAAGCCTAGTTCTAGTCTGTAGATTAGATTTATACTTATAGTTGAAAGTATGACCCAATGCTTACTGATTTAGTGTTAAAATGCGGTATTCTTGAACTATTCTTACATTTCCTTTATTCAGACTTAGATTATTAGCTTCTTTACCAGTTTTTCATTTTCTTATACTGAATTACCATCTTATCACCATACAATGCATCTTAGCCAAGCTACCAATGCAATGAGTCAGAGGCTACTTAAGGAGAAGTGTGGGCACTGTCTTTGGCAGAGCCCATCTAATTACACCATATATTAGTGGATCAGTATTAGAGTTCCCCGCCTCGACAGATGTGGATTTTCATATGAAGGACCAAATATTACAGTTCTTTGGCCCTATGACAGTTAGTTCCAAACACTAGCGGGCCTATTTCACTGTCGGTCGGAAAGCCTCCGACCTGCTGTTGAAGGGTTTTCGACCGACATCTATGGTTTCACTTCTGACCGCCTAATTACAATTTGCGGTTGGAAGTGAAACCGGCCAGTTATTCCGGCTGGATTCTGACAGGCTTATGGAGCCAGTCAGCCAATCGGAGACCAGCCCGTAATCCCTATGGATGGTGTTTCCACAACAAGTATTGTGCTGTTATTCCGACAGGCTCTCCATGCCGTGCTTTCCAACATGGAAAGCCTGTCGGAAAGTGACATTGGGAGCCCCTGGCAAGTCCCCCTTCACCCCGTGGGCCTCCGACTATTAATCCCTGCGGTTTAAGGCCACAGCACGAGCTTCCATTGAGAACCGCCGTGACGGGATCGGATGGAGGCAAATCTGATCGACATCGTAATGAGGCCCAAGTAAAATGCATTTGTGGGCATACTTCTCTCTGTGTCCTGTTGGTACCAGACAACTTTTGAACAATGGGAGTTTTCAGCAAATAGAAACTTTAATCGACTTTCAAGTTTAGATTACTCTCCCTGAGTATCTGGATGTGCTGCTTCTTTTGTGGGGGTCAACTTACTGAGAGCTCTGGTGCTTTGTTGTTTTCAGTGGGCTGCTGATGGGTCAATGGGACTCACTCCATTTTCTACCATTGTGGTGAACACCACTGCTAGCTTGGGCTGTGTGGCACCAATTGTTTCACCACACTGGAAGCATGTGCTGACTCGGCACTGCAGTCATAAGACTGATGTGCTGCCTTGCCTCTCGTCCAATCAAGATAGGCTTTCTGTTAGGTGCATTAGAGTGTGTTACAGTTGGTATTTGGGGTCATTTATTAGGGGCTGGGGTGCGCTGATGTTCTTTCAGGGCTGCATCTGGGATGGTGGTATCTGCTCTGTTGTCCTCAATCCGGTTGCTTACAGGCACCATTTTAGGTGGTGTTGAAAAAATGTCACCAGTTAGTTTCACTTCCGTGGGAGCAAGTGTGGACCCAGCCCTAGGGTCATAAGGTTGACCAGAGCATGGAGACACTGACTTGCATCTGGTTCATTCAAGCTAGTGTTTCTGGTAGGTTCCTCATGGAGTATTACTTGTTTTTGGAGAGCCCTGTTATTGGGGTGCTGGTTTTCTTGAATAACACCACACGGCGGGCGGGACCTGCTTTTTTTTTTATCTCTTTCTGTTGCGCATCACTGCCAAATTAGGGTATGCAATAATTAGTGCCCCAGTTCCTACTGACCACTAGAAGTATGTGCACACCCAGATGGGCAGTCATGAGACTGATCACAGCAATGCATCCGGCACACCACTGGTGTGCTGAAGGTGCACATAAGGCAAGACCATCTATGCTTAGCCATGTTGAATTGACATGATCAACCGCAAATACTACTCCACTGGTGATCAAGCCTTCTAGCTACTTTCTTGAGGTTTTGACACACAAATCCAACTTTATTCTGCCTTGCGACATACCCTCCCTATTAGAAAGTCCTCAGTTGCTCATTGTAGGGAGGTGGGTTTATTAGTAGGTGCAAGTAGGTGCCTACAGCTAGTAATAATACCACAATCACTAATAAGGTCCAGTCAAGTCTAAATAAATGAATCCTTGGCTTGGAAAATGAGCAATCCAGCTTAACTCAGGAGACAGATGTGTAAACCATTTAATATTACCAAAACAGTAAATATGTAACAGACAAAACACAATAAAAATCCAACACCAATTTCTCAAAATTGAGAATATGTTTATCTTTCAAATGACACCAAAATTACAAACATCCAATGTAGGGACTGGAGATTATAATAAAAATGTGCTTTCTAGTGACAAAAGCAAAAACAACAGTTGATGGACAGAATGCAGAAAAATGTCATACATTCACCCCAGTACAGAGATCTGGGCCTAAATCCATCTTTTTGTTTGCAATCCACACCACCCCAGTTCAGACATGGCCATATGCAAATCAGCCTTGACTCTGTGCCTCGTGGCACAGGGTCAAGCCATGGCTAAGATGTCTTCCCTGGACTGGAATCAAGCATCCTAGGACCTGCAGCACTTAGACATACAGCATTATGCATATATGGCCAAAAGACCGGACAATGTTTTTCCAAACACAAATGTTCCCACAGATGTACAGACCTATGGGACAATAGCGGTCCACTGTCTGTCAATGAGTCATTTGTAGGATCACCTAAGCCCACTGGGGCTACATACAAGAACCACAGTTAGTCTATTCCGTCTTGTGGGGGTGAATCATCATTGTCGTATAAATTGTACAGTCTAGTTTAGTACTGCTTCAGCTATCACATTCTCTGTTTTTTATTGTTGGTATTTATACACAAATGTATTCACGTTGAATGTAAACAAACCACTAATTCACTGATTCCCGCCTCCCCCAATGAGGACAGTCAGACCTGCAATGAACGTAATTGCAATACCGTTATTGCAGTCGTAATTATTTAAAGATCTTTCTTACAATGTTTATAATTATAAAATGAACTGCATACTTATGTTTTACATTTCTGATGAACATTGGCTTCAAATTGAAAGAAAGACTGCATGTAACGTAGTAGATTACACTCTGTACAAAACATACCTTTTCCATGACTGTCAGTGGGAGGAGATTCACCATGGCAACCAACCCATGTCACAAACAAGCTCCTAAAACTTTGCATATATTGCACGTAGCACCCAGTGTTAAGATGTTGTGAACAAGGCGGGTTCTCCGCCGAAACGCGTCAAGCCACTTCGTTCTGGAATAAAACAACTCTTCTTTTATAATTGATTCCCACTGTGTCAGCGCCTTATTTCAACCAAGAGATTAAGGACTGGACTGTATATATATATATATATATATATATATATATATATATATATATATATATATATATATATATATATATATATATATATGTAATTTTCTGGTGAAAGAACATCCTATCACTCCAGTGTTATACTTTCTACCGAAAATTCATAAGCAGACAATACCTACTCCTGGTCGTCCTATCATAGCTGCCATAGGAAGCAACAACGAAAACATCTCCAAATATATAGACTACTTTTTGCAACCACACATGCAGAATCTTCCATCATTTGTTAAGGACACCACTGACTTTTTAACTAAACTCATGAAAGTGGAATGGAATGCAAACTTACTATTTTTGATAATGGATATTGAATCACTTTACACGTCGATACACCATCTACAGGGCATGAATGCGTGTAAATACTATCTGGACAGACGTGATATTTGCTTTCGTGAGCATAACACTATGTTAATGGAAATGTTGAACATTTGTCTAACCACCAATTTTTTCAAGTTTCAGGGCCAGATATATGAACAACTTCGAGGTGTGGCGATGGGCTCGTGTTTCTCCCCCAGCTACTCATGCTTGCATGTTGGCTGGTGGGAGGAACGGGAGCTCAAAACCACACATCGCCATTGGTTGCCGTACATCAAACATTACTGGCGTTTTATAGACGACGTCTGCATAATCTGGCAGGGTACAACAAAAGATGCTGAAATGTTTGTCGAGGAGATTAATAGGAACTCCTTTAATCTTAAATTTACCTCCAGCATTACGGCTGACTCAGCTGAATTTCTTGACGTTAACATTTTCATTAAAAACAACCAAATTGAAACCTGCCTACACAGAAAGGCCACTGCAGGCAATTCAATTCTGCACGCTCACAGCTCTCACCCTGCCCACACGATTCGCAGTGTCCCCTATGGGGAGTTCATTCGTATCTGCAGAATATGCAGTGAGAGTGACTCCTTGGAAAAATGTCTCCATGAATCTAGGCAACGTTTCATTCATAGGGGATACTCTGACTCTATTCTTGACAAGGCCCTCCACAAAGCTCGCGCAATTGAGCGTAAAACACTTCTAATGCCTAAAACTGCTGAAATCTTGACAGATGATAACACTGTGCGGCTTATCACCAACTATAGTGCTCAGGAACATAAAATCAGGAATATCATCACTACTGAATGGCCTATAATCCTCACGGATGTCATTCTTGGACCTATACTACCTAGAAGTCCCAATATTACATTCAGAAGATCACCCAGTATGCGTGACGCTTTAGACAGATCTATGCCCGAAGAACCTCCTAAAAAGAGTCT
Organism: Lissotriton vulgaris; assembly: GCF_964263255.1. Taxonomy (NCBI): domain Eukaryota; kingdom Metazoa; phylum Chordata; class Amphibia; order Caudata; family Salamandridae; genus Lissotriton; species Lissotriton vulgaris. The sequence goes on along the minus strand of NC_141693.1, from coordinate 967,824,972 downwards.
AACCACCAAGACAGGTTTCTTCCGGTGCACTTCGTGCAGAGCTTGTACTTTTGCCAAGAATAGTACCCATTATTTAACAGCATTTTGTTCCACACCTGTCCCCATTCGTGAACACCTGACATGCAGATCCGAATTTGTTGTGTACAAACTAAAATGCACATGCAACCTGGAGTACATCGGGAGTACTAAACTTCCGGTACACCAGAGAATATTGCAACACATCCGTGCAATTGTTAATAGCGACAATAACTACCCTGTCGCGCGACATTTTCGGGCTGTACATGACAAAAAATTGAGAGATCTTGAATATACAGTATTGTGCTCAGTCCCTCAACCCGGACGGGGAGGTGACAGAATGAAACTTCTTCGGCAGAAAGAATCTCATTTAACTTTGGCCTTAGATACCAAGGCACCTAATGGTTTAAATTTGACCGAAGATTTAGGCAACTTTCTATAAACTGTATAGGGTCAGTTTGAGTCAACTATTCTTTTGAGTATGTACATGAGTTATCTGATGTGGTGTAGACTTTCGCTGAGAGGTTGGCCGGCTGGCTAGCCTACATTTGTATATACTTTGTTTTGGTGTTTTTTTCTAATCATATTAGAAATGTATATTTTGAGAAGATGTACACCTAGTTGTAAAGTTATTTGACATATTAGTATGCTATGCACTGTCAGAGCTTATTTGACTTCAGTTGTGACTATGTTTATGAATCCCATTCCCTCTTAGTTTTCCCTGTCACTACATTTCTCTTTTAGTTTTTTTATGCTTTCTCCCACATGTCTGGTTATATTTTCACTATTATCATTTTTTTTATTTATTATTCATTTTCTATTTTTCCATGATGATGCTTTGGTTTCTATTTTTCTTGACCTTTGGAATGATATTTACCTCATTTGTTATGATTCTTAGCTGCTTATTATAGGTTCAGCAGATCATTTTTTACTCATAGGCACTATGTCGACATGGTAATGTTATTATTTTTTGGCACTAGGTCATTAATATGTTTGTTGTAATTGACTATAACAGTATAACCTTATTTTTGTTTTCAGGCACTTGCCGTCACTGTTATTTGTAAATACACGAACTTCTTTAAGAATCATAACCTTGTAAATATTATCTATGCGCTAAACAGGCAGTCCGTCTTGTTATGCGTAACTTTTATAACCATCTTAGTTGAAGCATCAATATGTTATATTTGTGTTACTTTGTTTCTAGTTCTTGTATAAACATTTGGTCCTTCCTTTGTTGTTATGAAATGGAGAAGGCGTGTATTATTAGTGATATTCTTTCAAGTCCTTTGTTTATGTTGAGTATTTAAACACTTCTTTGTTTTGGGCGCGTTGTGTGATCAAGCTCTCTTGTAGAGTGAAACGCGTCATCCTGATTAAAATTCGTCTTCCCTGATATCCATTGTGGATCTATTTCTTTGAGGCTTAACGGTTTTGCTGATTGTGAGGAGTTACGAGGTCTCGACCGCTGGTTCCAATACTTCGTGGAACCTGGACTGCTTTTTTCATATATATATATATATATATATATTCACTGAAAAAACCATAGGTTTCACTCTCGTTATAGTTAGGAATTAGCATTTAAAAAACCTTGCAAATTCACTGAAAAATACATAGGTTTCACACACGTTATAGTTAGGAATTAGCATTTAAAAAACCTTGCAAATTCATTAAAAAAACATAGGTTTCACACATGTTAAAGTTAGCCCGACATTTCACTCATACAAAACCTTTGAAATTCCCCTGTTATAGTTAGTTCAGCTTACTATAACTCGCGCGCCCGGAATGCACTGCTGATGACGTCACATATGACATCACTCATGACATGGTCAGTGACATTACTGATGACATCTCAAATGACATCACTGATGACATCCAGTGAATGTATGTCTTTCTGAAAAATAAATATTTTTTATATATGTATGTCTAAAGATCGATGGAAAAATAAATGGGTAAATAAGTGTCAAAATTGATGTTTTTTTTGTAAAATTGATTGTATAACTGACTTATTAAGTGTTTCTTAGTGAATACATGTATTAGCGAGTAATGTTTAAATATGTAAATATCTGTATTAGTGTCTCACTTTGTGTATAAGTGGCTGCATGGGTTGGTGAGTAGCTACATGCGTGTGTATATGGGTTATTAGTTGGTTTTTTGAGTGTCAGTATCAGTGTCTGTATGGTTCGAAGGGGGTATTACATAGCGAATAGATGCATGAATGACTGACTCACTGTTTGTATGTTTTTTGAAGACAGAATGTGTGTAGGACTGTATGGGTGGATGAGTGTGTGTATGGGTGTGTTAGTGAGTGAATGACTGTCTCAATAGTATCTTTATGATTAACTATTTATGTTATAATCTAGTATATGTGAGTATTGATGTATATAAGTGATTATATGTGAGAGTGAGAGATTGGAACAGTTCCTGTATAAATAAGTATATGTTTCTATACGTGATTGTTTAAGAGAGTAAATATGTGTATGTGTCTGTAAAAGTAAGTGTAGTGGTGAGTGTATAGCTGTATATGCAAATAAATGGATGTTTATTTGCATGTGTGTAAGTAACTATGGATGAGTGTCGGTGTATAACAGGATGTATAGGTGTATGAGTACATATGATAAGTGAGTACATGTATGAGTGACTATATAGAACTGTTGGTGAATGAGTGGATTTGTATGTAGAGTTTGGAATAACTGAATAGGTTGTTGTAAGTGGTATTGGTATCTCCGTTGTTTTGAAAATTGTAGTTTCTATTTTTTAATGTGCGTATCAAAGGTTATATTAGGGTGAGAGGAGGTCTGCCACTCTTTCACAAGGATGATGTCATCAGTAATGTCATCAGTGATGTCAATTCAAATAAAAAAATATGTATTCGAATTTTGAAGAATTCATAATAGCACATATATTGATAACAATCCATAAAATCCATTACAATAATAATATTATTTACAATCAAGCACTGATGATTCAAATTTAAGCATTTTCCATCATCTTACAAGCACGAACTACAATTTTTAGAAAAGTGCAAGTGCGACAAATTATCTCCTCATTATCGAGAGTAAGCAGCAACTGATAGGATTCATACAGAGTAATTGGTCTATGTTTTTAAAAAAACAGAATTAAAAGCCATTTTGTATATTTCAGATAAAAATTACATTAAAAGAATAAATGTAAGTCATTTTGATTACTTAGCCCATTACAGGGGCAGCTTATTTTGTTTAAAATTGGGTGGTGACCCAAGGGAAAATTTAACAGGTATCTGTTGGATCCAGCCCTTAGTCAAAACAGAAGACTTCTTTCCCAGTGTGTCATTGGTAAAGTTAGGTACAATGCTAGAGGATATCTATAAAGTTCCATATCCATGTACCTGACAACTGTAGTTTTCTCTAGTTCTGTCCCGATTCTAACCGTTGTGTGAAGTGCATAAAGTGCTTCCTTCAATTCAGTTTTGTTTACCGCATTAGCAGTACTTGGGTTGGTAAAGATACTGTCTTTCCCTATCTTGCATAAGCTTTTGTGAACAAACGAAAGCCATGGGATCTCCATCTCCCTTTCACATTTTAGGCAGTCGGTTATTATTTCTTGTGTCAGAGTGGCTAAGTTATTTCTCCATACCGAGTACCAAGATAACACTGGTCGTGCACTGATAAAATCAGAAACAAAATGCAGGTTTAATTCTCTGTGCACAATGTAGTTAGATGTGGAAATTTGTATATGTAGCAACTTTCTGCAGAACCGGTTTTCTTCCTGCTTTATGTGACAGTTAATTCCAATACATCATAGAGTAGTGAGATGCACACCTTTTTGTTTGCAAGTCATCCTGAAGTTCATCATATTACTCTGTTTCAGCTTATAAAGGCGTGCAAGCACGGTATGCACCTTGGCCCATTGCGCTTTTCAATAATGAGGCCACACCCCTTTTTACACCTCTCTGCAAAGCAGCACCCTGGTGCATATTGGACGTTCCTGGTGGGCAAGTTGTACCCCAGGGACCCCCAGTATTCAAGGGGAATTTTTTCCCCCTCTGCAAACATGCAAGGGGGCGCGTTTGCAGAGTGGTGCAGGGAGGGGGCGGGACTGGCACGTTTGCAAAGGGGGAACTAATTCTCTTGAATACTGGGGGTCCCTGGGGACCAACTAGCCCACCAGGAACCTCCAGTAGGTGCCACGGGGCTGCTTTGCAGAGACGTGTGATGAGGCCACAACCCTTTTTACACCTCTCTGCACCCACCTGGCGCATATTGGAGGTTCCTGGTGGGCTAGGTGGCCCCCAGGCACCCCCAGTATTCAAGGGGACTTAATCCCCCAACTTAGAATGAGCCACAGGGCATGTTTGCACAGTGGTGAAGGTAGGTGCGGGGCTTGAGGTGATGTGTGTTCAAACACGCCCTGTGGTGCGTTTTAAGTTGGAGAATTAATTTCTCTTCAATACAGAGGTCCCAAAGGGGCCCATCAGGAACCTCCAGTAAGCACCACGGAGCTGCGTTGCAGAGTGTTGTAAAAAGGGGCGTGGCCTCTGAACACCTCTCTGCAACGCAGCTCCCTGGCGCATACTGGAGGTACCTGGAGGGCTAGTTGGCCCACAGGGGAGCTCAGGAATGAAGAGGAATTAGTTAGGACCTAGTTTTCATAGGAAAAGCAGATCTTCACAACATTTTCAAAACTAATTTTTAGCACATTTAAGCTGTTCTACTGAAGGTTTCGAAGTGATTAGTCAAGTGGGGCCTGAGACGATGGGGGGTTTCAAAACGCAGATTCCCCATACAATTTCCTATTGGGGGTTTAGATTCAACAACAGCCTGACCCACTGAACTGAAAGAGAATTAAGCATTCACTGAAAAAACAAATGTTACAGGGACATTATAGCTTGATTCAGAATTTATCCTCATCAAACTATAGAAATTCAGTATTTATAGTTATCTCAGGAAGCTATAACTCATGTCCTTAGGTTATTATAACTCGAGCCCTCGCCATGCACTGCTAATTACCCCACATATTACATCAGTCATGACATCTTCAATAACATCATTGATAATATCACTGCAACGGGCACAGGACCTGGTAAACATGTAAACAGCACCCGCGCCGCAGAGCGAGTAATGCACGCACTCCAAGGAAGTTTTCCCAGCGAATTTTATTCGACTGACACGTTTAGACCTACACAGTCTTTCTCAAAGCCAACATTCAGATGGTGGTAGTGCCTTATCACCTTTCAACACAAATCTACCACAACAATGGTGAGTATACTTGAGGGACCTCACTCAGTACTTTGATCCTTGGAAAAAAGACTGATGCAATAAATTTAAGCAAGATCATAAAAATAAAAGAATGCAAATAAAAAAAGCAAATCGAATCCTATACTAAGTTACCTTCACCTGAAGAATTTTTCAAAATACATCTTAAGATAGAAAAAGGCTTAAAAATTATTATTCAAAGTCAAAAATGTGTGGTAACATTTTGCCTTCCCCTGCCAATTTTGGCCCCGGGGACTCCACCCCCGGTGCACTGCCATTTCTTTTTTTTTCATAGAGATAGGGGCCATCATTTAGGGCCCGGCCATTTCTTTCTTTTTTTTTTAAAAAGGGAAGTGGTCCCCTTTCTCCCGGGCCCGAACATTTCTTATTTTTTCTGCTTTTCTTGAGCCCCCTCCCGGGCGATTTTTGGCCCTCAGAAACCCCATCTCCCGGGGCATGGCCTCTCTATGGGCGCTGCAGGTGGAGCATGAAGGCTGCAGTGGTCCCGGCAAGCTCCCTCTACCCATCATTATTATTTATTGCCCCAGAATCTGGCCCCCCTGGGGCTTAATTAAACAAATCGCTGCAACACACAAGTCATTTTTTTATTTTTTTTATTGGGATTCACTGATCCAAAACAACTTGACCGAAAAAAAAATTAAATATGCTTTTTGGCCCTTGGGGTCCCTGTGGGACCCCAGGAACAGGACTAGGGGGGTCTTGGTGTTTAAACCAAGTCACAAGATGGCTGCCAACACTTCCTGGATTGAAGTGTAGGCAGCTAAATAAATCTCAGGCATGAGATTGAGAAGGTTTGCAGATCCAAGCTGCCAGTTGTATATCTGAGAAATCTTTACATTTCTCAACGACTATTGAACGGATTTACAACATTTAACAAAAAGAGTGCTTTCGGGACCAAGACCTACCTTTTTGCCAAATTTGGTGTAATTACATTCAGCAGTTCGAGCTGTAGCCATGTCTAATGTTTCCTACGGAAATTAGAATGGAGGAAAAGCGTTTTGGGACCCCTTCCTTTTTCTCGGCTCCTGCTTGACGGATCATCCCACAACTTTCAACAAAGCAGCTGAAGTGAGTAGCGTATTAGGTTTGAAAGGATTCCCATTGAGGACCGGCGTTTTCATCCCTCTGCGGTAAACATGCTGTTTCCGCACCGATACTTAAGTCCATTTAGCTTAGCGCTGACGCCTGACTCAATGCGCTAATCCTTTCCGTTCTAGAAGCTGCAGGATGGGACATCGCTCCCTTGGTAAGTGTCCCTACCCTTTCACCTATATCCCTCTCAACACTACCACACCCCCTTCATTCTTATGTCTTTCTATTTAGATAAATTGATATTCCCGGCTGTGACATCATTTTGAGCCACACCGAGCCTGCCCGCTCCCTGGGTAAGCACCATCCCCCCTGTCCACTCTTCCGGTTCTTAACGCCAATCCACCCATCATCACCCACATTGCGCCGCTTTCTTTCACTTATTGTTTAACTGCACAGTATGTTTTTTCACTTGCTCAGTATGCACGCCGCACTTGACCACTTGCAGTGGCCCAGTCTCCCCCTGTAACTATTCGACGGTACCGTGCCTGTACAATAAGTGATTGCATTTACGATTTGGTCACCATTATGTGCACATTACGGTGCGACTGTTAGCTTTTTTGCATGCTTGATGTAGCAACTGTCTTTTCTTGTATATGGCAATCTGGAGCTTTCTCTGCACGCATTGACTAAACATCTACTCGTTACCTTTCTAAATTGCACTTTGGAAGGCTACTTGATGTAAATAACTGCTGCAGCCTATATATGGGCCAAAAACTGACATGTCTTATCTTTTTATGTCTTTTTCCCCACTACCTCCCCCATTTTTTCCCCAATTTTACAATATGTGTAATATTTGTACTGGTAAATTATTCCCACATAGTGGGCTTCTGCTATTTTAGTGTTCTTTAGGCATTCATTACTGTCCTGAGGATGAACCTTAGATTACATATGGTTCGAAACGTCGTCGACCTAGCGCACTAAATGCATAGTTGAATAATGAACTTGTACATGCATATGTGTTTGTCGTGGATCTTCTGCTTATGATTTAAGATACTCAGATGACCCTACTTTGCCTACAATTCCCCTTTTTTCTGTTCCCCTAGTGTGTTAGTTAGGACATTGGTTGGTGTCCCACTTGTATCACACTGTGCATTACTTTTCTATTTCGATCACGAGAAATTAAACTGTCCGGCTTGACACATGGAATATAGCACTATCTATTCTATATTTATTTTTGTTTACCTTTAAATATATACATTGTAGTATACATCTTTAAAGGTATTTTTGATGTATACAATATATCCAACCCTAGTTTGGTGTGAATATGGTCTGTGATGGTACTCAAGTGTTAGATACAAGTTAAGTACTTTTCTAGTCTGTCTATATATTGTAATAAGCCTTTATAATAATTTGGCTATACAAGCTTTCAGAATATTTCATTGCAGGATTTAACCCTTTGTTTGTCATCCATAGCATGATTCTGAGGTTAAATGGAGTTAAGAGACTCATTGTAGTGTGTTGTGTATCTATTTGCCTTCCTGTGCTAATCAGGAGATTGAGGAAGTGTCCATCATAGTCAATGGAGAGATGGTAGGTCTGTTTCTCTTGGGCCCAAGTGTCCTTTAAGTAAAAGTGATTTGACGTCTCTTTTGACGTGTGCTATCAACGTATCTCCTATGAAAGTGAGTTCCAGATTTTCTGCACATTTGTCGTGAAAGGTTGTGTGCATGTCCTTTTTTGTTGAATCTGGGTGGCTTCTACTGTAGTGTGCCAAAGCTTCAGAGTGTGCAATTTCTACCTAATCTGGTCAGTTTTTTGATACGTAGTTTGAGGACCCTTAATGTAGAACTTTGTGGGTAATGCAGGCAGTTTTGAAAATGCTTCTTGTTTTGATTGGTAGCCATTTAAGCCAAGGGAGTGTAGGAGAAATGTGATTTGAGCATTGTTCACCTGATATGTGCCTTGCTGCTGCATTAAGGGTTGCTCTCATGGGGGCTCAGTGGGCTTTGGGAGAGCCCATGAGAGATGTATTTCTAAGGCCCATCCTGGATATCTTTAGTGCTTGCACCACATTGTTTAGGTATTCCTCTGGGATGAAGAGTTTGACTTATTTGAGGAGCTTAAGATTCTTTGTGCATTCCTGCTGTGGAGTTTATATGTGCTGTCATGCTCAGGCTTTTGTCTAGAGTGATCCCAAACAATTTTGTGGTGTTGATGAATGTAGGGCTGTAGTTTGGGACAGCTAGGTTTGAGATCCCCTCTTAGATTGATGGTGATTGCCGGGGGCGTGGCTTGGGCGCCGATGGCGATGGTCGCCTGAGAGCTCGGCTCCGGGACTGAGCCCGGTATTATCCTGTAAATCGGAGGCTGCGGGGCACCCCAGACCCCGCATTCTGCTGAGCGGACCGACGAAGACCTGCCGGGGCCCCTGATGGGGCTCGGACGAGAAATGCTCCGGAGTTAAACCGAAGTTTGCGGAGTTGCGGAGTGCGACCCAACATGGCGCCCGGACTTCTTTGTCCCCCTGGTCGGACCCACTGACTTGGAGGAGCGTCGCGAGCAGCGACTTGCTCCCGACTTTGCCATCCCCGGCTGCTCTGTGCACTGGCTGTCTACTGGATCGGACTTTTCACAACGAGTTTGCGCTCGGTTGGGTGACCGGGCGGATGCCCACGTTATAGGGGACCCCGGGAGCGGACGCCCTGTGATCCAGGCGGTGGCCCGACTCACGACTCCGCACCTAGCTACGTCTTCCCGGCCAGTCCACTTCCATGGGAGGCGCGACACTTTGGCGCCACAAATCGTCCGGTGGAGTTGGTGACCCTCACCCCGGGTCTCTAGCGGGTGAGCGGGTCTGCCCAACTCGGCGACGGTTGTCTCCGCCCCCTCAGCGGTGCCCTCGGACGCCGTGGTGGTGGCGTGAGCCGAAGCGGAGAAGTCTCCACAGGCTCTGGAGAAGGAGGTCTCCCACACTCGATTTGAAGACCAGTAACCGGGAGGGTCGTGGTCGACATCTGCACCCGGAGACGCCTACTCCGGGACCTTCACGGAGTGCCCCCGGCGACATGGGGAAACCTAGAGGAGCCAAGGGGACTACCCCGACCGCCTCGGACTCGGAAGCCCAGGACAAAGAGGAGCATGGGGACCCAAAGAGTTCTGGTGGCGCGTCGATGCAACAACAGTTCGACCGCGTCCTGGAGGCGATAACGACCACGAGATCGGCCCTCCAACAGGACATTGCCCAGGTGGCGACGAGCCTGGGCCTCCTCAGAGCGGACCACGGCAAACTTTCGGACCGGGTCAAGGAAGTGGAGAGCTCGGTGAAAACCTTAGAGCCGGCGCAGCGAACCTTGGCTGCGACGATGAAGGATGCCCTATCCCGAATTGCGACCCTGGAGCAAAGGGCGGAGGATGCGGAAGGCCGCAACAGGAGAAACAACATTCGGGTAGTGGGCCTTCCAGAAAAGATCGAGGATGGCGACATGGTGGCATACTTAGAGACCTGGCTCCGTGACACGGTGGCCCCGGAGGGGCTATCCTCCTTCTACACTCTGGAGCGTGCCCACAGAGTCCCGGCACGGCCACCGCAACAGGGACGCACCCCGAGGCCGGTGGTGGCGCGCTTATTGCACTTTCGGGACAGGGACTTAATCCTCAATGCCGCCAGACATAATGGTCCATTCAAAGTAGCGAACAGTCAGGTGAACATCTTTCCGGACTACACCTACGAGACTCAACGCAAGCGTTTCTCCTTCCTGGCGGTCAAGCGCGAGCTCAGGAGCGAGGGCATCCAGTACCCGCTCCTCTACCCTGCAAGGCTCCGCATCATAGTCGATGACAAAACTCAGTTCTTCGACACCCCGGAGGATGTCTGTGCCTGGCTCGAACTTTACAGGACAGGGAAAGATGGCTTCGGCTCCTCGTCCCAACAGGCAGATGAGCCGGAACAGAGACGGCGATCCAGGAGGATCAGGAATCGCCGCGGCCGCACGGGTGGGCCCTCAACTGCAGAGACGTCGTCGGAGCAGAGGGGAGTGTTGGAAGTACTGTCGGAGTTGTCGGGTGCACGGGACGAAGCCGTTGAGGAGGAAGGAAACCTGGGCGAAGAGGAGGCACCATCGGACTCGGAGGACTCAGTAACTGATGGTGCCCACACACCGGTGATCACACCGAAATCGGTGGAGGACCTTTTGGATGGACAAGGGTAACGGGGTGTGCTGCCTTATTTTGGGAGGGGGCCCGGCAGGGGGGAGGCGGTTGCCGTCCATTGCTGCTGACAGACAGGGAGGGAGGGGTGGGGTGCCCCTCTTTCTGCCCCGAGAGGTTTTGGCACTGTTTAGGGCTTGTTATAGTCCTGGTGGCCTGAGCGTCGAGGGCCCACTGCCTCCGCCCGGCCCGCACCTGGCCCTTAAGGCCTTCCTACGGTGGCGACCGTGGGATTAGTAGGGGTTACTGGGTGGATGGAAGGCGAGGTTTGGATGGGATCTAGATGGTGCAGTTTGGGTCCTGTTCTGGGGTGGGTGGGTGAGGGTTTGGTTCGTTCTTGGGTTGTTTGGTTTTGGTTGGGGAAAATGGCCGCCATCAGTGCTGGGAGGAATGTTGTCCTTTCTTTGTTGGGACCCGGATGGGGAGACTGTGCAAGAACAATATGGGACAATGGCTGATGTTGCTAACTTGAAATGTGTCACTTGGAACGTAAGGGGGCTTCATACTATATCCAGGCGCCACAAGGTCCACGCTTATTTGGTGCGTAGGGGAGTGCAAATGGCGCTGCTGCAGGAAACTCATCTGAACAAGGCGGAAGGGGCGGCGCTACAGCGTAGATGGCGGGGGCAGGTCTTTTCCACGTCGTACTCCGCTTATGCCAGAGGGGCGCTAATATGCATCAGGGCAGGGGTCCCCTTTCAAGTCACAAGAACAGTGATAGATCCAGAGGGGCGTTACGTGGCCATCTCGGGCACTCTAGGAGGGAGGGACTTGAACGTTTGTTGTGTGTATGCTCCTAATATGGACCAGACTGCCTTCCTTTCCAGGCTATCGGGCTCGTTGGCCCACTTTTTCTCCGGGCCCCTTCTGCTTGGAGGAGACTTCAATTCTGTAGTGGATGTGGATATTGACCGCTCGCATCCACCGCTTCCAGATTCTCCGGTTCGTCGCACGGCTAAGGGTCGTCAGGATTGGCAGACCCGCTGGGGTTTGACGGACATTTGGAGGGCGCATCACCCCGCATCTAGGGATTATTCGTATTTCTCGAGCCTTCATGAGTTGCATGTCAGACTAGATGGCTTTCTTGGGTCGCCCGAACTGGTTTCGGCAGCGGTCCGATCTGAGTACTTGTCCAGGACCATTTCGGACCATAACCCCCTCCTGCTGGACCTTCGTTGGTTCCCCGGGACGCCGGCGGTGCCCACCTGGAAGCTGCAACCCGAGATCCTTGAGGACAGTGTCTTCAGGGCTGACCTGGGGGACAGGATATTGGAATATTTTGCATCCAACGGCGGCACCGCGAGTACTAGAGCGTTAGAGTGGGACGCTTTTAAGGTAGTGGTGAGGGGCTACTGTATTTCTAAGAAGGTGGGCATGAGGCGCGTTATCTTAGCTGATTTAGATGCAGCGGATCGGAGACTGAACTTTGCCGCCCGGGACACCCGGAATTGCAAATACGAACGGCGGAGGCGAGGGAGAAGGTGGCGGCTGAGGTCGAACGGCTCCGCTGTTTTGACTATAAGGCCTATACGGTCCGATCCATCGCAGAGGGAGACAGATCGAGCGCGTTATTGGCGTGGTTGGCCAACCCTACGCGCCAGTCCCAATTGACGACAAGTATGCGTGAGGCAGACGGAACCGAGGTACACACCCAACCGGAGATTCTTAGCTGCTTCCGGCATTATTACGAATGTTTGTACCGTAGTCGCTCCGCACGAGACCCTGACCGACTTGATGATTATCTACGTCCGCTGGAGCTCCGCACAGTGGAGCAGGAAGTGGCGAAAGCCCTGGGATCCGACATTGAATTGGGGGAGATCCGCGGGGCCATTAAACGGATGGCGAGAAACAAGACCCCGGGCCTGGATGGCCTGCCTGTGGAGTTTTATGCAGCTTACGCTGACCTCCTAGCCCCTCGATTACTGGTGGTCTACAGGGAGGCGAAGAGGCTGGGGCGACTCCCAATCTCGATGTGTGAGGCGTTGGTGGTTCCTCTCCTCAAACCGGGCCGAGACTCGTCCGACCCGGGGTCTTACCGTCCCCTATCGATGTTGACGGTGGACTATAAAATATTGAGCAGCATCTTGGCCTCGAGGCTGCTGGGACACATGAGTTCCCTGGTGCATGAAGACCAAGCTGGTTTCATCCCACGGCGGAACACGACTATGAATATTCGCAGGTTATTCCGTTTGTTAGGGGAACCATTCGTGGATGCCCCGTCCCCGGTCGTCCTGTCGGTGGACCTAGAGAAGGCTTTTGATAGCCTGGAGTGGGACTACCTCTGCACGGTGCTGCGGAGATTCGGCCTTGGGGAGGGCTTTGTCAGGTGGACCGCGGTTCTCTATGCCTCTGCTTCGGCCAGGGTCCGGGCGGGGCCACTGATTTCCTCGCGGTATCCGGTAGAACGAGGCACGCGGCAAGGGTGTTCATTGTCCCCACTTCTCTTTGCGCTGGCGGTGGAACCACTCGCGTTGCACCTTCGGTCGGGAGCCCACTACACGGGCTTGTGGACGCCTGCGGGCCCGCATTATGTGTCGCTGTATGCGGACGACCTGTTGCTCTTCCTGGAGGACCCGCTCGACGCTTTACGTGGGGCGGCGGTGGCGCTCACAGAGTTCGGGGAGGTCTCGGGCCTCCGAGTGAATTGGTCCAAGACCTGTCTTTTTCCGGTACGCAGGGGTACTCCCGCCCCTGCCCTCAGTAGGGAGATTAGGTGGGAACCCGACTGCTTTAAGTACCTTGGGGTGTTTGTTTACCACGACCAACCCGACCTCCTAGATGGGAACATTGCCCGTAGCATTCGAGCACTCCGAGGCTGCATGGCCTTTTTGGCTACGCTGCCGCTTTCGGTGGCGGGACGGATCGCCCTGCTTAAAATGGTGGCGCTTCCCCGGCTATTATATTACTTCCGGACTCTACCGATCTGGATCCCACCGGCCACGTTTCGACTGTTACGCTCCATGGTGGTCGGATTCCTCTGGGGGACGGGCCGCCGGCGGGTGGCCCTCAAAACCCTGATGAGGCCGAAAGACGAGGGGGGCTCGCGGTGCCGGACTTTGAAAAGTATTATCTGGCGGCGCAGCTCCAGACCTTCACCCAGGAGATCGCCAGGGAATTCCGGGGCCCGGAAGACGGGAGGGGGACGGGCATGGCCAGGCATGTTCTCTCCTTTATAGCGCTGCGACAACGTTTGGCCCTGCGGGACTTGTCGATGGAGGAGCGGACTGTCCGCCTGTGTTGGAATCGGGCCCACGCCCGAGGCCAACTGAGGATACCATATGCGCCTGAAATACCGTTGGGGATGCTGATGGCCCTCCCCCATGGAGGAGATTGGTCACGCTTGGCGGCCTGGGAGGATGCCGGCTTACAGCTGGTTGGGGATCTGTACGAGGACGGAGCGCTCTTGTCCTTCCAGGATCTTATTGACCGCTTCGAGATCCCCCGTGGTGACTTCCTGCTACACTCGGCCATTGTGCGAGCGATCCAGGCACATTGGAAGAACGGGCAGGAGGAACCCCCCTTATCTCAGGTGTGCCAGTACGTGATGATGTCGGCGGGCACAGTGAAGGCGGTCACTTGCCTCTATGGCAGGTTGATTAACGAAGGGTTGGCTCCTCTCACCACTCTAAGGAACCGCTGGGAGGAGGACATTGGTAGGGAGATCCCGGAGACGACTTGGTCCCAGTTGGTGAGACGAGCCTGGAAGGGCACACGCAACGCCCGTTTTCAGTTGGTCCACTATTACGTTCTCCATAGAGCGTACCTGACCCCGGTGAAAATCAGGCGATATTTTGCCACGAATTCGGCGGCATGCCCTAGGTGCCCCGCTCAGGAAGCGGACCTCCTACATATGTTATGGGCCTGTCCAGGTCTGTCATCTTACTGGCAGGAAGTAGAAACGACCCTGGAGGAGGTGACGGGGAGATCCTTATCATTTGATGCGGCGGTGGGGCTCCTACACTGGTTCCCCCATACCCCCAGGAATAAAATTTCTAGTAAATTTGTCGACCTAGGGCTCCTCCTTGCTAAACGAGAGGTGACCAGGAACTGGAAGGCACAAGTTGGTCCGACAGGCAGCAGATGGCACAGTGAGCTTTTGAAGTGGGCGGCGGGGGAGAGCGCGCTGAGATATCAACTAGCTTGGAGGCAGCGTAATGAGAAGGCGCAGGAGGCCATGTTGGAGTGGGAAATGTTAGTGCAGGCCCTCAGGGATTATTGTGCCCCCAGCGACTCTGAAGGTGAAGAAGCGACTCGCCCCGAGTCCCGGTAAACGTTTGTACTGATGGTCCTATTGCTTTCCCCGTGGGTCCCATGGCAGATCCTGTGTCGGTAGCTCCCTGGCGCTGGTGGTGGGGTTGGGTGGGTTTTCTTTTAGTTAGTAGTCCTTTGCGGGTGGGGGTTTTCTTTTGGGTTTATAGGCTTGTTTAGAAAAGCAGATGACGGACAGTGAATCATCCGGACCAGCTCAAGCATCCTACTGATCCCCCATTGCATTTCGCCGCCCGACCCCAGGGTTGTGGGCCGGATGGCTGTGTACGGAACTTACGGGGGGGGCCAGAGGGTCTTATTCTGTTGATATCGCTTATGATACAATGCTGGTCGATATTGTAACGATTTACTAATTCCTGCAATAAAAATATATTTAAAAAAAAAAAAAAATTGATGGTGATTGCCCTTGGGGAGAGATTACGAGGAATTCTATTTTCTGAGTGTTGAGCTTTAATTGGTTGGTGAATAGCTATCCTTCAAACTCAGTTAATGTGTTGTTCAGGCAGAGGACATAACTCTGACGTAGAGTTGGGCATAGTCTGCCTATACAATGTATGCAAGGTTGGCACATTTTAGGATCATCACTAATGGCTCCATATATGAGTTGATCAGAGTGGGAGAGGGTATTGAGCATTGAACATTTTCTTAATGTATGAGTGTTGCACTGGAAACGGAATCTTCCAGTTTGATTAGCTGCACCTTTTTGTTTAGGTATGCAGTGAACTGGTTCAGAACTGTGCTGCCAATGCCCATGAATGCATTGAGTGTTAAGAAATATTTTGTTGTTGACCCTGTTGAACGCCGAGGATAGTCATGGAGTATAAGAAGGTATGCATCCCCATCATCCCGTATCTTGAGGATGTCAACAATGACATTGAGGGTGCCTGTTTTCACACTGCTCTAAAGCCTGACTGGAAATTTTCTAGTAGATAATAATTGTCGATGTGTTGGTTGAGCTGGTTTAATACACATTTTTTTCGAGAGACTTTGCAAGGAAAGGTAGGTTTGTTACTGGACAAAAGTTGTTCAAGTCTACTGGGTCAGCACCTGGCTTTCTGGGGAATGGAGTAAACTGTTCTAGTCTTAAGCAGTCATGGACAGTTCCTTCAGTTAGTAAGGCATTCATTATGTTGGTCCATATTGGTGTGATATGGTGACTGAAATCCTTTTACAAAGGTATGGGGAATGGGTTGGCTATGTATGTTGTTGGATTGAGGCCCGACATGTCTCTGTTGAGATCTGGTCTATTGAGTTGGGAGCTCAGTCTTTTTGCTAAATATTTGTTCTCTAATTGTTTAGTGTTTCTCACCCATCACTTAGGTCTGTGGATCTGACAGTTGCTTTTTTGGTGTTCTATGTTTAGGTGGAAAAGGATGATGAGGTGGTCTTCAAGTCAACTGGGAGGATGGAGCTAGGTTTAGGGAGTTGGAACTGCCAATGATTTGGTCGAGGGAAGCCGCCTTTTTGTTAGTTGTGTCACTGCGCTGTTGTATGAGGTCAATGCTTGCCAAAAAGTGTTTCAGTTGTGTTATTTGTGTGTTGTTGGTGTCATTCCAGTCAATATTGAAATCCCCTAGGAATACATTGTTGTGGTCGATGAGCGATTGTTGTGTTATGGGATTCTATTAAATGCTCTGAGAGATTTGTTGATCTCCAGCGGGGTGGTAAATGACGAAGAATTTTGTTGGTTTCGGATCTGATGAGAAGAAGTCCACTCCTAGACATTCAAAGGAGGAGTGTTTCTCTGTTTTGAAGTTATTCATATGCAATTTGTCCCTATGGATTACTGCAAGTTTACTAACGGCCCACTCAGTCAAGACGCGTTATGGTATAAGCAGGGGCTAGAAGATGTACCCAGGTGCCACATGGTCATATAGCCAGGTTTCTGTGAGAAAAACAATATATATTTCCTATTATTAATCCCTTTAGTTTTTTCTCTGTTGGATCAAAAATTGATAGTGGAGCGCTCTATGTACAGATGAGCAAATCATGTGATCAAACTGACATCCTATTTGATGTGAGTGTAGCAAATTTACAAACAAGGGTTCATTCTATTGATAAACAAACTTCAGGAAAGATAGCCGAATATGGAAATTTAACTCATGCGGACCATACATAATGATTATTCTGATGACGCTTAGCTTTTTTACTTTTCCCAGTTCTGAAGGATCATGGTGAAAACAGGCCAGTGGCTAGGGTTTTACCCTAGCTCGGCTAATATTTGTCATGCCTTGCAATACCTCTGTTCAAAAACTGGATTTACATACATTGTTTTCATGTATACTCTTTTCTTTGGACTAAATTCGGTTTATCCGTTCCATTTGCAATCTGACCTACTGTCTTGAAGAGCTTTGACTGGCCACTTATTACTAATATAATTCTGGGATGTCATTACCCACTCAGAGATAAGTCATTATTTTATTCTCTGCATCATATCTATCGATGGTGCAATATATAAAAATGGACTTGTTTATAAGAGGCTTGCGCAGCCAGAGCGTCACTTTTTTGATGCTCTGACAGCACAAGCCTTTTAATCATATCTGTGAGGCCAGTCAAAGCCACTTTACATGGCTTTGCATAGCCTCATAGATATGAAGTAAGACAAAGCAGCTCAAGTCGCTGCATTGCCTTCCTCTGTGCCAGGGAGGAGTTCCATGGCCATTGTGATGGGTTTTCCCAAGCAACATCCATGGATTTTGAGACTGCCCTGGATTTACTTAATCACATAAACCTGGGTCAGAGCAAAAACCTTACGCCTCCTTAGACCAGGCATAACAAGGAGAAGTATTTGTATTCATTCTGCAACACACATGTAAAGAGGAAAACACTTCTCAGAATTGTTTTTGTGCAGTAATGTGCCCCTTGCTGAGCAAAAACAATTCTGCATGCAACACAGTCACCCTTGCGCCATGGTGAAAGGGTACCCACATTAACGCTATAGCACCAGCACCAGCAAAGGTGGAAAGAAGAGGAATTCACCTTATTTTCTTAGTATAAACTCACCTTGACCATTTGGTCAAGGTTCACTGGTAAAGTCTTTAAAAGGAAATTCTTTCTTCTCTCTCATCTTTTCAAACTTGGGAGAATCTTTGGTGTTGAATATTGCAGGTTCATACTTTTAGCTTTTTATTACTTTAACCCCCAACTTACTTTGATTTCAGCTCTTGAAAGGGTTGAAAAGCTTTTTTATCTACACTTTTATTAAAAGTTATAAAGTTCGACATTAAGGTTTTATGCCCATGCGCTTCAGTATGTGCTCTATTTCAAAACAAACATTCTGCAAATATGATTTTTTTGAATGTTTATTTGTCTTTTTCTATGTACTACTACATCAGCCTTGAAAAAGTACAAAGGTTGGATGAAACATGTGTCGGCTGAATCATCTGTTATTTTTCTTTACCGGGCTACATCATCTCCTATCTGTCATTACTGGAACAACTGTATTGACTGTGTGACTGTATCAGGAAGGAATAAAAAAACATCTACTACATTACATGAAGTCTGGACTTTTTATTGAAGGAATATATAACATTGTTTTGTATATTTGCTACCCTCACATTGTCATGTAGTTCCTACCAATCCGTAGGACCTGTGCATTGTTTGGACAACTTAAACAAAGGGCTTGGTGTTAAGACTGATTCCAGGCACCCCCGCAGAATATGTTTAGCTATAGGCCAGCTAGTTCACAGTGCCACCGTAAGCCCCCCTAACCGACCAGGGAGCGAATGGACTCTGGCGACCACTGAGCATGACAACCCTTTTTCCTCAGGAATTGTAAAAACAGTACCGAACCTTTTGCTCAGTCACTCATGCTTACTTATTCTCAGAGAAATGTACACAGAATACACAGTGGGACAATTTCAATAATATTTATTGAACCAATGTTATTCTTGCATAAAATATGTGTGCTGCAATGATTAGTAGACACGAGCTGATAAACGTGATTATGAGCACCAAGAGCGTAAATAGCAGATATAGTTCTACCATGGTGCTCAACAGTTATACATATGAAGGCATAAAAACAAGACAGTTATCTAGCATACTCCTACTATGCAAACCCTACTTTAAAGTGTACCTAGAGTGTGTGTAGGTATAGAGCCATGAATCTCCCAAGGGACGATCCAACCCCATTTCCTGATGGGATAGAGTGAAGGATCCCATCTTTGCCTAGAGTTGCACACCCCTCTCGGAATGCCAGTGCGTGGTGGATTCTCAGCATGCAAGGACCCTAAGTGTCAGTGGAAGTACCTCCTCTACCGAACTTGCGTGATGCCTATTATTTATAATATAGGTGGCCTCGCAATGTGCGCGTTAGATTAGTGATGTTATGGATATCTAGGTAGCGTTGTCGCCTCGTGGATGAAGATAGGACGGCTTTTGTACCCAGTGCGTAGAGGGGCCTAGTACATGATTTTCAAGGTGTAGTGATAATATTGTGCGAAGCTGAATGTGTAAAAATGAATGGCAGTCAGAGAAACTAATCCAACATTGTTGTGCATGCAAATGTGTGCTTCACAGCATGGGCTTCACTCTGGAATATAACAACATCAAATAGAGTGTCAGTTTGAATAAATGATTTGCTCTTCTGTAAACAGAGTGCTCTACTATCAGATTTTAATATAGTTTGGGCTCGGGTCATGGATCTGTCCAGGAACTTGCTGAAAAACATCTTGGTAACAGATGTGACAATAGCGTGTGAACATCAAAAATATTGTCATTACGGCTTTAAAGGTGGGGATGTGTGACACTCACCACAGCCTTTTCTTGTCCATGAGGATTTCTCTGTTGTGTTTGACTGTGGATCTACAGTTATGGAGCACACATTTGAGGTTTGTTTCAGTGATTGATTTGGATTAGTAGGGTACTGTTTGTATTCTGATAATGAGTATCTGTCACGACAATTTTTTCTAGGCCTGCTAGGGATCAAGTATATCGACATCTTTTGTTTTTTTGTCCACTCGGTTATTTGGGGTATGTGGGTTTGAGAATTTGAGCAATCTCGTGACATCCTGATGTTCATCTGTATTGGTTTTCTCAGGTAATCTTTTAAATGGGATGGTGGGCCAGGGTTGTTTTAGTTTGCACCATTGTAGATTGAGGCTTCATTCTTCTAGTTAGTTATGAGATGGCTACCAGCTCGTGCAGCTGAGCTGAGGTTGTTTGAAATGGCTTTACGTTCGTTGATTAGGTTGTCAAGTCAATTGTCTAATTTATGTAGAGCTGTGAGTAGTTTGTGGCAATGCCTATTGTCTAATTTATGTAGAGTTGAGAGTAGTGTGTATGGATGTGGGGGTGTTAGTGAGAAGATAGAATGGCAGTCATCAGAATAGTTTGAGAGGGTGGGTGGAGGAGTTAATATGATAAGGATGCTCTTTGAGTTGCATGTGTGGTGGGGTAGTGCTCCATTGGTTTGCGTTTATTGTTGTGTCGACATGTGTTAGAAGTGGGTGAAGTTACTGGTTTATTTGCATTGTACAATTTATGGGTTTCAATAGAGTGGGAAGTGTGGGTCTCTGTTCAGGTCAGGTTTGAGTGTATGTATGGAGGAGTGGTGGATGGGTTAAATGTGTGTTGAGTTATCTTGGTAGAGCAATCCCACGTTGGGCTTTGGGAGATTGTTTGCATTACTGTGTCTTTTGGGTAGTATCAAACTGCAAGGTACCTTAAGAGGCATATGACTGTGTGAGGTTTTGTAGTTTTGTGTGCACGTGAGGGAGCCTGGACAGCTGAGTAAGAGGGGTTCCCTGTAGATAGTTTGACAGTGTGACTTCTTGTGTTAAAAGGCATGGTGCCATAAGGATTTTCGAATGTATCAGCTGGGGTAGGACTCCTCAAGCATTGATGAGTATATTTGTTTAGTGGTAAATAGTTCAGCTCTAGCTGTTGTTGGAGGTTTTTGAGGTTATATGTGAGAAGGAGTGACAATTTGAGACATGGATGTGATGGAGTGATGGTTTGGGAATGGAATAGCTTCAGTGTATGGAGTATGAGTTAGGGTGAAGTCATGGTGGTTGGCAAATATGTTGAAGGTGCAATGTTTGTTTATTGGACTGCGGCTGTTTGGTGTCTTCCCATGCATTGTATTGGGGCCCTGTGTATATTGTGTGATAGTGGAGAGAGCTGAGCTGAGAGGAGAGTTGTGTTGGGAGTGGACGGGTTGGTTCTAGAGGAGGCAGTTTGTTGCCTGGTGTGTTGTAGTTGTGAGGGACTGGCTCAGGAGGTCAGTGCATTTGGAAGCGGGATTGTCGTTTTTATGGGAGTAAGGACATTTTTTAGTATGTTGAAGTGAAGATCAAAGGTTTGGGGGTAGTTGTCTGCTGCTTTTATAAGAATATTGCTGTTCTTGTACACTGTTGGGTAGACTTTCCTTCTGACATTCACTGAAGGTAAAATGTTGATCTTGAATCCATAAGGGATTTTAAATGTGTTGGCTCGCATGAGCAAAAGAGAAGTTCAATTTTGTGTCTGCCTTTTTGGGGCCTGTAACAGGAATTCAAAAAGAGTGTTTTAGGTAGTTCTTTGAGTAGCCTGTGTTTCTGTTTTCTGGAGGCATTTATGGGGATATTAGGAAGCAAATAATTCTGAAGGAGATGGGGCCTGCCTGTTGTAGTCTCCTATCTGAATGGGATCTAATGGTTCTTCTGGATATAGATTGCATTTTAAGGGATTTTTTGTTCACCCTTATTTTTCCTTTAGTGTGTTGGTGTGACTATAGTAGTGTGCCTCCTAGTTTGTGAGTCTGACATATCCATTCACTGACTGAAAGCCTAAGTCCTTTCTTTTGTATTTTATAATTCCTTTGGGGGATTCAAGCCCTTACTCTAATTCCTTATTTGCTTCAGGCAGAGGTGAGTTCATGTTCTATTTCTAGTCACTCTGTGTGTCCAGAGTCCTCTTTTTGTTATTATGTACCTCAAATTGGCTGCTCCCTTTCACTGGTGTGAAAGCAAAGTCTTCTTTCTATTTCTTGGGCTAACATTTATGGCCCAAGCAATGGTTTCTCCCTTTCCATAATGGGAGAACTCTCAAAGTTCATAGTACTCGTTCTGTTTCTATGATTGATTCTGTGATAAATAATGGCTGCTCCCTTTTCCTAATGGGAGAACAGCCATGGGGTGGAATGTGGGGGGAGAGATGGGCAAATACAATGCAGGCCAGCAAGATCACTCCTCTGCCCTGCTCAATTGGCCACGTTCAACCCCTGTGGTTGCAGCACTGTATGGTACCTGTGTAAATTTCACAAGCGTTGCCTTGCGTCATGCCCAGGAAGATGAAAATTGTGTCCCTGGGGCTGGCAGCTATCAACCTCTCACCTTCTTACCAACAGAAGCAGATTTGCGACACTGTTGCTGCCACCCTCCGCAATTGGCTCTGCTGTCTTCTGTGACTTTTGAGGCTTCCTGCTCCCTGTAGGACCTCCAGCTCATCCTCTTCCTCTGCCTGTGTACTTTGCCATTGAGAGTTCCTCAATGCAACTGGGATATGTTCTAAACTTCCCCTAGTTTCTTGGTTATAATTCCATCCTCCACTGCTAGGATGAATGACTGGTCCAATATCTGGATTTTGACCCCTGCAGCTCATGGCAGATCCGGCCGACCATCCACCGGCCATCTTTCATATATAATTAACTGAAGTAACTATAACTTGCGCTCACATCACACACAGTGTTCTGATCAATGATGTAATTTCAGTTGCCATCCGTTGTAATATGTGAGGTCATAAGCAGTGCATGATGATAAACCCAGCAACTTAAAAATGTTGAGGGGCCAAGGCCCATATCCCCCATATCCCCCATGGCCATACCAGCCACCCTGACAGCACCCTTCCTGGATGCTGATGGAAGCTGGCAATTCTCTATTTTTTTGCCATCCCTGACAGGTTAAGGATGGAGGCCCATTCTGGGTGCTGGTGGGAGCTGATTTCATTACTTTGTACGCAGCTGGCTAAAAGCAGTTTTTCTAGTGTTTTGCTCCAGCATGACTGAGAGCAGCTTTTCATCCAGCTCCTACCGAGGGGGAGGTAGCAATCTACAGTTTCCCAAGTGATGGGGTCACCAGGACGCTGTTCTTCATCAGGTCCCAGGGGATGAGGTCCCTGGGGCCATTCTATGGCTCAGAGAGGAGGTCCCATAACTGCTTCTCCAAACTGATAATAATAATAATAATAACAATAACAATAATAATATAATAATAACATTGGCACCGGGGCATGATATCCCAGGGTCTTTTAAATGGCTTGGGGAGAGGTGCCGCACCCCTCCCCTCCTCAAAACACAACAATTTCCCGGGAATGAGTGCCCTGAGACCTTTTAAAATTTCTGGGGGGGGCACATGCCCTTGTCCCCTCAAAAAACTGGGTTGAAGCACCAGGCCCTGGTCCACTCAGGGGGCTTTTAATTGGGAAGGGCGTGAGTTTGCCCTTTTCACTTTTTTAAATTTTACAGCGAAGCTGCAGTTTCAGTAGCATTAGTCCTACCCTCGCCCCCTATATGCTTTTTTAATTCTTTTTTTGCACCCCAGTTCCCCATCCTAAAATGACTGATGTCTTCATGGATTTTGACAGCATCCAATCAGATCTTATCTTTTGACCTGTTTGGTCCATGGATCCTTCACAATTTTAAACCTTTAATTTCTCAAAAACTACGGAACAGATTTACAACATATAACAAACAACAGACCTTCTTGGTACAGATATAGCTATTTGCCAAATTTGGTGTAATTCCTTTCAGCAGTTTTTGCTGTATTGCTGTTACATTTTACAATGAAAACTTGCCTTTGTAACATGTATTTTGGGACCCCTGCTTTTTCTGAGGCTGCACTTGAGGTATCACCCCGAAACTTTCCAGGAAGGATCTAAGGTGGATGAGCCCTGTGGTTAAAAAGTTCATGAAGAGTCAGTCAAACGGCCCCAAAGTTATTTGCAAACAAAAAATCCGGGATCCTACCATTATAACTAGACAGTGGCAGCCAGTGTACACATATATTAGCACGCTGCTTTTCTATTTTGCGGCCACACAGGTATTTCTGTCTGACTAACCATAAAACAGGATGCAACATATAAATATAGCAAACTGACGCTCCAGAATAAACACTACTTTTTTCATATTTTCCTTGCTTTCATTAGCAATGCTACAATAATGAGGCCTGGCTCCTGGAGGAAGAATATTTTATTTATTTCTATTTAATTATTGCTCAGGGCCACGGACTGAAACTCGTGTACGTCTTTGAGGATTAGGTCCTGTGTCATTAACCTCACGATGTACTTGCTTTGTTTTCCGCGCTCGCATTACTCTTACCCTCTGATGCACACAAGCGTGTCATTAGTTTAAACAATTCTTAAGGCCACTTCACTTTAAACAATTACACACCTCAAACAGGGAGAAGGCCAGGAGTCCTTTCAGATGCTTGAATGGTTTCGCAGTCCAGTGTCATAATCAGATTCCATAAATTGAACTTGCAGAAAGTTTGTGCTAGCATTGTGGATTTTCATTTCAGATGTTGTCAACTCAAGGGCATTTGGACCAATCAATATCTGTCTGTCTTCTCACACATAGAAAGTTGGCTATTAGAAAAGAGAGGCTTAGAGCTGGCTCAGCCAATACCATTAGCCCTAGCCTAAGGGCAGGTCTATCCATGCGCTGGGGTAGACACCTGCCCCCTCTCCTCCCCCACCATTAAGGCGGCCACTGGGGATGTCATTTGGACATAGCGGGCAAAGAGCACTTCTTTATTCTTTCTCTTTTCTACAACCAGACTTCACCAAAAATCGATACATCTGTTCTTTGCTTATTTTCAGAACTTTACTCCAATATAAGCAAGGACTTTCCTTCCAGCTACAAACCCCGGTAACAGCCTGTGTTTCTTTTTGTTTTGCTGATTTTCCTGTCCATGTTCCAATTTGAGGAATAATTGGAAATAATGTTTGATTGATGTTCACTTATCTTTTAAAGAGTCCACAGATGAAAGACCTTGATCCTCCAAATCCTTTCAAGTTTCAGTGCGTGGTTTGCCTGATCCGTGATCCGTTCGCTGCTACGAAAATCCGAAAGCACAATGCTCGCTTCGTTTGTCCTTTCTCGATGAATTCTTGGTGGGGATTCCGCTGATTATCCTACTTTTGCGATAGTGCAGCTCTAATGAGCATTCAAATTGAAGTGTGTCAATGATATTTAATCACTTTGTAAAAAAAGCTTCTTTAGCCACCATTTGGTTTTCAGTGCCACGGAAAAAGGACGGAAATTACGCGAAACTAATCAGGATTTGCCCATGGGTCACATACCGGCGCAGACAGTTTATTTACATCAAACATGAATAATATCTAGAATTGGAATTAAGTTGATAGAAAATTTTTTGCAAAATAATATTTTAATATGTTTATATCTTGCCGAATTTAGGATGCAAAAAAAGATATCGTTGAGAAATTGTAAGAAGGTTAAATATTCCTGTTAGAACATGAACCTTTGAGAGAAGTAGAAAGACTGCATTTTGTAACTACTACTCCAATGTATTGGCATAAATATGAAATTTGGTACTTGAGTCAATGTGCCATGACCTTAGGTTTTTTGCACATGGAGGCCTTGAACTGGGCAGCTGCAACAGGGGAGTACAAGAGGCCAAGTCATAAAGGCGGTATAGATAGCACTTGAATACTATTTGTTAAACAATACCGATGTAAATTGTATTAATTTAGCCTACCTGGGGAGGATAAACGTCTGAGTAATTTGTGCCTCGATGCAATTCAGTAGCCCACAGGCATCGAGGCAGACACTTTGCTAAAATTGCTTACGAGTAGGGCTTGTCTGTTCTCCTATGCTGATCGCAGACCAACACGCTACAACCAAGTGAGGTAACAAGTCATCCACTGCGGACATTATCAGCAAAGGGGGTGGAAAGTGAAGTCTGAGGTGTTGCCCCTTGGGCTCTATTTTTCTTTCAGTGCTTAACATTGCCCCTTATCCCCCCTTCTACATGGTGTGTTCGACTGTTGCCATTGCTTTTTTCTGTGCCTTGTGGCCTCTCCAAGGATTTCTGCTGTGATTGGTGCAGTTGGTATAATGCAAATGCCATGGCGCTCTGCAACTTTGAGGCGTACCACTGATATTGTTATATCATATTATGCTAAGCAAGTCTTGTGTAGTGCAGTATTTGCCAATTACCTGAACTCCTCGTACTGTGTTTTAGTTAGTTGCAGTTTAAGTTCTTCTCTGCCTTTGGAGACTTTAGTACTGACTTATATCTGATAATGCATTGCTTGGAAGGCTTAGGCTGCCAGCATGTGGTGTGTCAGTCATTTTGTGTGTTGTGGGTAGTCTGTATGGCGTTTCAGGTGAGTCGGTCTTGCAACCTACTGTCGTATGCAGGCGAGTATAAAACTGCAATTGTTGAGAATGAAAAGGGGGTAGAATGGCAATCTAGCCCCAGTGTGAGAATCTTTTCAAGAAGGCATTTTATGGGTGAGCCATAACAGGTAGGCTATCAGTAATCTGGTTACAATAAGTTTGGTTCAACAGAGATTCAAGTGGGGCTTGCTGCTGTTTGTTCTCAACGAATCAGGAGTTTCTACTGCAGCATCTACACAGTATCCGTATAGTAATAAGACATTTATGATTTCTCTTCCACTGTGTTTTAACTATTTTCCTTACTGGTCCATCTCTTAAAGAAGAGATCCAGTAAGGGGAGAGCATTAGGCCGCATATGTCTGCATGGAATCCATGTGTAGATAGGCAGGGATTGTAGTGGCCCTAATGAAGGCCGGAGACCCAGATGAGCATTCTGAATGGTCAAAACATGTTGGCTTAGTTACATGGGTGGTGAGGCATTGTATCTCATCTTATACTCGGAACACTGGTGATTTTAATCATATCTGAGGTTCCCATAATAAAATCGGGTTTATCTTAAGATATTTTTTTCTCAAAATTGGATCCCTCCAATTATCCAATGCTGACTTATCTAAGAACTCCCAGCAATGGTTGAGTCCGCCCTGGTGGCATTCACCTACCATGGTGTGGAATATCGCTTACGATGAAGCATGCCACCATTAGTTGTGGGTGAGGGAATATCTTCAAAATCTTTTTTTGATTCAGCTAGAGCTCCACTTAGACTATTGATTAGGGACCTGGCCACTTGTTGTGTGATTACCCATCAGTATGTCCCAGGAAGAAGCGGGCACCCCTGTAAAAAAGAAAACCTACTAAGAAATACCCAGCCCGCAGCTGCTAAGCAAGGAAAGAGAGGAGAAAGCCACTCAGCATATATTCGTCAGAATAGTCCAAACGCGCATCATAATACCCCAGAAGGGCTTCTGTAGTGCCCCAGCATGTATTCTTTTCTCCCACTGTCCCCACTGACTCTAGAGAACTTTTTCTATGAGCATTCCTTGGCCTTTTCAAAACCAGGGTTTTATCGATCACACTATTTGTTTTTCTTGGGACATTTCTTGGTTGCATCTCTGCTTTTTATTGCTCAGGATTATACTGCCTTATGACATATACATTCTATTAACCAGAGATATTTCATTTTTTGTCCACCTTGTTTTGCCTTTTCTTTTTTATCTTTTTAACATTATTTTTTGAGATTTTTCTTCGATTATTTTCTTTGTGGCTTTGTATATCATTGATTTACAACCATATACGTTCAGTGTTTGTAAAAACCTGTATCTGTTTTGGCCCTGAAGAAGCAACCTGCTGTGAAGAAACTCGTTTTGGCCAATGTTGTCTACTTGAAATGGAAATATAGAAACTAACATTTCCATTAGAATCATTCATTATTCTACTGTGATTTTTTTTATCTAAAAAACCTTAGTACTCTGTCTTTTTTATATGTGAAGTATTGTTGAGTCTGGATTGCAAGTTTCAAAGCAATGGGTATGCTGTAGTAACATGCAATGGGACTGACTATTCCAAATGTATTTTCACACTACGTATATTTACACTTTTGTAGCATGATCTTTCCAGAATTATATTTTCCTTAATTAAATACAGAAGTCAAGATTAGAAACTAGATTACCAAATTAGTTAAATGACTATTTGCCCTCCAGAACGTAAGTACTGAAACACAGTGCACAATCAAACCCACAAGGAGAATACATTGTTTCATAACCTCATCGCCAAAACTTGGAACCACCTCCCCCTCCACACTCGTTCACAATTAAACTACAATAACTTTCGTGAGCAGCTAAAAACTCTCCTTGTCCCCTGATATGTCTTGAATCAGGTATCTGCGTAACTATTAGCGCTGGGATGCCTTCGGGTAACCAGGCGCTCCAGAAGTGCTACGTCATTCATTCATTCATCTCCTCTCTTCTTGATAGTAGACCCTCAACTCCATAATGGTTCCTTGTCTAATGCTTTACCTTTCATTGTGGTCCCAATACATAAAAACATTTTTGCATGTGCGAGCATCCATGTGTCATACTTCGCAGGACCTACCTGATCTACTCATGCTGATGAAATGTTGCAGAAAACAGTCATTGTTTTGGTCTCACAGCATAAACCTTTCTCCAGAGTCATGCTTCCTGTTACTCTGTCTACTTAGCCTAGAGCAGGCAGTAGACAGCTGTCCCTCAAAAGCACTCAATTTTGGAACCATTGCAGTGGTTATGCTTCCTGGTTCCACAGTTGTGAGGTTTTGGTTGGCGGATTAGTATGAGTTTATCGTTTTGTCATTGAGAACAATGTCAGCCTCAAATATAGAGTTGAGGACCTCATGGGCGAGTTTGCAGCCGGCAGTTTCCCCAGTTCTTTCTTATTACCTTGGCAGCTAGCATTGATTGGTCGTGTCAATGGGAGGTGGTGTTCTCTGCTCTTGAAAGCTACTGTGAATTTGATATGATGAAGTTTTGATTAAAAATGACCCATGTCAAAATAAACATAATTTTGAACTAGCTCCTCTCTGTTCTGGAGGTGTTGTTTGTCTGTCTCACATTCATGTCTTCTGTGCCACTTACAGATAATCAATCTAAATAATGCATGAAAATGCTATATAGGGCAGGCTTTTGTTGTTGACATGAGCCACCATTTTGGGAGTGGAGAGCTGCTGCCTTGTCAAGCCTTGTGGACTGTGTTACTCACGTATTTCAGAATCGCATAAATACTTGCCTAGGCAACAAAGCCGATTATAGAGGTTTTGTGAAGGTGTATGGCAGCATTGTGGAACGTCTGATAGATGTGGCATCAAACACCATCCCAAGAGGTCAGTTAGAACACAGACTGTCAAAAGGCCATTGGTAACATGGAATGAAATGGGCTCTTGCTATTTCAGTGCAACTCATTACTTATTCAGGCAGGTAAAGCTTCTTTACAATTAGAACAGTAGCAGCTTAACTCAGTGTGGATTCGTAGGACTAACTTGTATCCTTTATTAGGGGATTTGTACCTGCATGAATAATTGAACATCAATTCAGCCCAAAGTCCTTCACTATAAAATAGTCTTCAAAGGCATTTAGGCCACATGTGATTGGCACGTGCATCACTCTCTAAAGTGCCCCTAGCCAGTCAATGTTGCTTAAGCATAAAGTCAACGTAAAACAGAGCTTTTGATATGTGCTTCTCCTCACTTAGATACAATGCATTGCACTGTCCTCCCAGTTGCATCTACGTTGGTAGACTGTGACCAGGCTTAATTCACCTCTGCTTGTCAGTAACTGGACTCATATTTTTATAAACCTTCACACAGTAAACAACCATATGTTTACATGAACATCTGCAGCCGATGATCACTGTGTAACTTTTTACCTATGCATTTTTAACCTTTCTTTGGCTACATTGCCCTTACCCAATAGTTTCACCCTACTGTGCTCTTAGTCTGCTAATGTGAACTAAATACACAATATACTAATGTCTCAGAGACAGCTCCTATACGTTTATTTATTGATAAGATGTAACAGAACTACTTTAATGAAACACTGAGAAGAGAGCATGCACCAGGATAGTGAATGCTGATTCATTTTTAGTCCCAAGTGATAAAAATTGTGAGTATATAATAAGCTGTGCAGCCCGAAGTCGTCATAAAGACCTGCAGAGCCAGCTTCTTCTACACAAGTCCTGCAGAGTAGAGGTGACTGGGTAGTTGGTGGAAGGAGATGCGATTGTTCAGGTAGGCTGGGACTAAGTTATGTAATGCCTTGAATGTGTGTATGATGAGTTTGAAACAAGCAATTTTGTGTATCAGGACCCAGTGGAGCTCCCTGAGGTGTGTTGTAATGTGAATTCTGTGTGAGAGGTTGAGAATGAGTCTGGATGCTGACTTCTAGAAGGCGTGTACTCTCCTAGTTAGTTGCTTGTTGATCCCGGCATAGACAATGTTCCCGTAGTCCAACTTGTTGGAGACTAGGGCATGGGTGACAGTCTTCTTAGTGTTGCTTGAAGCTTTTTGAGATCTTCCTAAGCATATTCAGGGTGCTGAAGCAGGATTACATCATGGAGTTGACTTGTATTGTCATGTTCAGTTTGCAGTTGATGATTATTCTGAGGCTCCTGGCATGGGTGATCGGTGTGGATATGGTTCTGAGTTCGGCTGTCCACCAGGTGGAGTCTCATGGTGAAGTGTTGTTGCTGAAGTTTACTTCTTCTTTCATGGCAGTGTTGAGGTTCAGATAGTTGGCTTTAATCTGGTTGGCAACTTCAGCCAAGCAGGCGGTGTTGGGGTCTTGTCAGAGAAGGAGAGGATGAGTTGTGCGTCCTCGGTGCAGAAGAGGATGTTGTTGCCACGTGCATGGATGACATTTGTCAAGAGGCATCATGTATGTGTTAAAGAGGGTGAGACTGAGTGATGAACCTTGAGGCACTCTGCAGATGAGCTTGCAGACTTACGATGATTGAGATGTCAGGCTGACAGATTGTTTTCCATATGTTAAGTAGATGCAGATCTAGCACAGAGTGGGTACTGGATGCCAATTTCAAATGCCAGATGAGGATGGGACATGAGACCATGTCAAATGCTGCAGAGGGGTCGAGGATAATTAGGACTGCTGTGTTTCCTCTGTCAAGAACAATGTGGATATCGTCTGTGGTGGCAATGTTGCTTTTTCTGTACTGTGAATTTATGTTTCCTATTCTGACCGAAGACACAAGAAAACTGAATTGCTCAACCCCAACCCAGCTGCCAGGACTCTTTTTAGGCATTTCTTACTTATCCTGTGAGACTTTGGTGTAGAACTTCATCTGCCATTTTAAGATCGATTGATCACGAGCTGAAATGGGACAATACAGTAGACAAACCATTTTAATACCCGAACTTGCATTCAAGCATGGACGAAACCAGTAATAAAGTTGATGCAGTCATAAATTACCCCAGAAGGATTGCTTTATGTATACAATAGATGTATGACCTAAAGAATTGAATGAGTTAGGGCTGAGTGCCCTCTGTAGATGTAAAATAGCCCTTCACCTCTTGCAACGCAAACACTCTCTCTGATGTGGTATGATACACCAAACTCATTGGCATGAGCGAAGATAGAATTACTCATCTGGGTGGTGCTAAAGGGCATTTAACATACATACGCGCTGTAAAACCAGATTTAAAATTGCCACTACATTTGGTATTCACTTCAGTTAGGTGCTGATTTATTAAAGGTCTGTTAGCATTTACATATTTCTGCCATCATATTAAGCACACTAAGATGTGGCTCCACGTCGGTGGGTAGACTGCACCCATGAGGAGCAGGGTCAATACTGATAGAGTGGCACAGTGGTTGAAATTGATGGGTTTTAATGCTAACCAAAGCTATTTCCAATTGTTTAGCCTATTTCCAAGCATTCATCCCCCCCCCCTGTTAAAGGGTTCACACAGGTACAACACTTGCTTCTTGTGCATATTGGCCAACAAGTGCCTAACTCATCAATGCAAGGCTATGTACACATCAGCAAACTGTGCCTTCTAAAGAACAGTGGTAAGAACTAAAACATGCACGATTGTTTTGAGAGGAAATTTATGACATAAATAGAAATAAATCTATTCCTTGTCTTGCGAGCATTTTTCTGTTTTTGTGTTCTCCTGATATGAAAGGTGGCTCTCTACAATCTCACACAGCTGCGCTGTATGTTTTTATTAAACCATTACTCTTCTGCTATGGATGTAATATACTGCTTCCAAATACAGCTGCCTCATAAATATCCCTATAGATGTCCCCTTGAGGTGCTTTGTATGACCATGAACGTACATTGCACGTCCAGCAATGGAGGACAAGCACGGCCTTTGGATGTGAGCTGTATAGTGTGACCAAATTTTGTGTCCCCATCATTCATAATAATGGAGTCAGACTAACGTGACACAATACTGGAAGGACCAAGTTGCTATAGCAGCCAGAGAGTGAAATAACTAACAATATCAGCTGATAGGAAGAGAAAGAGCACATCAGCGACTGCTCCCCGAGCACTCGAAATCATTGTGCATATTTGGGGCTTTTCAAGAGAAAATAAACTGCCACTGATTTGGTTAAAAAAAAAAAGCAATTGCTATATATATATTTTTTAAATGACTAAAATAGTGAACGTTTTTTTTTGCCTTTCCTATTTTTCAAGCTATGCTACTGTACAATAAATAAACGTATTTCAAATTTCTTCTGTTTGTTACTGAAATAAGTTCCCGGTTTTAGACTTCATTTTTTGGATCCCAGACAAGTCACTTTGCCTTCCTGTTCTTTATGAATATCAGTTAGAAAAGTTGCTTAGAATCTGACTGTTGTGGAATAGGTGCAGGTTACAAATGTCAAATACTTTTCCCAAACAACTCAACAACAGGAATTATAAAGTATCAATAATGTTGTTGTGCAGAAATCAAAAAGTCGTGCTTGGATCATGACAGTATCACTCTTATTACAGTCCCTCATATTTTCATTAAAGTGGAATTCATCCCTTCGTATTGATCCTCCTAAGGTATCATTTGGTGGTGTCCTAGGTTGATCCGGGTGGGGAGGGTGGAACTGTGCTTCCTTTTCACGACACTCAATCACTATGTATATTTAAAAGATTTCCATTTAGACCTATTGATTTGTATGCTAATTTAGCTCATGTTAATATCCTAAACTGGGGCTTGGCTGCGGTCCTGTTTTTTCAAGCTTGGCTTTTAGGGGGTGTAGGTATGTCTAGAGCAGCAGGTGCAGTGGCACTGGGTCTATTCATTTGAGGGACTTTCTCCCCCTGTGTGGGGAGCTCAGAAAGACATGCCAAAGGTTTATTTTTTGGAAATACCCATGCGCGGTCAAATACTCATGCGCGGGGCAGTGGCGTAGGCAGTGTGTCGTAGGCCCCAGTGCAAAGAAGGAAATGGGCCTCTTGTCGCTGCTTGAGCTGTGAAATTCAGAAATCAATACCACCCAAGGGTTAAAGCAAGGGTGCGTCCTTGCTCCAATGTTGTTTAATTTATATACAGCGGACATGTCGCGGGCGCTTACCAACGCTAATCTAATCTCCCCAAAAGTCGGCAACACAAAGATCACAATATTGCAATACGCGGACGACATCGTCCTCCTCGACAACTCAAAAATAGGTCTCCAGCGAGCACTAAACTCTCTCCACCTATACAATAGTGTAAATAAACTGAAATTAAACGAAGCAAAAACAAAGGTTCTATCATTCAGGAGGACGCAAAAAAAATAAATAACAATTGGTCCCTGGGTCCCTTAAAAATCTCTGGAGCCATATCCTATAACTATTTGGGCACATGGTTTTCTGCAAACGGCGCATCAACAACACACAAGCGTCACATAAAGAACAAGGCAGCGTTAATAACCACAAGACTGTGTCAATTACCCGCTGCCCTTGAAAGTCCATCCTCTGCGCCAATTAGAAAGGTACTCAGGACAGTATTACCATCCGCAATTACCTACGGCAGTGAGGCCTTTCCAGGTCAACTCACCAACACCATCGAAAAATGACATCTAAAAATATACATAAGAGTGTTTAAATTGCCCTGTTATAACAGGGGACCCCTGGTGAGACTTGAAATTGGCCTGGAGGGCATCACATGGTCAAGTATGGGGTCTTTTGTAAAGCACTATCACAGATGTATCACAGCAACACCGGGCACCCTGAAATTTATTTTGCAAGATATCTTCAAACATAAAATCAATCCATGGTCCACTTACTTAAAGACATCAGTAGAAACTTTACAAATCGACTTGACCACTTTAAATACTTCTTCATTTACGTTCGCTGCAATAAAAAGTATAATGAAAAAACAGACTATATTACTTTCCAAGACCATGGACCTGCAAAAAATTAATACCACTCCACCATTAAGGGCCCTGGCAGCGTCATACAACAATGAAAGTCAAGTTGGACTTAGGGCACAACCTTACCTTAATTGTACTATAGGGAAAGCCTGCCTGACTAAAATCTTGGCAGTAAGGATGATGGCATTACAAATCAAAGATTTTAATCCTAACTGGCCACTGCTTTCTAAAGTAGACAAGTGCAGACTCTGTGGCTACAAATCAGAATCTCTTTTACATTTACTGTGCAGCTGTCTGATCTTGCTTGATTGCCGTCGAACTTTACTAAAGCCACTCTTTTTAATTCACGGCATAAGAACATGCAACCAAGCAATGAACTGGATTTTTAGCACAATGGTCCCACCCCTGAATTGGCAAGAATAGGTACATTTAATAAAGCTGCGCAGGACTTCCTAAAAAACTCTATACAAAGCACTGAGACGATTATGTATTAACCATTAACACATGGATAACGGACATTGATGCATAGTAGAGTTAGCCTACGCCATAATTGAGTCTTTTTTTGTTGTAAACTTTTTATTTATTTTATGGAAGGTTTTTTTAACTTACTTTTATCCATTTATTTTCATAACAGACATGGGAAAGGGAAGATGGCAGAGAGAAAGTCTATATACCAAGGCCCAGATTCATCAAACAAAAATCCGCTCACAAAGGGGCAGATTCTGAGAATCTGCCCCTTTGCGAGCGTTTTTTTTTGCATTTGGGATGCATCATCCCAAATGCAAAAATCGCAATTTTAGAAATCGCTAAATTGCGATTAATTGCATTTAAGGAATCTCAAATTGAGATTCCTTAAATGCAATGCATGAAAGATTTTAAAGCAGCGAAATCGCTAATAGGGCACGCAAATTACCATGAAGTACAACTTCATGGTAATTTGCAAAAACTTTGAAAAATGCACTAAAGTGCATTTTTCAAAGATTCATGTTGCGCACAAACATGCCCTAAGGCCATGTGTGTGTGCAACATATGTGCACATATCAATTTCAGGGGTGCAACAGGGTGTCCTTTGGACACCCCTGCACCCTTGAAATCGCAATCTCAATTTGCGAATTGCTAATTGCGATTCGAAAATTGAGATTGTCTTCCCATTCATTCCTATGGGCCTCTAGGCCCTTAGGAATGAATGGGGAGGTATTCCTTAATTGTGACTCGCAATTTGCGAGTCACAATTAAGGAATTCTAAGAAATCGCTATTTTTTAAGTGATTTCTTGATGCATTCCATTTTGCAATTCCTTAATAGCAAATCGGTATTTTTCGCTATTAAGGAATCGCAAATTGGGTTGTTGATGCATCTGGGGGCAAGTGCTTCCTTTCCTCGGGCACAATAAGCCATTCATATTGCATGGTTTTGACATGCAACTAGCATTTTATTTTACTTCTGTATTATTGTGTTTTTTCTTAAATGTTTTCTATTGTCATGTTTTTAAGTAATCTACACAATAAACTTTGTATTGACTGTTACAGAAATAATCAGGGTTCAGTGAACCCCCTCAGTCTTCTGGGCCCCGATGCCCCTGCACCTACGAAACCAATTAGAGTTATACCCCTGCATTGAGGGGAGTGGCACCCCTCCTACGTCACAGCAACACGTCTGACTAATCTCTCGCGCTGAAATCCGGTTTCTCATACAATCACGACCAGTACTACTCTTGATGTTCACTCTAAACCATGCTCATCCGTTCCCAAAGGACAGTGTAAATCAAACCCGGTATTATTTCCGTTAAATTCCAGTAAATATAAATATCATGCATTATTTAAATAAACTCAAGTCACTACCTCAGTCTCCGTTAGGCTGTGAAACGTGTGTAAAAATAAGAGAGGAAACGAATATTGGCGCTTTAATATTTGTGTAAATTATATTTCTTGAATTTCTTAGATGACAACACATTTATGTCTCTTCAAATGGAATAGAATTCGGTACATTGCTGCAAATCGCCTTATTGCAAACATATTTGTTCATTGCTGCCATAAAGACCTGCAATGAAATTATTTGACAGAGAGCAGCAGATTAAACAAGAACATAGTTAAACACTCCAGGGAATCCGTTTTAAGAGCATCAGCGAACGCTTTGAAACCTAAACTGCTAGAACAAATTGTTACAAATGTTTGCAATGTTATCATACTCATTAAACGATATCTTTTGTGAAGCTCATCAAAGGGAAATTCATCAACCCGGAAACAAAAATCTTTCTCATCTTTTTCTTGCGTTGACACGGCGCTCGTGCCTCGTGGAAAGTCTTTTTTTCTTCTGCTGCAGATCTCAAAACGCGCCTAGCCGTGCTGCTACTCGGTGAAACGCGATTATGACATCAGTTCCCCGAAGGTACAATACATCAGGAGCTGCCACGGACTGCTGCTGTTTATTTATGTTTCAATATATTAGAACATTGTTCCGCTGTCCTGAAACCGAGCCTGTGAATGCCAATCTGAATAGAAAGATGCTTCCTCGGTTGCTCGACTGGCGTTCTGTGGGTCAGTGATAAAGGAGCAAGAAGCCCTGTTTTTACAAACTCCTTGGGCAGGCTGATTTCCGCCCTCCGACAATGAAGCCGCATAAAGGCATATGTCTCAAAAATGTTCCACTCTTTCATTTGTTTGGAAATAGATCCTAGAACTGAGATCTCGTTGTCCGAGATCAGAATGTTCGAAATGGATTGCCAAAATGGTTCCACAGTAGGGGCCAGTGGTTGGCACTCAGCTTTATAAGCAACGTTCTGGCTACAACCACTACCGGCTGGTTATTGAGAATACCAAGAGCAGGTAGATGGTGAGGTCCTCAATGCCCGCTTAGTGCACTTTCCAAGACAACTTTACATCCAGGCCCGGTTCCAGGATGTGGGATTTGGGTTGGCCATGAAGAAGCAAGAGTGGGCCATAAAGATGAATGGGTTGCCCAGAGACTCCCAGGTGTCAGAGCTGGGTCTAGGCATGCCGGATGTTCTGCTACAGGTGTGAGCTGCATACAGTACCTAGTTCTGGGTTCTGTCTGCTAGCTCAGAATCTATGGGCTTGATCTTTTTTGCTCTTACCACCTCACTCTCCTTTCTCTTTGTCTCACCTTCTCTTCCAACTTTATCCTCCTTTCTCTTCACTTCACCATGCTGTTCTGCTCACTGCACCGTCTACTTCCTTCCATCTCCCTCCCTACCTCCTTCCACCTCACTCTATTCAAATCCTCCTACCCACTCTCCACCTTATCCAGCTGTTTCTGTGCTGTGCCTTTCTCTTTCTACCTCAAACCGATCAAAGGTTCCTAAAAAAGCAGTGACACGTCTTGCTGCACAGTGCAAGGCCCTTCACGAAGGTTGACTAATCACCTTTCATTTGCCATTGCTGTATTTTGGTGTTAAACTGGTACTAACGAAGTTGAACCTTTGCCAAGACAGTCAATGTGTAAACATTTAAAAATAATGAAGTAATACTATCCCAAAATGTGCTGCATTACAGAGTGTACTTTGCATTTTCTTGCCACTTAGTTTAGTCAATCCTGCAGCTTAATTTGGTTATTAATGGCTACATAAATCCTGTGGGCCGTCCATAGGTAAGGACTACCATCACAGTAGAAATCAAATCAAATAAATCGCTTCTAAGATATATATGATTGATTGGATGCACATTTACGCTCACTTTTCTAAAAATGGCAAAATCGTTCACTCTGTTTTTTGCCAGAAAACTGTTCTCATCTCTTAATTACTGTGTCAGCTTGTGGTCTCAAACTAGTTGGAGTGTCTCAGGTACTCCTTCCATTTACACTTGTACAGTAATAGCAGCCATCCCCGTGCCCTCACCCCTGTCCCCAGGCACTAATGTTTGCCCCAAGGATTAGCTTTGATAGCGAAGCTACAACCCGTGCTATTTTTTCAATAAATAAAATAACAAAGAATTGCTTTCTCCATGTTAATGAGCCTTGGGTAGGCCACAGGACTGTTTCTGAATAGCCTGGCCCATCCAGCCCACCCTCTAGTACCTAGTCCTTTTACATTCCTACTACCACTCGGTCTCCTTTATGTGGCCTCCTTTTGCACATATGGCCTGTTGGACTTGACCCTTTTTACAGGGTCATCCCTGAACTTTTTGTCTTCCTCCTATATTTTCTCTGACCTGTTGTTGGCTATTTTATGACTCTGGGCACCTTACACCTGCTGATCAGTGCTAAGGTGCATATGCTCTCCCTATTGTAAATTGGTGTATGGATTAGTGATTCAATGATTGGCTGATTTGGTTTACTGGTCAGACCCTAGTACAGTGCACTGAGTGTGCCCAGGGCTTGTAAACCAAACGCTGCTAGTGGGCTTGCAGCACTGGTTGTGCCACCCACAGAAGCAGTCTTGTAAAGTGTGTCTAAGGCCTGCCTTTGCAGAGCCTATATGCAGTCTTGTACTGCCATGTTGACTGAGCACGTGCACCCACTTGCCAGTCCCTAAACCTTCCCTTTTCTTCATATCAGACACCCCTATGGTAGGCCCAAGGGCAGGGTGCATTTTAAGTATAAGTTAGGACATGTGTGTGTGTCATGTCCTCATGTATTCCTCTATAACTGCAATCAGAGAGCTGGTGTCACTGATTACTGAACTATCATCTGTTGTTAGATCAGTTGAGGGTCCTGCTGCTTGTGGTTGACCTGTATTTTTGGTAGCAGCAATCGGGTTGAGTTTGAGTCTTTTATCAGACGCAAACTTTCGTGCAGAAGTATATATTTGTCCTTGTTCATAATCTGCCCGGTCCCGGGAAAATTTGAACACCTTTCGTTGTTTTATTTTTTCTTCATGTTTGGCCTACCTCTCTTGTATGTCTTTTCTTGTCTTTGTACTATATGTATCCGGCTCGAGTTTGGCTAGTGCCTCATTGATGCATTCTATTTCTTTGATTAGTTTTACTCGATCCGATTCTGGATATCTTATCAAGATACAGACTAAATTCATTGAGGCTACTAAATTGCTTTGGCCACATTCTTTCAGCATTGCAGGATCTGGGTCATCGTAGCTCGGTGCCAGGAGGATTCTGAGCCCACGAGGTACCCTTCCTGCTTCCTCATATTTTTTCAGTGACTTGTTCTCCCACCATTTATTAATTTCCATCCTCATACATTTCTCCAATTTTTTCAATAGATCTTTAGCCATGTCATCAACTTTAATAATTCTTATGGGGTGACCCAGTATCCCTAAGAACCTGGGCAGTACAATGAAAATTTCAACAATGGTTCTTTCGGGTAAACAAAAATTGCTTTAAATCATCTCGCTGACTTCAACAGTGGTCTAAGCATAACTTCATTACTTTTTATGCTATTTCAATTACCATTAACATGCAAAAACCAAACAGAGGAGAGGGTCACGATTATTTTAATTATTCAATTATTTTTTATTTTTTCATCATTAAGTTTCCAACTGACACCTCAAATATATGCATAAAAACTTATTACAAAATACAAGATACGGCGCAATAGTTCAAATCAGTGTAAAGGTGACATAATGTGACAATATTGTGACAATGTGATAAACAAGTGATAATCTATTTACATGTGAATGAGAAAAGTATTAAAGAAGAAGGGGAATTACAAAAGGCCGATTCCTATTTAATTGGTACTCAAACCCAATGCGCTGTATTAGCTAATTGTAGCTGGGCATGGTAAACTGGTCCTTCCAATAGTTCTGTCGACGTTTCGACCCTGTGGACACCTTATTTGGGGGTCACTAGCGGGTCTTCTTCAGGACGGGGGTTATGAAGAGGATTAAAGCGCCAGTTCTTCATGGAACAGCCCAATATTCTACTCAGTGGGGGTGTCCTTTGTAATCTTTGATCTGTATAATCTTTGATCTATTGATGATATCCTGTTATCTTAATCAGGTATCTTCCTATACGTTGGTGGCGTTTCTCTTTAATTACCAAAGTCGTTTTATCTTTACTTCCAACCATCAGTCGGTATGGACGAATTTCAATACCTTCGTGAGCATGGCTGAAGTCATTAAATATCGCTTAGCCGAGCTGACACCAGACAAAGAATCCCGGATTGAGGAATGAAATCGCTCCAGCCTTGAACCTTTACTCTGAGCCCACAGCAATTATGCCATGCTCACGAAGGTATTGAAATTCCCCTTCTTCTTTAATACTTTTCTCATTCACATGTAAATAGACTATCACTTGTTTATCACATTGTCACAATATTGTCACATTATGTCACCTTTACACTGATTTGAACTATTGCGCCGTATCTTGTATGTTGTAATAAGTTTTTATGCATATATTTGAGGTGTCAGTTGGAAACTTAATGATGAAAAAATGAAAAATAATTGAATAATTAAAATAATCGTGACCCTCTCCTCTGTTTGGTTTTTGCACGTTAATGGTAATTGAAATAGCATAATGAGTAATGAAGTTATGCTTAGACCACTGTTGAAGTCATCGAGATGATTTAAAGCAATTTT
Organism: Lissotriton vulgaris; assembly: GCF_964263255.1. Taxonomy (NCBI): domain Eukaryota; kingdom Metazoa; phylum Chordata; class Amphibia; order Caudata; family Salamandridae; genus Lissotriton; species Lissotriton vulgaris. The sequence goes on along the minus strand of NC_141693.1, from coordinate 967,784,542 downwards.
TGTTTACCCGAAAGAACCATTGTTGAAATTTTCAATGTTATCAACTTTGGCACTGGTTGTTGCTTGCGTGAATATATATTCATTGAAAAAACCAAAGGTTAACTCGTTAACCGTGGCGCAAAATCCGCTGCGGTGCGGGAGTTCTGAAGAGTGGGCAGGGCTGCATCGGCCAACGGACGTGCGCAGTACTAGCCAGGTAGTGCTCGCAAAGGCTGTAGGCTGACGCATGCTGGAAAGGGGTTAAAGGGATGTTACAGTTAGGAAATAGAATTAGAAAAACCTTAGAAATTTCCTGAAAAAAACAAAGGTTACAGGGACGTTATTGTTAGGCTCAGATTTCACTTGTACAAAACCAATGAAATTCAGCAGTTATAGTTACCTGAGCTAACTATAACTTATGTCCCCCTCAATGAACTACTTATGACCTCACATATTGCATCTTTAATAACATGGTCAGTGACATCACTGACGACATCTTAAATGACAGCACTCGTGACATCACTGATGACATCATCCACAGAACCACTCACATATCCATTCACACACCCACACACTGATCAATACAGTGACTCCCACAGCCTCTCACTCACCCAAACAGTCACTCACACATTCACTCACTCACCCAGAAGTCATGTACACAACTAGTCACTCACCCATACAGCTACTAACAGAGGTACTTAATTACCCATGCATCTACACACACAACCATTCACTCAACCACATAGCCACTGACATATCCATTCACAAATCAATAAAATCACTCACATGACCAATTATTTACCCTTACAGCTACTCACAAATACACAAATTCTCCTATAAAGCTTATTCATATACCAGCTCAAACAGACACTCAATTACCGATACAGTGATACAGTCACTTATACATACCCACTTTTACACATAGTCACTCACTCATACAGGCACTCAGTCACCCAAATGGCTATTCATACACCCACATACCCTTCCATACAGTAACTCACACTGCCACTCACATCCATACATGCAATCACACACTCACTCATACAACCACAAGTGTACCCACTCACTTACCAATACACCCACTCACATAACCACTCACTCACCCATACAGATACTCACACAACCGCTCACTCACTCATACAGCCACTCACACACCTAATCACTCACCTACACATCTACTCACATTCACTTACTCACCCACATGCCACTTACATACACATTCCCACAACCATACAAGCACTCACACTCACCTATACAGTCTCTAACACATACACTGACTATGCAGTACAGCCACTCACACACCCACTCACTAAAACAGCCACTCACTCACTTATACAAGAACTCACTCAGCCATAAATCCACTCACACAGCCACTCAGTCATAAGTGACTCAGCGGGTTTGTGACTGGTGTGTGAGTGTCTTAGTGGATGTCTGAGTAGGTGCATGAATGTCGGAGGGGAAATCTGAGCCTTGAGGCCCATGCCCCTCTAAAAACATGTAGCTGTAAGGGTAAGGACTCCGCCCCCTGGTTTAATGACGATCTATAAAAACCTAAAACAGGGATGCAAACAAGCTGAGAGAAGGTGGAGACGTGACTATAAAGATACCTTTAAAGAGGTGTGGAAAAATAAGGTCCTTGCATATAAGAACCTGATTAGAAAATCTAAGGCAGAATACTATTCCTCTCTGATCTGTAACTCCACCAACAATTCCAGGAGCATTTTTAACATACTAAATAGTGTCACTAACCCGGAGTGTTCCAAGAACGCTATCGTCCCGTCCCAAGACCTGTGCGATAACCTTGCTGTATTTTTCAAGGAAAAAATTGAACTCATCCTTAGGGACCTGGAAACTCCCCTGGATTTCGTCCCTCCCTCCGACTTGAGACTTGGTTCTCCTGTGGACTGGATGGCTGGCCCAGCCATGGCTATGAAAGAAATGTTACTCGAGTTCCCACCACTTACGTACGAGGCCTTCACTAAGCTAGCCAGAGGGATTTCCTCCGGGTCTCCTACGGATCCTGTGCCTTCCTAAAATTTGGAAGGAATTTGAGGATGAATTATTCCCCTCACGCCACCTAATATGTAACCAATCCCTAGTGACTGGTACCGTTCCAGCTCAATGGAAACGCGCGTTAGTATCTCCTCTGCTTAAAAAGCCTTCCCTAGACCCTGACTGCTCGAAAAACTATAGGCCCATCTCCCTGCTACCTTTCCCTGCCAAAATTGTTGAGCGTTTAGTTAGCAACACTCTCTCCAACCATCTGGAATGCCATCAACTACTAGATGGGGACCAATTTGGCTTTCGGCCTGCCCATGGATCCGAAACAGCTCTTCTCACCGCTATGGACGAGCTTCAAAGGCGCGCAGACAGAAGGCAGGCAGCGTTCCTGATCCTGTTTGATATGTCTGCCGCCTTTGACACGGTGAACCACAAGATACTGTTGAGGCGGCTGTTTGAGGCAGGAGTGAGAGGTACAGCGCTGCAGTGGTTCCAATCATTCTTGCAGGATAGGCAGCAGGCAGTGTCCATGCCACCTTTTCAGTCAGCCTTTTCCTTGATAACGCATGGGGTTCCTCAGGGCTCAGCAATCAGCCCAATCCTTTTCAATCTATACCTCAGACCTCTGATTTCACTCATCAAAAGGTTTAACATCAGGATTGTCAACTACGCTGACGACACGCAGATGATCCTCTCCTTGGAAGGGGAGGACTCAACATCTGTGGAGGTCCTACACAACAGTCTGCGTGAAACGTCTCGGTGGCTAAAGGACAACTCCTTTAGTGCCGGAACTAGGATTTTCCGGCCGTTTCCAAACAACTTTTGGCCCCCGGAAACAGGGACCAAAGTACGACCGGTGGAATCAGTCCGCAATTTAGGGGTCATGCTGGATCATAGGCTCAGTATGGAGACGCATGTACAAAAGACGTCTGCCTGTTGTTTTGCCATCCTTCACTCCCTAAGGAAAGTTCTGCCTCTCCTACCAACCCATGCTCGCGCCCAAGTGGTAAGATGTACCATCCTCAGCAGGCAGGACTATTGTAACGCACTCCTGCTTGGGTCCCCTGAGTTCCTGTTGGACAGGCTCTAAAGGTTCCAATCAGCAGCTGCTAAGTTGGCCTTGGGGCTTCCGAGAAGATCTCATGGACCGTCCGCTCTGGGAAAACTGCACTGGCTGCCGGTAAGACAGAGGATACAATTTAAGGCCCTCTGCTTAGTCTTTAGGGCTCTCCATGGAACTGGCCCAGCCCCCTTACAATCGAAATTTGCCTGCAAATCAGTCTGACCCTGTGCCTCATGGGAACAGTCCAGCCCGAACTGCCAAGCCATGTCTTCCCTGGATCGGAAACAAGCTTCCGAGGACCGGTTTCTGGCATTCCAGCCGTCTTCAGCCCGGCTTGCTTGAATCCAGTGGCAAAGTGAGCAAGGGACTCACGTCTGAGCATACCCTGCTTCAATTATGGCGGCCAAAAGCGCTACAAAAGGGGGTGGTGATGGACGGAGCATCTGAATCAATCAAACACTCACACCCAGTCAAAAGATCTGGGTTTAATCCATCACCGTTCTTTAGCCCACTCTGCCACCCCAGTTCAGACATGGCTATATGCAAATCAGTCTGACCCCATGAGGCACAGGGTCAGACTGATTTGCATATAGCCATGTCTGAACTGGGGTGGCAGAGTGGGCTAAAAAACGGTGATGGATTAAACCCAGATCTTTTGACTGGGTGTGAGTGTTTGATTGATTCAGAAGCTCAGTCCATCACCACCCCCTTATGTACCGTCAGGGTATTCCTACCCTGCACCCATTTGTTTTTGTGTTTTCTTTATCATTTATTTTGTACTCTGGAATGAGTCCCACGTCCTAAGATGGCTGCCACCACTTTTTGGTTCAGGTGGAGGCAGCCAATCAGATCACAGATTGAGATCTGTGGATTCTCTGCATCCCTAGTTATACAACGTTTTTTAGCGTAAATTGCTCAAAAACTACTGGATGGATTTCCACTAAAACATAAATAAAGACCTGTTTCTGGACCTAGATCTAGCCTTCTGCCAAATTTTGTGTAAGTCTATATAGTGATTTAGGTTGTAGCTGTGTTTAAAGTTCCTATGGGTAAATAAACGGGAAAAATGCGTTTTGGCACACCCGGAAACTTTACATGAGCAAACTAGGCAAGAAGAGCTGCTTTTTAAAGTTTTTCGTGTAACAGGTGCCACAGTTTATAGCAACACAAAAAAATGCATTTCTTATGGAAACTCTATCTTAACTATGACTACCCAGTGGTGACCCGCTGTGTAATATATATATATATATATATATATATATATATATATATATATATATATATATATATATATATATATATATACATTTTAAAAATCACCATAACAGTGATGTATCATTGATGAAATATAGCTGCATTGCACAGATCCCCAATAGTCAGAGAGGTGGATCCCGGGAAACAAAGTTTAGGCAACAGGAAATGAGGTTCAGATTGGATATAAACAGCTAGAAACCCTCTGGCTTGAATATAGATGCAGAGTTATATGCAGGCGTGGATTAAGATGTCCCCTTGTTCTCTTTCTCTACATTCCGCGTAAGGGTTTTTGATATTTCACATCAAATCTGGTTTTCTATAGCACTTTTGAGGTGGGTGAGTTTTTTTGTTTAACTAATTTAGTATATGTAGCATTCATCTCATTAAGGTGTTGTTTACATTGGATAAGTGAAATCATGTGTCAGGATTTTAGAATTTTGTGCTTGTAGTGGATTTGGTATATGGCTTATTACGGTTTGAATGATATTTCCTCAAAAAATGGTTTTATAATATGTGTACATTTTTCCATTTTTCCGTTCTAGAAAATAAGGCCACTAGGGCGTTATCAGTTTAAATAGTGGAATGAGATCTATTTCCCTGCTAAGAGCTGCTTTTGTGAGCACTACTTTTTCCAGTGTGGTTTAGTTATTAGCCCACTTGGGTGGTATCACTGTGCTGCCATGGATATGATCAGCATTTAGTTTGAGTTCAGAAATTGCTTGCATGAAATGGATCTAGATGCAGGAGGGATATTAACTATTGTTGTCCTTCTACTGATGCCTATTGAATTTTCATTTTTCAAACTGTGTATGACTCAATACGTAAAAATTAGATTTTGATGACACAATATGGTAATTCAAAATTAATTAAATTAAACAGTATTGTTTTATTGTGCTTTTATGCATGCAGTATAATGTAGAGATATATGTGTTTTTATTTAATTATTTGATCCTTGTAAAATGGCACCCTTGTAATGAGGAAATTGGTGAAACTTTGTAACGCTCACACAATGCACTATGGATATGTTTTTTTCATCTACGTTGTAAAAACAAAATGGCACTTTATCATGACCAAGGTTGCGGCTGTCAACTGAAATGCATATTTCTTCCTCATACCTTAAAATAAATTGATTCCTTAAAAATTCAGCCTGGAGTGCTGCTTCCGTGTTCGGACCCAGCGTATCAAGCCTATATATATATATATATATGCCTAATTCCGTCCCCTGGAGCAAAACATCCCCATTCGGGGCCCTTAATTGGTCCTGGGCCAGTTTCAATAAAAAGAGAAGGGGGCCATATGGCCTCTTAACAAGGGAGGACGGTGTTCAGCCGCCCCAGCCTTCTCAGACCCTGGGGACTCCATCCCCCAGGGACGTCTTTTTTTTAAAAGGGGAAGGGGACACACAGCCCCCTCACTGAGACTCTTTTGGCCCTGGGAAACCAATTTCCCTGCCCATCTGATTTTTAAAAGATGATGTGGTCTGAGTGGCTCCTCGCACTGAGCCTTATAAGGCCCTGGGGACCCCTTCTCCCAGAGCCAAAATTTAAATCAAAGGGGAGGGGCCATGCAACTGACCAGGACCCTGCCTTCCAAACTAGCAACCCATCTGACCATCTCCCTTACAACAGGATACACACCTGTCGAGCCTCTTTCTCCCCACAAGCTGCTAATTTATAAGAAAGAAAAGAAATACACAAGGTCACCTTAAATTTATGAAGGACGTGAAGGCCTAAAAGATTGATATTGAAACATCAGTCACTAAAAATATTCTATCACCCAAAAGGAAATATGAATACATAATGATTCCAGATCCTAAAAGCAAAATGCTGACACCCCACCAAAACTTACATTCACATTCACACACAGTTAAAAAACTATACACATCAAGAAACTCGTATATGTGAAAACATCAACAGTGTCCAAAAAACTCATACAGAGTCATACATACAGTCATACAGAACCACAAGCCAGAGACACAGCATAGTCACTGATAACAGTTGGGCTGGTAAGATGTAACCAGAAATGGTAGCAGTCAGTGCTAGGCAGTTTGGGAACTTGAAATGGGTTGGTGCTGGTAATGATTATCTCAACAAAAAAAACTGTGATTGCTGGCTCTGACTATAGCAGGACTGATGAAATTTAGTAGTATGAATAGCAGAGATGGTCTTTGTAGAATTAGAGATTTCTGGTTGATGGATGCATGCATACTGTAATTCACTAAGAAAAATATAGTCAAATTATTAACCTAAGGAACAGACACATCCTAACATTCATGTAATTACTATCCACATGTATATAAAAGATGTACATACATTTGCTAGACAGCCACACATACCCTAAAACATGCACGCAGACCACCAGACCTTATACAGACCCTCAGAAATCAGCAGAATTGTAGACATATTAGAAACATAAAGCCAGCTTCAGAAACCAATGGTTGCTTCAAGCCCACCAAACAAGCCTTGTAGATGGAGGCACAAAGTCAGATGCCAATGCATTATATCAGTTATTTATGTTATTTTATCTTATGTTATGTGCATTTGTATAGTGCACAACTCACCTTGCTGATGCAGGAGCAATTTGGGCCAGGCCAGGGTATGTGCTTGATGAAGGGTCAGATGTTCAGATTTGTCTGAAATTTAGGAACTAAGGTGGCAGCTTCGATGTGCAGGGGCATGATGTTCCAGGCATTAGATGCGAGGCAGAAGGCATGTTTATCCGATCTGCTTCTGGGTATGAAGGGAAGGGTATCTGCGCATAGGAGTTTTGATGATTAGAGGTGTCTTATCAGTTTGTGGAAGTTTATGTGGTGCTTTAGGTACATGGGGCCATAATCCTGAAATCAAGGAAGACATTGGATGCATTACTATGGAGCAGAACAGCTCTCTTTTAGATCTGTTGGGGAGCAGCTTGTCATATGCCGACACAGGTGGAGTTCCACAGTCACGCAGAAGTTTTACTCTTGCAAGTCATTCCCACTAAAATCACAGAAAACCGGGATGCCTCTGATGCCATTCTTCACCCACCCACAAACTCACCCATCTCCCAGACACTCACAATGCACACACTCAGACATTGTATTGTAACTGCACAATGCAACATATGCACTCCCATGCTCTTGTGCTTATACACCCTGAAGCCCCAAGACCTCATCAGCATTCCCAATAAACACTTTGACAACAGTTACCATGGTATTACTCTAGGAAACTCACAGCTCCTCTATGAACCCTCAAAATATATATTTCTGTCAACTTTTAATTCTGACAAACATTCTTGCAACTCCCCCATATATCTAGTGTAACCAAGGGCCCAATGTAGGTATCGAAATACCGGTCGGAAACGGCCGAAAATACCGATTTTCTGCCGTTTCCGACCGGTATTTGGATATTGATATGTAGGGGCATGTCAAAATACAGAATCGGTAATTTTACCGATTCTGTAAAATACAGAATCAGTAAAAATACCGAATCTGTATTTTGGGATGTAGGTAGCACTGAAATCAGTGCTACAGGGGTGTAAGAATTCATAATTTACCACCAACTAGAAGTTGGTGGTAAATTATGAAAACCCTCTAAAAAGCTTTTTAAACGGTGCCATGTTGCAGACATACATGCCCTTAGGGCATGTATGTCTGCAACATGTGCACCTATACATAATTGAGGGGCGCAACAGGGTGTCAAAGTGACACCCTGCCACCCTTCAATGTTTCCTTAAATTACCGAATCGGTAAATACCGATTCGGTAATTGGCATTCATTCCTATGGGCCTCCAGGCCCATAGGAATGAATGGCAATTACCAAATCGGTATTTACCGATTCGGTAATTACCGAATCATTCCGATTTGGTAAATAATTCGGTAAATATACCTACATCGCGATTGCCAGTTCTTAAATACCGAATCGGTATGATTCGGTATTTAAGAATCGGTAATCTGGGATTACCTACATCGGGCCCTAAATGCCTTGGAACATTTAGGAAAACTCATAACCCCCTTAAGGCACCAACCCCTAGACACCAAACTTACAACGCCTTAGACAACCATAAACCATATCTTTGACAGTCACATGTTTCCTCAAAAACTCATTTCATGACCCTTAAAATTTACCATATGCCCTCAACACCATCAAAATACACACATACAATCTCAAAATTGCCCTCTGGAAATCTGGCCACTCACCTCCAAGTCCATCCCTCCCCACTCTTCTCAAACACTATCATAATATACACAACATGCCTATAATCTTTAAAAAAAAACAGAAACACTCTTATGACTGCCACCACACACAAATACCACCAACACACTTATGCTCTCCCAGAGACATAAATAATGCACTCATATAATCTCACCCTCACCACTCCCCAAAACAAGCCCACATAGCATCAAGCCACACCCAGAAAATTATAGAACACCCTCATAACCGACAATGGCACTCACACAGTGCACAGAGACCCTCACAAAGCATCAATATTCAACCATGTCTATTTGCCTGCAAAGGACAACAGACACCATCAGACACGTTCAAAGACATGCGCACATCATTGACAGCTTCCCAGGAAACCTAAAAATGCACCCATACATCCTAAAAAAGTTGCATTATACTCACAATCCAGTAACAACTCTCACAAATTTGCATTTTGCCTGGACACATGCTCAACACTTAAATGGCATTCTCACAACCCCCTTTAGATATCAACAGCCATACCCACCATCAATACAACAAAGCTCTAAGTGAACATTTTGCAGCAATGAGAGATACACAGAGAGACACTTAGATGGCAATCATAGCCTATGGCATAAGGGTGCAATTTGTTTCAAGTAGTAAAACTTCACTTTCTAAATTTGCAGAAACTTTCTGAATGTGCTGATCCTCATTGATAAAGGGATATAATTCTCCATCCTAGGGGCAAATGAAAAGACTCATTTATTCACTCTTAGAACTTGATAATGAAGTTATACATTTATTGCAGCAACCTTCAAACCTTTCCAAATACCGAAAGGAGAGAGTACAGTTCAAGATTTCAGAACTGAACTATAGACTGTGTATTTATTTATTTATTTATTTATCGATTTTTAGAGCGCGCAAATACCCGAAGGTGTCTCGGCGCTATCGTTGCAGAACTCTCTGTCGGAGAAGGGGGGGAGTTAGGCTGGAAACAACCAGGTTTTCAGTTTTTTTCTGAAGTTGAGCAGAGTTGGTGCACATTTGATGTGGAGAGGGAGTGTGTTCCACAATTTGGCTGTGGCAACCGTGAAGCGTTTGTCTCCCCAATTGGCCCTTCTTGTGCGGGGGACTCTTAGCAGGTGAGCTGAGGATGAACGTAATGTCCTTTGGTGTTCGAGCGGGCGGAAGGCTTGTTTTAGGAATAGGGGGCCATGATTGTGGATAGCTTTGTACGCTATACATAGAGCTTTAAATTTGATGCGGCTCCTTACCGGCAGACAGTGTAGCTGTTGGATATAGGGGGAGACAGATGCAAATTTGGGAATGGATAGCAAGGTCCTGGCTGCTGCATTCTGTACTGTCTGTAATTTGTTGAGGACCTTTTGTTGTGCGTTTAGGAGCAAGGCATTACAACAGTCAGTTTTGGAGAAAACTAACGTGCTGACTAAAGTTTTGCCTGCAGAAGATGGTAAGTAAGGGATGAGTTTTTTGATCCTTTTTAAAATGTGGAAGGAGGATGAAACCACCGAGTTGGCATGCTGCTGGAAGGACATTTTATTATCAAAGATAACCCCCAGATTTCGTACCTTAGCTACTGGCTCTGGAGGTTGTCCCATCTGCTGGGGCCACCATTGTGGAGACCAAGTTGGTTGCAGTCTCCCGAATGTCATCACTTCTGTTTTATCAGAATTTAGCTTAAGACAGTTTGATGACATCCAGGAGCTTATTGCCTTCATTCCAGTTTGGAAATTCGCAGCTACCGCTATACCATCGTCGTATACGGACAACACCAGTTGTGTGTCGTCTGCGTATGTGGTGAGGGAGATTCCGTGGGATTTGATGACCCTCGCTAAGTCGGACACGTATATATTAAACAGTGTTGGGCTTAGCGAGGATCCCTGTGGTACACCGCACGGCAAGGAGAAGGTCTGAGAAGTGTATTGGCCTAACTTCACCGTTTGTGGGCGGTTGGACAGAAATGAGGCGAGAAGCTCCTTGGCTTTATCTTTTATTCCTATGGCAGCGACACGGTCAATCAGAGTGGTATGATCGACCGTGTCGAAGGCTGCGGACAGATCTAAAAGTTCTGCTCTCAGAATGTTTTGGGAGGGCCTGCTCAACCTTCATGAGGTTTACAATAGGTACAAAATCACCTCATGGGGCAACCAGGCACAGGCAGTGCATGGATTATTGCTGTGCTATTTGAAGTGGATGTTAGCTCTGGTCCCAGGATGCTTGTTTCAGGTTTAGGGAAAACTTGGCTTGGCAGTTCAGGCTGGACTGTACCCATGAGGCACAGGGTCAAGGCTGATGAGCATATATCTGGGTCTGAACTGAGGTGGCAAAGTGAGCTAAAGAACGATGATGGATTCAACTCAGATCTGTGACTAGGGTGAGTGTTTGAAAAGTTTCAGTGCTCATCTATCATCTATTTGTGTTTGCTTGGCTCCCCGGGACATAGCATCTGAGCTAGCCCCCTGGGGTGGTGGCCCTCCTCCCTGAGCCTCATGAGTCCCTGGGGACCCTATCCCGCAAAATAAGCTTGTATGGGGAGGGGGCAAGGCAACACCCCTCCCCCTGCCTCAATAGGCCCCAGGGAACCCCGAGGGTCCACATTGGTTTTTATAGGGAGGGGTCACGCAGCCCCCCTCTTCGAGCCTCAAGAAGCCCCTGGGACCAAATATGAATAAAATGGGGTTGCAGTGGAGCCCACTCCCTGAGACTCTAAAGGCCCCGGGAGCCAATTCTTTTAAGGAAAGGGGACCACACGGCCCCCCTCCTGAGACATTATTGGCCTATGGGACTCCATTCCCCAGGGACTGGGTCAAATGTTATATCAGGGGGAGTCCACCCTTGGGACATAGCAGTTTCCCTGCCCACAGCTGGGCAGGCAGGGAAACCGGCTGGGGTGTGGGGGACTTGGGGCTCCCATTGCAGCCCAAACAACACTATGGTGGGTGCCCTCAGTGGGGAGCCGCATGTTCCCTCCCCCAACAAAATGCAGCTGGACCCCAGGTGATGGAGTCCCTAGGGCCAAAATCAGTGTGGGGAGTGGGGCCGTGTGGCTCCACCTCCTAAATAATGTTGCTAGACCCGGTAATGGGGATCTCTGGCCAATATTAGCCTGGGGATAGGGTTCCTGTGTGCTTCCTCTCTCTCAAAATGTTACCAGGCCCTGGGGATGGAGTCCCAGGGGCAGAAATCGGCCCAGGTAGGAGGGTTGCAGAGCACCCTCCCCCTCAAAATAAAGCTGGGCTCTTGGGGATGAGGTCCTTTGGGCTAAAATCAGCTCAGGGCGAGTGGCCACATTCACCCCTCCCCCTCCAAATGTTGCTGTGCTCTGGAGGGTGGGGCACCTGGGGTCAAAATAAGCCCTGGGAGGGGAGCCATGCATGCTCCCTTTCCCTCAAAATGTTGCTGTGCCCCGGGGGAAACGGGACCCTAGCAGTGAAATCAGTCTGGGTAGAGGGGCAATAGATGCCCCCTCCTCAAAATGTTGCCGGTCTCCGAGAGATGTGGTCCCTGGGGCCAAAATTAGACAGAGAAGTGGATTTCCACATTTCTCCTCCTTCTGAAAATCTTGCTAGACCCTACGGGGTGTTGTCCCTGTAGCCAAAATCATCCCGGAGAGGATTGTTGCATGGCCCCCCTCAAAACAATGCTGGGCCCCAGGGGATGGATCCCTGGGGCTAAATCTTCCAGGGAAGGGGGCTACATGCATCACTTCCATTTATATTTAGCGAGGGGCTGCATGTGCCCCTCCCATTTATTTAAATAAGTGGCATTGGGGGTTGGGGTCCCCGTGCTGAAATCAAACAGGGAAAGGGGAATTAATTCCAACACAAAACATTGCCAGGTTGTGAGGGGTGGGGTCCCTTTATCCGAAATCATCCAGGGGAGGAGGGTTGTGTAGCCCCCTCCCCCTCACAGTAATGCTGGGCCCTTGGAGATGGGGTCCCTTGGGCCAAAATCAGCCCGAGAAGGAGGGCATATGCACCCTCTTATTTAAGAGAGTGAGTCTGGGGGTCCCCAGGGCCTAACAAGGCTTGGGAAGGGGGTGCACACAGCCCCCTTCCCTTTATTTTGGGGCATTGGGCGATCAGGTCCCCGGGGTCAATAACGGTTCAGGAAGGAGGGGCAATTTCAATGAATGTATATATACAAATATGTGTGTTTGTGTGTTTGCAAGGATTTCTTGATGAAAATACAAGATCTACAATGGGACATAGGGTATTTGCTTTTGGTGCTGAACATTACAAGCTTATACACGTGTATCGAACATCAGCATGGCCTGAAAGCAATAAGACATGCTCTCGAACAGCGTCAAATGCGATTCGCAAGACACAATACGATGATTCTAGAATTTGTTGAGTTCTGTCTAACTCATAATATATTCCTGTTTGAACTAAGAACGGATCCAATAAAGAGAAGAACAAAATACAAACTCCGGAACAATAGATCTGCCCACCCTAAGAAATCACATCAGAACAGGAAAGATTTTAATATGCTCCAGAAACTTGTAAACAAGATGGCACAAATCACTATAAATACCTCACAGGCAATGGATAAAATCGAGGAGATGATGACGAGCATTCACTCCAAGGTCACGCACATCCAAAACGTGATACACCGCTCACAAAGAAAGAGTAACGAAACGATCTGGCAGTTGAAACATAATGACAACAGACCGAATAGGGCAAAACCTTTGTCAAAGGAGGAAACTCTGGCCTTGACCCGATCGTATGAAATACCGGAACACGAGAGAGAGGAAAGAATCGAAACAGTACCACTCGACTCAAACAGAACATCGAGAAAGAATGATAGAACATCTAACCCTCACAATCTACAACAGGTACAACTAACAGCCACAGAGAATAAGAATGGAAACCGCAGCAACAAAGAAAAACCGCTGACATGTCTACTACTCAACTGTCGGTCGGCATCGAAACATGCATCGGATATAGCTGACCTCATCATCAACAAGGACATTGATGTAGCAGTCCTTACAGAAACATGGCTTACGGAATCCTCATCCCCTATCATGGATCTCCTAGTACCACCCCAATACAACATTTTGAGACTCGATAGACCCATAAAGTTAGGAGGAGGCATAGCCTGCATTCACAGATCCGATATTGAGGTCAAACAAATCCAAGCCGACCCCCTAGAATCAAGCGAATACCTAGGTCTTAATTTCAGAACAGCTACCAAACAAAGATTCAACCTCCATTCTTTTTACCATCCACCAGGAGACAGCGAAAAGTTTACAGAGGAGCTAATGGAGATCATAACGACCAACTCTAATGACGGCGTCAATAATATATTTCTTGGCGACTTCAACTTACATTGGGAAGACCACAACGACAAACTGGTCAAATCGCTGAAAGATTTCCTTGCTGAACTGAACCTTACTCAACTATGCACACAACCCACACATTCGAAAGGAGCGACGTTAGACTGGATTATTGCGCGAAACAAAGATGCAGCAATCCTCTCTATAACACCATGTGACTGGTCGGATCATCATGCCATTACATTCACGATACCTATAATGGAAAAAGGCACAACAAGACAACCCCTCAAGACCAAAAAATGGGTTAGAGACACAAGAGATGCAAACTTAGAGGTACTAGTGGAAAGCTGTGAAAGAGACCTAAAACCTCATAACATCCTGCAGAACGTAAACAAACTGACCGAACACTATATAACAACGGTCGAAACTATTGTCAATAACACCATGCCATTAAAACTGAAAAACATCTCGGAGAAGACAAAAAATCCATGGTTTAATGAATCGCTAAATGAAGAAAGGCGTAAATTGAGAATGGCCGAAAGAAAATGGAGACAACACCCTTCATCCCCAGAGCTGAAAGCACTCAGAGAAATTAGAGGCCAATATAATAAAATGATCATCAAATCAAAACAGGAATTCATACGGTCAGAACTGGAGAGTGCCAAAAACAGACCACGAAAACTCTTTGAAATCCTAAAGCAACAATCAAACAAATTAGCCAAATCTGCCCATGAGAACTCAAAAACACCCCTAAATTGCGGAGAATTTTCTACATTTTTCACAGAGAAGGCGAAATCACTAGAAGCTGAGCTCAAAGACGCCGTGGCAAACATTCCCACTGAACAAATGCCTACGATAGATACCGCCGTGACAACGGAGAGTACCACAACAAAAAATGAGGCAAGTTGGGATACGTTCGAACTGTATGACCAGCACAGTATCGCCAAAACGCTTTCCAAAATTAAACCAAACAATCACTATCAAGATCCCCTTCCCGCAAAATGTGTAAAAGAAATCAATCACGTTTTGATTCCAATATGGACCGAAATTATAAATGCCTCACTATCACAAGGGATCCTCCCTGACTGCCTAAAAACAGGTCAAGTTGCCCCCATAATCAAAAAACCTACAGCAGATAGATCAGACCCAAACAACTTTCGCCCAGTGACCAACATCCCGCTACTGGCCAAACTAATTGAAAAATGCGTACAGAACCAACTAAGCCGACACATCACCAAGTTCTCATTGCTTGATGAATGCCAATCAGGATTCAGAACAGGTCACAGTACTGAAACAGCGATCCTCCATATTGTTGACGATGCGCTACAGGCACTTGACCAAAACAAAGCATGCCTACTGATTCTCCTCGATCTGTCGTCGGCCTTCGACACCGTAAATCACGAAGCATTATTGTCCAGGTTACGGGACAGGATGGGTCTGTCAGGAATTGTGCTGAAATGGTTCATCTCTTTTCTACAGAACAGATCACAACGATTCCTGGTCAACCAGTCAATTTCACCTCCATGTCCTATTTCAATCGGAGTCCCTCAAGGATCAACGTTATCCCCAGATCTGTTTAACCTTTACGTTGAGCCACTTACAGAAATTATCCAAAAAGCAGAGATATCGTATCACATGTATGCAGATGACACGCAAGTATATCTAAAGATCTCTTCCCTAAAAGACTTGGAACGAGTGAACAAGGTTTTAAAAATGGCTCTGCAATGGTTAACTACCAACCAACTGAAGCTTAACGCCAACAAAACGGAGTTCCTACTAATCTCACCAGCAAGGAGCCGTACGGAAATAAAGGAGTGGACGAAAGTGGTGACTGCGCTAAACTGCACCCCAACATTAATCAAGTCAGCGAAATCTCTAGGAATCACTCTGGACGAGAATTTAGACATGAAAGCCCACATCAACTCAATGGCCATGAATGCTCGATTCCACCTGAACTACCTAAGAAAACTGAAACCTTTCATCTCAGAGGCGGATCTCAAATTGGCTATCCAATCCTTAGTTATCTCTAGGATTGAATATGGCTGCACCACCTTAGCGGGCTTACCAAAAATGTCCACAGCACCATTGAAAGCATGCCTAAACGCTGCGGCAAGAATTATCACCGGATCCAGGAAATACGACCATATATCGCCACACTTGAAAGCTTTAAGTTGGCTACCCTATGAAGCAAGAATCCAAATGAAGATAGCTTGTATCACCCATAAAGCGCTACACCACAACACCCCAGGATACCTAGCGAAGAAACTCCAGCTATCGGGAGGGAATCGACCAGCGAGGAGTACTGAAGAATTTCTACTACGGCCAGCCTTTTTCCACAAGAAAAAAACCTATGACAGAGCGTTCTCAGGAGCTGCCATCAGAATATGGAACTCAATTCCTCCTATCATCAGGAAGATCCAAAATGTGGCAGCATTTAAGCGAGAATTAAAGAGCTTTCTGATGAAGAAATACACTACCTAGAATAGATCAGTCACGAACTGACAATGAACTAAATATCATACTTGTTTACACACTCTACCTATGATAGAAATATATCCACCTCTGACTTTATTTATCATCTACCTCCTATCATCTACCTCATATTTGTTGTCAGTATAACTGTTGGACATATTTGTCTACCTAGAATAGATTAGTCACGAAATGTCAATGACCTAACTAGTCTTACTTGCCTACACATTTTCCTGGGATTGAAGTATATCCAACACTGACTATATTTATTACCTACCTCTTATCATCTACCTCATATTTGTTGTCTGTATAACTGTTTGATATATATGTCTTTCTTCCACGCCTCATATGTTATTCGTTCCGATGCCCGTATAACTGTCTGATATATATTGTCTTTCGCATACGCCTATATGTTAAGCGCTCTGATACCCACGGGTCTTGTTCGCGCTATACAAAACTTTCGAATAAATAAATAAATAAATAAATAAATAAATTTACAGAAGTCAGGGACGGCGATGGGCACCTGCTTTGCCCCCAGCTATGCGAACCTATTCGTGGGCTGGTGGGAAGAGCAGGTGCCCAGGAGCTGTATGGTTGGACAGGAGATGGGCACTACCGTGTGTTGGCATCGTTACATCGATGATCTTTTCATCGTTTGGAACGGTAGCATTGAAACAGCAACAGAGTACATTAAGGTACTAAACAACAATAGCCTCAACTTACACTTCTCGGGCTCGATTAGTCCGGTGGCAGCGGAGTATCTAGACCTGAAGGTGTTTGTTGAGGGAGAAAATCTACACACAAGTCTATTTAGAAAGGAGACTGCTGGCAATTCCACACTCTTTGCCAGCAGCAGCCATCCACCACAACTCATCAATAGCATTCTCTACGGAGAGCTCTTGAGACTCCGAAGGAACTGTTCTAGAGACTCGGATTTCGAGGCGGCTGCCTTGGAATGCATTTCCCGTTTCAAGATCAGGGGATATGGCGAAGATCTACTGCAAAGAACGCTTAAAAGAGTTAAAAAGATCCCAAGAGGTACTTTGTTCACTGCCAAACCCATGGTGGCTGGCCGTGAGAAGGACACAACCACCAATAAAAATAAATTTAGAATGATCACCCCCTACTCTGCCGGGGCTAATGATCTGAGAAGAATGTTAAAAAAAAACTGGCACATTCTACAAACTGATACTGTACTCAAAGAGGATCTACCTCCTAATCCACTGCTAACATTTAGTAAAGCTAGGTCGGTGGGAGACATGCTCGTCACTTGCCACCTAGAAAAACCCCTGCCCAGAACTAACACCCTAAGGGACCAAAAAGGGTGTTACTCTTGCGGCAGGTGCAAAGCGTGTGCGGGCAGTAAGAGGGTTCTCTCATATACAATACCAGATACAGGAAAGAACATGCGTATCAAAAAATTCATCACTTGCAGTACGCAATATGCGGTTTACTGTTTGCACTGCCCATGTGGCCTTCGCTACATCGGCAGTACAATCAAAGAGTTAAAACTAAGGGTATTGGAACACCTCAGGGCCATCGACAAAGCCGACCCCAGTTATCCAGTGGCCCGCCACTTCGCTGAAGCACATGGACGGGACCGCCAACAATTACAATACTTTGGCCTTGACACCGTACCTCCGAATGTAAGGGGCAGAGACCGCCTGAGACGGCTTCGTAGATTAGAATCTAGATTTATCATAGATCTTTCTACGAAACATCCAAGGGGCCTGAACAGCGGGGAGGAGATGGCGTTCCATCTGGGTAAATAAAGATCATATCACTAGGGTAGTACAGTATCAAGGTAGCCCACGTTGATTATAAGAACTTATTTATTTACCTTTTTGTAGGTAATGGTGATCATGTAGTCTGCAAATGATTCTTTAGATGTGTAATGTGACTTGTGTTATAGAAATTTCTTTTCACTGAATTGATGAACCTGACCGTGTACCGATACAAGTATTTTGCCTTGTTGTATTTGCTTTATGAGCAACACATTGGAGAATATGGTATACGAGCGAGAATGATTTCTGCGGTGTTATTTGGTTGCTTCTAATTGTTACTTTCAAAGTATCACCAATACTGTCTTGAAAGTATTTTGTACATAGAATCAAATATGCAAGGGAATATAAAAATGAATTTTTAAAGTAATTTTGAATTATTACCCAGATATGCACTTTTGATGGACCAATCTCGAGATTTGGTTGTACAGTCCGGTACAAAAAATGATATGTATGGTTGTATGTATTTGCACACAGATGGATTATCACATGATGAATTGAGATAGAGGACCTTAGCCAATCCACGGCTTGATTTTTCTGTTTGTTTATATCTTAAACATTTTAGATGCCATTTATACCCACTGTCTATATGGATTTGCCCATCTATGGGCTCAATTGCACACCCTGTCAATATCTTATAGGTGCATTTGTACCATTCTAAGATGGCGCCTAGAGCGACCACAGTGGGGTTGTCCTCTGTCTGTTTCTATGATTAGAAAAAATGCTTTATTAAATCACTGTGATGTATGCACTGATGTTATCCACACTGACGAAGGTAGCACGCTGAAACGCGTCTGTGTAGAGCGCCTGCTGAATAAATCTTGCATGGTTGAAAGGACTCCTCGAGTGCTGTTGTTTTCTTCTTATGTGAAGAGAAATTGGAGCGTCAATATATATATATATATGTATGTGTGTGTGTGTGTGTGTTTGCATGTTTATATATATATATTACCTACTGGCGGTCGCCAGAAGGTAGTTATAGTTAGGATCTACTTTCCATAGGAAATCCGCAACATTCTATTGGGAATAACTTTGGCGCCAGTGGACGAATCTTTGCGAATTTCTTAAAGTTCGTGGCCCGCTCCGCTCCGCTCCTTCCCTGAAAATGTAGGGAGGATTCGTGAAGCGGGGGCCGAGACAAAAGGGGGGTTCCAAAACATGTTTTCCCCATGTTAATTTCCATAGGGCGGTTGGCCTCACTTTTAGCCCGAACGGCTGAATGGATTTTCACCAAACTTGGCAACATTTTAGGGACTGGTAGCCCGTTGTGCCTTTGCTATGTCTCAAGATATGTGCTACAGTGGATTTTGAGTAATTTAGGTTCATAAAAATATATATATCTATAAGCACCGGGGAGCACACCGGGCGCGCCACGCGACTTGCGCACGGAAAGCTGATTGGCTCTCGGGTGTCTGTAAACATTCCAAACAGTCCGGAGCGGCCGCCATCTTGTGTCTCGGTAAAATCGAGACACAAGAGGTGGCAAAAACAAAGGGGGAAATGACCATAAGGGGGCAGAGTAGACCCCCCCTGACCCCCTAGGTTTGATGTGGGGGCCATAAAAGGGCCCCGCGGGGCAAAAAACATATTTTTTTTATTTTCGCGGGGGGGAGCGCCCGGTACGCGCACCGAGGAGCGTACCGGGAAGCGTACTAAGGGGAAAACTCAGTGAAACAGTAAAATATTAATTTTAAGTGCTTAGATGTAGGGTAGCTCTGCATAGAGTTGTTGTGTTGTGTGGGTGATATAAGTACCAGCATGTAGGTACCAATGTAGAGTCTTAAATTCAATGTAGACTGTCTCCTCTGTAGATAATTTGCATGTTGTTACAGAAGTTATTGTGGTATATGGAATCCATACCATAGTCTGTCAGGAAAGCAAAAACAACATGGAGGCAGGAGATGAAAAAGAGATGTGAAATACACATTGGAGATAATGAAGTGGGAGAAAGGAAGTAACTATGAGCAAAATAACTATGTAACACAAAAAAGTTGCACAGTATACTATAAGTCTCACTTTATATTATAAACATTTTGGAACTACTTGATGAATAACATATAAAAATGAATAATGTCTCGAGCAATTTTTGATTATTAAATATACATTTATTTTTCTGATTCTTTTTCAAAATGTAATAAAACTTCTAACAATATATTGTCTGGAATGTCCTCATTTTCATTCTGTGATTCCATTGCTTCCACACACTGAACTAATTGATGGTCCAGAGACTCATCCATAAAATCAAAGTTATCATTTTCAGCAATTTATTCTTCAGGGTTGTTGTCCAAAACAATTTCAAAAGAAATATTGTGTTCTCCTTCCATTTTGTTGCTGTAAATTGCATAAAAAATACATATATCAGTAGAGATGGGGCACTGTTGGGTTTAATTTCAGACAGGTAGTTTTGATTTTTTAACAGTGAAGTTATCTCTGGGCAGTGTATGGTATCAGGCTGGAAGTAGAAATATAAAAAAGTGTCCGTGATAAAGCCTAAGTAAATTTATAATTATACAAGAGAAGCCTAACTCAATCCATAACTATAACAGAGAAGCCTATGTCAATCTATAACTATTACAGAGGGATAGTATATAACTATCAGAATATTTTTTCTCTAATTAACTTAAAGTGCACAACATACTTCACTTTCCAAAATAACAACTTACCTTTGAGAAAGCAGTTGAAGTTCTCAGTGTAATTCCTTTTCAAATGTACTTCAGGAAGTAGTAGTCAAAATGGCTGTGCTTCCCTCTCTTTTTTTTATATATATTCATGTACATAACCAATCAAATGTCAGGAAATAATAGTAGAAAATGAAAGTAACTTTTTAATTGGTTGTAAATTCTAACACTTCATATGTGTTTTTGTCATGTAATTTACCTCAGGATATTTAGACAGGCCTACAGCCTAAATGGCTCAATGGAATACCACCAAATTTGGGTAAATGGTAGGGATTGCTATGTAGTAGGGCCTATTCTATATTTGGTAAAAGTGTCTCCAGTGGTTTTTATGAAAATTAACTTCCCACATTTTTTTGGGAGCGCTTACCGGTGCGCGCTCCGGTACGCGCACCGGCAGCGTTACGGGAGTCCGCCATTTTGTGTTTCGGTACAATCGAGACACAAGATGGAGGACAAACAACGTTGGGAATGGGTAGAAGGGGGCACGGTAGAGAGCCCCTGACCCCCTAGGTTTTCTGAGGGGGGCTTAGGAGGCTCATATAGGCCCCCAATTTATTATTATTATTTTTTTTCGTGGGGGGGGGGGGAGCGCCCGGTACGCGCACCGGGGAGCGTACCGGGAGCGTACTTTGGTGAAAAATAGTGAAAAAAGTTAGAAAAAGATAATCATTTGGAGTGATCAGAGGTAGGGTAGCCCTAAAAAGAGCTTTTGGATTCTGTGGCTGATTTAGGTACCTACAAGTAGGTTCCAATGCACAGTCTTAAATTCAGGAGGAATATTCTATTCCCCTCATCTGAGAAGTGCACACCATCTCCTCTGTAGATGTCTTGCATGTTGTAACGCAAGTTATTATTGTACATTGAACCCATTCCACAGTCTCTCATGTAAGCAGAAACAGATTTATTCACATGTTTCCGTGCTTTCTCAAATTGTGGACAAAATTGGTTGGACCAGTTCCATTTCTGTCTTTGGCATATATTGGAATATACCAAGGCAGTTTGTGGAAAAAGTGTCATCAATTGATCAAAGGTGTCCTTTAAAAGCATTTCCAGTCCAACCCCAGTCAAAGTGCCCAAGTCATTTCCTACACAGTGCACAATTAAGAGGTCAGGGTGTGGCAGATGCAAAAAGGTTTTCACCAATGGTATCAATTGGTGACATCTCAATCCTCTCTGGCCAATCCATTTGATATCCACATTTGGTAAATCAAGGTTGTGAAAATTTCTGATAGCTGCATACCTTTGAGCCCAGTGGATGTAGCTATGTCCAATAATCCAGACAGAATACATGGTAAGAGGAGGTTCTGTTGCAGTCAGATGAAGTGTGGGAATGAAATGGCAGTTGGAATAGTAGGAGTTTGTAAAAAAAACTGTGGATTTTCAGTGCTCTTGAATCACAAGCAATGATTGGTGGATTCAGATAGTTGAAAACTGGAAGTTAGGGTGCATGGTTCTGTTCTGTGAAAGAGGTAATTTGAATGGTTAAGAAAAAGTTATTTAAAGAAAGATTGCAGCGGATAAGCTGGTGTATTGAGAGGTCAAACATCCTTGCTGACTTAATTTGCAACATTGTAGAATAAACGTTTGAACCTGAGAGCTTAGTGAGGAGGGAGTTGCTATGGTAACAGGTAGAAAGGGCTGAGGTGGTGGAAGGGTGTTGGTTTGAAAATACAGAGGGAAGAGTTTTGATTGGTTACCATGAGCAATATGTGTGTAGAATTAGAGTTTTTCAGTGCCATTAATGGTTGCAGTGCCTGGAGAACATACCTTTTGCTCTGCTAAAGAAATATTGGTGTGTGTATCTGACACTGTTCTCAATCTCCAAAAGCATTTGTAAAGGTGAGTTATGATTCATTTGATATAGATAGAGAGTTCAGATTAAGAAGCACATTGCTTTTAAAAAACGATTTTAGGGCACATCAATGGGTTTGAGTAGTCAAATTGAATGCATGTACATAGGACCTGTGCTCTGTAATAAAATGCTAATTCAAAAACGATTTTAGGGTAAATCAATGTGTTTGAGTAGTGAAAATGAATGCTTGTACATAGGAGCTGTGCTCTGTTCTTAAAATGTTAATTAAAAAACGATTTTAGGGCAAATCAATGGGTTTTAGTAGTTAAAATGAATGTTTGTACATAGGACCTGTGCTCTGTTTCTAAAATGTTAATTAAAAAACGATTTTAAGGTAAATCAATGGGTTTGAGTAGTGAAAATGAATGCTTGTACATAGGACCTGTGCTCTGTTCCTAAAATGTTAATTAAAAAACGATTTTAGGGCAAATCAATGGGTTTCAGTAGTGAAAATGAATTCTTGTACATAGGACCTGTGTTCTGTTCCTAAAATGGTAATTGAAAAACTATTTAATTGCAAATCAATGGGTTTCAGTAGTGAAAATGAATGCTTATACGTAGGACCTATGCTCTGTTCCTAAAATGTTAATTGAAAAACGATTTTAGTGCAAAGCAATGGGTTTCAGTAGTGAAAAAGAATGCTTGTACAAAGGACCTGTGCTCTGTTCCTAAAATGTTAATTAAAAAACGATTTTAGGGCAAATAAATGGCTTTTACATTTTTGAGAAGGAATAAATAGTGTCTGTGTGATTAATTATAAATATTTGAAACTTTCACAATCCTGTCACCTGTGTTACCTTAGGTTAGGACGCACACTGAGGGCTTTATTCATGATTGCCTTGTGCCGCCGGTGCGCCACTTTTAACATGGGAAAAAGTGATGCACTGGTGGCGCAAGAACTTCAGAAATAAGGCCCTGAGTTTCTTTCCTGTGGGTTTGTGTCTTGCTTTTTGATAATGCTTGCTATCAACATTTGCAAGATAGAGGATTTGTATTTTGTGAAATAGTGAGGTTTCAGTAGTGAAATTGAATGCTTGTACATAGGACCTGCGCTGTGTTTCTAAAATGTTATTAAAAAAACGATTTTGGGGCAAATCCATGATATTTACATTTGGGCCTTATTTATGATTGCCTTGTGCCGCCGGTGCGTCACTTTTAACATGGGAAAAAGTGACGCACCAGTGGCGCAAGGCCTTCAGAAATAAGGCCCTGAGTTTCTTTGCTGTGGGTTTGTGTCTTGCTTTTTGATAATGCTTGCTATCAACATTTGCAAGATAGAGGATTTGTATTTTGTGAAATAGTAAGGTTTTAGTAGTGAAATTGAATGCTTGTATATAGGACCTGCTCTGTTTTTCTAAAATGTTATTCAAAAAACGATTTTAGGGGCAAATCAATGGTATTTACATTTGGATCTCTTTTATGATTGCCTTGTGCCGCCGGTGCATCACTTTTAACATGGGAAAAAGTGACGCACCAGTGGCGCAAGGCCTTCAGAAATAAGGCCCTGAGTTTCTTTGCTGTGGGTTTGTGTCTTGCTTTTTGATAATGCTTGCCATCAACATTTGCAAGATAGAGGATTTGTATTTTGTGAAATAGTGAGGTTTTAGTAGTGAAATTGAATGTTTGTACATAGGACCTGCGCTGTGTTTCTAAAATGTTATTCAAAAAACGATTTTAGGGGCAAATTAATGGTATTTACATTTGGGCCTTATTTATGATTACCCTTGTGCCGCCGGTGCGTCACTTTTAACATGGCAAAAAGTGACGCACCGGTGGCGCAAGGCCTTCAGAAATAAGGCCTTGAGTTTCTTTGCTGTGGGTTTGTGTCTTGCTTTTTGTTAATGCCTGCTATCAACATTTGCAAGATAGAGGATTTGTATTTTGTGAAATAGTAAGGTTTTAGTAGTGAAATTGAATGCTTGTACATAGGATCTGTGCTGTGTTTCTAAAATGTTATTCAAAAAACGATTTTAGGGGCAAATCAATGGTATTTACATTTGGACCTTATTTATGATTGCCTTGTGCCGCCGGTGTGTCACTTTTAACATGGGAAAAAGTGACGTACCGGTGGCGCAAGGCCTTCAGAAATAAGGCCTTGAGTTTCTTTGCTGTGGGTTTGTGTCTTGCTTTTTGATAATGCTTGCAATCAACATTTGCAAGATAGAGGATTTGTATTTTGTAAAATAGTGAGGTTTCAGTAGTGAAATTGAATGCTTGTACATAGGACCTGCGCTGTGTTTCTAAAATGTTATTCAAAAAACGATTTTGGGGTAAATGAATGGTATTTACATTTGGACCTTATTTATGATCGCCTTGTGCTGCCGGTGCGTCACTTTTAACATGGGAAAAAGTGACGCACCGGTGGCGCAAGACCTTCAGAAATAAGGCCCTGAGTTTCTTTGCTGTGGGTTTGTGTCTTGCTTTTTGATAATGCTTGCTATCAACATTTGCAAGATAGAGGATTTGTATTTTGTGAAATAGTGAGGTTTCAGTAGTGAAATTGAATGCTTGTACATAGGACCTGTGCTGTGTTTCTAAAATGTTATTCAAAAAGCGATTTTAGGGTAAATGAATGTTTTTAAAATTTTTGAGAAGGAATAAATAGTGTCTGAAAGAATAAATAAATATACCTTTGGACAAGCCTTATCTAATCTGGGCCCCTTGGACAGGCCTCAATATATTGGGTATAGTTGATGGTTACAGGGTGCAGATGAGATGAGGCGTGTCCAGGGCTGTATATGAACTGAGGCCTGTCTAGGGGTGCAGATGAGTTGAGGTCTATTCAGGGTTGCCGATGAGGTGAGGATTGTCCAGGGGTGCAGAGGAGGTGATGCTTGTGTTGAAGAGTGCACTGCAAGAGAGGTCTTTCCAGGGGTACAAAGTAGGTGAGGGCTGTGTTTAAGAGTGCAGTGGGGGATAGGCTTCATGAAGTCCAGTCCAGTGCAGTCTTAGACGCTGGCTTCATCACCTATGCTTCCGAGGACAGGCTTCACCTCATGTGCACAATCTGCTTACTAATCTGAGGAAACACAGGTGATATGATTTTGAAATGTGCTAATATTTTTTTATTCATGCAGGTACTATCTAATCCTTGTCAATAATGTAAAACCAATTCATGTGTCCAAAATATTTTTTTAGAATAACATTTAAAAAACAGAGATAAGGTCATATGTATAAGCATTATAGTGTTTATATTGTTTACTTATTGTCATTGCTTTGTTGTTTGGTAATAGTGGTCTATAATGTGTTTTTTGTTTTTTTTTGTTTACCACAGATTTAAATCAACATTTCAATAGTAAAGAAATATGCCCTCACGGCAGAGGAGAAGGAAAGATGGTTATCGGAAAAAAAGAAAAACAGCAACGGAATTAAAGCAGTCTTCTACAACAAATACTACAAAAAATGCGAAAAAAGCTCCTGGTAAGACAACAAAGTCTTTTTTTCGGAACATATGTACATAAAAAAAAATGATAATCTAAATGTGAATTTAGAGAAGGAGAGACCAAATTTGAAGAGAAAGGAGAGGACCCCCAAAATCTTACTACTGCAGCAGGAGACAATAATATGTATAGGAATAGAAGGAAAAATCAATTTAGGGACATTCGTAAACAAATGTTTTGCAATAGGGTAGTTTTAAATTTATTAAAAAACCTTAAGAAAGGTACACAGCGAGCTGCTTTTTATAAGAAAAAGAAAAATGTAGAGAAGATTGTTGATCAAGCTTTTGAAGTTAAGAACAAATTATTTATTTTAGTAATCAATAGAATTAGGACACTTAACAAGACAATTGATGTTTTCAAATCAAACAGTAGATGCAAAAGAGTAATTAATCGAACTAATTTTTGTAAAGTTTTTTCTGGAGAATGGATGCATAGTTCAAGTTGTGAGCCATTTTTTAATGAGGAGAGTTACTTCCAGGAGAATATTTTGGTGCATGCAGTTGACACCAGTGGTCGAGCATATGAGGTGAAAGACGGTTGTCCGATTGAAAAAGAGAAACTTGTGTCTAGAGATGTAGAAGAGGTATTAAGTGAGGAAGTTTTAGGAAGACGTACTAAGGGTCCAGTGTACAATTGGAAGTGTAGTAGCATTTGTAGTGTGCGACAGGATTCCATCGATGTGCTTCGTAATTTCTTACGTACATATAGTAAGAAAAGTCTAAAACAGAAAATGAAGATGTTGCAAGACTTAGATCCTTGCAGAGTGAGAGAAAACACAGGTTTGCATGGACATTCCTTAGCTTGTCTTTCAAGAAAAGTATGTCAGAGTGTTTTTCATCATTTTAGGATGTTAGCTGTGCATCATAACAAAATGAGGAAATTAGTGAGAAGGTTGTATTATGCAAAAAGTCCAGCACTTAAGCTTAAACAGTTAAACAGTGCTCTTTTGCATGGAACTGAATTAGATGTGAAGAAGATTTGTGAAGAAATTGAGATTTGTTATTTTTGTGAAAAAGAGGACAGTGTAGAAATTGACACAGTAATACAAGGTAATGTGTAATACAATGTACAGATTTCAAGTACAGAAAAGTTTGTCCAGGAAATTAGCAAGTTTCAGTTGAAATCAATTGAAAGGCCTAATTTTACTTGTGTGTGTTGTCGACTGACTCATTATAAGATTCAGACTAGGTTAGTTGATTTATATGCAAAAAGTGAAATGGAAAATAATAGTGAAAGGAGGAATTTGGCAACTTATTTGTGGGTGGAGAATTCTTTTGATTTGAGTTTTGATCAGCGTATTTGCAAATAGTGTTATAATAAATTAAAGGAAAACAGAATGCCTGCTAGAGCTGTTTATAATAATCTTGAGTTGGTAGACATTCCTGCTGAATTGATGGATTTAAATACATATGAATCTATTTTGATTCAATGTGTCCATCCTTTTCAGGCAATTGTTCGCATGGAGCCTAAGACAGGGAAATTGCCTCCTTCAGATTTACAGAGAGGATTAAAGGGAAGAGTTGTTTATTTGCCTCTAGATTTCAAGCAAAATATTGATATAATTGGTGTAGAAAAAGTGGAATAGGAACCTTTAGTTATTCTAGTTAATGGGGTTCCGACAAAGAGTAAGAAAATCTGGCAAGATTTAGTGGATGTTAGGAAAGTCAAAAAGGCAACGTTGTATTTGGTCAAAAACAATGAGTACTACAAACATGTATGTGTTGGAGCAGAGGAAATAGCTGCAGAAGAAGACAGTGATTGTTCAGTCGGCCAAATTGAAAAGTTGATGTGTCTAGAGGTGAAGAAATATATGAACATTATACTGTTCATCCTTTTCATTCCAAAGAAGTAATGGGGAATGCAATTGACTTGTTTCAAATGAAAGCAGCAAAAGGAAGTCCCATTAGTGTATGGGAAGAAAGTTTGGAAGCTCGTTGTTTTCCACAGCTATTTCCAACAGGTCGAGGTGGACGATATGACGATCGACCAGTTCAAATTCCTGCTTCTGAATGCCGGACTCTAAGATTATATGCTGAAGATCCAAGGTTTCGTCAATGCATACCATATTTGTTTCATCTACTGTATGAAAGTGACTTGTCTGGACTTTCATATGCAGTAAACCATATATTGAAAAGTGGAGCACATCTGCAAAATGTTTCGGCGAGGGACTTTATAGAGAAAGTCAATCTGCAAGATAATATTTTGGAATCTCATCTAATCAATCTCATGGCATGTCAGCGTGGTACAAACGAGTATTGGTACCGTCGTCATGGGGAATTGAAATGTATGCTAAGAAACTTAGGAACTCCTACTTGGTTCCTCACTCTTAGCTGTGCCGAGTATGCATGGGACGACTTACTTGAATTTCTACGTGAGGCAAATGCAAATATACAAAATATAGATTTGAAAACACCAGGAGAACTGTGTTCTTTGGATCCAGTGAATGTGTGCAGATATTTCAATCATAGATTTGAAGCTATGATGTCTGTTATTACCAATAAAAAAAATCCTCCTCTTGGAGAGTTTTTGGATTTCTTTTGGAGAAAGGAGTATCATGCGAGAGGTGCTCCTCATATACATATGTTGTTGTGGATTAAAGATGCACCCAAATTTGGATCAGATTCGGATGAAACAGTGATGAGTTTCATTGAAGAGTATTCAACATGTGCTGTTCCGAAAACTACTGAAGAAAACAATTTAAGGCAACAAGTTTTACGCTTTCAATCCCATCGTTGTGGGAAGTACTGTCGTTGAAAATTCAAAAACAAGGAAAAGTTCTACACAAAATGTCGTTTTGCGTTTCCACGACCAGTGATTTCTAAGGGAAGAGTAAATAATTTGATGTCATCTCTAAGACATACTGTGACGAGGAAATCACCAAAAAATACATATAATTTAAAAAGAAATGAAGAGTCCAAGTACATCAACGACTACAACCCAGTGATTTTGTCCATGTGGAATGCTAACATGGATATTCAGTTCGTTGCTGACAACTCTATTGCTGTGGCTCGATATGTGACATCTTACATCACAAAAAAAGAAAAGACAGTACTGAAGGAAATGTGGGAGGACATTTCACATGAAAAGAGTCTAAGCAAGAAATTATACAGTTACCGTCTGAAGATGTTGTCGCATCGAGAAATTGGAGCATATGAATTATTTGATCGGTTATCATCAGCAAGTCTCTATGCCAAATCTAGAACAATCATTTGGGTGAGTCTAGGTCTTGCTGCAACACAAAACCGAGTTTTGAAATCTGTACAAGAAATTGAGTATTTGGCGGAGAAAGAACCAAACAGTACAGATATTTTGAAGACAAACATGTTGGATATATACTATCCAAATAGAAGTACTCACCTTGAGAACACTTGTTTGTATGAAGTTCTGCAAAACTATAGTTATAAGAGGAACATCACAGAAGATGTCAATAATGGAAAATATGCTGTCATTGGAAATGAAGGATGTCTAGTGAAGCAGAGAAAAGGCCATTTGATTAATCATCGAAAATTGAGTTGTGAATCTCTAGACAAAAGAGAATTTTACTATTTAGCTCTTTTGCAACTCTTTAAGCCATGGCGTACAGAAGAGGTACTACTTGGAGATTTTCTCTGTTACGAAGATTCTTTTAATGCAGCCAAGGATACCATAGAATGTTCTGTTTTTCCAAATTATCTGCAAATGTTGAATGAAGAAATAGAGCAAGAAGCCACAATTGCTGAAGAGATTGCTAGAGACAGTTCTCAAGACAGTCAGAGTTCTACTTCATTGAGTCAGGATCCACTAGGAGGACCAATTATCCAAAATGAAGCTGCCACTGCCATGGATGAGGTGGAAAGAGCTATGGAACAAGCTCAAGAGGATGTAGTTAACTTAGAATATTTGGTGGAGCAACTAAACATTGAGCAGAAAAAGATATATGACGAAGTCACAGAACAGATTGAACATGGATTTAGACATTAGAAAAAAGAGTGCTCATGTACATCATTTAAGCCTGTCCGACTGTACGTAAGTGGAGAAGCGGGAACAGGAAAAAGTTTTCTGATTAAAGCAATATCAACTTATCTGCAGAAAAGGACTGAATCACCGCTGTCTTGTGTTGTAACCGCTCCAACTGGACTGGCAGCACATAACATTAAAGGGATTACTCTACATCGTTTACTGATGCTGCCAGTTGAGCATGATATTAAATTGCATTACAACAAGCTATCTGGAGATGCGTGTTCTGAAGTTTCCAGAGTCCTGAAGAAAATGAAACTTCTTATCATTGATGAAGTAAGCATAGTCTCAAATCTAATGCTTGCTTTTGTGCATTTGAGAATGCAAGAAATTCTTGGAACAGAGTATGATGTGTTATTTGGAGGAAAACACATTATAGTTTTTGGAGATGTACTGCAGTTGACTCTAGTAAAAGGACAACCAGTGGTTAAAATGCTCACGCATGAAGATACCAGGAAATCTCTTGGAAGCATTGGAAATGTTAATATATGGTTACATTTCAAATATGCAGAACTGCTTCAAAATATGCGACAGGCAAAGGATGAAGAATATAAAAATATTCTACAAGATGTAAGAATCGGAAAAGTAAGTGAACATGGAAAAGAAGCTTTACATGCACGATTAATTCCCGGTTGAACTCAGGAAGGAAACAAATCTATTGCTGTTCAGGAAAAAGCTGAAGACAGTGCTCTTCGCAGAGGCATGGGGACCTCTGTGATCCGCTTTTTTTCGTCTACTGATGTTGTGTTTCCGCTGATAGCGCTTAGATACCCCTGGGTGATATAGCGCTTTACAAGCTCATAATAACATAACATAACATTAATTTCAAATTTGTATCCAAATGAAAACATTGTTCCAGAGAATATTTTCAAGAAAATTACTGAGAACAAATCTGGGATATGTTTGATGCCAACTCTGCAAGAATGTTCCATCTTCAACAACAAAATGTTAAAGTTAGAAAATGAAGAGATTGTGAAACTGGAAGCAATAGATACAATAGAGCATATGGGAGCAACAATTATTTTGTCAGAAAATTTAAAAACAAAATTGAATTCATTAGAGAAGAGTATATCTAAAACAGCTGGTTTTGAAAAGACTCTGAATGTGTGTTTCAATTGTCGTATCATTCTGAGAAGGAATTTAAATGTTGAAAGAGGTCTGGTAAATGGAGCAATGGGTCATGTTGTTGATTTTGTGAATTATAGAAATAGAGATAGAATTGAATTTTTAAAAATTAAATTTGATAGCATTGAGCAAGTACAACAAATCAGTTGTTGTTCTGATAGATTTTTGCTTGTAAAAGACTTATATGTTCGCCGAAAACAGTTTCCTGTTTGTTTGGCATATGCAGTGACAATTCATAAATCTCAAGGTTTAAGTGTAGATTGTGCTTTGGTGAACATTGGAAGTTCTGTGTTTAAAGAGGGTATGGCATATGTGGCATTATCACGAGTCAGAACTTTATCAGGATTGTACTTGATTAAGTGTGATGAGACAAAGATTTGTGCAGATATAGATTGAGTTAAAGAATACAATATGTTAAGAAGAGAGTATGCTCCACATTTGCCACAATATCCTCTGTTTGAAAAATGTGTGGCAGGCCGAAAAAGAAGAAATGAGAGTAATTGTAGTGAGGTAGTAGCAAAAAGACAAAAAGTAGATGAAAATGTAATTCGAAACAGAAAGAAAAAGGATTCTGATGAAAACATTGTTGGATTTCAGTTTGAAAACAGTTCTGGTGTCAACTGCTATGCTAATGTAGTGGTTAATGTTGTTTTTTTTCTTCAAACATTACGAGAACAGATTGTTGAAAATCGGGATCAAAGATTGTGCGGTTTATTGAATTCTGTGTTTGAGAAATGTAGCAGTGATAGAGCAAAAATAGAAAGTGTAACAGAAATTCGAAATATTTTAGACATGTGTTCTGGTCAAGATACATTTTCACAGAACATTCAGCAGGATTGTCAGGAGTTTTTAATGTATATGTTTGGTGTTTTGGAAGATGAAGGTGTAGATGTAGAAAATCTTTTTAGCCTTTCTTATCAATGGCAGCAGGACTGCGACAATTGTAGTTTATCAAGTACTACTAGAATAGACACTGAAAGATTTATATATTTGACTTTATCCGACTGCAAATCGGTGTCAGTTTAATAATCTAGTTAAAGCAGCTGATCATAATATGGTGTGTACCCAATGTAAGTGTCCAATGCTGTCCACATTATTTATACAAACTTATGGTCAGTATGTCATTTTAGTTTTCCAACGATGTAGACCTGATGGAACAAAATTGACAACTTGTATCAAAAATTTCGTGGCTTCTCAGTTATCAATTTCAGGAAGAACCTTTTCAACTGTAGCTATTATTTATCATGACGGTCCTTCGACAACATCAGGGCATTATACATGCTACTTAAAATGTCAAAAAGGTTGGAGTTACTGCAATGATTCTCATTTGACTTATAAACAACGTTTGCCATTTGACTTAAAAAACTTCTTACCTAGTGTTTTTAGAACCAAAGTTTTAGTAAAGGTAATTGGCCTATGAAGACGGGAGCAGTTAATAAAAGTTAATTAGTTAGTTAGTCTAATGTTTAAAATTATTTATCTCATATAGGTACTGTAAGTGGATCTTATAGTAAGTGATATCAGTTATATAGGAAATGTTGAACATGAGTGATCAAAAAAGGGAATATGAATATTTAAAGATTGTGAAAATTTCATATGAGCTTTTCTTTGAAAACTTCGGGTAAACGGTAATTTCAGAGTTTAATTAGAGAAATTTAAAAATATACTCATATATCTGACACTATTTGGCCATAAGGAAAGTGTAAGGTATGATTAATGAGACATAGCTTAACACAAGGAGGAAAATGAAAACGTTGAGAATTATTTCAGATGTTCTTAGTCGATGAAATGGAAATTTAAAAGAACAGCAGAGTATTTTTCAACAAAAAGGACCTTCACGATCTACTATTCCACTTGCCAGTCAGTACGCCTGTAACTCCGCTCATCGCGCCTGCATTCTACCGCTCTCCCCCGCCACCACAGTTGCCATCGCGGTTGCAGAGAGGGGGGAGCGAAGGGGGCAAACTACAATTCCCAGCATCCCTTGCTGGGAGGACAGACGGGACGCCCACACCAGCGCCACTTTCCCGCGCCCGGAGGCGCATATAGACGCGGTGCTCCTGCTGAGGAGCGGGGGACTATTCCACTTGCCAGTCAGTACGCCTGTAACTCCGCTCACCGCGCCTGCATTCTACCGCTCTCCCCCGCCGCCGCAGTTGCCATCGCGGTTGCAGAGAGGGGGGAGCGAAGGGGGCAAACTACAATTCCCAGCATCCCTTGCTGGGAGGACAGACGGGACGCCCACACCAGCGCCACTTTCCCGCGCCCGGAGGCTCATATAGACGCGGTGCTCCTGCTGAGGAGCGGGGGACTATTCCACTTGCCAGTCAGTACGCCTGTAACTCCGCTCACCGCGCCTGCATTCTACCGCTCTCCCCCGCCGCCGCAGTTGCCATCGCGGTTGCAGAGAGGGGGGAGCGAAGGGGGCAAACTACAATTCCCAGCATCCCTTGCTGGGAGGACAGACGGGACGCCCACACCAGCGCCACTTTCCCGCGCCCGGAGGCGCATATAGACGCGGTGCTGCTGCTGAGGAGCGGGGGACTATTCCACTTGCCAGTCAGTACGCCTGTAACTCCGCTCACCGCGCCTGCATTCTACCGCTCTCCCCCGCCGCCGCAGTTGCCATCGCGGTAGCAGAGAGGGGGGAGCGAAGGGGGCAAACTACAATTCCCAGCATCCCTTACTGGGAGGACAGACGGGACGCCCACACCAGCGCCACTTTCCCGCGCCCGGAGGCGCATATAGACGCGGTGCTCCTGCTGAGGAGCGGGGGACTATTCCACTTGCCAGTCAGTACGCCTGTAACTCCGCTCACCGCGCCTGCATTCTACCGCTCTCCCCCGCCGCCGCAGTTGCCATCGCGGTTGCAGAGAGGGGGGAGCGAAGGGGGCAAACTACAATTCCCAGCATCCCTTGCTGGGAGGACAGACGGGACGCCCACACCAGCGCCACTTTCCCGCGCCCGGAGGCGCATATAGACGCGGTGCTCCTGTTGAGGAGCGGGGGACTATTCCACTTGCCAGTCAGTACGCCTGTAACTCCGCTCACCGCGCCTGCATTCTACCGCTCTCCCCCGCCGCCGCAGTTGCCATCGCAGTTGCAGAGAGGGGGGAGCGAAGGGAGCAAACTACAATTCCCAGCATCCCTTGCTGGGAGGACAGACGGGACGTCCACACCAGCGCCACTTTCCCGCGCCCGGAGGCGCATATAGACGCGGTGCTCCTCCCGCGTCGCGGGACGCGCGCGGGCGGCGCCGGGCTGAGCCCGGGCAGAGGGCGGGCCGTCTGTGGCCGTCCGGGGCCAGAGAAGGCCGGGACGGGCCCCCCCCCTTGGCCTTCAAAGAGGAGGTAAAGCCACTGATTGACCACACCACTGACTATCACATCTGGCTAGATACTGTTACCCATACCTATAAGGGAGTAGTTACATAATATATCCCCCTTGTTGAACTTATGCCCTAAGATACAAGACGGGCATGCTTTCGTCAATGTGGTACGAATGAGCGTATAGTACAGTTGTTTGTTTTTTCTTTTTATATAGCTCAGCTCAAACATACCCCTACTAGCATGGAACCCCCTTCTAAAACTTCTAGTACAGCGCCTAATCTCCCTTGGCTTGACGATTTAAACAGTATGTGTAATATTAGGTATACCCTTGTTACATCACCCAATCTGGTAACTAACGCCAGCCCGCTAGCCCGCAGCGTAAGTACACAGGGGCTTCTACCGACACCCATAAAAGTAAATGCAAAAAGTACAACTCCCGTTAAGGTCACATCTGGTAAAAGGAAACATGACGGGGTTGGAGAAAGTGGGTCCCAAACCAAAACATCAAAACTGCAGAGTGCGTCATCAGATATAAACCCGCCTGTTATCACGGCTCTGTTAACTCCAGAGATGGGCAAAAAACTAGATGATCCAGCATCCTCTCCCCAATTGGTTTTACTGACCATGATTGAACAATTGATCAAAACTATTATCCATCCCCTGATCGAAAAAATTAACACCTTGGGGGACAGACTGACGGGGATTGAGGAAATTGTTAAACTCAATCTGGCACACACTGTAACATCTAAGTGTTCACCCCATGCTGGTCTTCCTAATTCACCCAAACAAACTATGCAAAACACAGTTCCCCCAACACAAGTAACAGTCTCCACTACTGTGTGCCGACTTGTCCCTAAAGCACCACCCATACCTGCCACAGATCGAAATGTTGAGCCTAGATTAAAAAGTACTAAGATTCCTCGTATTAATCTTCCCCCAGAGGCCGCCCCATTCGTGTCCATCCTATCGGGGGTTCCTCCTCTGAAACATGGAAAATCTGAGAGAACCACCGATCTGCTAAATAAAGTCAAGTTCTGGCTATCGAAAAATAGACCCTTACCCCATAACCTTGATGGCAGGATAGTCAGCGTGAGGAGAGTGGGATGGTTGGGTCCCCTTCGAAAAGATATCTGTGGCGACCTGGTTCTAATCAGATTTAGGAGCAGACAAGTTGTCCCCTATCTCCAGTCTTGGCAGCCCCAAGAAGGTGATGGTCCTATAACAACTTGGGACCTACATGACTTTTACCCAAGTGAATCATATACCCCCTTCCGGAAACAAAGCGCCGATCACAACTCTAAGCTGGGTTATAGATCCTGCCCATCAAATGAGCGCAGTTTCCCCTCTTTTAATCGATTCTTTTTTCCGCAAAGCAGTTTTAAGTATAGCAACCTACCTCAATTTAACCCTTTCACGCCATATAATAACTGTCAATATTAGGCTGGTGCATACCGTGTAAATTACTCAGACAATAATAACTACTGGGTTAGCTAATTCTATTTAACCTATTGAGATTATGTTGCTTTTAAAATGTATGTTGTTTGTTTAAATTATGATTGTATTTTTTTAAATTGCATGCTTTTATGGTTTGAAACAAAATCGAATAAAGCTTAATGATGATGATCTACTATTTGGCCTCAAGGAAAAGTAAGTGAATCAAAGATTAGTGTACATATATGATTTGTAACTTTATATGGGTTTTTCTTTTCCCGCTGTTATATGATGAAGAGTTTGAACTCACTGTTTTTAGTGAAATTCAATATATTCTGAGAACAGCAAAAATAAACTATTTAACATCTTGTATAAGATATTCTATAGTTTGCATTGTTTAATTTATATTGTATTCCCATTGTCTCACACTCATTATCCTTTTTCCACCCTTTTTCAGCTCTCTTTACTCACTTACACTGCCTTTTTTTCACTTTGTTTCATCGCTGTTCCTTTACTCAACTTCTTTCACAACCATTCAATCCAATTTCAACTGTCTGCATTTCCTCTCTCCCTTGCACCACTTTTCAGCTTTCTCACATTCTCTCAGTACCACTGCTTTAGTTCTGTTCCCCTCTCTTTCTTTCTTTTGCTCCTTTACTCTTTTTCCTTTCTTCACTCATTGTACTGCACTTCACTCAGTCCTTCTCTTAGTCTTTCTGTGTACTTACTTACTCACTCCTTTTTCCTCTATCGTTCTATATTAACCTCATTCCCTTCATCCCTTCACTCTGTGACTCCCCTTCACTCACTCTCAGTTATCTTCCATTCCTCTTTCTTGTAAATGGATCCTCATTTAGACTCCTTTCCCTTTCACTCATTCTCCTTTTACTTACTTCTCTTTCCTGATTTCGTTTTGGTATCTCACATTCTTTTAGTATCTTACTTACCTTCAGTAATTTGCTCTCCTTCTATTTCTTTTTCCCTTTTTGTCCTTGTACATTACTTTTTTTCCGTTTCTGTATCCTTCACTCTTGCTTTATTTCTTAGTAATTTTTTTTTATTTTTTACCTCTTGACCTGTTTCTTCTATTTTAAAATATATATTTTACTAATTATAACTTTTTTTTTCTTTTGTCTTTCACAGATACAAAGTGTAGTTTAAACAAGCAATTAAGTGTACATTAATTATATGGTAAGTGTGACTAAAAATGTAGTTTGTCATCACCCTTTGCTTTAACCTCACTACTTTTCTCTCACCCTACCTCACCCCTGTTTCCTTACTCTGCTTCCCTCACTTATTCTTATCCTCCATGTTTACTTCTCTTTTCCTTACTTTCCTACCACATTCAACTTCTTTCAGTGCCCCTGCTCACCCACACTCCCTCACTTACCTTTTTTTCTGGTTCACTTAGTCCCTTTCTGTCACTCCTTCCTTTACTCTCTCTGTTCTTTCTCTCTGTCACTCCCCATGTCTTACCCTTATTTATTTTTATCCACACTCTTTCAGCCCTCTTTACTTACACTCACTGCTCTTTTCTTTCCCTCCGTCACCGCTGTTCCTTTTCTCTGGTTCCGTCATTACCCGTCATTCCTCATCCTTTACTCTCCTTCCTTTCACTTTTATCACCCATTCACATTCTGTCAGAACCTCTGCTTTAGTCTTCTTCCTCTTTCTTCTGTTCTTTTGCTCCCTTATTCATTTTCCTTTTCTCAGTTGCTTCCTCTTACAACTTTTCTCTGTTTTACTATCTATTACACAGTCCCTCCGTGTTCCTCCCTCTAGCTCTCTTTCTCTTTACACCACTCTCCCTGTCCCCTTTCCTCATGCTCACTCCTTCATTCTTTTTTTTTGGGGTGCGCTTACGGGACGCGCCCCGGTACGCGCACCGGGGCGTGCCAAAGTGCTGCGCTTACCGGGAGCACTCCAGGGTGAAACATAAAAAAAAAAAAGGAACATACTTCAACAAAAATAGTATTATATTAATATACAATATAGGATTCATTTTTAGAAAAAATTACCTTTCTTAGCTATAGACATTTGCTATTAAATAACCTTAGAAATTCACTAAAAACACATAGGTTTGAGGCCCTATATAAAGTTAGGAATTAGCATTTAAAAAACCTATGAAATTCACTGAAAAAACATAGGTTTCACACCAGTTATAGTTAGGAATTAGCATTTAAAAAACCTTTGAAATTCACAGAAAAAACCATAGGTTTCACACCAGTTATAGTTAGGAATTAGCATTTAAAAAACCTAGTAAATTCACTGAAAAAACCAGAGGTTTCACACAAGTTATAGTTAGCTGGAAATTTTACTGACATAAAACCATTGAAATTCCACGTTATAGTTAGTTGGACTCACTATAACTTGCGCGCCTGCAATGCACTGCTGATGACGTCACATATTACATCACTCATGACATGGTCAGTGACATCACTCATGACATCACTCATGACACCATCCTTGTGACAGAGTGACAGACCTCCTTTCACTGTAATGTAACTCTTGAAACACATATTCAAAAATAGAAATTTAAATTTTCCAAAAAATGGACATACCCATATCAGTTACAACAACCAATTCAGTAATTCCACCATCTATATACACATCCACTCATTCACCAACAGTTCTATATAATCACTCAAAGTATACTCACTCATCTTATGTAGTGATACACCTATACATCCTGTTACACACCGACAGTCATCCATAAGTTACTCACACACATACTCACACATGCAACTAAACTATTGAACATCCATTTATTTGCTTATAGAGCTGTACACACACTACCACCTTACTTCTATGGAAATTTACACATATTTATTCTCTTAAACAATTACTTATAGAAACATATACTTATTTAAACAGGAACTCTTACAATCTCTTACTCTCACATATACTCACTTATATGCATCAATATTCACATATTCTAGATTAAAACATATGTAGTTACTGATAAAGACACTAGTGAGACAGTCATTCACTCACTAACATACACATATACACACTATTCCACCATACAGTCCTGCACATATGCAGTCTTCAAAATACATACAAACAGAGAGTCAGTCACTCATGCATCAATGTTGTAAGTAATACCCACACTAAACAATACAGACACTCATACTGATACTAAAAAAACATCTAATAACTCATATACATACACATGTAGTCACTCACCAACCCATGCAGCCACTTATACACAAAGTGAAACACTAATACATATATTTAAATATTTAAACATTACTCACTAATATTTATTTTTCAGAAAGACACACATTCACTGGATGGTGTCATCAGTGATGTCATGAGTGATGTCACTGACCATGTCATGAGTGATGTAATATGTGACGTCATCAGCAGTGCATTGCAGGCGCGCAAGTTATAGTGAGTCCATCTAACTATAACGTGAAATTTCAATGGTTTTATGTCAGTAAAATTTCCAGCTAACTATAACTGGTGTGAAACCTCTGTTTTGTTCAGTGAATTTACTAGGTTTTTTAAATGCTAATTCCTAACTATAACTGGTGTGAAACCTATGGTTTTTTCTGTGAATATATATATATATATATATATATATATATATATATATATATATATATATATATATATATATATATATATATATATATATATATATATATATTGCCTATTGGCGGTCGCCAGTAGGTGGTTATAGTTAGGACTTTGTTTCTATTCAAAAAGCATTTTTCTTTTCCCGATAACTTTATCGCCGGTTGACGAATCATCGCAAATTCTCAAAACTAGTGGGGCGTTCCGGTCAGCTCCTATCTTGAAAGTTTCGGGGTGAATCGGCAAGCGAAGGCCGAGAAAAAAGGGGGGGTCCCAAAACGTGTTTTCTCCATGTAATTTCCATAGGAAAATTCAGACACGGCTACAGCCTGAACTGCTGAACGGAAATACACCAAGTTTGGCAAAAAGGTAGCCCTTGGTTCAGAAAGAGAATTTTTTTAAAGGGTGTAAATTAGGTGTGAGCGCAAAATCCGTTCCGCTCGCGGATTTCGCGGATTTTCGGTAAATCCGCAATCCGGGAACTCCCCCGAATTTACCGAAAATCCGGTAATCCGCGAGCGGCGGATTCGGGGGGCAAAAGTTCAAGCCTTCAAGCTTGAAGTTGTAACTATTTTAGGATGGCGCTGGCAAGCTGCCAGCACCATCCTAAAATAGTTACTAAGTTAGCTTCAACAGGAAGCACTAATAGATAAAATAAAGCAGGTGCCCGAGCACCTGCTTTATTTTATCTATTAGTGCTTCCTGATGAAGCTAATTTAATAACTATTTTAGGATGGCGCTGGCAGCTTGCCGGCGCCATCCTAAAATAGTTACAGGATTATAGGTTGAGACAGTGACAGCTCACTCAAGGGACCCCTGCGCCCTTCGGGGCGATTGCATAGTAACACACACATGGTCGCTGGAACTAGTTGAAGCTCAAATTCAGTTATTCATTCATCAGCCCAAAAACAATCGTGAGCGTCGTCGAGGCTGGGCTGTTGTGCCTTCTTCCCAAATCTACAGTCGAAAATCAGCTGTGATGCTGGATAGAGGCCTTTGCATACTTGACTTCCGCCATTTACCCACTATGATGGACAGCTCACTCAAGGGACCCCTGCGCCCTTCGGGGCGATTGCATAGTAACACATACATGGTCGCTGGGAACTAGTTGAAGCTCAAATTCAGTGACTCATTCATCAGCCCAAAAACAATTGTGAGCGTCGTCGCGGCCGCAAGGAAACCCCCCTCATTAAGGAAATCCGCAAAATCCGCGAATCCGCAAATTCGCGGATTTTGCAGATCCGCGAATCCGCAAATCCGCAAATCCGCGGATCATGGATCCGCGAAATCCGACCATGCCTAGTGTAAATCAGTTCAGTAGTTCCTGAGAAAATCATAAAATTAAAGTTTTGATATCTGGAGGCGCAGAGGGTCCGCGGACCATCTTGATCACGAGCTTTATTCTAATTGGCTGTCAACACTCCAAACCAGGAAGTGTTGACAGCCATCCTGTGCCTCGGTAACCGAGGCACAATAAAACAGGGAAACAAAGGCGTAAAACAAGAAAAGGGGGCAGGG
This sequence comes from Lissotriton vulgaris, assembly GCF_964263255.1. Lineage (NCBI taxonomy): Eukaryota > Metazoa > Chordata > Amphibia > Caudata > Salamandridae > Lissotriton > Lissotriton vulgaris. The sequence continues at coordinate 967,743,591 of NC_141693.1, read as the reverse complement.
TAGAAACACCCTGACCCCCTAGGCCTGATCAGGGGGTCTCACAAGGACCCCAGGGCGAAAAAAAGGATTTTTTAAAAACAAAATCGGCAAAATTTGCGGAGGATCAGCGGATCCTGCAGCGAAAATTTTAAAAACGAAGTGCGTGCTTTATTATTTTTTAGCCCGCAGGTGGGCCAGGTCCGGGGGCAGAGAAAAAAAAGTGAGGGGGGCCCCAATCCCTCCCACACTGCCCCTGGGACCGTGACCTCATGGGGTTTGATTAATTAGTTCCAGGGACACGCAGCCCACCCGCAGCACCAGGGAACGCCACTCCCCGTGGCTTCTTTTTGAATGGGTGGGGAGCTTTAGCCCCCCCAAATGCCCCAGGGACCGCCACCTCCCCTGGGCACTAATTATTCAAATTTGGGGATCCATGATGGACCCCGAGCCCCAGGGACCATCACCTCCATGGGGCTGTGAACACGTTGGGAGGGGGGTGTGCAGCCCCCCTCCTGGAGCCTGAGATGGCCCTGGGGACCGCCACTCCCCAGGGCCAGCTACTGCAGTGTCCCGGGGTGCCCTCCCCGGGACACTGCTGTTTGCTATGGCACATTGCTTTTCCACACGGGGAGCTGCATGTCAGCAGCTCCCCATGTGGAAAAGCAATGCCGGCTCCCGAAAGATGTGGTGAGCCGGCAGAAACAGTGGGGGAATTGGGGCTCCCCCCACAGGTCCCCAACGAGAGGCTAGGCCCCGGGGGATGGGGTCCCCTGGGGCCAGAAGTGGCCAGGGAGGGGGGCCACACAGCCCACTTCCCCATAATAATATATATATTTTTTTTAAACAAGCAAAGGCCGGCCCCGGAGCATGGGGTCCCCCGCGCCATAAATGGCCTGAGGAGGGGGGCCATGCAGCCCCCCTCCAAATAAATTTATTACAAAAAAAACACTGGCAATGCCCGAGGAGATGGGATCCCTGGGGCCAAATATGGCCTCGGGAGGGGGACCATACAGCCCCCTTCCATTTAAAAAAAAATTCCCCCAGGGTCCATAAAATAGAAAAGGAAGGGGGGCCACACAGCCCCCCTTCTTAGAAAAAAGAAAAAAGACGCGATGGTGCCGCAGTCCCAGCCCCCTCCCAGCAACACTCTGCAAACGCTCACTGTGGCGAGTTTTAAGTTGGGGAATCAATTCCCGTTCAATACTAGAGGTCCCTGGGGGCCAACTAGCCCACCAGGTACCTCCAGTAAGCGCCACAGGGCTGCGTTGCAGGGTGGTGTTCCAGGCCCCCTTTTTACACCTCTCTGCAACGCAGCTCTGTGGCGCTTACTGGAGGTACCTGGGGGACTCCTCTAAGTCCTACACAGAGGAATTCCTGATCGTTGGTAGGATGCCCAGCACCCTTTCTCCGCCACTCTGTAAATGCGACTACTAGTTAAAGTAGCATATTTCTGCTCCTCTGACTGAGAGGTAATTTTAATCCCCCTGCCCTATTATGTACTAGGGGTTTACAGAGGAGGTCATGCTAATCACAAGGGTACCCCAACGCATAGTTTTCCCTAGTGTATCTAGGTGTTTTCATTGTATTCGAAGTGTCTTTTAGCATAGCACTAGATCTAGGTCTGGTTAGTCAGAGTCGGTTATCACCAGTACCAGTCAGAAAAAGTTGTGGGTACAGGATGATTTTACAAGAAGGCCTCTTTCTGCTCCTCTGTTGGTTCTCTCAGCACATGTTTTGCTTCTTCCTGCACTTTTCTTCATCTTTGTGGACATCTGTTGCTTCTTTTTGCATTTCTTTTGCTTCTTTCTGTACGTGTTTTCTTCTTTCTTCACATGTCCTACCTCTGTAGGCATAGTTAGAAACTACCTTTTAAAAAACCTTTGAAATTCACTGAAAAAAACATAGGTTTCAGGCACGTTATAGTTAGAAATTAGCATTGAAAAAACCCATAGAAAGTCACTGAAAAAACGTTGGTTTCAGGAACGTTAAAGTTAGTTGGACATTTCACTCATACAAAACCATAGAAATTCTGGCGTTATAGTTAGTTCAGCTAATTATAACTTGCGCCTTCACAATGCACTGCTGATGACGTCACATATTACATCATTCCTGAAATGGTCAGTGACATCACTGATGGCATCACTGATGACATCATCCAGTGAATGCGTGTTTCTGTAAAGTTTTCATTTGTTTTATATATATGCCAAGCTGTATTGAAGAATGAGTGGGTGTATAAGTGTCTGTATGGAGGATTTAGTAGGCACGTGACTGACTGTATAAGTGAGTGATTAAATATGTCTTACTGAATGCATGGGTTAGTGACTAAACTGTGTGAAAGTCTGTATCAGTCTGTCTGTTGTTGTGTAAGCTGTTGCATGGGTTGGTGAGTAGCTGCATGAGTGTCTATATGGGTTATTGATTGCTTGCCTGAGTCTTTGTGTGGCTGCTGAGTGTGTGTGTGGGTGGGTGGAAGGTGTGTGACTCTGTGCATAGATGTGTGAGTGGTTGATTCACTGGGTGTATAGGTTCAAGAGTGCATGTGCAAACAGCTATATGGATGGGTGAGTGTGTGTATGAGTGTGTTAGTGAGTGAATAGATGTCTCAGTGGTACATATGCAAGTAACTACATATGTAAAAGACAGTAAATGTGAGTGATAGTGTATATAAATAATTATATGTGAGAGTCAGTAATTGTGAGAGTAGATGCATGGATGAGTGTGTATGTGTATCAGTGATTCTATAAGAGAGTAATTATGTGTTAGTATCTGTATGAATAAGTGAGGTAGAGTCTGTACAGGTGGGTAAATGGAAGTATGATTGATTCTTTGCATGACTGACTAGGTGTGTGAGTAACTCCGGATATGTAGCAGTGTGTGAGTATCTGTTTAGGTGTATGAGTGCATATGATAGTGTTTTATTGATGAGTGACTGCATGTATGAGTGACTGTATGGGTGAATGAGTGGATGTGTGTAGACCTAGGAATCAGTCAGTTCATATTTAGTAAATGGTATGGATGTGTCTATTTTTTTCAAAAATGGTAGTCTGTATTTTAGAGTGGGTGTATCAAAGGTTATATTCAGGGGTGAGGAGGTGCATCATATTTTCATGTGGCTGATGTCATCAGTGATGTCATTTGAGATGTCACTGACCATGTCATGAATGATGTAATATGTGATGTCATCAGCAGTGCATTGCAGGGGCACAAGTTATAGTTAGCAGAACTAATTATAATGCCGGAATTTCTATGGTTTTGTATGAGTGTAATGTCCAACTAACTATAACGTTCCTGAAACCTACAGTTTTTTTCAGTGTGTATATATATATATATATATATATATATATATATATATATATATATATATATATATATATATATATATATATATATATATTACCTACTGGCAGTCGCCAGTAGGTATATATAGTTAGGATTTTTTCTCTATGGGATTTTTGAAAATTCTATGTCTAATAACTTTGGCGTTTGTGGACGGAATTGGCTGAAATTTTCAGGAAAATGGCACATTTTGTTTCTGAGCAGCCCCTGAAAATTTGGGGGGGGTTCGTCAAGGGGGGGCCGAGAAAAAAGGGGGGTCCCAAACCGCGTTTTTCCCATTCATTTTTCCATAGGGCGGTTGGCCTCACTATTAGCTCGAACGGCTGAATGGATTTGCACGAAACTTGGCAAAATTGTAGGGACTGTTAGCCCGATATGCCTTTGCTAGGTCTCAATATATGTGCTCCAGTGGATTTTGAGAAATTAACGTTCAAAATAAGATATATATCTGTGACAGCGCTCCGGGCAGCGCTCCGGTTCGCGTACTTTTCGCGTAACGGAACTTTGCGAAGCGAAGCTGATTGGCTCTCCGGTGTCTGTCAACATTGTAAACAGTCCGGAGCGGCCGCCATCTTGTCTCTCGGTAGGATCGAGAGACAAGAGGAGGCCAAAACAAAGGGGGAAATGAAGGAAAGGGGGCAAGGTAGACCCCTTCTGACCCCCTAGGATTGATGAGGGGGATATTATAGAGCCACGCGGGGCCCCAAAAAAAAAAAAAAAAAATTCCGATTTTTTCGCCGTAGAGACGCGTCTTGGTACGCGAACCGGGCAGCTAACCGGGCAGCTAACCGGGCAGCTAACCGGCAGTGTAATGGGAGTCTGAGGAGTAGCTGATTGGCTGTCAACATTGTAAACAGTCCGGAGCGGCCGCCATCTTGTCTCTCGGTAGGATCGAGAGACAAGAGGAGGCCAAAACAAAGGGGGAAATGAAGGAAAGGGGGCAAGGTAGACCCCTTCTGACCCCCTAGGATTGATGAGGGGGATATTATAGAGCCACGCGGGGCCAAAAAAAAAAAAAAAAAAATTCCGCTTTTTTCGCCGTAGAGACGCGTCTTGGTACGCGAACCGGGCAGCTAACTGGGCAGCTAACCGGGCAGCTAACCGGCAGTGTAACGGGAGTCTGAGGAGTAGCTGATTGGCTGTCAACATTGTAAACAGTCCGGAGCGGCCACCATCTTGTCTCTCGATAGGATCGAGAGACAAGAGGAGGCCAAAACAAAGGGGGAAATGAAGGAAAGGGGGCAAGGTAGACCCCTTCTGACCCCCTAGGATTGATGTGGGGGATATTATAGAGCCACGCGGGGAAAAAAAAAAAAAATGCGATTTTTCGCCGTAGAGGCCCGTCCCGGTACGCGAACCGGGCAGCTAACTGGGCAGCTAACCGGCAGCGTAACGGGAGTCTGAGGAGAAGCTGATTGGCTGTTAACATTGTAAACAGTCTGGAGCGGCCGCCATCTTGTCTCTCGGTGGGATCGAGAGACAAGAGGTGGAAAAAAAAAAGGTAGACCCCTCCTGAACCCCTAGGATTGATGAGGGGGCTATTAAAGTTCCCCGCGGGGCAAAAGAAAAAAAAATTGCGATTTTTCGCGGTAGAGGTGCTTCCCGGTACGTTAACCGGGCAGCTAACCGGCAGCGTAACGGGAGTCTGACATATTGTGTTTTTGGAACGTTTGTGATATGTGCACATGTGGATTTTGTCTAATTAAGGTTAAAAAAATATATATATATCTTTAAGCGTGCTCTGGCGCGCTTACGTTACGGGTTTTGTTTGCGCTGCAGAGACGATACGTCACGGTTATGCGATGCATCATGAGGCGTCTCACGGGCTACGTGATACGTCACGTAATAAAGAATATATTTTACAGCTATAGATATTAGCTTTTAAAAAACCAATGAAATTCACTGAAAAAACCATAGGTTATAGACCATATATAGTTAGGAATTTGCATTTACAAAACCTTGAAAATTCACTGAAAAAACCATAGGTTATAGACCATATATAGTTAGGGATTAGCATTTACAAAACCTTATTTTACTCGCACAAAACCATTGAAATTCCATATATAGTTAGTTGCACTAACTATATATCGCGCACCCGCAATCCACTGCTAATGATGTCACATATTACATCATTCATGACATGGTCAGTGACATCACTGATGACATCACTGATGACATCTCAAATGACATCACTGATGACATCACTGATGACATCTCAAATGACATCACTGATGACATCACTGACATCTCATTTGACATTACTGATCACATCACTGATGATATCATTTATGTGATAATACAATGAACATCTTCAGACTCTAATATAACCTTAGATACAATCAGTATAAACAGACACTCACAGACTGTCACTTATCCATGGAGTTACTCACACACCTAGTCAGTCATGCAAAAAATCAATCACTCCTCCATTTCCTCAACTATACAGTTATACACACCTTACTTATTCAAACATATACTAACACATATTTACTCTCTTATACAATCCCTGATACAAGTTCACAATGATCCATACAGCCACTCTCACATTCACTGGCTCTTATGTTCAGTTATTTATATATGTCAACTCTCACATGGACTGTGTTTTACATATGTACTTACTTTGACATGTAGCACTGAGATATCCATTCACTCACCAATACACTCATGCACACAGTCAACTGTCCATACAGCTGTTTCCACATGCACTTTTGAACCCATACATTTAGTGAATCAACTGCTCACACATCTATGCACAGAGTCATACACCTCCCAGCCACCCACACACATACTCAGTCTCCCATACAAATACTTGGGCAACCATTCAATAACCCATATAGTTACTCATATAGCTACTGATTTAAACATGCAGCAGTTTACAGAACAACATATATAATGATTGCCAAATTAAGACAGTTTAGTCACTAACCCATGCACTCAGTGAGACACATTTAATCATTCTCTCATACAGTCAGTCATGCACCTACTAAATCCTTCATCCAGACACTTATACATCCACTCATTCTTCAATATGTAAGACATATTTTAACTTTACAGAAACATACAGTCACTGGGTGTTGTCATCAGTGATGTCATCAGTGATGTCATTTGAGATGTCATCAGTGATGTCATCAGTGATGTCACTGACCATGTCATGAATGATGTAATATGTGACATCATTAGCAGTGGATTGCGGATGCGCGATATATAGTTAGTGCAACTAACTATATATGGAATTTCAATGGTTTTGTGCGAGTAAAATAAGGTTTTGTAAATGCTAATCCCTAACTATATATGGTCTATAACCTATGGTTTTTTCAGTGAATTTTCAAGGTTTTGTAAATGCAAATTCCTAACTATATATGGTCTATAACCTATGGTTTTTTCAGTGAATTATCAAGGTTTTGTAAATGCAAATTCCTAACTATATATGGTCTATAACCTATGGTTTTTTCAGTAAATATATATATATATATATATATATATATATATATATCATCACACGATTCCAGTGATAATTACCAGAAAAAACGGCCAGCACACAGATGATGTGATCTCCTTCTTTATTCTGTTACCGAACCCCCCACACCCCCGACAGACGCGTTTCGCTCAAGGCTTCGTCAGTGTAGTTTGTGAACAAACATTCTCGCCATTTTAAACAGTCCGCCCTTTTCTGTTGGTAAACATAGAAGATGGTACATAGTTCTATTTCGTGGCGGCCATTTCTAAGTGTGCAAATACTTGCTTCTCTCTTACTGTTCAAAAATGGCGACAGATAAAGTGCACAGTGCATATATATAAAAAAGTTCGACATTTGACTGAGTCACTATTCAGACTATCACATATCGGCAATTAATTTACATTTGACGGTACCAAAAATCATGTTATTTACATATTGTACAGGCTATTTACAAACGTTATGCGGGGGTGTATCCCCGATTTCATTTGCATCAGACATGTGTGCATATCCAATATATACAAATAACACTCTTGGTTTGTCCAATACCCACTATTTACAAGACTCTACTATGTCTCATATATGTACATATATATTTTCGTCAGTTACGTCAATAATATAGGTATTAATGGTATTGGACTAGGTTGATTGGTTGGTTGTTCTGCCCTGTATGGGCTATTGGATTGCCCCACTTTGCCCTTTTATTGTCTTTTTTTGGTATCGATATGATTTTAACAGATTTCTCAACATGATTACAAAATAGGCATTTACAAATTCGCTAAGGTGTACTCAGGCTCTTTTGGTCTAGGATCTTGGAGTACTCCATCCAATGTATTAATACATTCGGTGGAATACTGGATCAGGTTATTTATCATAGGTGCACCCACATCTCAGCATCGTTGTTGAGACCCCAAGGTGTCATCGTCTTGAGCTCAAAGATGTACTTTGATTCCATTATTCTGAGGGCCTTCTCCCTATTCCCCCCTCTTTCAGATTTCGGAACCTGATCTATACAATAGTACATCAAGAGGTCTCTGTTGCTTTGATGTTGTTCAGCAAAATGACGGGCTATCGGATACGTTTTGTCATTATTCACGATAGCCCTCATATGCTCCAGGATCCTCATCTTTGCCGGTTTTATGGAGCTACCTATGTATCGTTTGTTACACGGACAGACCAAGCAATAGACCGTGTATTCTGAATTACAATTCAGATGCTTTAAAATCTTTCTGCTGGGTCTGTCCTCCCCTGATCTACACGGGTACTCCTTGACCTTTTTACTGAATTTGCATGCCTTGCAACGCAAACAGGGAAAGAAGCCAACTATTTGGTTAACAGGCTTAATCATTTTCTCAGGGGAGTAGTGGCTGTGGACGAGATAGTCCGACAGAGACTGGCATCTTCTATAGGTTACCAATGGTCTTTCTGGTAATGAGTTTTTTAAGACGTTGTCAGTCTGCAGAATGTGCCAGTTTCTCTTAAATGACTGGACCAATTCTCCCGATTTGCTGTTATGTCGTTATCATTCTGACCTGGTCATCACTCTTCTTAGACTCCTTAACCAGCAGGAGATCCCTCCTGTTGATGGTTTCTGCTTTGGCACTGGCTTGATCTAGAACATTGCAGGAATATCCCCTCGCCTGGAATCTCTCCCTAGCTTCTACCTGTGCCTTTCTGAAGTCCTTACTCTCAGAGCAGTTTCTTTTGAGTCTCAAAAATTCACCATACGGTACATTTTTCACTAGACTTCTAGGGTGGTGGCTTGCTGCATGCAATACAGCGTTGCCAGCCGTTGGCTTTCTATATAGCCTAGTGTGGAGATGATCTTCTTCCACAAACACCTCTAGGTCCAGGTAACAGACGCTTTGACTACTGATGGTACTGGTGAATTTCAGATTTTTGTTGTTCATATTAAGAGTTGAGACGTATTCCTCAGCCGAGGTCCTGTCCCCCCTCCAAACAATGAACAGGTCGTCGATATAACGTGTCCACATCAGTATGTTTTGATTCCATTTTTCATTCTCTCCTCCCCAGGCCTCGTGCTTCTCCCACCAGCCCACGAAGAGATTTGCGTAGCTGGGGGAGAAGCACGAACCCATAGAGGTCCCCCTGATTTGCTTATATAGTTGGCCTGCAAACAGGAAGTAATTGTTAAACAAACAAAACCTTATCATGCATAGGATCATGCCACTGTGTGCCTGAAATTTAGATTGTTTTTGTTCTAAAAACCATTTTATCGCGCACAGTCCTTGTTCTTGATCTATACATGTGTATAGATTCACGACATCCATTGTTATCAGTAGCATGTCTTTGTCCCATGAGATGTTGTCCATGATTCGTAAGAAATCCTGTGTATCTCTTACGTAAGACAGCAGGTCCTTCACAATTGGTGCTAAAAAGATGTCTATAAAGCGTGAAGTGTTTTCTAAGAGGCTCCCTATTGCCGACACAATCGTTCTCCCTGGTGGTCTTTTGGCGTTTTTGTGGATTTTAGGTAAGTGATAGAAGGTAGGCAACATAGGAGAGTCACAGTGTAGAAAGGTAAACTCATCATGGCTGATCATGCCTTCATCCTTCCATTGTTTCAATAGATTGTCATATGCAATGGTGCTCTTGACAAATTCCTCCCTCTTAACTGTGACATAGCAGTCTTTATCTTTCAGTTGCCTATGAGCCTCCTGTTCATAATGTTCCTTATTGAAGATGATGATGTTGCCGCCCTTGTCGGAGGGCTTGATCTCAATTGTTTTATCATCCCTCAAGGATTTAATTGCTGCCCATTGTCTTCTTGTTATGTTAGATTCCTTCATATCCATTCTCTTGCTTGCTATCCTTTCCAAATCCGCAGTCACCGCTTCGTTGAATACATCTATTGCATCATGTGATATGTTTGGCAGTTTTCTTGATTTTACTTTTAGATTGCTCGGGTCTCTTACTTGTTTAGAGGAAGATTCTGGTTCACAGTCCATATCCTGTTCTTGATTTTGTAAATCTTGTGTCGGTGTGAGCAAGATTTCCAGGAGGTTGTCATCTTCTGTTGGGTCTGTTGTTGTTAGATGAACTGTAGTTTTTTTATCTGGATTTAACAGAAAGATTTTTTTAAACTTTAACTTCCTGATATATTTAAACAAGTCTATTTTGGCGTCTACAAGGTTGAACTCGCTAGTTGGACAGAAGCTTAAACCTTTTTTCAATATATTTACTTCATCTGTGGTTAATGTTCTCTTAGATAAATTGATGACATTGTTATCTTCCTCGGTGATTGTTATCTTTTGCGATTGGAGGCACTCCGTGTTAGCATTGGGGTAGTTGTATTTTGTGAATTTCCCCTTGTGCCTTTTCCCCCGCCTCGTCCTCCTCTTTGATTTTGTTGGGGAGGGTGCTTTCTCAATTGTGGTCTCTGGCGGGTTTCCTTCATCACCTGGTATTCGTCGAAAAAAGGCTCTTCTCTCTCTCTGTCTTTTGCTCCTGGGGCACCATTTTGTTCCCCATCTGAGGTCTCAACTTCTGATTCCTCTGTGTCTAGGCCTGTTGCCTGAGCGGTCCCTTGTGCCAGTCTTTTTCGTGTAGCGTCAAATTTCCGCGCAAACGTGAGGATTCTGCCAGACAGATAATCCTGCTCATCTCGCTGGAATTTTGTTTGCTTCCTTTTTCGTATCCCCATTTCGTAGTCCTTGATTCTTTTGTCCATTGCAGTACGTAGATCTTCACAGGCTTTGGTGTCTTTTTCTTTCAAAATTTCCGCCTCGAGGTCTGCTATGTCTTTTAGGCACTTTTCACTGTCACTCCATGCGTACTTTACAAGAAGTCTGACCATCCCTTTGGAGGACTCTGCTGTGTACTCTGCCCAATCCTTCAGGAGGGCCGGGTCCGGGTTCTCATAAGATGGGATTGTGTAAATGCGCAGTCCTCGAGGAACTCTATTACACTCCAAGTATCTTTCTAAGGAGGTGGCTTCCCACCATTTCCTCACTTCTCTTTCTTGCAGTCTTTCTAACTTCACAAAAAGACTTTTGAGGTTGGTGGTGCCTTCTGTCGGTATAGCTTTTTCTCTAGCTGTCCCTGGTTTCTCTTTTCCCGACATGAACATCACATTCGCCGCCGCCTCCCTCTCGCCTGTGATATCTGCCATTGTTGCCATGTTTGAGAAAAATATATGTGTAGTCTCTTTTTAAAATTTGTACAGTTCTGGGGGCGGTGGTATACCACACTTTGCTTGTGGGGGTTCGGAAACTCGTTTTCTCACCATACGGGGCTGAGGATAACACGTTTATTAGTACAGGTTTGGCTGGATTCAGCCGCTGTCACTCACCGCGGGCTTCGGCGGCTTCCGTCGATCACCCACACACGTCGGCGTTCTCCGGTTGTCCTCACTCCCTCCGCGGGAAGACAGCAGCTCTCCAGTCTCCTTGATTCTTCTTTCAGCACAGAGGTTCTCGTTCAACACTCCGTGGTCGTTATATATCCGTATCCTCGGGGCAAGCGGCCAAAATCAATTACTCCACCGCTACAACACCGCCGCCGCTCCACAAAGTCCCGGGTGCTTGTAGCCAGCGCTGGTGAGGCGCTTAAGACATCATCACACAATTCCAGTGATAATTACCAGAAAAAACGGCCAGCACACAGATGATGTGATCTCCTTCTTTATTCTGTTACCGAACCCCCCACACCCCCGACAGACGCGTTTCGCTCAAGGCTTCGTCAGTGTCGGTTGTGAACAAACATTCTCGCCATTTTAAACAGTCCGCCCTTTTCTGTTGGTAAACATAGAAGATGGTACATAGTTCTATTTCGTGGCGGCCATTTCTAAGTGTGCAAATACTTGCTTCTCTCTTACTGTTCAAAAATGGCGACAGATAAAGTGCACAGTGCATATATATAAAAAAGTTCGACATTTGACTGAGTCACTATTCAGACTATCACATATCAGCAATTAATTTACATTTGACGGTACCAAAAATCATGTTATTTACATATAAAAAAAAAAAAAAAATATATATATATATATATATATATATATACTAGCAGCCCGTCCCAGCTTCAGGGCCCCTGCCCGCCCCGACATTGTCCGTGTGTCCCCCAGAGCCTTCCTCCATATATTGCAGTATTATACCTCTATGTTTACTTTGTAAGCTTTTGTAACCTGCACACGTAACTTTTTCCTCCTGTAATGCACCATCTGGCTCACTTTTTTAATGCTCCGTTTGCTTCCTCTTGCTACCTGCACACGTCACTTTTTCCTCCTATACCTCTATGTTCACTTTGTACGCTTTTGTAACCTGCACACGTAACTTTTTCCTCCACTAATGCTCCGTTTGCTTCCTCTTGCTCACGTTGTATGCTTTTGTAACCTGCACACGTAACTTTTTCCTCCTGTAATGCACCATTTGGCTAACTTTTGTAATGACTTCTAATCCAAAAAGAGTTCCCAGTACCCAGGACTATAGTTAGTAATTATCTAACGGGCATGAGACCCTCTTCTGCTAAAATTCTCAATTCGTAGAATTGCGGAAAACACCGATACTATTTCTATATTTAGATGTTCATTGTCTCTAATGCCCTACTGTCCGTGAACAGACTCTCTAATCTGTCAGTTTTGCTGATTATGGGGGATTCAAAGTGTTTTTCAACTCGGCGCGACCAGAAAAAGTGTCAGCCCTACCTAGGACCATACACACACCCACACATACACAAAAATAATTCGGAAAAAAATGTGTGGCGGAGAGGAAGGCACCTCACGGGCGAACACCCTCGGGGCGATCTGGTCAGATGTTTACCAGAAACTTGGCCCCTTTCTCATCATAGGTGACCATTCCTATTCCAGAATTGGTGAATACGTGAAAGAAAGCAAAAGATAAAGAAACGGTGCAATGCAAGGAGCTTAGAGCATGACTCCTTAGACATACAGAAAACAGAGTGAAGAGGAAAATCAATAGTCACACCTCTTGGACTTCTTTTATTAATGACTCAGGTGTGTACGGCTGAAATAAAAAGGCTGGTAGCTTAAAGTCGCATACCAATACCTGTAACCAACATGTTTCACTGCCCAGTGACCTTTATGGCAGATTCATCAGGGTTAGTACTCTGTTGCTGCACCCACTTCCGACATTTTTAAACAGGAAGCTGCCAAGTTGAAAAGAAAATTTAAAATCACGACCAGATTTTCAATCTAAAAATCCAGATAATACTGCTTTGAATTAAAAAAATTGCATAACAACATTTCTTAATTCTAAAATAAATTGTTATCATTTACCGGTCTATCATGTATCTTAAACCCAACATACCCAACAACACTAGGGGGGTGGAAAAAGACAAAGGTATTGAGACATGTTTTCTTTGAGATATTACCCTTATTCAGCTACGCTCCCTCGTACCAGCTGAAAAGGCAGGTCTCCGCCTGGTTGTTGGTTGTCACATCAACCTATGGAATATTCACATATAGTCAGTGCAATATATGTACACTGTACACAAAATGCATTAAATACACGGGCTGCCCCCATAATGGCGGGCAAACACTCGCCCAATGCATGTTTATACAGGAAGAGCATCCACAGAGAATTACTGGCCAAAGGACACCTTAGTTGCTACTGTTACAATGTATGTGAATGTTATTTTCCGCATCAATAGAGTCTGCCAGCATGTGTAAAAGAAAATGATGCAGCGCTGGTAAAACCCACTGCCACTGTGCATCACGCAATATTGCACACAACGTGAGCATTGAAGAGATGGTACACACTGCTAGCTTAAAAGTGCGCCGACATAGCAATGGAAGACAGCGCCCGGTATATGCACTCAGGCAGCCTGGGGACCCCACATCACAGAGCCCTCTCCTTACCATACAATCCGCGTTCGTGGGTGTTGTATCATCCCAGGAACGCCGAGCGGGTGAACGCGTGTGTCTTTTAAACATCCCGGCTGAAACGGAAAACCTCGCGCGCCACACTCACGTGACCGGGCAAGACCCCTGTCACGTGGTTAGAGACCAGAATGCCTCAAAACAGCTCAAGGGCTGCCCTTCCCAATGCGGCCGCCATTTTATAGTGGCGGAATCGCCTAGTAATCGTATGTAGTTCGAAACATTGATTTAGGAATGTGAGGACGATTACAGTTCTGTGGACTGTTTACATATGACTACAATACGGAATATGGACTTGAAAATTTTGTTTCGAAATTCCAAACAAGCTCACGTTTTTTTTGAGCAAGAGGTAGAGTGGTGTCAAGATGTGCACTTCCCAAAACGGACGCCATTTTGTAGTGGCGAAATCGCATTCATAATCGTGCATAAATCACAACAATGATATGAAAATAGAGACAGTAAAGTAGAGCATTTCACATGTGACTACAATACGGAATCTGAACTTAAAAATGTTATTTAGAAATTTCATTTTATGAACAAGAGAAAAAGTAGTGTCCAGATATTGGAGTCAAAAGATATCCCTAAACAGTGTGGACGCTATTTGGAATTGGCAAATTGATGTAGTGATAGAATCTCAATTATACCAGTTGGCTTGGTGAGTATAATCAATGCCAAAACGGTGTTTATATCATATGTTATATGTCATACACATCATCTTCGGCTATTCCTAAACCTCCAGACTTTTGAAAAATTGTTCAAAGGGTTAAACTGGCAGGTTCATAAAGCCTGATGGCCTGCAGAGACTGGATGCTTCGCACTGTTTAGTGTTAACCCACTCATACTCAAAATACAGATCACGAGGGGCGTGTCACGGGGCAGGAGGCAAACAATGGTGGCCAAAATATTTTACCTTATTCCACTCTATAATTTCATTGAGGCCCCGCTTATCACTGCCCTCTCTGAAAATCCATTTTGCTTCCTTTGTGATCAAGATGGACACCACATTAGTGGGGTTACCCTTTACTGTCTCCAACACTGTCCAGGTGAAGCTGTGTTTTTCTTGACAACAGTGTTGAACCAATTTCGTCGTGAGTTTCCCAGCCCTGATGGTACTTAGGTGTTCCTGTATACGAATCTTTATTCTTCTCGTGGTGAGCCCAATGTATTGAAGGCCACAGCTACATAGCAACCTGTACACCTCATTGGTGGTGTTACAGTTACTGAATTGATTCAGGAACCATTCTTTACCGCTGGATAGCATGACACTGCTGCATTTACTGGTCAATGGACACACTGAGCATGTACCACAAGGATAATGCCCCTTAGGGATCGTCGTGGCATCATTTCTCAGAGGTACTCGATCCCGAGTATGGACAAGCCTGTCCTTAAGATTGCTCAACCTTTTGAAAGCGAACCTAGAGGGGGGCATTGAAAAATCTTTGTTACTTAACAAACCCCAGTGTTTCCGAATAGACTGCCTAATCTTCGTAGCCATAGGCTCGAAGGTCATGACCACTGGTAAGCAGTCCTTTTTGTCTCTGGTACTATGCTCAAGTAAAACATCACGGGGAGTATTAAGCGCCCTCTTTCTTGCATTCTTCACAACCTTATGTGGATAATTCCTCTGTTCTAATTTTTTAGTGAGGTCAATGGACTGTTGGACAAAAGTTTCAGTCTCAGAACAGTTTCTATGATATCTAAGAAATTGACCCACCGGGAGATTGTCACGCAAAGCCCTCGGGTGGTGTGAGTTGTACAATAGAAGGGAATTTCTGTCCGTGAGTTTTTGATGGACCCGAGTACTCAAGGTACCAACTCCATTGGCTTCAATCTCTAAGTCCAAATACGTAGCCTTGGTGTGACTATATGACCAGGTGAACTTAAGGCTCTGATCCTGAGAGTTTAACCAGGTACAAAACTCAAGTAGCGACTCCTCTGAGCCAGACCAAATGCAGAGCACATCGTCTATATATCTCTTCCAGAGGCAAATCTGCCTCTGGAAGGGGTTGGTATCTGGATAGACGATGTGCTCCTCAAACTGACCAACATATATACATGCCAGGCTGGGAGCCATTGTGGCCCCCATGGAGGTCCCAGAGGTTTGTAAATACAGTTGGTTTTTGTACATGAAATAGTTACGAGTCAGAGCCACTTCAACGCATTCCATGACAAAGGATTGTGGAACATCATAGAACCATTCGAGGTCCCTCAGGGCGCGTGCTGCTGCCACCAGCGTAGCGTCCTGAGAGATACTCGTATACAGAGATTCAACATCAATGGTTACCAACCATTGTGCATTGGAATCATAGGGTACATTTTCCAAAATGTTCAGAATGTCGGTGGTATCCTTTATGAAGGATGGTTGATTCACCACTGCCTCTCGCAAAAAATAATCCGCATATTGCGAGAGGGGCTCAAGGATAGATTGTATCCCCGACACAATAGGTCTGCCGGGGGGTGGGCGGGTAGGCTTGTGTATCTTCGGTAAGATGTATAGAGCAGGGGTCCTGGGAGTATCGTTGACCAAAAACTCTGCTTCTTTTACCGAGATCCATTTGTTAGTCTTGGCCCTGCTTACCATTTCCTTTATCATTTTGGATAGCTCATCAACAGGGTCCTTATTAAGAGGACGGTAGTTCGCACGTACATTCAGTAGGCGTTGTACCTCTGCATCATAATCTTTGGTATTAAGTACGACAACCGCACCCCCCCTTATCTGCTGATTTCATAGTAAGCAGACTGTTCTGTTCAAGTGCCCTTACTGCTTTCCAATCATCCGCAGTCATGTTTGTTCGTTTAAGATGTTCCTGGGATTTTTCCAAATTTTCTATGTCTTGTAAGACCTTTTCCTCAAAGACAGCCACTTCCGGACCCATCGTCGCCATAGGAGGACAGAAAGTAGAGGTTTTTTTTAGGGTGGTACCTCGAAAAGAGTCAGTGACAATTTCTTTGTTGGCAAAAAACTTTTTAAGTTTAATCCTCCGCATAGTTTCATGGAATTCTGTGCGGCATTTAAAAGCATCGTGTCTAGGTATAGGGACGAATCCCAATCCTTTATTCAAGACCCTCTCCTCATCAGGAGTTAAAGTGTAGTCTGACAGGTTCACAACAATGCTTACATCTAGTTCAATGTGCGGCCTCTGCTGCGAGTCACCCTGGATGAGTTGGTCTGCCATTGGGGCACTGGGTTGCCTCTCCCTCTGCCTCTTCCTGAACTGCCCCTTCCTCTGTTGTGATTGGTTCCCTGACCTTGCCCTAAAAAAGAGCGTAGTAGGGCCCGAGATCTTCGTCCTGGCGACCTTGTGGGTTGAACCTCACCCTATTACCCTGTTGGGGTTCTTCTTCCTCTTCACTAGAGGTGTTGTCGAACGTCCAGTTGTTAGGAGTTCATCTAAACTTTTGCCTACCACCTCTACCCCTCTGCCGTGTGCCTGCACTTTGCTGATCTGATGCCTGTTGATAGTACTCTTCTTTTACGTAAGGGAAAGCCCACTCGTGTGAGTACCTCTCTAAATTTCTTGTTAACCCTTTAATTTTTTGGTTGACCATATAGTTTTTATAGTCTGCCAAATCGTCCTGAATTCTCTGTAGATGCTCTCTGCTGTTCACAAGGGTCGTGTCCTTTGATATGATTTCTTCTAACTCAATGATCTCTTTTAAAAGGTCCTCGCTCAACCGTTGGGCAGTGCTAATTATTAGAATGAGCCAGTCCCTAGTACATTTGTTAGCAATGAAACTCCAGTCCTGGCGGAATTTACTGTCGTCTAGGAAAATCCGTGGTTCGATTCTGACTAGTAAACTAGGAGGTGCTGCACCTGCTGTATAATATTCGGTCATCAACGCACCATGCAGTGCAATCCTCACTTGTTTCTTTTTGAGATTAGATAATTTCTCCCATTCTTCTCGGGCAGAGATCGTTCCCCTGAGTGGGGCACCCAAGAGCAGTGATGGCCCTGATAAAATTGCGGCTATCTGGTCATTAGTGAAGGCCAAGCAATTCTTATCCATCTGAAAAGATGTATCCTATCCGGGGGTCTATAGAGGGTAAAAAAATCCTACCTTAAATATAGTACACCGTTGCAAGTATGCAGCGTGTAATAGTGTTACTACTGTCACACTACAAGAAAGACTGTTCAACAATGGGAATTCTAGAAAAGGTCGTGTAATGCTCCGTTTGCTTCCTCTTGCTCACGATTTTCATTTTTGCTTCATTTTTCTGCCGCTCACCGCTCCTAAATAAATAAATAACCTACCTCATCCGCCTCTCACCGCTCCTCACCGCCTGTCCGCCGCTCCTCACCGCCTGTCTGCAGCTTCTCACCGCCTGTCCGCCGCTTCTCACCGCTACTCCCCGCGCCATGTCCGCCGGTCCTCCTCATGCTCTGGGATGCCGCTCCTCCTCGCGCTCCTCCTGTTGGACACACACGTCGCGGCCGGCACTTCTTCCAAGGGACTTTTTTTTTCGGTACATTTTTTAAATAACGTATATTTATTAAGTTTATATAGCCTATGCCCATCTGCACACCCTGACGATTACAACGATGTATCGGGTGTGTGGATTGGCGCTGTGGTTCCCGAGTTTACCCGCCTCAAAGGTTCAAAGTTCTTCCTTTATAATAGTAGTATAGATATATATATATATATATATATATATATATATATATATATATATATATATATATATTAGGAATTCCGCTTTCGTATTGCGCTGCACCGAATCTCGCCAGCCAACAATGAAACTCGGACACGGACCAAATGGGCTCTTGCTTTCCTTTATTGCAGAGGTACTGTCAAAGACGTTTCGGCTCAACAGAGCCTTGTTCACATGATCCGTTACAATAGTTTCAACAGCGGCCTCGTCGTAAGAATTGCACCACTTTCCCCAAAAACAAAAAAAATGAAAGGGCTGCGCGGTGCCAGAACCTGTCATAACCGCGATCAGCACAAGCCCGTAGGATGTAACTAAGCCGTCACGGACCACTTGAACCTACCAAGGTTGTTATTGCGAATAGAGAACACTGTGCAAATATACATGCGGCAAGGAACCTACTAAAGGTAATACCTAACTAACACGGACTACAAAGCCCAGCATGCTATGGATACTATTAACGCCAATTACGTGCCCACTGTGGGCGGAGAAATACGAACTAGCATATATGTTGGATATCCAATGCCGCATTTTGAACAGGAACCCATCAAAAAGAGGTTGAGCCTCGAAAACGCGTCGGGTCAAGCTGAAAATTAATCAAGAGACTGATGGCGGCTATCTGCTGCAATGAATCCTACATGGGTCAGCTGGGACTGGGAGTGCAATTCTTAAACAGCTCAGGCAATTTGTGATACACTAGTTTCAACGGCGGCCTTGTCGTAAGAATTGCACCACTTTCCCCGAAAACAGAAAAAAGGAAAGGGCTGCGCGGTGCCAGAACCTGTCATAACCGCGATCAGCACAAGCCCGTAGGATGTAACTAAGCCGTCACGGACCACTTGAACCTACCAAGGTTGTTATTGCTAATAGAGAACACTGTGCAAATATAAATGCGGCAAGGAACCTACAAAAGGTAATACCTAACCAACACGGACTACAAAGCCCAGCATGCTATGCATACTATTAACGCCAATTACGTTCCCACTGTGGGCGGAGAAATATGAACTAGCATATATGTTGGATATCCAATGCCGCACTTTGAACAGGAACCCATGAAAAAGAGGTTGAGCCTCGAAACGTGTCGGGTCAAGCTGAAAATTGATCAAGAGACTGATGGCGGCTATCTGCTGCAATGAATCCCACATGGGTCAGCCGGGACTGGGAGTGCGATTCTTAAACAGTTCAGGCAATTTGTGATACAATAGTTTCAACTGCGGCCTCGTCGTAAGAATTGCACCACTTTTCCCAAAAACAGAAAAAAGGAAAGGGCTGCGCTGTGCCAGAACCTGTCATAACCGTGATCAGCACAAGCCCGTAGGATGTAACTAAGCCGTCACGGACCACTTGAACCTACCAAGATTGTTATTGCTAATAGAGAACACTGTGCAAATATAAATGCGGCAAGGAACCTACAAAAGGTAATACCTAACCAACACGGAATACAAAGCCCAGCATGCTATGCATACTATTAATGTCAATTACGTGCCCACTGTGGGCGGAGAAATACGAACTAGCATATATGTTGGCTATCCAATGCCGCATTTTGAACAGGAACCCATCAAAAAGAGGTTAAGCCTCGAAACGCGTCGGGTCAAGCTGAAAATTAATCAAGAGACTGATGGCGGCTATCTGCTGCAATGAATCCCCATGGATCAGCCGGGACTGGGAGTGTGATTCTCAAACAGCTCAGGCAATTTGTGATACAATAGTTTCAATGGCGTACGAATTGCACCACTTTCCCCAAAAACAGAAAAAAGGAAAGGGCTGCGCGGTGAGAGAACCTGTCATAACCGCGATCAGCACAAGCCCGTTGGATGTAACTAAGCCGTCACGGACCACTTGAACATAACAAGGTTGTTATTGCTAATAGAGAACACTGTGCAAATATAAATGCGGCAAGGAACCTACAAAAGGTAATACCTAACCAGCACGGACTACAAAGCCCAGCATGCTATGCATACTATTAATGTCAATTACGTGCCCACTGTGGGTGGAGAAATACGAACTAGCATATATGTTGGATATCCAATACCGCATTTTGAACAGGAACCCATGAAAAAGAGGTTGAGCCTCGAAACGCGTCGGGTCAAGCTGAAAATTAATCAAGAGACTGATGGCAGCTATCTGCTGCAATGAATCCCGCATGGGTCAGCCGGGACTGGGAGTGCGATTCATAAACAGCTCAGGCAATTTGTGATACAATAGTTTCAACGGCGGCCTTGTCGTAAAAATTGCACCACTTTCCCCGAAAACAGAAAAAAGGAAAGGGCTGCGCGGTGCCAGAACCTGTCATAACCGCGATCAGCACAAGCCCGTAGGATGTAACTAAGCCGTCACAGACCACTTGAACCTACCAAGGTTATTATTGCTAATAGAGTACACTGTGCAAATATAAATGTGGCAAGGAACCTACAAAAGGTAATACCTAACCAACACGGACTACAAAGCCCAGCATGCTATGCATACTATTAACGTCAATTACGTGCCCACTGTGGGCGGAGAAATACGAACTAGCATATATGTTGGATATCCAATGCCGTATTTTGAACAGGAACCCATGAAAAAGAGGTTTAGCCTCGAAACGCGTCGGGTCAAGCTGAAAATTAATCAAGAGACTGATGGCGGCTATCTGCTGCAATGAATCCTGCATGGGTCAGCCGGGTCTGGGAGTGCGATTCTTAAACAGCTCAGGCAATTTGTGATACAATATATATATATATATATATCTATCTATATATATATTTACTGAAAAAACCATAGGTTTCACACCAGTTATAGTTAGGAATTAGCATTTAAAAAACCTAAGAAATTCACTGAAAAAACCATAGGTTTCACACCAGTTATAGTTAGCTGGAAATTTCACTGACATAAAACCAATGAAATTCCACGTTATAGTTAGTTGGACTCACTATAACTTGCGCGTGTAATGCACTGCTGATGACATCACATATTACATCACTCATGACATGGTCAGTGACATCACTCATGACATCACTGATGACACCATCCAGTGAATGTGTGTCTTTCTGAAAAATAAATATGTTTTATATATGTATATGTAAAGGTCGATGGAAGAATAAATGTTTAAATAAGTGTCTAAAAGGATGTTTTTTAAAAAAAAAATTGATTGGTTAACTGGCTAATTAAGTGTATCTTAGTGAATACATATATTAGCGAGTAATGTTTAAATACTTAAATATATGTATCAGTGTTTCACTTTGTGTATAAGTGGCTGCATGGGTTGGTGAGTAGCTACATGTGTGTGTATATGGGTTATTAGATGTTTTTTTAGTATCAGTATGAGTGTCTGTATGGTTTGGTGGGGGTATTACTTTGCACCTAGATGCATCAATGACTGACTCACTGTTTGTATGTGTTTTGAAGACAGCATATGTGCAGGACTGCATGTGTGAATGAGTGTGTATATGTATGTGTTAGTAATTGAATGACTGTCTTACTAGTGTCTTTATCAGTAACTACATATGTTTTAATCTAGTATATGTGAGTATTGGTGTATATAAGTAAGTATATGTGAGAGTCAGACATTGAAAGAGTTCTTGTTTAAATAAGTATGTGTTTCTATAAGTGATTCTTTAAGAGAGTAAATATGTGTAAGTTTCCTTAAAAATAAGTTGGTAGTGTGTGTATATCTATATATGCAAATAAATGGATCTTTATTAGTTTATTTGCATGTGTGAGTGTGTGTGTGAGTAACTTTTTGATGACTGTCGGTGTGTAACAGGATATATAGGGGTATCACTACATATGATGACTGAGTATATGCATGAGTGACTATATAAAACTGTTGGTGTATATGTGAATGTGTACATAGATGGTGGAATTACTGAATTGGTTGTTGTAACTGGTATGGGTATATCCACTTTTTTGAAAATGTTAGTTTCTATTTTAGAATATGTGTTTCAAGGGTTACTTTACAGTGAAAGGAGGTCTGTCACTCTGTCACAAGGATGGTGTCATCAGTGATGTCATGAGTGATGTCACTGACCATGTCATGAGTGATGTAATATGTGATGTCATCAGCAGTGCATTACACGCGCAAGTTATAGTGAGTCCAACTAACTATAACATGGAATTTCATTGGTTTTATGTCAGTAAAATTTCCAGCTAACTATAACTGGTATGAAACCTATGTTTTTTTCAGTGAATTTCTTAGGTTTTTTAAATGCTAATTCCTAACTTTAACTGGTGTGAAACCTATGGTTTTTTCAGTGAATTTCATAGGTTTTTTTAATGCTAATTCCTAACTATAACTGGTGTGAAACCTATGGTTTTTTCAGTGAATTTCAAAGGTTTTTTAACTGTTAATTTTTAACTTTTTATAAGGCTTCATACCTATATACTTTTTAGTGAATTTCTAAGGTTATTTTTTCACAAATGTCTTTAGCTGAGAAAGGTATGTTTTTCTAAAATGAACCCTATATTGTATATTATGATAATATTTTTGTTTAAATATAGTTTTTTTTCTTTTCATTTTTGACTTTGGTGCGCTCCCGGTGCGCGTACCCGTGAACGCCCCGGTGCGCGTACCGTCAGCGCACCAACCTAAAAAAGAAAAAAAAAATAGTGAGCATGAGGAATGGGGACAGAGAGAGTGGTGTTAAGAGAAAGAGAGCTAGAGGGAGGAACACAGAGGGACTGTGTAATAGATAGTAAGACAGAGAAAAGGTGTAAGAGGAAGTAACTGAGAAAAAGAAAATGAATAAGGGAGCAAAAGAAGAGAAGAAAGAGGAAGAAGACTAAAGCAGATGTTCTGGGAGAATGTGAATGGGTGATGAGAGTAAAAGGAAGGAGAGTAAAGGATGAGGAATGACAGATAGTGACAGGACCAGAGAAAAAAAACAGTAGTGACGGAGGAAAAGAAAATAGCAGTGAGTGTAAGTAAAGAGGAGTGAAAGAGGGTGTATATAAGTGAATAAGGGTAATACATAGGGAGTGACAGAGAGAAAGAAGAGAGAGAGTAAAGGAAGGAGTGTCAGAAAGGGACTAAGTGAACCAGTAAAAAAGGTAAGTGAAGGAGTGTGGATAAGCAGAGGTACTGAAAGAAGTTGAATGTGGTAGGAAGTAAACATGGAGCATAAGAATAAGTGAGGGAAGCAAAGTAAGGAAACAAGGGTGAGGTAGGGTGAGAGAAAAGTAGTGAGGTTAAAGCAAAGGGTGATAACATACTATATTTTGTAAACACACTTACCGTATAATTTATGAAAACTTACTTGTATCTGTGAAAGACAAAAGAAAAACACGTTATAATTAGTAAAAAATATATATTAAAATAGAAGAAACAGGTGAAGAGGTAAAAAATCAAAAAAAGTGTACTAAGAAATAAAGCAATAGTGAAGGATAGAAAAACAGAAATAAAGTAATGTAGAAAGAGAAAAAAGAAGGAAAAAGAAATAGAAAGAGAACAAATTACTGAGGTAAGTAAGATACTAAAAGAATGTGAGATACCAAAACGAAATCAGGAAAGATAAGAAAGTAAAAGGAAAATGAGTGAAAAGGAGAGTAGTCTGAATGAGGAACTATTAATAAAAAAGAGGAATAGAAGATGACTGAGAGTGAGTGAAGAGGAGTCACAGAGTGAAGGGATGAAGGGAATGAGGTTAATATAGAACGATGGATGAAAAAGGAGTGAGAGTGTAAGTATACAGAAAAACAAAGAGAAAGACTGAGTGAACTACAGTACAATGAGTGCGAAAGAAAAAAAGGAGAAAAAGAAAGAAAGAGAGGGGAAGAAAACTAAAGCAGTGGTACTGAGAGAATGTGTAAAAGATAAAAAGTGGTGGAAGGAAGAGAGGAAATGCAGACAGTTCAAATTGGATTGAGAAGTTGTAAATGAAGTGCAGTAAAGGAACAGCGATGAAACAAAGTTAAAAAAAGGCAGTGTAAATGAGTAAAGAGAGGTAAATAAGGGTGAAAAAGGAAAATGAATGTGAGACAATGTGAATACAATATAAATTACACAATGCAAACTATAGAATAACTTCTACAATATGTTACATTATTTATTTTTGCTGTTCTCAGAATATATTGAATTTCACTTAAATTAGTGAGTTCAAAGTCTTCATCATATAACAGCGGGGAAAAAAAAACACAATCTAAAAGATTGTGTTTAAAAAAAACCATTCATACATACTTCTCATATATGTACACTAATCTTTGATTCACTTACTTTTCCGTGAGGCCAAATAGAAGATAGTTAAGGTCCTTTTGGTGGAAAAAAGTCTGCTGTGCTCTATAATTTCCATTTCATCGACTTCCTATGAAAAAAGATCTAAGAACATCATACCTTACACTTTCCTCACGGCCAATTTGTGTCAGATATATCAGTATTTTTTACTTTCAGATCCACTTAAAGTATCTATATGAGATAAATAATTTAAAACATTAGATTAACTAACTAACTAACTTTTATTATCTATTCCCGTCTTCAAAGGCCAATTCCCTTTACTAAAACTTTGGTTTTAAAAACACTAGATAAGAATTTGTAGAGTCATAAGGCAAACGTTGTTTATAAGTTAAATGAGAATCATTGCAGTAACTCCATCCTTTTTCACATTTTAAGTAGCATGTATAATGTCCTGAGGTTGTCGAAGAACCGTCATGATAAATAATAGCTTCAGTTGTAAAGGTTCTTCCTGAAATTGATAACTGAGAAGCCACAAAATTTTTGATAGAAGTTGTCAATTTAGTTCCATCAGGTCTACATCGTTGGAAAACTAAAATGATATACTGACCATAACTTTGTATAAATAATGTGGATAGCATTGGATAGTTACATTGAGTACACACCATATTATGATCTGCTGCTTTAACTAGATTTTTAAATGACACTGATTTACAGTCAGGTAAAGTCAAATATATAAATCTTTCAGTGTCTATTCTAGTAGTACTTGATGAACTACAATTGTGGCAGTCATGCTGCCATTGATAAGAAAGGCTGAAAAGATTATCTACATCTACACCTTCATCTTCCAAAACACCAAACATATACATTAAAAATTCCTGACAATCCTGCTGAATGTTCTGTGAAAAGTTATCTTGACCAGAACACATATCTAAAATATTTCGAATTTCTGTTACACTTTCTATTTTTGCTCTATCACTGCTACATTTCTCAAACACAGAATTCAATAAACCACACAATCTTTGATCCCGATTTTCAACAATCTGTTCTTGTAAAGTTTTAAGAAAAAAAACAACATTAACCACTACATTAGCATAGCAGTTGACACCAGAACTATTTTCAAACTGAAATCCAACAACATTTTCTTCACAATCCTTTTTCTTTCTGTTTTCAATTACAGTTTCATCTACTTTTGTCTTTTTGCTACTACCTCACTGCAATTACTCTCATTTCTTCTTTTTCGGCCTACCACATGTTTTTCAAACAGAGGATATTGAGGCAAATGTGGAGCATACTCTCTTCTTAACCTATTGTATTCTTTAACACAATCTAGATCTGCACAAATTTTTGTCTCATCACACTCAATCAAGTACAATCCTGATAAAGTTCTGACTCGGGATAATGCCACATATGCCATACCCTCTTTAAACACAGATCTTCCAATGTTCACTAAAGCATTATCTACACTTAAACCTTGAGATTTATGAATTGTTACTGCATATGCCAAACAAACAGGAAACTGTTTCCGGCTAACATATAAGTCTTTTACAAGTAAAAATCTAGCAGAACAACGACTGATTTGTTGTACTTGCTCAATGCCATCAAATTTTATTTTTAAAAATTCAATTCCATCTCTATTTCTATAATTCACAAAATCAACAACATAACCCATTGCTCCATTTACCAGACCTCTTTCAACATTTAAATTCCTTCTCAAAATGATACGACAATTTAAACACACATTCAGAGTCTTTTCAAAACCAGCTGTTTTAGAAATACTTTTCTCTAATGAATCCAATTTGGTTTTCAAATTTTCGGACAAAACAATTGTTGCACCCATATGCTCTATTTTATCTATTGCTTCCAGTTTCACAATCTCTTAATTTTCTAACTCTAACATTTTGTTGTTGAAGATGGAACATTCTTGCAGAGTTGGCATCAAACATATTCCAGATTTCTTCTCAGTCATTTTTTTAAAAATATTCTCTGGAAGAATGTTTTTATTTGGATACAAATTTGAAATTAATCGAGCATGTAAAGCTTCTTTCCCAAGCTCGCTTACTTTTCCGATTCTTACATCTTTTAGAATATTTTTATAATCTTCATCCTTTGCCTCTCGCATATTTTGAAGCAGTTCAGCATATTTAAAATGTAACCATATATTAACGTTTCCAATGCTTCCAAGGGACTTCCTAGTATCTTCATGCGTGAGCATTTTAAACACTGGTTGTCCTTTTACTGGAGTCAACTGCAATAGATCTCCAAAATCAATAATGTGTTTTCCTCCAAATAACACATCATACTCTGTTCTAAGAATTTCTTGCATTTTCAAATGCACAAAAGCAAGCATTAGATTTGAGACCATGCTTACTTCATCAATGATAAGAAGTTTCATTTTCTTCAAGACTCTTGAAACTTCAGAACACGCATCTCCAGATAACTTGTTTTAATGCAATTTATTATCATGCTCAACTGGCAGCATCAGTAAACGATGTAGAGTAATCCCTTTAATGTTATGTGCTGCCAGACCAGTTGGAGCAGTTACAACACAAGACAGCGGTGAATCAGTCCTTTTCTGCAGATAACTTGCAATGGCTTTAATTAGAAAACTTTTTCCTGTCCCTGCTTCTCCACTTACGTACAGTCGGACAGGCTCAAATGATGTACATGAGCACTCTTTTTTCTCATGTCTGAATCCATGTTTAATCTGTTCTGTGACTTCATCATATATCTTTTTCTGCTCAACGTTTAGTTGCTTAACCAAATCTTCTAAGTTAACTCCATCCTCTTGAGCTTGTTCCATAGCTCTTTCCACCTCATCCATGGCAGTGGCAGCCTCATTTTGGATAATAGGTCCTCCTAGTGGATCCTGACTCAATGAAGTAGAACTCTGACTATCTTGAGAACTATCTTTAGCAATCTCTTCAGCAATTGTGGTTTCTTGCTCTATTTCTTCGTTCAACATTTGCAGATAATTTAGAAAAATAGGACATTCTATGGTATCCTTAGTTGCATTAAAAGAGTCTTCATAACAGAGAAAATATCCAAGTAGTTCCTCTTCTGTACACCATGGCTTTAATAGTTGCAAAAGAGCTAAATAGTAAAATTCTCTTTTGTCTGGAGCTTCGCAACTCAATTTTCGATGATTAATCAAATGGCCTTTTTTCTGCTTCACTAGACATCCTTCATAGCCAATGACTGCATATTTTCCATTATTGATATCTTCTGTGATGTTCCTCTTATAACTGTAGTTTTGCAGAACTTCATACAAACAAGTGTTCTCAAGGTGAGTACTTCTTTTTGGATAGTATGTATCCAACATGTTTGTCTTCAAAATATCTGTACTGTTTGGTTCTTTCTCCGCCAAATATTCAATTTCTTGTACAGATTTCAAAACTCGGTTTCGTGTTGCAGCAAGACCTAGACTCACCCAAATGATTGTTCTTGATTTGGCATAGAACTTGCTGATGATAACCGATCAGAACATTCATATGCTCCAATTTCTCGATGCAACAACATCTTCAGACTGAAACTGTATAATTTCTTGCTTAGACTCTTTTCATGTGAAATGTCCTCCCACATTTCCTTCAGTTCTGTCTTTTCTTTTTTGGTAATGTAAGATGTCACATATAGAGCCACAGCAATAGAGTTGTCAGCAACGAACTGAATATCCATGTTAGCATTCCACATGGACAAAATCACTGGGTTGTAATCGCTGATGTACTTAGGGCCCGATGTAGGTATCGAAATTCCGGTCGGAAACGGCCGAAAATACCGATTTTCGGCCGTTTCCGACCGGTATTTGGATATTGATATGTAGGGGCATTTCAAAATACAGAATCGGTAATTTTACCGATTCTGTAAAATACCGAATCGGTAAAAATACCGAATCTGTATTTTGGAATGTAGGTAGCACTGAAATCACTGCTACAGGGGTGTAAGAATTCATAATTTACCACCAACTAGAAGTTGGTGGTAAATAATGAAAACCCTCTAAAAAGCATTTTTTTTGCTTTTTAAACGGTGCCATGTTGCAGACATACATGCCCTTAGGGCATGTATGTCTGCAACATGTGCACCTATACATAATTGAGGGGTGCAACAGGGTGTCAAAGTGACACCCTGCCACCCTTCAATGTTTCCTTAAATTACCGAATCGGTAAATACCGATTCAGTAATTGGCATTCATTCCTTTGGGCCTCCAGGCCCATAGGAATGAATGGCAATTACCGAATCGGTATTTACCGATTCGGTAATTAACGAATCATTCCGATTCGGTAAATAATTTGGTAAATATACCTACATCCCGATTGCCAGTTCTTAAATACCGAATCGGTATGATTCGGTATTTAAGAATCGGTAATCTGGGATTACCTACATCGGGCCCTTAGATTCTTCGTTTCTTTTCAAATTGTATGTATTTTTGGGAGATTTCCTCGTCACAGTATGTCGTAGAGATGACATCAAATTATTTACTCTTCCCTTAGAAATCACTGGTCGTGGAAACGCAAAACGACATTTCGTGTAGTACTTTTCCTTGTTTTTAAATTTTCGACGACAGTACTTTCCACAACGATGAGATTGAAAACGTAAAACTTGTTGTTTTAAACTATTTTCTTCAGTAGATTTCGGAACAGCACATGTTGAATACTCTTCAATGAAACTCATCACTGTTTCATCCGAATCTGATCCAAATTTGGGTGCATCTTTAATCCATAATAACATATGTATATGAGGAGCACCTCTCGCTTGATATTCCTTCCTCCAAAAGAAATCCAAAACCTCTCCAAGGGGAGGATTTTTTTAGTTGGTAATAAAAGACATCATAGCTTCAAATCTATGATTAAAATATCTGCAAACATTTACTGGATCCAAAGAACACAGTTCTCCAGGTGTTTTCAATTCTATATTTTGTATGTTTCCATTTGCCTCTAGTAGAAATTCAAGTAAGTCGTCCCATGCATACTCAGCACAGCTAAGAGTGAGGAACCATGTAGGAGTTCCTAAGTTTCTTAGATATATTTCAATTCTCCATGACGACGGAACCAATACTCATTGATTCCACGCTGACATGCCATGAGATTGATTAGCTGAGATTCCAAAATACTATCTTGCAGATTGACTTTCTCCATAAAGTCCCTTGCAGAAACATTTTGAAGATGAGCTCCACTTTTCAATATATGATTAACTGCATAACAAAGACCAGACAAATCACTTTCATACAGTAGATGAAACAAATACGGAATGCATTGCCGAAACCTTGGATCTTCAGCATATAATCTTAAAGTCTGGTATTCAGCTGCAGGAATTTGAACTGGACGATCGTCATATCGTCCACCTCGTCCTGTTGAAAATAACTGTGGAAAACAACCAGCTTCCAAACTTTCTTCCCATACACTAATGGGACTTCCTTTTGCTGCTTTCATTTGAAACAAGTCAATTGCATTCCCCATTACTTCTTTGGAATGCAAAGGATGAATAGTATAATGTTCATATATTTCTTCATTTCTAGACACATCAACTTTTTCAATTTGGCCAACTGAACAATCACTGTCTTCTTCTGTAGCTGTTTCCTCTTCTCTAACACTTACATCTTTATAGTACTCATTGTTTTTGACCAAATACAACGTTGCCTTTTTGACTTTCCTAACATCCACTAAATCTTGCCAGATTTTCTTACTCTTTGTCGGAACCCCATTAACTAGAATAACTAGAGGATCCTCCTCTACTCTTTCTACACCAATTGTATCAATATTGTTCTTGACATCTAGAGGCAAATAAACAACTCTTCCCTTTAATCCTCTTTGTAAATCTGTAGGAGGTAATTTCCCTATCTTAGGCTCCATGCGAACAATAGCTTGAAAAGGATGGACATATTGAATCAAAATTGATTCATAAGTATTTAAATCCATCAATTCAGAAGGAATATCTATCAACTGAAGATTATTATGAACTGCTCTAGCTGGCATTGTATTTTCATTAAATTTTTTCAAACAATAATTACAAATACGCTGATCAAAACTCAAATCAAAAGAATTCTGCACCAACAAATAACTTACAAAATCCTTCCATTCACTATTATTTTCCAATTCACATTTTGCATATAAATCCACTAACCTAGTCTGAATCTTATAATGAGTCCATCGACAACACACACAAGTTAAATTAGGCCTTTCATTTGATTTCACCTTAAACTTGGTAATTTCCTCGTCAAACTTTTCTGTACTTGAAATCTGTCCATTGTCTTCCACATTACCATCCATTACTATATCCAATTCTACACTGTCCTCTTTGTTCCCAAAATAACAAAACTCAATTTCTTCACAAATAGTCTTCACATCCACTTCAGATCCATGCAAAAGAGCACTGTTTAACTGTTTAAGCGCTGGATTTTTTGCATAATACAACTTTCTCACTAATTTCCTCACCTTATTATGATGCACTGCTAACATCCTAAAATGATGAAAAACACTCTGACATACTTTTCTAGAAAGACAAGCCAGTGAATGCCCATGCAAACCTGTGCTTTCTCTCACTCTGCAAGGATCTAACTCTTGCAAGATCTTCATTTTCTGTTTGAGACTTTTCTTACTATATGTACGTAAGAAATTTCGAAGCAAATCGATTGAATCCTGTCGCACACTACAAATAGTAATGCACTTCCATGTGTACACTGGACCCTTAGTACGTCTCCCTAAAACTTCATCAGCTAATACCTCTTCTGCATCTTTAGACACAAGTTTCTCTTTTTCCATCACACAACCATCTTTCACCTCATATGCTCGACCACTGGTGTCAACTGCATGCACCAAATCATTTTCCTGAAAGTAACTCTCCTCATTGAAAAATGGCTCAGAACTTGAACTATGCATCCATTCGCCAGAAAATACTTCACATTAATAATTCTTTTCCATCTACTGTTCGATTTGAAAACATCAATTGCCTTAATAAGTATCCTAATTCTATTGATTACTAAAAATAAATAATTTTTTCTTAACTTCAAAAGCCTGATCCACAATCTTCTCTACACTTTTCTTTTTCTTATAAAAAGCAGTTCTCTGTTTACCTTTCTTATCATTTTTTAGCAAATTTAAAACTACCCTATTACGAAACATTCGCCTACGAATGTCCCTAAATTGATTTACCCTTCTATTGCTATCCATTCTCTTCTCTCGTACTTCAATTGAGACATTTTTTGTGGGCCTCTCCTTCCTTTTTAGATTTTCTGTCTCCTTCTGAATATTCACATTACTAATATCATTTCTTTTTGTGCGACATATCTTGCGAAGAAAAGACTTAATTGTCTTACCAGGAGCTTTTCTGGTGTTTTTTGAAGTAGTTGTTGTAGAGGATTCCATAAATTCTGGTCCTCTACTTTTGCTTATGGTATTTTTGATACTTCTTTGCCTTGAAGGCATTTTTGCTTGCTTTTCAAAAGTTGATTTGAATCTGTTGTTCTGAAAAAAAAACATTAAACACCACTATTAGCAAACAACAAAGTAATGACAAAAAGCAAACAATATAAACAATAAATTGCATCATATTTAAGTTTATACAACAGCAACTCAGGGCCTTATTTATGAAGGCCTTGCGCCACCAGTGCATCCCATGTTAAAAGAGACATACCGGCGCCACAAGACAATCATAAATAAGACCCAAATATAAATACCATTGATTGGCACCAAAAATCGTTATTGAATACCATTTAAAAAACACAGGGTAGAACCTATGTAGAAGCACTGAATTTCACTTTTGAAATCTCACTGTTTCCTAAAATACAAATCCTCTACCTTGCAAATGTTGATAGCAAGCATTATCAAAAAGCAGAACACAAACCAAGAGCAAAGAAACTCAGGGCCTTATTTATGAAAGCCTTGCGCCACCAGTGCATCACTTTCTTCCCATGTTAAAAGTGACATACCTATGCCACAAGACAATCATAAATAAGACCCAAATATAAATTCCATTGATTTGCACCAAAAATCGTTTTTTGATTAACATTTAAAAAACACAGGGCAGAACCTATGTACAAGCACAGAATTTCACTTTTGAAACATCACTGTTTCCCAAAATACAAATCCTCTACCTGGCAAATGTTGATATCAAGCATTATCAAAAAGCAGAACACAAACCAAGAGCAAAGAAACTCAAGGCCTTATTTATGAAGGCCTTGCGCCAGAAGAGCGTCTTTTATTTCCCATGTATAAAGTGATGCACCAGCTGCACAAGGCAATCATAAATAAGGGCTAAATGAAAATACCATTGATTTGAATAACATTTAAAAAACCCTGCACGAGACCTATGTATAAGCACTCAATATCACTTATGAAACATCACTGTTTCCCAAAATACGAATCCGAACCTTGCAAATGTTGATATCAAGCATTATCAAAAAGCAGAACACAAACCAAGAGCAAAGAAACTCAAGGCCTTATTTATGAAGGCCTTGCGCCAGAAGAGCGTCATTTATTTTCCATGTTTAAAATGATGCACCGGCTGCACAAGGAAATCATAAATAAGAGCCAAATGAAAATACCATTGATTAGCACCCAAAATCGTTTTTTGAATAACATTTAGGAAACACTGCGCAGAACCTATGTACAAGCACAGAATTTCACTTTTGAAACATCACTGTTTCCCAAAATACAAATCCACTATCATGCAAATGTTGATATCAAGCATTATCAAAAAGCCAAAAACAAACCAACAGCAAATAAACTCAGGGCCTTATTTATGAAGGCCTTGCGCCACTAGAGCGTCACTTATTTCCCATGTTTAAAGTGATGCACCGGCTGCACAAGGCAATCATAAATAAGGGCCAAATGAAAATACCAATGAATTGCACCCAAAATGGTTTTTTGAATAACATTTAAGAAACACTGCGCAGAACTTATGTACAACCACTCAATATCACTTTTGAAACATCACTGTGTCCCAAAATACAAATCCACTATCTTGCAAATGTTCATAATAAGTATTATCAAAAAGCAAAAAACAAAATCAACAGCCAATAAACTCAGGGCCTTATTTATGAAGGCCTTGCGCCAGAAGAGCGTCACTTATTTCCCATGTATAAAGTGATGCACTGGCTGCACAAGGCAATCATAAATAAGGGCCAAATGAAAATACCATTGATTTGCCCCCAAAATCGTTTTCTGAATAACATTTAAGAAACACTGCACAGAACCTATGTATAAGCACAGAATTTCACTTTTGAAACATCACTGTTTCCCAAAATACAAATCCTCTATCTTGCAAATGTTGATATCAAGCATTATCAAAAAGCCAAAAACAAACCAACAGCAAATAAACTCAGGGCCTTATTTATGAAGGCCTTGCGCCACTAGAGCGTCACTTATTTCCCATATTTAAAGTGATGCACCGGCTGCACAAGGCAATCATAAATAAGGGCCAAATGAAAATACCAATGAATTGCACCCAAAATCGTTTTTTGAATAACATTTAAGAAACACTGCGCAGAACCTATGTACAACCACTCAATATCACTTTTGAAACATCACTGTGTCCCAAAATACAAATCCACTATCTTGCAAATGTTCATAATAAGTATTATCAAAAAGCAAAAAACAAAATCAACAGTCAACAAACTCAGGGCCTTATTAAATGAAGGCCTTGCGCCAGAAGAGCGTCACTTACTTCCCATGTATAAAGTGATGCACCGGCTGCACAAGGCAATCATAAATAAGGGCCAAATGAAAATACCATTGATTTGCCTCCAAAATCGTTTTTAGAATAACATTTAAGGAACACTGCACAGAACATAAGTATAAGCACTCAATATCTCTTTTCAAACATCACTGTTTCCCAAAATACAAATCCGCAACCTTGCAAATGTTGATATCAAACATTATCAAAAAGCAGAACACAAACCAAGAGCAAAGAAACTCAAGGCCTTATTTATGAAGGCCTTGCGCCAGAAGAGCGTCATTTATTTCCCATGTTTAAAATGATGCACCGGCTGCACAAGGCAATCGTAAATAAGGGCCAAATGAAAATACCATTGATTTGCACCCAAAATCGTTTTTTGAATAACATTTAAGAAACACTGCGCAGAACCTATGTACAAGCACAGAATTTCACTTTTGAAATATCACTGTTTCCCAAAATACAAATCCTCTATCTTGCAAATGTGGATATCAAGCATTATCAAAAAGCCAAAAGAAACCAAGAGCAAAGAAACTCAAGGCCTTATTTATGAATGCCTTGCGCCACAAGAGCATCACTTATTTCCTATGTTTAAAGTGATGCACCGGCTGCACAAGGCAATCATAAATAAGGGCCAAATGAAAATACCATTGATTTGCACCCAAAATCGTTTTTTGAATAACATTTAAGAAACACTGCGCAGAACCTATGTACAAGCACAGAATTTCACTTTTGAAATATCACTGTTTCCCAAAATACAAATCCTCTATCTTGCAAATGTTGATATCAAGCATTATCAAAAAGCCAAAAGAAACCAACAGCAAATAAGCTCAGGGCCTTATTTATGAATGCCTTGCGCCACAAGAGCATCACTTATTTCCCATGTTTAAAGTGATGCACCGGCTGCACAAGGCAATCATAAATAAGGGCCAAATGAAAATACCAATGAATCGCACCCAAAATCGTTTTTTGAATAACATTTTAGAAACACAACACAGGACCTATGTACAAACATACAATTTCACTACTGAAACTTAACTATCTGCTTCCAAATATTCTCCATAGAGCAAACAAGTCTCTATCTAAATTAAATAAATCATTACTTACCTTTACAAATGCTTTGGGAGATTGAAAACAGTGTCAGACACACACACCAATTTTTCTTTAGCAGAGCAAAAGATGTGCACTCAATACACTGAAACCAAGACTGGCATAGCAAATCTCTAACTTTGCACACATATGCCTTATTTCAACCAATCAAAAGTCTTCCCTCACTATTTTCAAACCAACACCCTTCCCCCTCTCAGATCTTTCTATCTGTTACCATAGCAACTCCCTCCTATCTGAACTCTCAGGTTCAAAAGTTTATTCTACAATGTTGCAAATTAAGTCAGCAAGGATGTTTGACCTCTCAATACACCAGCTTATCCAGGGCATTATTGCTTTTAGTGACTTTTTCTTAACCATTCAAATTGCTTCTTACACACAACACAACCATGCACCCTAACTTTCTGTTTTCAACTAACTGAATCCACCAATCATTGCTTGTGATTCAACAGCAGGGAAAATCCACAATTATTTTTTTGTAAACTCCTACTGGACCAACTGCCATTTCATTCCCACACTTCATCTGACTGCACCAGAACCTTCTCACATCATGTATTCTGTATGGATTATTGGACATAGCTACATCCACTGGGCTCAAAGGTATGCAGCAAGCAGAAATTATCACAACCTTGATTTATCAAATATGGAAATCAAGTGGATTGGCCAGAGAGGATTGAGATGTCATCAATTGATACCATTGGTGAAAACCTTTTTGCATCTGCCAAACCCTGACCTCTTAATAGTGCACTGTGGTGGAAATGATTTGGGCACTATGACTGGGGTTGGTCTGGAAATGCTTTTAACCCCTTCCATGCTCATGACGAGCTCAGCTCGTCATGAGGCACAGTTGAGCTGTGCTGATGACGAGCTGAGCTCGTCATGAATACATGAGAATTCTGATTTCCAGCACAGGGGAAAAATAACCACAGCAGCGATGTGGTTAAAGGACACCTTTGATCAATTGATGACACTTTTTCCACAAACTGCCTTGGTATATTCCAATATATGCCAAAGACAGAAATGGAACTGGTCCAACCAATTTTGTCCACAATTTGAGAAAGCACGGAAACATGTGAATAAATCTGTTTCTGCTTACATGAGAGACTGTGGAATGGGTTCAATATACAATAATAACTTGCGTTACAACATGCAAGACATCTACAGAGGAGATGGTGTGCACTTCTCAGATGAGGGAAATCGAATATTCCTCCTGAATTTAAGACTGTGCATTGGAACCTACTTGTAGGTACCTAAATCAGCCATAGAACCCAAAAGCTCTTTCCAGAGCTACCCTACCTCTGATCATTCAAAACGTTTATCTTTTTCTAACTTTTTTCACTATTTTTCACCAAAGTACGCTTCCCGGTACGCTCCCCGGTGCGCGTACCGGGCGCTTCCCCCGCGAAAAATTCAATTTTTTTTTTTTTTAGCCTTTATGAGCCTCCTAAGCCCCCCTCAGAAAACCTAGAGGGTCAGGAAGTATCTACCGTGCCCCCTTCTACCCATTCCGAACATTGTTTGTCCTCCATCTTGTGTCTCGATTGTACCGAAACACAAAATGGAGGACTCCCATAACGCTGCCGGTGCGTGTACCGGAGCGCGCACCAGTAAGCGCTCCCTAAAAAAAGGTGGGAAAGTAATTTACAGAAAAACCACTGGAGACACTTTCATCAAATATAGAATAGACCCTACTACATAGCAGTCCCTACCATTTGCCCAAATTTGGTGGAATACCATTGAGACATTTAGGCTACAGGCCTGTCTACATATCCTGAGGTAAATTACATGACCAAAACACATATGAAGTGTTAGAATTTACAACCAATTAAAAAGTTTCTTTCATTTTCTACGATTATTTCCTGACATTTGATTGGTTATGTACATGAATAAATAAAAAAAAAAAAGGAAACACAGCCATTTTGACTACTACTTCCTGAAGTACATTTGAAAACAAATTACACTGACAACTTCAACTGCTTTATCAAAGGTAAATTGTTATTTTGGAAAGTGAAGTATGTTGTGCACTTTAAGTTAATTTGAGAAAAAATATTCTGTTAGTTATATACTATCCCTCTGTAATAGTTATAGATTGAGATAGGCTTCTCTGTTATAGTTATGGATTGAGTTAGGCTTCCCTTGTATTATTATAAATTTACTTAGGCTTCATCACATACTCTTTTTTATATTTCAAATTCCAGCCTGATACCATACACTGTCCAAAGATAACTTCACTGTTAAAAAATCCAAACTACATGTCTAAAGTTAAACCCAACAGTGCCCTATCTCTACTGAAATAATTATTTTTTATGCAATTTACAGCAACAAAATGGAAGGAGAAAAGAATATTTCTTTTGAAATTGTTTTGAACAACAACCATGATGGAAAAAATGCGGAAAATGATAACATTGACTTTATGGATGAATCTCTGGACCTTGAATTACTTGAGTGTGTGGAATCAATGGAAAAACAAAATGTAAATGAAGAGATTCCAGCCAATATTTTATTAGAAGTTTTATTAAATTAT
Organism: Lissotriton vulgaris; assembly: GCF_964263255.1. Classification (NCBI taxonomy): domain Eukaryota; kingdom Metazoa; phylum Chordata; class Amphibia; order Caudata; family Salamandridae; genus Lissotriton; species Lissotriton vulgaris. The sequence continues at coordinate 967,705,879 of NC_141693.1, read as the reverse complement.
GAAAAAGAATCAGAAGAATAAATTTATATTTACTAATCAAAAATTGTTCGAGCCATTATTCATTTTTATATTTAATTCATCAAGTAGATCAAAAATGTTTAAAAAATAAAATGAGACATAGTATACTGTGCAACTTTTTTGTGTTACATAGAAAGTTTGCTTTCTCCCACTATATTATCTCCAATGTGTATTTAACATCTCTTTAACATCTCCTGCCTCCATGTTGTTATATACCACAATAACTTCTGTAACAACATGCAAGATATCTACAAAGGAAACGGTGTATATTAAATCATAGACTCTGCTTTGGTACCTACATGTTGGTACTTGAATAAGAAAAAAAAAACAACAAAAAGAACAATTATTAAACATACAATTTTTAAAAGTGATTCTTTTTTCCCCATAGTACGCTCCCCGGTGCGCTCCCCGGTGCGCGTACCGGGCGCTCCCCCCGCGAAAAGCGAAAAAAAAAAAAAAAAAATTTGAGACCCCGCGGGGCCCTTTAATGGCCCCATATCAAAGCTAGGGGGTCAGGGGGGTCTACCCTGCCCCCTTATGGTCAATTCCCCCCTTTGTTTTTGGCACCTCTTATGACTAGATTTTACCGACAGACAAGATGGCGGCCGCTCCGGACTGTTTCGAATGTTAACAGACAACTGAGAGCCAATCAGCTTTCCGTGCGCAAGTCGCATGGCGCGCCCGGTGCGCTCCCCGGTGCGCGCACCGGAGCACGCCTGTAGATATATATATTTTTTTGAACCTAAATTACTCAAAATCCACTGGAGCACATATCTTGAGACATAGCAAAGGCACATCGGGCTACCAGTCCCTACAATTTTGCCAAGTTTGGTGGAAATCCATTCAGCCGTTCGGGCTAAAAGCGAAATCGACCGCCCTATGGAAATTAACATGGGGAAAACGCGTTTTGGGACCCCCCTTTTATCTCAGCCCCCGCTTGACGAATCCCCCCCAACTTTCAGGGAAGGACCGGAGCTCGAAAAGGCCATTTTGAGGAAATTTTCAGGCAGATTCGTCAACGGGCGCCAAAGTTATTCCAAATAGAGTTTTGAGATTTAACATTGAAAAAAATCCTAACTATAACTACCTACTGGCGACCGCCAGTAGCTAATATATATATATATATATATATATATATATATATATATATATATATATATATATATATATATATATATATATTACCTTCTGGCGGTCGCCAGTAGGTAATTATAGTTAGGATTGGCTACCTTTGGAAATTCCGAACATTCTATTGAGAATAACATTGGCGCCGATTGAGGGATCTGCCTGTAATTTTCCTTAAAATGGTCTCGCTGCGCTCCGCTCCTTCCCTGAAAGTTTCGGGGTCATTCGTGAAGTGGGGGCTGAGAAAAAAGGGGGGTCCCAAAACATGTTTTCTCCATGTTAATTTCCATAGGACGGTCTGACAAGTCTACAGCCCGAACCGCTGAACGGAATTACGCCAAACTTGCCAAAATTGTAGGGACTGGTACGCAGATGTGCCTTTGCTATGTTTGTTGAAAACTGCTCCAGTGGTTTTTATGAAAATTAACCTCACAAACACATATATATCTATAGGCGCGCTGCGTGCGTTCTCCGGTGTGCGTACCGGGGAGCGCACACGGCGCGCTACGGGAGTGCGCAAGCGGAAAGCTGATTGGCTGTCGGGTGTCTGCCAACATTCTAAACAGTCCGGAGAGTCCGCCATCTTGTGTCGAGACACAAGGGTTGAAAAAAGAAAGGGGGATATAATTAAAAGGGGGCAGAGTGGAAGCCCCCTGACCCCCCTAGGTTTTCTGAGGGGGGCCTAGAAGGACCTTGAAGGGCTAAAAAACTTTTTTTTTTTCCAAATTTTCGCGGGGTAAGCGCTGGCGGTGCTCCCCGGTACGCTCTCCGGTACACGCACCGTGAGTGCACCACAGGGATAAACAGTGTAAAAAAATAGAGTAAAAAAAAAATGTTGAGTGTTTAGAGGAAAGTGATGCATTGCTGGAGTGTGTCACAAAAATGATGTAACTCCAGCAATGCATCCTTTCACATGGGGCCAGTCCCATGTGAAAGGGCCTGCGTTAGTCTTACGGCTGCTGTTAAGTAGGCGCAAGATTTGGACGCAACAGCGTCATAAAAGTGACACAGTGATATCTCTTAGATTTCACTGTGTCACCTCTACGACCCTTTCTTGCGTCAATACACCCCTTTTGTATACATTACACCTGACGGAGGTATAATGTGGCGCAGGGGTTTACAAAGTGATGCATCTACTTAGATGCGTCACTTTGTAAATATGACTCAATAAGGTGCATTTTTTACAGCACTGGTGCGTCACAAAAAGTGACGTACCGGTGGCGAAAAAGTTACGCATGGCCTCATAAATTAGGCTTTCAGTCTTCTACTCATGCGTCATATTAAATATATGATGCATTATGTCGCAAGTACTTACAGATACGTCAGTATTTCAGACGTATCTGTAAGCGCAAAAGTGATGCATTGCTGGAGTGTGTCACAAAAGTGATACAACTCCAGCAATGCATCCTTTCATATGGGGCAAGTCCCATGTGAAAGGGCCTGCATCAGTCTTACGCCTGCTGTGAGACAGGAGCAAGATTTTGACACAACGGCGTCCTAAAAGTGACGCAGTGATATCTCTTAGATTTCACTGCGTCACCTCTATGACCCTTTCTTGCGTCAACACGCCCCTTTTGCATACATTACACTTGACGTAGGTATAATGTGGCGCAGGGGTTTACAAGGTGACGCATCTACCTAGATGCGTCACTTTGTAAATATGACTTAACAAGGTGCATTTTTTACAGCACAGGTGCATCACAAAAAGTGACGCACCGGTGGCGTAAAAGTGACGCATGGCCTCATAAATGAGGCCTTTAGTCTTCTACTCATGCGTCATATTTAATTTATGACGCATTATGTAGCAAGTACTTACAGATATGTCAGTATTTCTGACGTATCTGTAAGCGCAAAAGTGATGCATTGCTGGAGTGTGGCACAAAAATGACACAACTCAGCAATGCATCCTTTCACATGGGGCCAGGCCCATGTTAAAGGACCTGCGTCAGTGTTACGCCTGCTGTGAGGCAGGTGCAAAAATGAGGCCTTCAGTCTTCTACTCTTATTCTTTCTTTCACTTTCTCTGTTTCTTCACTGCCTTACTTACCTGGTCTCACACTTACTTGTCTTTATCCAGTCTGTATCTCCACTCTTTCCAAAACATCACTGCTCTTTTCTTACCCTTCCACACCCCCATTCCTTTACTACATTTTCTTCGAATATCCACATTCTCCATGTTCACTCTCCTTCTCCTCACTCTCCTTCCCCACACTAACCTTCCTTCAGTCCCCCTACTTCACTTCCTTTCTCCTCTCGTCCCTTTCTGTGCTTTCTTACTCATTTTCCTCTCCTTTATCTATGCACTCCACTTCACTTACTCTTTTTCATTTTTTTAAGAACATAGCTCTTTGATGAGAATTGGAGGTAGTTCTAAAAATAACTTTTTTTCTTCTTTTTTCCTTTTTTAGAACAAAAACAAAAACAGGGAATGGAAACTGCTCAACAGGAGCAAAAAACCAAACAAATTTAGGGCAGGGAACGGCAGCGATAGTTCTCCAATGCTCGAACCATGAGCAGAACACTTTGTTCCCCATAGCAAAGTAGCTGATCACAGTCTCTGCATTTAAGAACGCCTTTATTAAAAGCAGGCTGAATGTTAGGAATCAGCTCTTGCAATCACCCCCTCACTGAAGTAGTTGCTCCTCTGGTTGAAGTAGTGGGAACCTCTTGTGCCAGAGCCCTGACACTTTCCCGGGCAAAATTCTGGGGATGCTTCCTCTCCACATGGCGAATCATTGTGGAGTTTCCAAAAGAGTATTTCTTGGTGGGGTCACCCCATGGTAGGACAGTGTGGCAAATCCTGCACTCCACTTTTGGAGCATTTACTTTTTCCTGGTCATTAGGAATGGAAAAAAACTTCCATATGAAGTGTTCTTTTACTTTCGGCTGAGGAACCTCTTCATCAAGAAATTCATTGGAGACATCTTCACTGCTGGATGGTCTGGCAGCCATGGTAATTCAAGATATTATTCCAACAAAGATCCAACAGCAAAAAGGCAGGTCTTGCAGTCACAAAAGTGAAAGAAGAAGTGAAGGAAATGGGTGGGGATTTCATTCTTTGTAAAAAAAATGTTAGCAACCAATGAAAAGAGTTATTTTAAGGTCACATGACTTGACGCGCTTACGCTGCCCGGACCAAAGCACTTCCGGGGGCACTTACGCGGCGCGAACGTAGGCGCTTCCGGGGGCGCTTACGCGGCGCGAACGTAGGCGCTTCCGGGGGCGCTTACGCGGCGTGCCTAAGTGACGTTTCGATAGCTTCAAGGAAATGCAAACACATTTTCATTTCGTAAATCAAAAATACTGCTTTTATAAGTATGGTACTAAATGTCTTGCGTTATTATTTACTTTTCGTACATATTTTTTTTAACGAATGCAGAAATAGCACTCTCGGTGCGCTCTCGGGAGAGCTTACCGGTGCGTGCACCCTGAGCGCCCCAGGAAAAAATGATTAAAAAAATAAATAAATTGGGAAAAATATTATTTCAAAAATAAATTATCAATAATTAATACTTACACAAAACAGCAAATAAAAAAAACAAAAAATCGTAGGTTACAAACTCGATATAGAAAGGAATTAGCTTTTAAAAAACCTTTGAAATTCAGTGAAAAAACCAGAGGTTTCACAATCGTTATAGTTAGGAATTAGCATTTAAAAAACCATTGAAATTCACTAAAAAAAACATAGGTGACATCAGTGATGTCATTTGAGATGTCATCAGTGATGTCATCAGTGATGTCACTGACCATGTCATGAATGTTTAAATCTGTGACATCATCAGCAGTGGATTGCGGGCGCGCAAGTTATAGTGAGTCCAACTAACTATAACGTGGGAATTTCAATGGTTTTGTATGAGTAAAATGTCCAGCTAACTATAACTGGTGTTAAACCTATGGTTTTTTCAGTGAATTTCAAAGGTTTTTTAAATGCTAATTCCTAACCATAACAAATGTGAAACCTATGTTTTTTTACTGAATATATATATATATATATATATATATATATATATATATATATATATATTCACTGAAAAAACCATAGGTTATAGACCATATATAGTTAGGAATTAGCATTTACAAAACCTTATTTTACTCACACAAAACCATTGAAATTCGCTTATATTGTTAGTTGCACTAACTATATATCGCGCACCCGCAATCCACTGCTGATCATGTCACATATTACATCATTCATGACATGGTCAGTGACATCACTGATGACATCACTGATGAAATCTCAAATGACATCACTGATGACATCACTGATGACATCTCAAATGACATCACTGATGACATCACTGATGACATCTCATTTGACATTACTGATCACATCACTGATGACATCATTCATGTGATAATACGATGAACCTCTTCAGAGTCTAATATAACCTTAGATACACTCAGTGTAAACAGACACTCACAGACTGTCACTCATCCATGGAGTTACTCACACACCTAGTCAGTCATGCAAAGAATCAATCACACCTCCATTTCCTCAACTATACAGTTATACACACCTTACTTATTCAAACATATACTAACACATATTTACACTCTTATACAATCCCTGATACAAGTTCACAATGATCCATACAGCCACTCACACATTCACTGGCTCTTATGCACAGTTATTTATATATGTCAACTCTCACATGTACTGTGTTTTACATATGTACTTACTTTGACATGTAGCACTGAGATATCCATTCACTCACCAATACACTCATGCACACAGTCAACCGCCCATACAGCTGTTTCCACATGCACTTTTGAACCCATACATCTAGTGAATCAACTGCTCACACATCTATGCACAGAGTCATACAACTCCCAGCCACCCACACACACACTCAGTCTCCCATACAAATACTTGGGCAACCAATCAATAACCCATATAGTTACTCATATAGCTACTGATCAACACATGCAGCAGTATACAGAACAACAGACATAATGATGCACAAATTAAGACAGTTTAGTCACTAACCCATGCACTCAGTGAGACACATTTAATCACTCACTCATACAGTCAGTCATGCACCTACTAAATCCTTCATCCAGACACTTATACATCCACTCATTCTTCAATATGTAAGACATATTTTAACTTTACAGAAACATACAGTCACTGGGTGTTGTCATCAGTGATGTCATCAGTGATGTCATTTGAGATGTCATCAGTGATGTCATCAGTGATGTCACTGACCATGTCATGAATGATGTAATATGTGACATCATTAGCAGTGGATTGCGGGTGCGCGATATATAGTTAGTGCAACTAACTATATATGGAATTTCAATGGTTTTGTGCGAGTAAAATAAGGTTTTGTAAATGCTAATCCCTAACAATATATGGTCTATAACCTATGGTTTTTTCAGTGAATTTTCAAGGTTTTGCAAATGCTAATTCCTAACTATATATGGTCTATAACCTATGGTTTTTTGAGTGAATTTCAATGGTTTTTTAATAGCAAATATCAAAAGCTGTAAAATGTATTCTTCTTTTAAAGGAAAAATATATTTTATATGTATTTAATATAATTTTTTTATGTATATACATTTTTTTGAGGGAACGAATTTATCAACTATCATGCTGAAGAAGAGTGTGGGGAAAAAAAAACAAAGAGGAGGACTAAGAGGAAAGAACAATCAGTTCAAAAATACAATTGCTTCAAAGCATGAAGTGCTTTTCCACAACATTTATATTTAAATAACCCATATTAGAACATACAAAATATCTACAGAGGAGACGTGTACATTGAATTTTAGACTCTTTATTGGTACCTACATGTTGGTACTTACATCACCCACACAACACAACAGCTCTATTCAGAGCTACCCTACCTCAAAGCACTCTAAAATATTATTTTACTATTTCCCTTGGTTTTCCCCTTGTTACGCTTTCCGGAACGCTACCCGGTGCGCGGACCGGGCGCTAACCGTGCGAATTTTTTTTTTTTTTACATATATGGGCCTCCTCGGCCACCCTCAGAAAACCTAGGGGGTCAGGATATGTCTCCCGTGCCCCCTTATACTCATTCCCAACATTGTTTATCCTCCATCTTGTGACTAAATTCGTCCGAAACACAAGATGGCGGACTCCCGTTACGCTACCGGTGAGCTACCCGGTTCGCGTACCGGGTAGCGCTTCCACCGCGAAAAATCGAAAAAAAATGTATTTTATTTTTTTGCCCCGCGGGGCCCTTTAATAGCCCCCACATCAATCCTAGGGGGTCAGGAGGGGTCTACCTTGCCCCTTTCATTCATTTCCCCCTTCGTTTATTTCCACCTCTTGTCTCTCAATCCTACCGAGAGACAAGATGGCGGCCGCTCCGGACTGTTTAGAATGTTGAGAGTCACCGGAGAGCCAATCCGCTTCTCCTCGCGAAGTTCCGTTACTCGTCTGGTACGCGAACCGGGGCGCTAACCAGGACGCTGTCACAGATATATATATTTTTTGGAAAGTTAATTTCTCAAAATCCAGTAGTGCACATATCTTGAGACCTAGCAAAGGCACATCGGGCAAACAGTCTCTACAATTTTGCCAAGTTTCATAGAAATCCATTCAGCCGTTCGAGCTAAAAGTGAGTCCAACCGCCCTATGGAAAACTCAATGTTAAAAACACGTTTTGGGACCCCCCTTTTTTCTCGGCCCCCGCTTGACGAAACCCCCCCAAACTTTCAGGGGGCGCTCAGAAACAAAATGTGCCATTTTCCTGAAAATGTCAGCCAATTCCGCCCATCAACGCCAAAGTTATTCAACATACAATTTTCAGAAATCCCTATTCAAAAAAATCCTAACTATATATACCTACTGGCGATAGCCAGTAGGTAATATATATATATATATATATATATATATATATATATATATATATATATATATATATATATATATATATATATATATATATATATATATATATATATATATATTACCTACTGGCGGTCGCCAGTAGGTAGTTATAGTTAGGATTTTTTTCAATGTTAAATCTCAAAATTCTATTTGGAATAACTTTGGCGCCGGTTGACGAATCTGCCTCAAAATTTCCCGAAAATGGCCTCGCGGCGTTCCGGTCCTTCCCTGAAAGTTTGGGGGGGATTCGTCAAGCGGGGGCTGAGATAAAAGGGGGGTCCCAAAACGCGTTTTCCCCATGTTAATTTCCATAGGGCGGTCGATTTCACTTTTAGCCCGAACGGCTGAATGGATTTCCACCAAACTTGGCAAAATTGTAGGGACTGGTAGCCCGATGTGCCTTTGCTATGTCTCAAGATATGTCCTCCAGTGGATTTTGAGTAATTAAGGTTCAAAAAAATATATATATCTATAGCCGCGCTCCGGTACGCGCACCGGTACGCGCACCGGGCGCTTACCGCGACTTGCGCGCAGAAAGCTGATTGGTTCTGGGGTGTCTGTAAACATTCTAAACAGTCCGGAGCGGCCGCCATCTTGTGTCTCGGTAGGATCGAGACACGAGAGGTGGCCAAAACAAAGAGAGAAATGACCATGAGGGGGCAGAGTAGACCCCCCTTGACCCCCTAGGTTTGATGTGGGGGCCATAAAAGGGCCCTGCGGGGCAAAAAAATAATAATTTTTTTTTTGATTTTCGCGGGGTGAGCGCCCGGTACGCGCACCGGTACGCGCACCGGTGCGCGTACCGGGGAGCTTACCATGGGGAAAAAGAATGACAGTTTTAAAAGTAGCTGTTTAAAAAAAAAATGTTTTGTTGTTTTTTTATACATACACATACATATATATAAATGCATATGCATATATATATGCATATATGTGTATATGTGTGCGTGTAGAGAGAGGTAGAGAGGTAGAGGTGTAGAGGTAGAGAGGTAGCGGTAGAGAGGTAGAGATTAGTAGAGAGAGAAGAAGAGAGAGGTAGAGAGGTAGAGAGTGAGTAATAGAGAGTAGAGAGTGAGTAGTAGAGAGTAGTAGAGAGCAGTAGAGAGAGTAGCAGAGAGTGAGTAGTAGAGAGTAGTACAGTGAATAGTAGAGTGAGTAGTAGAGAGTAGTAGAGAGTGAGTAGTAGAGAGTGAGTAGTAGAGAGTAGTAGAGAGTAAGTAGTAGAGTGAGTAGTAGAGAGCAGTAGAAAGTGAGTAGTAGAGAGTAGTAAAGAGTGAGTAGTAGAGAGTGAGTAGTAGAGAGTGAGTAGTAGAGAGTAGTAGAGAATGAGTAGCAGAGAGAATAGTAGTGAGTAGTAGAGAGTGAGTAGTAGAGTGAGTAGTAGAGACTAGTAGAGAGAGAGTAGTAGAGAGTGAGTAGTAGAGAGTAGTAGAGAGCAGTAGAGAGAGTAGCAGAGAGTGAGTAGTAGAGAGTAGTACAGTGAATAGTAGAGTGAGTAGTAGAGAGTAGTAGAGAGTGAGTAGTAGAGAGTGAGTAGTAGAGAGTAGTAGAGAGTAAGTAGTAGAGTGAGTAGTAGAGAGCAGTAGAAAGTGAGTAGTAGAGAGTAGTAAAGAGTGAGTAGTAGAGAGTGAGTAGTAGAGAGTGAGTAGTAGAGAGTAGTAGAGAATGAGTAGCAGAGAGAATAGTAGTGAGTAGTAGAGAGTGAGTAGTAGAGTGAGTAGTAGAGACTAGTAGAGAGAGAGTAGTAGAGAGTGAGTAGTAGAGAGTAGTAGAGAGTGAGAGGTAGAGAGTGAGTAGTAGAGAGTAGTAGTGAGTAGTAAAGAGTGAGTAGTAGAGAGAGAGTAGTAGAGTGAGTAGTAGAGAGTAGTAGATAGTGAGTAGTAGGGAGTAGTGAGTAGCGAGTAGTAGGGAGTGAGTAGTAGAGAGAGAGTAGTAGAGAGTAGTAGAGTAGTAGAGAATGAGTAGTAGACAGTGAGTATTTGAGAGTAGTGGAGTAGGAGAGAGTAAGTAGTAGAGAGTAGTGGAGAATATTCCAAAGTTTGGCACAGCACCACTTTCACAATGAGTCCAATCAAATCATATCACTTAGAGTCCTTATTGAAGCGCTGAATCTTGGGGTATATTCAAATGCTTTTATTTTCCTTAAGTTTATGTACCACAGCCAGCCGAAACGTTTCGTTCTGTACAACAGAACTTCTTCAGGGCGTTCTTATTTCCTTCAAGTTATGTCGGTATCCAGTTGTCATATAACTAGATATTTCTTCCAAATGTTAGACGAGACATAAGTATATTCTTATTCAAAGTGACTAGGTATCAATTTTACCCACACAATTCGGGCAGACGAGTAATTTATAGCATCCTCAAAGTCTGTCTTTCAAAAATTCAAAAGTATAGGGCATGATAATCCAAATCCAAATGTTTCTCAAGAAAAGTCATTTACAATCGTTCGGAATATCGGTGTTTGGGCAGATATGATCCAGGGACCCCCAGTATGCAAGGGGAATTAGTCCCCCCTCTGCAAACGCGCCAGTGGCCTGCATTGCAGAGAGGTGTAACAAGGGTGTGGCCTCATTACACTTCTCTGCAATGCAGCTCCCTCGCGCATACTGGAGGCTCCTGGTGGACTAGTTGACCCCAGGGACCCCCAGTATGCAAGGGGAATTAGTTCCCCCTCTGCAAACGCGGCAGTGGGCTGCGTTGCAGAGAGGTGTAACAAGTGGCATAGTCTCATTACACCTCTGCAATGCAGCCCCTGGCGCATACTGGAGGTTGCAGGTGGGCTAATTGGCCCCCATGGGCCCCCAGTATGAAAGGGGAATTAGTTCCCCCTCTTCAAACATGCACGGGGCTGCGTTGCAGAGAGGTGTAAAAAGGGTTGTGGCTTCATTACACCTCTCTGCAATGCAGTCCCCTGGCGCATACTGGAGATTCCTGGTGGGCTTTCAGGTCTTATATAGTTAGGAATTAGCATTAAAAAAACCTTTGAAATTCACTGAAAAAACCATAGGTTTCACACCAGTTATAGTTAGGAATTAGCATTTAAAAAACCTTTGAAATTCACTGAAAAAACCATAGGTTTCACACCAGTTATAGTTAGGAATTAGCATTTAAAAAACCTATTAAATTCACTGACAAAACCATAGGTTTCACACCAGTTATAGTTAGCTGGAAATTTTACTGACATAAAACCATTGAAATTCCCACGTTATAGTTAGTTGGACTCACTATAACTTGCGCGCCTGCAATGCACTGCTGATGACGTCACATATTACATCACTCATGACATGGTCAGTGACATCACTCATGACATCACTGATGACACCATCCTTGTGACAGAGTGACAGACCTAATTTCAGTGTAATGTAACGCTTGAAACACATATTCAAAAATAGAAACAAACATTTTCAAAAAAATGGAGATACCCAAACCAGTAACAACAACCAATTCAGTAATTCCACCATCTATATACACATCCACTCATTCACCAACAGTTCTATATAGTCACTCATATATATACTCACTCATCATATGTAGTGATACACCTATACATCCTGTTACACATCAGCAGTCATCCAAAAGTTACTCACACACATACTCACACATGCAAATAAACTATTGAACATCCATTTATTTGCATATACATTTATACACACACTACCACCTTACTTCTAAGGAAACTTACACATACTTACTCTTTAAAACAATCACTTATAGAAACACATACTTATTTAAACAGGAACTCCTACAATCTCTCACTATATATACTATACTCACTTATATACATCAATACTCACATATACTAGATTAAAACATATGTCGTTACTAATGAAGACACTAGTGAGACAGTCATTCACTCACTAACACACACATATACACACTCATCCACCCATACAGTCCTGCACATATGCTGTCTTCAAAACACATACAAACAGTGAGTCAGTCACCAACCCCTGCAGCCACTTATACACAAAGAGAAACACTGATACAAACATTTAAATATTTAAACAATACTCGCTAATATATGTATTCACTAAGATACACTTAATAAGCCAGTTAACCAACCAATTTTTTTTTAAAAAACATCCATTTACACACTTATTTAAACATTTATTCTTCCATCGACCTTTACAAATACATATATAAAACAAATTTATTTTTCAGAAAGACACACATTCACTGGATGGTGTCATCAGTGATGTCATGAGTGATGTCACTGACCATGTCATGAGTGATGTAATATGTGACGTCATCAGCAGTGCATTGCAGGCGCGCAAGTTATAGTGAGTCCAACTAACTATAACGTGGGAATTTCAATGGTTTTATGTCAGTAAAATTTCCAGCTAACTATAACTGGTGTGAAACCTATGGTTTTGTCAGTGAATTTAATAGGTTTTTTAAATGCTAATTCCTAACTATAACTGGTGTGAAACCTATGGTTTTTTCAGTGAATATATATATACATATAACATTTCTATGGCAAAATGAAACCCCTCATTTTGTTCCTTTGCAAATTAAATGTTTTAAGTGTTAACACTTTATTCCAATCAAGATGACTTCAGGTGTGCCATACTTTTGTCATAAGTAAGACTGTTAGCGCTCTAGTTGTTCTTTAGAACACTCTGGGACATTCTGTCACTGGGCTATAGTTGGGCTACATCTGGCTGATATTTGGGCTACATTTGTTTTTTTGTCTCTGGTGGCCATCTTTGGGCTACATTGGGCTGCATTGGGCTACATTGGGCTACATTGGGCTACATTTGGGCTCTAACATATATATAGCCCAATGTAGCCCAATATATATTTTTCAAAGTTAATTTTCGTAAAAACCACTGGAGCATATATCTTGAGACATAGCAAAGGCACATCGGGCTACCAGTCCCTACAGTTTTGCCAAGTTTTGTGGAAATCCATTCAGCCGTTCGAGCTAAAAGTGAGTTCAACCGCCCTATGGAAAACTCAATGTTAAAAACACGTTTTGGGACCCCCGTTTTTTATCGGCCCCCGCTTGACGAAACCCCCCCAAACTTTCAGGGGACGCTCAGAAACAAAATGTGCCATTTTCCTGAAAATGTCAGCCAATTCCGTCCATCAACGCCAAAGTTATTCAACATAGAATTTTCAGAAATCCCTATTCAAAAAAATCCTAACTATATATACCTACTGGCGACCGCCAGTAGGTAATATATATATATATATACATATATATATATATATATATATATATATATATATATATATATATATATATATATATATATATATATATATATATATAAATATATATATTCACTGAAAAAACCATATGTTATAGACCATATATAGTTAGGAATTCGCATTTACAAAACCTTATTTTACTCACACAAAACCATTGAAATTCCATATATAGTTAGTTGCACTAACTATATATCGCGCACCCGCAATCCACTGCTGATGATGTCACATATTACATCATTCATGACATGGTCAGTGACATCACTGATGACATCACTGATGACATCTCAAATGACATCACTGATGACATCTCAAATGACATCACTGATGACATCACTGATGACATCTCATTTGACATTACTGATCACATCACTGATGATATCATTCATGTGATAATACGATGAACCTCTTCAGACTCTAATATAACCTTAGATACAATCAGTGTAAACAGACACTCACAGACTGTCACTCATCCATGGAGTTACTCACACACCTAGTCAGTCATGCAAAGAATCAATCACACCTGCATTTCCTCAACTATACAGTTATACAAACTTTACTTATTCAAACATATACTAACACATATTTACTCTCTTATACAATCCCTGATACAAGTTCACAATGATCCATACAGCCACTCACACATTCACTGGCTCTTATGCACAGTTATTTATATATGTCAACTCTCACATGTACTGTGTTTTACATATGTACTTACTTTGACATGTAGCACTGAGATATCCATTCACTCACCAATACACTCATGCACACAGTCAACCGCCCATACAGCTGTTTCCACATGCACTTTTGAAACCATACATCTAGTGAATCAACTGCTCACACATCTATGCACAGAGTCATACACCTCCCAGCCACCCACACACACACTCAGTCTCCCATACAAATACTTGGGCAACCAATCAATAACCCATATAGTTACTCATATAGCTACTTATCAACACATGCAACAGTTTACAGAACAACAGACATAATGATGCACAAATTAAGACAGTTTAGTCACTAACCCATGCACTCAGTGAGACACATTTAATCACTCACTCATACAGTCAGTCATGCACCTACTAAATCCTTCATCCAGACACTTATACATCCACTCATTCTTCAATATGTAAGACATATTTTAACTTTACAGAAACATACAGTCACTGGATGTTGTCATCAGTGATGTCATCAGTGATGTCATTTGAGATGTCATCAGTGATGTCATCAGTGATGTCACTGACCATGTCATGAATGATGTAATATGTGACATCATCAGCAGTGGATTGCGGGTGCGCGATATATAGTTAGTGCAACTAACTATATATGGAATTTCAATGGTTTTGTGTGAGTAAAATAAGGTTTTGTAAATGCGAATTCCTAACTATATATGGTCTATAACATATGGTTTTTTCAGTGAATTTTCAAGGTTTTGTAAATGCTAATTCCTAACTATATATGGTCTATAACCTATGGTTTTTTCAGTGAATTTTCAAGGTTTTGTAAATGCTAATTCCTAACTATATATGGTCTATAACCTATGGTTTTTTCAGTGAATATATATATATACATACATATATAAACATATATCATCTGTATATCTATATAAATACAAACATAAATGCATGCATACATATACTTATATGCATACAGATGCATGTTATTTACATGAAAGTTGAAAAAACACTAATAAAAGCAAAGCTAAAAAGCCACCTCATTACAAACAGAATGGCTTTAACTTAAACGAGTGCGAGATCTATTGCATTTTCAATGCTTGTTTACTTTGGTTCCATCAAGAAGGCATTCAGATGTGTCACACATTTGCCATAAATTCTGAATGTTAGCACTCTAGTTGCACATTAGATCACTGTAGTAAAGCTACTGCTCACCAGGGACGTCTGCTGCTGGTATTCAAAGTGCATGTTTCAGTCTGCATGTCAGAATTTTTTTAATGAAATTGAAGAGGGTTTGAGAAGTCACTCAAAATGTGCCCTAATTTTTCTTTCTGCAGCACTAATCATAATTCATATGGCAAAATATACCCCCTCATTTTGTTCCTTTTTAAATTAAATGTTTTAAGAGTTACCACTTTATTCCAATCAAGATGGCTTCAGGTGTGCCATACCTTTGTAATAAGTAGGACTGTTAGCGCTCTAGTTGTTCTTTAGAACACTCTGGGACATTCTGTCATTGGGCTATACTTGGGCTACATCTGGGTGATATTTGGGCTACATTTGGGCTCTTTTGTCTCTGGTGGCCATTTTGGGAGACTGCATGTCAGAATTTTTTAATGAAATAGAAGAGGATTTGAAAAGTCACTCAAAATGTGCCCTAATTTTTCTTTCTGCAGCACTAATAATACCTTCTATTGCATAATATACCCCCTCATTTTGTTCCTTTTTAAATTAAATGTTTTAAGAGTTACCACTTTATTCCCATCACGATGGCTCCAGGTGTGCTATACCTTTGTAATAAGTAGGACTGTTAGCGCTCTAGTTGTTCTTTAGAACACTCTGGGACATTCTGTCATTGGGCTATACTTGGGCTACATCTGGGTGATATTTGGGCTACATTTGGGCTCTTTTGTCTCTGGTGGCCATTTTGGGAGACTGCATGTCAGAATGTTTTAATGAAATAGAAAAGGATTTGAGAAGTCACTCAAAATGTGCCCTAATTTTTCATTCTGCAGCACTAATCATACTTTCTATGGCAAAATATACCCCCTCATGTTGTTTCTTTTTAAATTAAATGTTTTAAGAGTTACCACTTTATTCCAATCAAGATGGCTTCAGGTGTGCCATACCTTTGTAATAAGTAGGACTGTTAGCGCTCTAGTTGTTCTTTAGAACACTCTGGGACATTCTGTCATTGGGCTATACTTGGGCTACATCTGGGTGATATTTGGGCTACATTTGGGCTCTTTTGTCTCTGGTGGACATTTTGGGAGACTGCATGTCAGAATGTTTTAATGAAATAGAAAAGGATTTGAGAAGTCACTCAAAATGTGCCCTCATTTTTCATTCTGCAGCACTAATCATACTTTCTATGGCAAAATATACCCCCTCATGTTGTTTCTTTTTAAATTAAATGTTTTAAGAGTTACCACTTTATTCCAATCAAGATGGCTTCAGGTGTGCCATACCTTTGTAATAAGTAGGACTGTTAGCGCTCTAGTTGTTCTTTAGAACACTCTAGGAGGCTGCAGTAGAACACAAAGGAATCAACTGACAGTCTATGTCCTTGTTGGATGTACATGTTTTACTGAGAATGTCAGACTTCATTTTCACATGACTGAGAAAGATAATGTGAATTTACAGAAAATAGCTTATAGATCCCCTTCCAAACCACTGTGGGAAAATAATGAGATATTAGTTTTCTTTCAAACAATATTCATGATATCACAGCAGAAGGTTTTTTCACATGGTAAAATCACCTTAGAACCCACCACAATTCCTAAAACGAGTATGGTACCATCAACAAATGATTTATAATGTAACTAAAGTCCTAAAACCCTCTATTAACTACAATGCTTTTTAATGAGGTGCTATCATGTATATTGGTCCCAAGATGGCTGCCAACACTTCTTGGATGAAGTGCTGACAGCCAATCAGATCAGATGTGTGGTTAGGCTCCGCCCAGATATATATCTTTTTTTGAACCTAAATTACTCAAAATCCACTGGAGCACATATATTGAGACCTAGCAAAGGCACATCGGGCTAACAGTCCCTACAATTTTGCCAAGTTTCGTGCAAATCCATTCAGCCGTTCGAGCTAAAAGTGAGGCCAACCGCCCTATGGAAATTAACATGGGAAAAACGCGTTTTGGGACCCCCCTTTTTTCTCAGCCCCCCCTTGATGAAACCCCCCCAAATTGTCAGGGGCTGCTCAGAAACAAAATGTTCCATTTTCCTGAAAATTTCAGCCAATTCCGTCCACAAACGCCAAAGTTATTAGACATAGAATTTTCAAAAATCCCATAGAGAAAAAATCCTAACTATATATACCTACTGGCGACCGCCAGTAGGTAATATATATATATATATATATATATATATATATATATATATATATATATAAATATATATATATATATATATATATATACATATAAATATATATATTCACTGAAAAAACCATTGGTTACAGGATCGTTATAGTTAGGAATTAGCATTTAAAAAACATTTGAAATTCACTGAAAAAACATAAGTTTCAGGGCTGTTACAGTTAGCTGGACACTTTACTCGTACAAACCATTACAATTCCTCCGTAATAGTTAATACTTGTGTGCCCGCATTGCACTGCTGATGATGTCACATATTACATCATTCATGACATGGTCAGTGACATCACTGATGACATAATTGATGATATCTCAAATGACATCACTGATGACATCATCCAGTGAATGTGGTTTGGTTTGATATTTAAATATGTATTAAATATGTATAGTAATCTGCATTGAACAATTAGTGGATGCTGCATAAGTGTCTGGATGTAGGATTTGGTAGCCATGTGATTGACTATTTAAGTGACTAATTCAAAGTGTCTCACTAAATACATGGGTTTGTGACTAAACTGTGTAAATGTCTGCATCAATCTGTCTGTTGTTGTGTAAACTGCTGCATCAATTGGTTACTAGCTACATGAAAGTCTATATTAGTTATTGATTAGTTGGCTGAGTATTTGTATGGAAGAGTGAATGTTTGTGTGTAGTTGGGTGGGGTGTGTGACTATGCAAAGATGTGTGAATAGTTGATTCACTAGGTATACGAGCTTAAGAGTGCATGTGGAAACAGTTGTTTGGGTGAGTGAGTGTGTTTATGGGTGTGTTGATAAGCAAATATATCTGTCAGTGGTACATGTCCAACGAAGTAGAGAAATAAAAGGCAGTGAATGTGACAGTTGTATATAAATAACTATACATAAAAGTCAATGATTGTGTGAATGACTGTATGGATGACTGTATACTTGTAATAGTGATTTTATAAGACACTAGGTATGAGTTACTATCTGTATGAATAAATGAAGTAGTCTTTGTATAAGTGTGTAGCTGAGTAAATGTAAGTGTGATCAATTGTTAGCATAAGTGAGTAAGATGACTGCATAACTAAGTAGGATGTGTGCTTGTGTGTCAATGTCGATATAGGTGTTATAAGTGCATTTGATAGTGTTCTATTGATCAATGACAGCATGTATGAGTGAATCTATAGGTGAGGGATTAGATGTGTGTGCAAACCTGTAGGCACCGCATGGAACAACATCCACCTCGAACAACGAAGCTCTGAGCTCACCGACTCAGTCCTGACACCGTCACCCAGCCATTGCCTGCACTGCGACGGGTGGACACCGTGACATGCAATTCCTCGCTACACCGACTCATACTGGTCTGACCAACGTGGTCACTGCTGCTGTTGTAAATCAAGGGCGATTAGGTTAAGCATTAGCAGAAGACATGCTCAGTTTTGACCATTATCGCAACAAATGTGCAGACTCCACTTTGTATTAAGTAATGGCCATTTTGTGTGCCATACATTGCCATGTGCTCGTCATGTGCTTTGTCCTACCTTCTTGTTAACTGCTCTTGAAGTCTGCCCGGCAACAGGCTATTTTTAGTATTCCCCGCTTGCAGCATGTCCAGACATGCGCAGTAGGGTCAACGACCGTTACTAATTGGTTCCAGATAGGAATGTGTTTACCAGTTACCGAAGACTGTTAACTTCGCCCATCTATCGATTGTGCCTTCCAATATGTCCTTGTATGGTCATGAAACTGCTCTTGTCTTCTGTACCGCCTTCTCTTGAGCCCCTTCATTGTGTATTATTATTATTATTATTATTATGTTCTTATATAGCGCCAGAATCGACCCCCAAAGGGGTATCTCCGCGCTTGCCTTGGGAACCCGTCCTGGCTTTTCCCTGTGAGATAGCCCCTACAGGGCATCCCCAAGGTGAAAGCCAGGCATCCCGCCGCGGGGGGCCGTTGTGGAGATTAAGCAAGCTTAATGCCCAGAGTTGCAGAGTGTGAACCCATGATTAGGTCAGGCACCGAAGCGAGAATTATCGAGTCCATGGACATTTGAGCTCAAGACCCTGCCGCGTCGGGAATTGAACCCTGGTCCCGGGTCTGACCTCTGCTTCAGGGTCTGCCTGCTCTAACCAGTGAGCCACACTTCTCCACGGGGCCATGTGCGTTAGTTCGGTGTGCTACTCAATACAATACTGAAGGGGGGTGTGTGGACTGTGGTACCACCTTTAAAGGTTTAATAAACTTTGCTTTTGTATTTTCCAGTTTAATTGCCAACTTCTTCCTAAGGTCTGAAGACTCTGTGCAGAGAAGGGGGAACCCTTGCACTAAGTAGGCCTAGCTGAGGTTTGCTTACAACACTGCTGAATTCGAGTCCTGTGAATGCACCGGTTTTGGACACCGCCCCGCACACTTCGTGACGCACCGCCCGACTCGCACCGCTGTCCGGACTGATCGACGCCAGCTCCCGAACTCCGGCTCTGTCACCCCATCGCAAGCTGCATGCACCACATCAAAGCACCGTCTCGCCCTGCAACGTACGCCTCGGACCCACCGACTCCACCAACGGGCCGTTGCCTGCACTGCATCGAGGGACAACGCGTCCTGCAACGCTTTCTTTTCTGCACTGAGATGAACGACTCAAGTAAAGGCACTGTGACTGAGTCTGTCGACATTTGAGTGGGCCCGTACCGACAAGGTCTGCTGGATTGGCTAGACTCTGTGGTATTTCAACAATGCTGTTGCCAGACCGGGCTACTGACTTGCACAGAACCTTGAATTAAGTCTTTTAACCAGAACTCTCGAAATTTAATAGTACTGTGGATTATTTTTGTTGTTATTGGTCTTGTGGTAACTCTACATAAAATATACTTATTTTTGATATAAAACCTTGTGTAGTGTCCATTTGTAGTGTTGTTACTGGGTTACTGTATGTGATCACAAATGCTTTACTTACAACGCCTCTGAGATAAAGCCTTGCTGCTTGTGCCAAGCTACCAAGGGGGTGAGCACGGGTTATTTTAGTAGTGTAATCCCCTTATCCTGACTAGAGGAGAGGGTCCCTATTTGTCACAAGTACCTACCTGTGCCAACTAGAGTCCCCAATTCTAACACCTTTATACTTTAACTTTATAAAACTTTATTGTGTGATTTAAAAAAAAAACCTTTGCACAAAACAAAAGATAAAACATTTTGATACTTATTAAATTGATAGAATTATGAGTAAAAATTTAACACTTGTTAGATAACAGTAGTAAAAGTAATAAAAGAAGGCCCAGCCCACCATGTATCCGAACTCTCTTATTTGTGACCTGCACCTTTGGAAACTATCTCTTCAAAATGATTGTGGCCGGGATGGTGTTAGCAGACTAAAGTTATCCAGCCTGTGTGCAAGGCCCTTTATTTGTGTTGATTGCACTTTTTCAGTTCGGTCCGGTTTTCTTGAGGTGCCCACAGGGTAGTAATTGTCCTTATTGTGGATGTCCATTCATCTGTGCCTCTGGCTGAGCTAGCGATTGGCATCTCCCCTTCCCTAGTTTTTTTGCTGCGCAGTCCATAAACCTCACCAGTGCGCAATTTAAATGTGTGTTCCATGGGTCGAAGCAGGCCAGTACTGCGGATCTGCATGATCTGACTTCCTTATTATTTCAGGCCCTCCGCAGGAGGAGCCTTCTTTCTTTCAGGAGGCCGGGCCACAGGCACACAACATGAAATTTATCTTCCCTATGCTTGCCGCAAAATCGACATGTCTCCGGGGCTTGTTCTCTTTTCCATTTGGGAAGGTGGCAAGACAGGTTAATCACCCGCAATCTTAATTTTAGAAAACTAAGTTTAGTGCTATATTGAAAGTACAAGTTAAGTAGCTCTGAGGTGTCAGCTGATCTTATGAGATGAGGGTCATCCAACCATGACTTCTTTTTGCAAGGCTCGCCTTATCTTCCATTGAGGAGAGCTTTTTTGGTGCTTTTTTTCTCTAGCCTTTTAAACTCATATTGGCTGACATGCAGGTCACATGCATAGCTCAGGCCTAAAGTTTTTAATCCACTTAACAAATATCGATGCCCCGCTTGCCATCGTTTTGTTTTCAGTTCGGACCATAGGTGTTCTGCTATGCTGCCCTCTTATGATGGCCTAAGCTTGTGGCAGCACATTAGGAAATGCATCATTCTACCCAAAGTTTGCTTACAGATGCCCAGTTCCAGCCTGATTTGTGCCGGTGACGTGAAAGATGGTAATTGGAAGACTGTTCTAAAAATGTTTGCTATAATTGTGTCCAGCTGATCACTGTCCAATACCTTAAGCACCTCGCTTCCATATGTTAGGGTTGGAATGACTTTTGGCTGCGCCACCTGTAGTGTTGGAGCGAAAGTTGGACCAAGTAATTCCTTTTGAATGGAACTGAGAGCAAAAGCTAGTGATGTACCTTTCTTTTTTTGTTCTCCCTTTTGGATTTTGTATCTTCCGTTGTTGTTGAAGATCACTCCTAGAAACTTATGGCATTCGGATTCTGTAATTCTTTCAGAATTTAAGACCCATGTCAACTTTTTTGGTCTTCCTGGGTGAATTGCCAACATTTTTGTGTTCTTGTTATTTATCACAAGCTCGTTCTTGTCTGAGTATGCGGCAGTTGCATCCATGAGTCTTTGTAAGCCCACCTTTGTGCTACTTAAGAGGGCCACGTCATCTGCATATAAAATATTTTACAGCTGTAGACTACCTAGTTTAGGAGCATGGGAATTTACTTTGTTATGGTCTTCCGGAAGATCTGCTAAAAATAAATTGAAAAGTGTGGGGGCCAGGATGCATCTTTGTTTCAGTCCTTTTCTTATGAAAATTGGTCTTGACAGTCTAGAGTCTTTATACTGTAAAGTAAAGTTGTTATGTTTCCTCTCGGTGTTCCTCCCTGTGGAGTGGCCATTTTGACTTTTGCTGTCCCCCCTCCGGCATTAATGTTTTCTGTTTTTTTGTTCGGCATGGCTAAAGCTATCTGGCTTTTTGCCAGATCTTCTTTCTTACCTTTTTTATGGCGACTGTGTTCCCCTACTTCTCTGCTCTTTCCTTTCTTACCTCTTTTTCCTTCCCCTTTCAGGCAATATTTTCCTTCTCTACTTCCTTCTACATCTTCCTCTCTTCCATTTCAGCTTATGGTTCTTTATTGTTCTCTCAGCCTGCTCCTATGGTGGCCATGTGGTACAAGTTCTTCTCTTTTTGATGTCCTTTGCTATCTTCATCTTTTCATCCTCTCTTTATTTCTCTATTCTCTGCTCTTTCCACTTTTTGACTTCTATTTACTTTCAAGCCTACCCTCATCCAAACCCTATGGATGAGTGCTCTACGTATTATCTCATGGAATGTTAAAGGTATTCGAAATCCTGGTAAAAAACAACATGTCTTATCTCATTTAGCCAGATTGAAATGTCAGGTTGTATTGTTGCAAGAAACCCATTTCAAATTGCAAGATCTGTCTTCACTGCATTAACAATGGGTAGGAGAAGTTTTTGCTCCCCAGCCGTGAATAACAAGACTGGCGTCGTTATTGTGTTTCATAAGTTGTTAAATGTTCAGTTACAAAATGAGTTTCATGATAATAATGGTAGATGGTTGTTTTTAAACACTACTATTAACAATACACAACTTTCCTTTTGTAATGTTTATGGCCCAAATAGCATTGATGTAACCACTCTTCTTTCTTCGCATGCGACTGATGATTTAATTGTGGGTGGTGACTGTAACCAATTCATGGACCCCTTTTTGGACCGGAAATCACAAACCAGATATGTTCCCAATAAGATGCAGTAGACGTTTTATAAAGCTATTTCTTCTAGAGGTCTAATAGATGCCTGGAGAATCTCTCACCCTGACACATTGGAAATTTCCTTCTTTTCTCCTGTCCATAGATCACACTCCCATATTGATTACATTTTGCTCACTCAACACGCCTTATAATTCATGACTAACTCAGAAATAGGCTCCCTCCTTATTTCAGATCATGCCTCCGTCATTTTGGACATGGATTATCCTTCACCTTCCCTCACTTCTCGTTGCTGGTGCTTTAACAATTCTCTCCTTCTAGATTCTCAGTTTGTTGAGCAATTTACGCTTTTTATGGAGGAATTCTTTCATAATAATCTTCACTCCACTTCCCAATTTCATTTTATTTGGGATGCCTTTAAGGCTGCCACAAGAGGCTTTATTATTAACTTTGTATCTCGGAAGAGAAAAAAAGTTCTTTCACAGTCCTCTCTCATCCTTAGACAAATTAAAAATCTCGAACATCAATTTTTTACCACAAATTCCACTGATACACTATCTTCTCTTATCAAAGCAAAAAGGCCCTTCTCCTTAATCAATACAGACTGTAAAATGTATGCCAAAATTTTAGCCATTCATATTAACAAAGTTATCCCTGACCTCATCAATATCTATCAATCTGGGTTTGTCAAGGGTAGATCAATTACTGACAACTCGAGAACTCTCCTCAACATCATCCACTTTGCGTCAAAAATGGATTCACCAGTTGCAGCGATCACATTGGATGCTGGGAAAGCATTTGATAGGGTAAGCTGGGAGTTCATGTTTGGAGCATTGAGATGGCCTGGTTTTAGCCCCCCTATTATTCAATAGATTCAGTTGTTATATTCTGACCCCTCTACTTCTATTTGGGCTAATGGTTCTCAATCTTAATATTTTTCTCTCCATAGAGGAACCAGACAAGGTTGTCCCCTTTCTCCTCTTCTTTTTATTCTAGCTTTAGAACATTTCCTAGAAAAAATTAAGTGTTCACCATCCTAAACGGGCTTCAAATTCTAGGATATTGATAATAAATGTATACCGCTTATGCTGATGATATTCTACTTTACATCTCTATTCCGTCCACCTATTTACCCTCTCTTTTCTCTTTATTACAAGAGTACTCCTTAGTCTCTGGCTACAAATTAAATGTTGACAAATCTGAAGTTATACCTCTAAACAAATTTTGCCTTTCCCATATGTTTCATGGTTCTGGCTTTGAATGGAATCCCAGGAATATCAAGGGTTTAGGCATCCTTTACTCTAACACTATTAAAGAAACCATTACTATTAATCATGCAGACATACTTAAAAAGCTTTCTGTACTTGTTTAAGGTTGGTCCCCTCTCTTCTTACCCTGGTGGGGAAGGCTAGCAACTATTAAAATGAGGTTTCTCCCCATAGTTAATTTTTATCTGTTGATGCTCCCTATCTCCCTCCCGCTTTATTTCTTTAGAACTATAAACCGCCTCCTAACACAGGTTTTATGGAACAATCGTAAAGCTAGGATTTCTCTTTTTTGTCTTCAACAACCCAAAGATCTGGGTGGAGTCAACTTTCCTAACCTCAACCAATATCACTCTGCTTTCACGTTAAAACAAATCTGGCCTTTTTTAACAAACTCTTCTTCTCCTCCCTTAACAGCTTGGAGTTCAATTGAGCTTGCAAAACTCTCACCCTTTTCATTTCTTACTGCTACTCGCCTATCCCAGCTTCTGAAGCAGTTTGCCACCCCCATATTTAAACATTCCAAGGGAACTTGCTCTTTCATTGTCTCGTTCCTCTCTCTCACATGCTGATTCTCACTCCCAAACTCTGATTTGGTATAATAAATTCTTAAAGAATAATAATAGAGCAATATTCTGGAAAGAATGGATTGATAAAGATATCATAACCTACGACCATTTACTTAAAGATAACTCCCTGAGGGATTTCTCAGACATTCGTGACTCATTCAATATTTCCAATTCACTTTCCCCCAATACCCGTTGCTGAAAAAGGCCCTAGCCTCTATTCTTTCACAAACCAACACCCAAACCACTACTGCTCTAACCCTCCCCCACCAGACTTCTCTACTCCTCTCAAAGCTGCTGCCATTTATAAATTACTCTCCCATCCTTCCGTTGATAGGTCTAAATCTAAACTAGAACTATTATGGGAACATGATTCAGCTTAGGAATTCTCCCTCCAGGTTTGGGATTCCATATGATCTAAAATACACACCGTCTCTCGCTCTGCCAGCACCACAAAAACCTTATTCTTTATTTATAACAGACTCTTTTTTACCCCTTCCGAGCTCCATAAATTCAGAGTACTTGATTCCAAGAAATGCTAGTTCTGCTCATATGTTGATAGTGATTTTCTTCATATGTTTTTTCTTTGCCCGTTAGTCAATTCTCTTTGGTATCGTATCTGGTCAAAATTAAACAACATTTTAGCCACAGACTTTCCTTTTGAGCTTGTACATATTTTTTTGGGTGGCTCCTCACCCTTATGAAATTTTCAGTGTAATGTACATAAATTTATAGATCTGTATATAGCCATCTCTTTTCAGAGCATCACAACAAGCTGGAAGGACACCTCAAAAGGTTTGTACGACGCCTGGTCGAACCTGCTACGCCATCACCATAGGCTTGATAGTGCCTATGCCACCTCAGTACCTCTATTAATCAAAAAGACTTGTTATGGTTACCTCTAACCGATTTTCTTTCTTGCTCTTTGAATTTTCCCTTTTATCCATTTTAATATCCCATTGTTATTATTGATTACCATTTTAATTTCAATTATTTATGAAATATTCATTACAAACTCTGTATTTCATATTGCCCTTTCTCTCTCCTTCCCCCTTCTTTCTCTTTCTCTCTTTCTTTTCCCTCCTCTCCAAAAAACTTCAAAACCTTTTCCCCTTGTACAGTTTCTATATCCCCTTTTGGGGATTAGATTGCATATTTGTTTACTTTAACACTATTCCATTTTCTTCGCAATGCCATACTTATCTCTACTGATGTTTTTCTATGATTATCATATTCAATAAAGCTTTCTAAACTTAAAACAGAATTTTCAGCAGTAGGCTTTCTGAAAGTACGCATGTGCAGGCATCCTTCACTAATAAAAACCTCGAGGTCTAAAAAGTGTACTGTGGAAGAGCTGATGTTGTCAGTAAAATTCAGAGTAAGATCATTGACATTTAAAGACGTGATGAACAGTTTGGAATTAGTGGATGACCCTCTCCAAATAATAAATAGGTCATCAATAAACCTGACCCATAATTGGATGTTCTCCCACTCCAACCTGTAGTTGGTTCTGAGTACCTGCTTCTCCCACCAGCCCTTGTGAAGATTCACATAGCTAGGGGTGAAGCAGGCACCCATGGCCGTTCCCCACATTTGTTTAAATGTGTCATTGCCATACTGGAATATGTTATTGTCAAGACAGAGCTCTGCCATTCTCATTAGCATCTTTGAATGTTGGTACATTGTCAAAGGTCTTGTGCCTAAATAGTGTCCCAACGCTCTTAGTCCATCAGTGTGGGAGATGCTTGTATAGAGCGAGGAGACATCAAGAGTGATTAATAAATCCCCTTCTTTGCATACGATTTCATGAAGTTTTCTTAGGAAGTCCCTAGTGTCCTGAATATGGGATGGCAGCTATTTGACAAAATCCTGTAAGAAATTATCTAAAAAATATATATATATATAAGTTATGAATCAAAACAAAGAAAATGCGTACTCAGAACTAAATTCATAGAGTGTTTAATCCTCGGACAATAGTGTATGCGATGTGTTTCAGCCCTCCTGGCCTTGATCCCGCATAACATTTTGTGCAAACAAGCATAGTATACGTAAAAAACAAACTTGGACATGCAAATAGGACTTTGGACACACCATATATTGTCATCTCAAGTGTGGTTGGCATCTTGTAGTGATGTATAATACATCAGAATTGGTAAACAATGCATAATACATATTATAAATCACTGTAGCCCTGCATAAATATAGTAATATAAAGAGTTAACATTATAGTGAAATGTCGATCCTCAAAAATAAACACATATATGGCAAATGTAGAGCATCACAACTCAAAATAAAATAAAATAAAGCAGAATAATGCATTATATACTGAGTACATAAACAGTTCAACATTATTGCTAGGAATAGACAGGTCAGCGCAGTTAAATATCAAGGCATTTTAATACCACTAATGACGTTCCAAAATAAAATGAGAAATACATAATAACAAATATATAAGTAAGAGAATCAGCACAAGGAGGATGAACTGATTTTACTAATCTCAATTAAAGTACCACCCCAGTGGTCTCAAAAGGAAAAGGAGAGGTATATTGGGGCAATCTGTCAGTCATGTCTAACAGAAAGCATATCCATGGTGAAGATTAGACCAATATCATACAAGGTCTATATTAACACAACGATTGTACATCAAAGTACAATAAGAATGAAAAATATTAAATATACAAGATAAATGCTAAATATGTTACTAAGATCAGGGTACACAATCATGCCCAAGAGGGCAAAATGCTCAAATTCTAATATATTATCTCCCTGATGGGTTCAAAGGTCCAAGGAAAAGGCCCAGGTGGACCACAGTTCTGCCATCTTAGAATTAAGTAGTCCAAAAAACCAAGCTATGAAGTAAGACAAAGTGAAAATGTGACAAATAAATCAAAACCTAAACTCAAACCCTAATGTAGTGAATCACCAGTTCCTCTCTGGGAGAGTAGGTTAGAGTGCCCATGTTTGGACAGCCTCTCACCACCAAAGCAATGAGAGCACCTTTCTCTCTTCCTGCTAGAAAAAAAAAGTAAAAAAGGGATTAAACAATGTTAAAATCTGAACTATCGCACATCACTCGATTAAAAACAACATGTATTGCTGGAAACAACAGGGCTAGGAATCAGATGAGCATCAGGGGTCTAAAAAATAAATCCAAGTGAAAATTCCGCTTATCTGAGTTTAAACCATATGGGCATTTTGTGTTGAGATCAATATGTAACAGGATTGAAGTTTCATAAGTTTTAGAATTCTATCTCCTCCCTCTATGTCATTACTCACTTTATCAATGCCATTGAATCTCAGCTGGTTCTGATTACTATAGTGATGTAGTTCAAAATGTCTCACCACTGGGTAGTGTTTGTAATTTTTTGAAATAGCATGTACATGTTCCAGTATTTTTTTTAAGTACCGGGTGCACAGTGCTCCCCAGATACCTTAGGCCATAGGAGCTTTCCAACATATACACTACATAGCTAGTGCTGCAAGTTATGAATTGTATTATTTCTCTATGTGTTTTATTGTAAGGTACCTTATAGGTATACAGACTGGCAGAATTAGAACAAGTGTTACAGTTGCCACAGATGTGGAACCCATTCAATTCATGGCTTTGGTCAGTGTGGTCTTGGTGGTGATATCATTGTGAAATAAGGCATCTCGTAAAGACCTGCTTTCAGGTAGGTGATAGCAGGTCTTACACCCACAATGTGTCCAGTGATAGGATCAGAGTTGATTGAGTTCCAGTTTTTGCAGACTACCCTATTAATAGTGCAAGATTCACAATTGAATGTTGTTACTAGTCTGATGGGCTCCTCTTCAGGTGTATAGGTTTCCTTGGTAGGGCCAAATAATATTTCAGTGTGAGATCTAAATTCAATCCTTTGTGCTGCCTTGGATAGCACCCATTGTGGATAATCACGCTGTTTGAATCTATCCATCATAACTTTCTGCTCAGGTTAGCACTAATGAGCTTGCCGATAGGGCTGCTCCATTTCAATTGATTGGATGACAGCTTAAAGCATGCAACACACTATTGCCAGTTGTGGGCTTTCTGTACAGCTTAGATATAAGAGTATCACCTGATAGGATAACTTCAATATCAAGGAAGACCACACTGCTGCTGCTCATTGTACTTGTGAACTTGAAATTATTATTGATGTTCAACCAAATACAAATTGGATGGCTTGTGTCTCGCTGCCCTGCCATATAAAGAACAAGTCATCTATGAATCGAACCCACATAATCACTTTATCCATGTCATACTCAAAATCAGGGGCGGAGGACACCTTCTACTCCCACTAGCCCCTCAACAAGTTGGTGAAGCTGGTGGCAAAGCAGGTGTCAATCGCCGTTCCCTGTTTCTGTCTATACAATTGCCCATTGAAGAGAAAAATATTGTTTCTTAGGCAGTAGTCCATCATGCCAATAATCGTAGCTGTATGCACATATAGACTAGAATAGAATAAACATTTTTAGTGCTATATTATTTAAACTCTTATTCTGTCAATTATCAATACATAAACATGGGTTAAAACCGCTGGATATAAAATTACCATTAAAAAATTTCGATTTCCTATAAAGTGTATTGTCTAAAATTAAAAGTAACAAAATAGTACTGGAAAATACAAGCAGAAAAAAAGTACCTTGTAACCATTGAGAGTCCGTTTCAGTAATATTGTCCTTACTATTCAGTAGGACAATTTTTTAACTACAGTGTTCGTTCCTAACTGCAGATTGAAGTCCAGATACTCTCATGCAGTTCCATTTTATTTCGGCCAGCTTTAAGAACTTTGAATAACTGCAGTTCAGAGGGGTATCCAATGACTTAAAGCATGTACTTCTTGCTTGCAGGCACGTACGCACTCCCCGCTGTTTAAAGAATGGCTTTAGCAGTCGCTTCCTTTCTTCCAATAGTTCTGGGCAGATGCAAGTCAGATGAATAATATGTTTGACCCTGTTTTACACATTCTACAGCAAGCACTTTTTATGTCTTGGATCCAAGGTAGTGCATGGGCGAGACCAGGAAAAACGCCAAATTGCAAACTGATGAAATAGTTTTTTTAGGTGTCTGCCCATCCTGTCCCTAAATAGGGCAACAGTTTAAGAATTCTATGTGCAAGGATCCATGTACCTTTTAACAGTGACTTTTTGTCCAACCGTTGATAGCTTTATTAAAATCCTCCGGAGGCAAGGACATTTCCCATAATGGGTGTACCGCCAGATCGTCAATCACCGCTTCTAAATACTGTGGTGCTGGGGCATTTTTCTTTTCCATACTTTAACATATGCCCTTTTCCTTGCAATAGTTTGATTTACTAGGCTGAATTCCAGCCTTATCTGAGCCGACGAGACATTACGAGGAAGACAAAAGAGTGATCTGAATGTTTTGGAAAGAATTGTGTTTAAATTTGAAACATCCCTGCCACGCAGTTCCTCATTTCCATAGGTGATGCCTCGTAGTGGTTTTGCAGATATCACTTTTAGCAATGGTAAATAGCCTGGTCCATATAATGACCTCTGTAATGTATGAAATGCGATGAGTAGAGCCATTCCCTTCATCTGCAGGTCATTTTTATACTACTGGAAGGAGCCCCTTTCATCAAAATGCACATTTACTTTGCCTAATACTTACGACAGAATGGCCAAACAGGTTGAACAAATATGGTGCTCGGATGCATCTTTGCTTCAAACCATGTGAGGATTTGATTTTCCAGAAAGGAAAGAGCTATCCCTTATTTCACCCTCATCCAATTATTTGTATACAGCAGATGAATTGCTGTTAAATGGCAGGGGGGATACCCAGGCATACCAGTTTTGGCAGAGTGTATACTGGTGCACACAGTCGAATGCCGATTTAAGGTCCACAAAGTACAGATTAATTGGCTGTTTATTTGATTTGTATTTGTCGATAACTACAAATTATCCCTGACTCAGACCGGGTCTGTAAGCTTAGACCAGGTAGCATGATGCACCCCACAGTGCATCGTGCTACCCGGTCTGAGCTTGCAGAACCTAATGGGATGTGGATATTAAGCTGCATTATTAATATATGGCCTTCAGTTATTGTTTTACGATAATATAGGAGGAATATAAGTGTTCCGAGAATCTCTGGGAGATCTGATTCACTCACACTTGATGTGATTTTGCTGCAGAGAAATACATAAACTACTTTCAGAGGACGAAACGTGCTGGCCGTGTTGTATCACTGATGTTTTGAAGAATAATAAAGAGAATTGTTTTGAGACTTCAGACTACGGTAAAAATATATTTTGGGTCTTGGAGAAGAGTATATTTGGATCAACACTATAGATGTATGTGTTCTTTGTGAAAGGAGGAGAAAAAAGAGAACCACTCTATATTACAATTGTAGGTCTCTTGAGGCTCTCCTTTTTATGTGTTTTTATTTGCTGATAAGTACCGAGAGTGCCAATGTTTTTGTAGCTGTCCCAGGACCTTGGACGAATCATGTTTGGTTTGGATGGATAATGTGTTTTTCTTCCACCCAACCTGATAGTTTGTCTAGAAGAAGACCTGCAAATAGTTTTTCCTCGGTGTCTTGTAACGTTATTAGGCGGTAATTTTCCAGTCGATGCCAATCTCCTCCTTTAAAAATGGGTGTTATTATGGAACCCTTCCATGACTCTGGGATGGCTTGTAGTTGAAGTGCGCTGTTGAATACTACAGATAAGCATTCTGCCCAAAAAGCTGGACTTTCCTTATTCAAGGCTTGCAGAATTCCATTTGGTCCTGGCGTGCCGTCTTTTATACTTAAATTGATAGACTTATGAATTTGCTCCACAGGCAAGTTAAGCTCTTGATCATCAACGTTTGTCTGCTCAATTGAGGATTTACTACTCCTCTTTTTCTCAGAAGATGGTGTGGTTGGTTAAAATGTTTTGATAAATACGCAGCCCAGCACATTTCTGTTAAAGTTGAGGTTGTAATCACTGATGGGGCCCTATTTAGGTTATTAACCTTTCTCCAAAGTTTGGCGAGTTTTTCTGTTTACAGAGAAATAGCGTTTTTGCTCAAAATGTCTGTTTTTTGTTATTGTTCTATCTTCCCAGACCAGTCTCATGAAGGATTTATTTGTAAATTTCAATTTGGTTTGAATCTCTGGGTCTCCCGAGTTCCTCCAAGCTAGTCTCAGGATTCTTTAAGATGTGTCAGGAAGTTCAAATTTTAATCATAATTAGAACTTGTAATTGGATTAGCGATCTAATGCTTCTTGGTGTTAGCTTCCACTGGGCAAGTGGCTGATACCTTTTCTGAAAAAATTATCCATGGCATAATTGGGTAATGAGAGCCAGTTAAGAAACTCTCTACAAGTCTAACAGCAGCGGTCTCAATTGAGTCTATTGTATTTTCAGTCCATCACAATTTCCTGAAATTTGTTGTCACTCTCTTCCCCAGCAGGGAGTTCACCTTTAGAAGTAGGTCACATTTGGCAGTAATCTCAAGAATGTGTTGCCCGTGGTCGCTTTTATTTGTTCTTTTTGTTCTTTTGATATTATATGATGAGATTTTGTGAAATATAGGTAGACCTACTACTGTAAATTCTTGAGTGTGATCCAGCTGCTTAATATGTCCATGCTGGAGGAGAGTCTTATTGCTGCCTAGTGTTAACAAATTTTAGACCCAAGGCTTCTAAGTCTTTTACTAGCGTCAATACCCTTACATGCATTGGGCCATTGCGGTCAGGGCAAATGTGCTGATTAGGAATTGCACATAGGTGATCCTGTTGTAGTAGGTTTTCCTCTCATTGGAATGACCAGAGCAAATTTCTAATAAAATCACCAGATACAATAGTTTCCACGGCATTGGGTCCTGTGATAACTCTAACAGTGTATTTATCAGCGTGGTGGACATTGATTTTCTCGCTCCTGATTCTGGATAGATGTAGATATTTATTATCAGAAGAAAGCTGAAGGCACCTTTGTGCCAATTCCTCAGTTTTACAGAAAGAATGTATTGTTGTTATCTTCTAAGGCCACCTGCTTACTTTCTGTTTTTATACCTGAAGCTATTAACGTTGCTAAGCCCCCTCCCTTGGACACCCATAGTTCTTAATTTTAGCAGCTGGAATAAAGTAGCCCACAAATCCATCCAGAACAAATGACTGTATTGCCCTTGTTTCCTGTAAAAGAATGATATTGAAATCCTTAGTAAGGGTTTCCAAATGGTTGTTGCATCTTTTGGTGTGCACACCATTTATGTTCCATGAGCACAATTTAAATTTATCCTTTAGATGATTGGAAGCAGGCGATTGTACATGCTGCATATTAGATTGTCAGGCGCATTCGCCCCATGTAAAGCTGCTCTTAACCAGCCTAAATTGTGTTGTATTGCACAATGTGTCCTGAACTGAGAAAGCGCTACAGAGAATAGAGATTGCATTTTGTCCATTGGATTTTTAAATTTTGAATGTATTCGCTTTTTACTATTCATTTATAGCGGAGAAGGCACTTCCTGAGGCACAAGTGGAGATGGGTCCAGTGCTGAGCGGGGTATGCTAATTTTAATTCCCAAATTAAGAAAGCACTCTTTTTCTTGAAGAACTTTCCTGGCTAATCCATTAGATGGCCAGGTCACTAGGGTGAACTCTTTTGCTTTGTTGTCAGTTAGGGGGAGAAATTCAATATAATTGATGTCATCCGAGGTGACCTTTCCCAAGGTTGGGATTGCATGCAAAAGCTGCAGAATATTGCCGTGATTAAGTATATTGTGCCTTCCCTTGAGTGATATTCCAAGGGAAGAATTATTTGTCTACCCTCATCTGGAAGATCTAATGGGATAGTCAGTTGGTTTATCACAGCCTATAGCGGAGAATTCAAGTGCCATGGATGCGTCAGTTGGTCTTCTCAGGTAGCCAGATCCTGCTGGCGGAAGGGCTTCTTGATGTCCCCGTGGTGCTCATTTGGGATAGTTTGTCCCTCTGGAGAACTGGGGACCAAATATTTTGCTGAACATGATTCATTTGGATGTTCGCACTCTTCCAGTGAGGAATCCAAATTTTTTTCATGCTTTGTTGTTAAAAAAGAGATACAGCTTATTTTTTGCAGATCCATTACAAACTTGTTTTTGCTCCTGCATAGACTCATTGTTCGTAGCTATGGTATCAGTACTTTTTTTTATTCAGGTACTGTCAGTATTTTTGTTTATACAAGGTATACTACGGCTGCCTTTTTCGGCTTGTTCCTAGGCTTGCGTTGCTTCTTCTTCTGTTATTGGTCATTGGTTTTACTGGGGTTTGCGTCATGGATGTCTGAAAGTTATTAAGTTGACTCCCCCATGATTTGGGTTCCGGTTCAGCAATCTTGCCTTCCTTCAACATTAACTCTATTAGTTGACTGTCAGCTCCTGCATCCAAGACCGAAGTTCTAGTATTACAAATGTTACTAGTTTCTTGGGCTATTTGGGCTGGTGAGTAGAAATCCTTTTTGCGGCCTACAACATCTAGATTTGTTTTTAAATCTCCTATTGAGATGGTCATAGCTGCTGGAATTGTTGCATGTTTGTTAATCAATTGAGGACAGTTGCGGTTGATGTAGGATACCGCAGCTTGTTTTTGCAAGTAAATTGTTAAATTGTTTAAGATGATCAATACCTGCGACTTAGTTTGCCATCATGTTGAGTAGGTCCACTTGGACCTCAATTTATTAGATTGATAGGACAAAGCCTCTAATGTCAGTTGTGATGTTCTAAACAGGATGTCTCATATAGCTCCTGCCTCTTTTAAGGATGCATTTGGTGAAACTTGCTCCTGTGAAGAGTCCATTTTATTCCTATTTTTAGTTGAGTAATCTCTGCTGGTTTGCACAATTTAAGTAGTATTTTATTTGATCTTGAAGCACAGGGTGCTCCAGAGATATATATTCATTTCTTCTGGTAAATAACCCTCATTTGGCCACTCATCTGTTCTTACAGGGGTCGGGCTATGACAACGTGAAACATTTATTTTTGTACCAGTTGAATTGTTGAATGTAAATTACAGTGATCTTGTAGTATCTCTACTGTTTGACAGCTGTTGTTCTATTTGATTTTGCTGTTCCATTTGCCCTTCATCTAGATCCTGTTCAGTAGTTTTTGGTATTTTCGAACATTTTTACATTGACCTCGATTGGTTGTTGGGCAGTGGACCTCAGTATTAATATTGACAAATTTTGAGGTGAAGGCAAACTGGAAGAGTTTTGTGCTGACAATGATTTCAATAAATATTGATACAGGTCAGCTATTTGGCCACAGTGCAGATTTTCTGTCAGCTCTACTGCTTGGGCTGCTTGGGATGCTGTGTTCTCGATCTCCTTACACGGCCCAATGTATGACTTTGGTCATCTGAGATGTTGTTGCTATTTACTGTAGGTGAAATTGGTTCTGGGAGGGCCCCTTGTTCTCGGATATAGACAGCATGACCCCAACTGGATCATTTAAGAAGTCAAACTTGTGCAGAATTGTTGTCAACTTTTCAAACATTTGATATACTGGAGATATTAGTGTTTGCAGTTCTCCTGCAGATTTTTCTTCAGAGATTTTCACTGCCGACTGGGCTTGGAACTTTTTCTTTCTCCTTACAGGGAAGAGTGGCCCCCTATTGCTACCTGATCAATGACCTGCTTTGCCTCCCACTAGCCATGTGGTTCTCTAGTGCTCCAAGTGTTTCTACTTTCAGTCACAACAGTATTTGACTCTGGTCTTATAGTTTTAACGGGGAGTATGAAGAGGGAGCACCAACGTGTACACAAGCTGCACTGGCCTGACGGCAACTGCTTGGTTTGCCCCCGGTTTAATCTCTCGTCCATGGGTGGAAGAGCTTTCTCGACCACAATTCCCCAGGCATGGAACAGCCTGCCAGGAAATCTACGCAAGGAAACAAATCTCCTTCCATTTAGAAAGAAGCTGAAGACTGTGCTTTTCCTAGAGGCATGGGGGACTTTCTGAGTAGGCCCTTTTCATCTCACCGGGCACAGGGCTTCCGCTGACAGCACTTAGAGACCTCTGGGTGATAATGCGCTTTACAAATCTACAATAACATAACATAACTGCTTCCATGCATCACATGGTGCTTGCAACCTAGTGCTTCTTGTAAGTAATTTTCCGCATGCAGTGATAATTAGGCGGCAGTGCCGCCTGCTCCAGTAAAATTTCCTCAAGACAGCACAAGTGCAGCTGCTGCCGCCCGCTTCCTGCAGTCCCTGTCTCAGTCACAAATACCATGTTATATCCTGCAGTACTTCCTGACCATGGTAGTACCAGGGTGAGAAGGCAGAAAACTGTCCTTTTAGGGCAGTAAATTACTGACTGACTTACTTATTAATCTATGGTCTGGCCTTGATCCCTCTGCAGAGGAACACTGAGATGAGTTTTAAGGTGCAGCCTTAAAAAGAAAAGAAGTTCTTAGGAGGGTACGAGCGCACCTGCTGCTCCACTGTCTCCTCCATTCTACTACTGCAACCAGAATATTTTCCTTCTGGGTCCTACTGAGTCCAATCTCTACTTTTAATCGGGTGGGCATGTGATGTAGGGGGTTGCCTCTGCTGTGCCAGTCCCCTGAGGCATCTCCGAGCTTCTTTTATTAACCCTGGTAATAGGGGCACCCCCAAACCTCACCCGCTCCTAAGTCGGGCAACTACCGTAGCTCTCCAGGCCCACCTGGACTGTGACACTACCCAGAGCTCACCCCCTTAATTCCCTCATGAACTTGTTTCTAATCTCTTTTCTCGCACTGCATGCCGCTTACCATGACTATTAGTGCAGGGCATTGCACATTGGCTTTTCTAGGGACACTCAGCACTGCACCAGGCCATGCTGTCCTCCAACAGTGCAATGCTCTTCTTAACAACTGGAACCTGGTCTCTCCGGCATGCTATCAGGCAAGACCAGGCTCTGTGTTTTTCTCTGTGCCTCCTGTGCCTGACCAGGGCCTGGCTAAGTCAGTTTTTACAGTTCTGTGCCCCCTCCTCTGCGGCACCCGACCTTTCCGAAGAATGTTTGCGTGTTCTGCTCTACACCGGCAGCTACCGGGAGTCAGGCGATATTGGGGCAGGATTTCTGAAGCCCCCTTTCTGTGCATGGCCTGTGGGGGTCTTTGGGGGCCTTGGGGGCCTGCAGTCCATGGACAGGGAGCTCTTGCTTGCTTGCGGTGTCCCTCAAGCATCCCCCAATCCGCAACCAAGCTTTCTCTTTCTCTGGCAACTCACAGTAGCGATACATTACATCCTGCTAGCTACCAAGTAAACGCATAGAGACTAATAGGCCTGGCCCTCAAAAAATGCTCACATGCTGTGCATATGTACAAACAATCACATACACACATATGTATATGTATGTGTGTTTATATAAGAGTATATTTATATATAGTATTAAATATTTATTAATGAGATTTATTTAATCAACATTATTTTAATGGTATGTTGTAAAATATTGAAGTGTGCTACTTTAAACGCTATATATATAAAAATATATATATATATATATATATATATATACCACACCGATCCCGGTAGGACACTGGAGGCAGTCCAATGGAGCGGTCCGTTTACAGGGTACCGGAACCCCTCAATATTCGAAACACAACTCTTTCTTTCTTAAGGTAGAGAAACGGAACCCTTGGTTGAATGCACAAAAGTTCTCAGTTTATTGCTGCCAAAAAACAACATTTCAGCTTTCGCCTTAATCACGCTGGAAACGCCATAACCACAATACAACCTATATACAGTGTAATAGAAAGAGGACTGTGATCACCCTAGTGCTCAAGATCATGGGCGCCATCTTGGTGTGGTTAGTAAATAAAGTTTTGTTGAATAAACAAATATCTAGTTGTACTGATAGTCTTAGCGACAATTTAAACATTCTTAAAGCATAGTCATTTGCATAAATTGAAAAATACATGCGGTATTGCAAATTGATCATAAATGTTGAAATCCGCTTAAAACACGAACATTAGATGGCTTTCAGTGTCTAACATCACATCAATACCAGAAGTTTCTAAATCAAACATCTCAATGCATTTTTGCTGAACAACGAAAGGTTTCGCCCTAGTTGGCAAATAGTTGCACGAAACTTGGCAAAATTGTAGGGACTGTTAGCCCGATGTGCCTTTGCTGGGTCTCAATATATGTGCTCCAGTGGATTTTGAGAAATTAACGTTTAAAAAAATTTATATATCTGTGACAGCGTCCCAGATAGCGCTCCAGATCGCGTACTTTTCGCGTCACGGAGCTTTGCGTAGCGAAGCTGATTGGCTCTCCGGCGTCTGTCAACATTCTAAACAGTCCGGTGCGGCCGCCATCTTGTCTCTCGGTAGGATCGAGAGACAAGAAGAGGTGAAAAACAAAGGGGGAATTTAATGAAAGGGGGCAAGGTAGACCCCTCTTGACCCCCTAGGAATGATGTTGGGGTTATTAAAGGGTCCCGTGGGGAAAATAAAAAAAATTGATTTTTCACGGTAGAAGCGCTTCCCGGATCGCGAACCGGGCCGCAAACTGGTAGCGAAACGGGAATTCGCCATTTTGTGTTTCGATTTAATTAAATTACTAGGTATAAGGGGAGACGTATCCTGATCCCTTATGTTTTCTGAGGGTGGCTGAGGAGGCTCATATATGTTGATACATGTCTTCCAGCGGCTGTGCGTGAGCGTTTTATTTTTTTTGCTGCGTGACGTCTGTTAACGTTCGATTCGATGGAAATCAGGAAGTGTTGACCGCCATTTTGTCACTGCGATAAAACATTTTGTTATAAATTAATCCTTATTGATAAACATTGTCTGCGCCATCTTGCCTTTTTTCCAATGCCACAATTTTGTCGTGCACGGCAGCCATTTTAGATGCCTTGACCAGCCCCACTCTCTGCACGCCGTTGATTCTCAGCACGGCTCCCCACCCTCGCAAGCATCTCCCCCACGCACTGGTCACCCCCGCTCTCTCTCTCATGCATGGGCCATAAACCTGCCCCCATCTGCGCTGCTCTTCCCTGAGAATCACACCCCGTGCCCGCCCGACACCTCCCTTTCACCCTATTCACTACCGCACCCTCTGACACTCCTCTTCCTCTGTGTCCGATTGTCCAGGCCGGTCCCAGTCTATCACCTAGCCCTGCGGATGTAGTTTATGGCCCCAGCTGTAGAGAATCCAGACATGCCAACCCTCCCGATTCAGGCGTGAGACTACCGATTTCAGTGCTAGTCTCCCGCCTCCCGATTCCTGCAAGCAAAAACCCGATTCCTCGGGGGTTTCAGCTGACAGGGCTTGGTATTGTGTTACGTGCTAATTCTTCCAGGAAACGTCAGAGGGCCGATGCAGGGGCTCTAGAAGGGGTGATAAACCATTTAAGCCTCATTAACAAGCGCATGGTCTTTTAAAGATGTGTGAAGTACTCGGGGCGGCGGTGTGTGTGCCCTGTTTCAGGAGCGGGCGGGGGGCGGGGGGGGGGCACTGCCAGCAACTTGCCAGGCCAGGCAGTGTTCAACACTTGCATCACCCTTTCTCTGCCTGCTATTGCGCTCCATGCTTCGGAAAGGTAAGAAAAAGAACGTGCATTTGAGTTTGAAATGTCCGATCCTGCAGCAGCACACTTCCAAAGCCCACACATGACAATAACCCGATTCAAGGCCCCATTCTCCCGATTTTTTTTAAAAAAATCTCCCACTTTGCTCTTCTGAAATGTTGGCATGTATGAGAATCATCCCTCTTCAAAGGAGTTACAGTAGATGAAGGCCCCCACCCCATGAGATCCGTCACACCATACGGGTTCCTACTATCTGATAACCATCCTGTATTGTGCTTGGGGAGGGGATTCTCACTGTGAGGGTGTGTGGGACCGAGCCTGAAGCGAAAGATTCCAGGGATGCCTCTTTGTACATCAAAGTTTTTACAATTATGTGTCACATTAAAAATATACTCCAACAAAGTAGTAGGATTATAACACTTTAATAACTTATAAATATATAGAACGCAACAAAAACAGTAAATACATTTAAACATTTTTTTGAAAAAAGAAGCAACAATGGTCAGTAGCTGTGTTTTTTGTGCGAATAGTCCCAAGGCAGCACAACGTGCTGAGTTTTGGACGGCACCCAGGTGATGTTACCTGGGTGCCGCACTGGTTTTTGGTATCCTACAATGCAGCTCCGAAAAACGGCGTGGGGCGTCCCGGGGGGTGCGCGGAGAGGCCTCGTCAGTAGCGGTCTGTTGTGCGAATAGTCCCAAGGCAGCAGAACGCGCTGAGATGTGGATGGCACCCAGGTGATGTCCAGTAAGTTGTCGCACTGGTTTTGGCATCCTACAATGCTGCTCCGAAAAACGGCGTGGGGCGCCCCGGGGATGCGGGGGGGGGGGAGGCGGCGTGAACGGGCCTCCCCAGGTGGCGGCTCGTGTGCTGTAGTGGGGCGCCCCTTTACCGTTTCAGTTGCCATTCCGCCCGCTTTTGGTACACTGTGCCAAAATCCGCCATTCAGCTGAGTTGCGCCTACTCTTGCGGTTCAGTGATAGGCGGCTGCCACAGGACTCTCAAAATGGCGGCAGGCTCTTTCCTTTTTGGGCCTGGTCCACTAAAATGGCCCTGGGACACCTTGGAACTCGGACGCTTGTCTGCTAGGTCTTGGACCCCATTCTCGAAAGCGTCCCCTCAGCCGTGAAGATTCTACAAAAGTCTTGGGGGCCCTCGACTCCTGCAGGCTTCCGGTGGGGAGCGGCTGCCATGATTGCTCGCGGAATGACCACGACGGAGCCACGAGATGGTGGTGCTTTCATGCTGACGCCAGCTTCAGTCTGAAACATCCAGAAACAAGGTGGGGCTTTCATCGTTTGGGAAAAAAAAAATGTTCTAAACCAATGAAAAGTGTTATTTTTAGGTCATATGACCAAGCCTTCCATCATTAGGAAACCAAAAGTAAAATGAACCAATGAAAAGTTTTATAAACAAGTCACATGACCTGTTATGCGGCATAGGGCTATAAAAAGCGTAGAAAATTCGTTGGCACGTGAGGCGGCGTCAGTAGCGGACCGATGTGCGAATAGGCCGAAGGCAGCACAACGCGCCGAGATCCGGATGGCACCGAGGTGGTGTCCAGCAAGTTGCTGCACTGGTATGGCTATCCTACAATGCTGTGCCGAAAGTCGGCGTGGGGCGCCCCGTTGGCCTGTGAGGTCGCGTCAGTCAGTGGGGGCTGTGCGTCTCCCCCAAGATGGAGGCTCCTCGGCTGCAGTGGGGCGCCCCTAAGCGTTTCACTTGCCGTCCAACTGAGTTGCGTCCGCACTTGCGGCTACAGTAGGCCGAAGGCAGCACAGCGCGCCGAGATCTGGATGGCACCGAGGTGGTGTCCAGCAAGTTGCCGCACTGGTGTGGCCATCCTACAATGCTGCGCCGAAAGACGGCGTGTCCAGCTGAGTTGCGGTCACTCTTGCGGTACAGTGACTCGAACGCGCCGAGATCCGGATGGCACCGAGGTGGTGTCCAGCAAGTTGCCGCACTGGTGTGGCCATCCTACAATGCTGCGCCGAAAGTCGGCGTGGGGCGCCCCGTTGGCCTGTGAGGTCGCGTCAGTCAGTGGGGGCTGTTTGAGGATCTGACTGCATTGGTGATGCTGTGCGTCGCCCCCAAGATGGAGGCTCCTCGGCTGCAGTGGGGCGCCCCTTGGTGTTTCACTCGCTATCCAGTTGAGTTGCGTCTGCACTTGCGGCTACAGTAGGCCGAAGGCAGCACAACGCGCCGAGATCTGGATGGCACCGAGGTGGTGTTTAGCAAGTTGCTGCTCTGGTGTGGCCATCCTACAATGCTGCGCCGAAAGTCGGCGTGGGGTGCCCCGTTGGCCTGTGAGGTGGTGTCAGTAGCGGACCGATGTGTGAATAGGCCGGAACCAGCACAAGGCGCCAAGATCCGGATGGCACCGAGGTGGTGTCATAGTTGAGAGTTCTGAGCAGTGCTTGTAACACTGTCTGAAGCTTATTTGCACCTGCTGCAGCTTCACTATCGCCCTGGTGTGGCCAAAGATCGCCCATGACATTGGCGGCCGGCTCCCGGGGTCCGGCGGAACTTTTTTCCTTTTCCTTTCTGCATCTTGTCCCACAATCCGTTTGACCTGAAGACACGTCCAGGTCCCTGAATGTGTGCAGGGGGACGTTATTGATTGAATCAAAATGGCGGCTTCACACAAAGCTGAGTCAAGCGTTGCTGTTGATGCTATACAGACAAAAATTGGTTTTCAGTTTGTACATTCTTCAGGATTTTTTTTTCCATCCAAGGCTGGTTGAGAGTTTGTAGAACAATGGCTTCAGATTTTCAACATACTACTCTTCAACATTCTTCCTAAATGTAACAATGTGAGACTCACTAGGAGAACGGCTGTTTATCTTTCCTTTCAAAATGCTGCCAACAATATTTTCTGAATGGAAGACACCATCTTGTAGCATAAAGGGCCGAAAGGGGTTCTGGTCTGGCCGATGGTTGGTGGAGACATTTTGACTATATCCTGGACCTGCCCGGCCTCCTTGTTGTGTACTGGTTGAACAACCTTGATATCACGAGATATGAATGCAGTTTTGATGCTCATGGCGGGCGGGGACGAGAATTGATTGAATATTTCGGCATCCCTATTGATATTAAGTTCTGATGTGTTATTGATTACTGTACTATTGAAAGTTCGAATTAACGTCACCCATGGTACTTGCCCGCAAATGTATATCTAGATAATTTTATTGAAAGTGGTCCTGTCGTATTTTAATTACAAAATGTACGTCCACCGATTCCGCAACTGTTAGACACCTTAGTTCTTGCAACCTAATGGCCCGCTCGTTACGTTCCTCTACAATGTAAATGTCTCCTCATCATATACGATTTCAGTTTGCTCCGTGGCCGGCCCACGTGGTTATAGGCCCGTATTTGTATACTGAAATTTTCACAATAAAGGTTTTTAAAACAAAACATGGTAGTAGTATTTACATTGGTAAAGTTTTTAATTTTAGTCACTGTTTTCGAATCAGTAAAAGGCAAGTGAAATAAAGCAGTCCAATTACATGACGGATAAAAGGTATAATACGCAGGAACGCAGTAAAGATAAATGGTCAAGGGCAGTTGTGTTTTCCACTCCTGCAACATAAAGTGATCGATAAGAATCTGA
This sequence comes from Lissotriton vulgaris, assembly GCF_964263255.1. Lineage (NCBI taxonomy): Eukaryota > Metazoa > Chordata > Amphibia > Caudata > Salamandridae > Lissotriton > Lissotriton vulgaris. The sequence goes on along the minus strand of NC_141693.1, from coordinate 967,662,955 downwards.
TAATCAGGCGTATCGGCGACTAAGACAGCAGGCCGAGCCTCTTTTACTCAACGGCTCCGTCATGGGACGAAGAAACGCCCTTTTTCTCGAAAAAGGAATATATTTTACTTGCAGGACAGTTGTAAATTTTCCGGGAAAGTACATTAGCCTGGAACATTATAACATATATGTTTAAGAAAAAATAATGTTCGAAACCAATAAAAAGCGTAATTTTTAGGTCATATGACCAAGCTTTTCATCATTAAAATAACAAAAGTAAAATGAACCAATGAAAAGTTTTATTAACAAGTCACATGACCTGTTATGCTTACGTTACGCGCTGCGCGCCGCGCCCCGGATCGCTTCCGGGAAGCTGCGCTTCGCGCACCGGAGCACTTCCGGGTGCGCTAACGCGGCGTGTCATATAACGCATTACGCGACAACGTAGGTCCAGAATATAGTCAAAATGTCTCCACCAACCAGCGTTCGGAACACAACCCCTTTCAGCAGTCTAAAAAGTTCTGTTAAATGACAACAGAAGGGACAGGCAACAAGAACCATCAGTCAAAGAGGGGAGGGCAAGTTCTTCTCTACCGGGTCATGTTGGGGCGCTACCGGAACTGATCGAATTGGTAGTCTACAGTGTTTCTGGATGTTTCAGACTGAAGCTGGCGTCAGCATGAGAGCACCACCATCTCGTAGCTCAGTCGTGGCCATTCCACGAGCAATCATGGCAGCCGCTCCCCACCAGAAGCCTGCGGGAGTCGGGGGCCCCCAAGACTTTTGTAGAATCTTCAAGGCTGAGGGGACGCTTTCGAGAATGGGACCCAAGCCCTATCAGGCAAGCGTCCGAGTTCCAAGGTGTCCCAGGGCCATTTTAGTGGACCACGCCCAAATCTGAAGAGCCGGCCGCCATTTTGAGAGTCCTGTGGCAGCCGCCTATCGTTGCATCGCAAGAGCGGGAGCAACTCAACTACATGGTGAGCGAGACGCTGTAGTCGCAAGAGCGGGCGGTAAACAGCTGAATGGCGGAAGAGGCACAGTGTAGCAAAAGCGGGCGGAATGGCAACTGAAACGGTAAAGGGGCGCCCCACTACAGCGTGTCTTCAGGTCAAACGGATTGTGGGACAAGGTCCAGAATGGAAGAGTCATCAAAAGGCAAAAAAGTTCCGCCGGACCCCGGGAGCCGGCCGCCTATGTCGGGGGCGATCTCAGGCCACACCAGGGCAACACGACTTGGGGAGGGGGCAGGAGCTAAGTGCCATCTCACCGCCCCTCGGGGGCCTCCGTCAAGCGGTTCAGGGAGGCACCGCATCACATTGTTTAACAATGCAGTCAGGTCCACAAACGGCCCTCACTTACTTTGAGAATAGTGAAGCTGCAGTAGGTGCAAATAAGCTTCAGACAGTGTTACAAGCGCTGCTCAGAACTCTGAACTATGGCACCCAACATCCAGGACTTATGCCATTTGAGCATGGCAGTGACATCGAAGCAACTCAGGGACCAAAACCATGAACGTACACTCACGTATGAAAATCTTACTTGGGGAGGGGGCAGGAGCCAAGCGCCCCCTCCCAGTCCGCGCTACCACACCGTATGTTGAAAATCTGAAGCCATAGTTCTACAAACTCAACCAGCCTTGGATGGAAAAATCTAGAAGAATGTACAAACTGAAAACCAGTTTTGGTCTGCATAGCATCAGCAGCAACGCTTGCTATCAGAGTGCATGAGTTTCATGCTCGATCGATTGAGCTAGCCGGATCGGGCAACAAAAAGTATAAAATAGTTATGCAAATAGTTATTTAATAAAATGTTTTACCCTGTTACTTTGCTGGTGTGTTGTATATATTTATAATATTGGCATAGGGTTTGTCGTTATTTTGGGTGGGGTGGGGTGGGCGGCAGAGTCGAGCTGTCTTGCAGCCATCATGGTGTGGAGCTAAGTTCATCTTACTAGTTTCGTATTTCTCATGAGGGGTTGTTCTTAATGTTTCTATTTTAGCGAGGTCAAAAACAGATCCCATTAGTGGCCTACTGATTTTGCTCGATTCCTTTTGTTTTTTTAAACTATTTTTCACTATGTGCAAAGACTAAACAGAGTATTGCGACTCTGTGCTTGTTTGTAAATACAGAATGAACCAAAGAGAACAAATTCTAAAACAGTAAATGCTTGGATAGCAATCAATCAAATAGAGAGAGAAGCAGGCACGACGGATTACAACGGGGGCAAAGGCCTGCGTTAACTACCCTTCACTATCTGCAAAGAGAGAGTACTGCTAAGAGAAAAGAGGGGGGGGAAGGGGGGGCAGCGTTCAAAGCACATCAGCGTGCATAAACACGAAAATGTTTTTACCTATCATGTACTTGACATTTGACAGCATTTGATATTTGCTATTAAAAAACCATTGAAATTCACTGAAAAAACCATAGGTTATAGACCATATATAGTTAGGAATTAGCATTTACAAAACCTTGAAAATTCACTGAAAAAACCATAGGTTATAGATCATATATAGTTAGGGATTAGCATTTACAAAACCTTATTTTACTCGCATAAAACCATTGAAATTCGCATATATAGTTAGTTGCGCTAACTATATATCGCGCACCCGCAATCCACTGCTGATGATGTCACATATTACATCATACATGACATGGTCAGTGACATCACTGGGGGGGCTTTGTCAGAATGTTGTTGTTGTGGTGGGGTTGGTTCGAGGGGGGGGTCCGGGTGGGGGGGTTCGGGGGAAGGGTTGGGGAAGGGGGGGGAGGGAGGGCACTCCGCATCAGCCGCTGGTCCCTGTTAGCGAGATCCCTGTCCTGCCCTCTCGATGGGGAAGGATCTGAAAATTGTTAGCTTGAATGTTCGAGGCCTCAACAGCCCTGTCAAGCGAGCGGCGATCTTGTCACTACTGGAGGGAGCGGAGGGCGACATTTGTCTCCTGCAGGAGACGCATCTCCTTGCCAAGGACACGAGAAGGATGAAAGACAGGTGCTTCCCCACCCAGTTATGGTCTTCCTCTGGCACGAAGAGGCAGGGGGTGGCGATATTGATCAGCGCGAAGGCGCATTGTAAAGTACTGTCCCAGGTAGTAGACATCAAGGGCAGATTTTTAGCGGTTAGGATTCAATGGGGCGACTCCCACCTCACGGTAGGCTCCCTCTACGCCCCCAATGTGCAGCAAGAACCCTTTTTAACCTCAGCGCTTGCAGATGTGTTGGCCTCCCCTGATCCCTGGGTTTTGGTGGGAGGTGATCTAAACATGGTGATGGATCCGGCGCTTGACAGGTCCGAAGCACGCTCCCACTCGACTGGCGCTGTCTCCAAAGGGGGCCTGCTTTGGCTACAGGAGGGGGGACTTCATGATGTGTGGCGCCACCTGCACCCCGTAGAGCGGGATTATACCTACTACTCAGCAGCGCACAAGTCCTACGCGCGCCTAGATCACTTTCTTGCCTCCACTTCCCTGCGTCCCCAGCTTTCCTCTGCGGAGATTGCGCCGCGCTCCCTTTCTGACCACGCGCTCATTTCTGTGGTGATGTCTGGGGGGTCCGGCGGGCAAGCCCGTGGGGGCTGCCGCTTGCGCGATTCTCTGCTCAACTCTGCCTCTGTGGTGGACCGCCTACAGGACACAATTACGCAGTATCTTGCCGCCAACGATGTCGACGACATGTCCCTTAGCTCGGTCTGGGAAGCGCTTAAGCTGGCCGTGCGGGGCGAATGTATTGCGATCTCGGCATCTCTGGCGAAGCTGCGCAAAGAAAAACGCGAGGAACTCGATACACAATACACAATACACAAATGGACCGGGGCGCAGAGGGTTTGGATGGAATTGGAGACAAAGAGGCGCATGCTAAAATACTTAGACCTCGATAGGGCTGAGTACGCGCTCTTACGCTTGCACCACAAATTTTATCTTAGCGGCGATAAAGGGGGCAAGATGCTAGCGCATCGTCTGAGGGCCCGGACACAACAGATGACGGTCTCGGTCATCAGGGACGAACACATGGTGGAACAGGCGGCTGACGTGCGCATCGCGGACAGCTTTCAACGTTTCTATCGTGCGCGCTATACGTCCGATCCCCCGGACCCCGACCGGGTCCAGGCATACCTGGCGTCTTGTAATATTACTCCCTTCTCCCAGAGTTCGGCAGCGTCTCTGGGCGAGGAGATACGCATCGAAGAGGTTATTTTGGCGATAGTACGTCTGAAGGTGGCTAAATCACCGGGCCCTGATGGCTTCTCAGCCTCCTTCTATAAAAAGTTCTTTGGTGCTCTGGCCCCCTTCCTGACACGTCTCTTTAACTCTTTTAGGGACTCAGGGAACGTGACTCCGTCCATGGCCGAGGCGGTGGTCACTGTCATCCACAAAGTGGGCAAGGATGCCAAGGAGTGCGGTGCATACCGCCCCATTTCACTTCTTAATATTGATATGAAGTTGTTCTCTGGCATCCTGGCGGCCCACCTCAGCCCGTTTATGGACGGCATCATCGAACCTGACCATGTTGGTTTCGTGCCGACGCGAAAAGGTGGCGAGAACACCAAGAGGCTCCTGCACCTGATGGACTCAGTACATCGGTCACGTACGCAGGCGTGTTTCCTTTCCATCGATGCCGAGAAGGCATTCGACCGGGTCGATTGGTCGTATATGTTCGCGGTCTTACGAAAGTTCGGTCTGGGAAACGCTTTTGTCAATTGGGTCAGCTGCCTCTATGCCTCCCCCCGGGCCACTGTCCGGGTGAATGGTTGCAGGTCTGCGTATTTTCCGATCACGCGCGGGACTCGGCAGGGTTGCCCTCTCTCGCCCCTGTTATTTGCGCTCTATATGGAGCCATTCGCGCAGCGTCTTCGGGACATTGTGGCCGTGCAGGGGATCCGCTTCGGGGCGGAGGAGCACAATACAGGATGGTTATCAGATAGTAGGAACCCGTATGGTGTGACGGATCTCATGGGGTGGGGGCCTTCATCTACTGTAACTCCTTTGAAGAGGGGTGATTCTCATACATGCCAACATTTCAGAAAAGCAAAGTGGCAGATTTTAAAAAAAAAATCGGGAGAATGGGGCCTTGAATCGGGTTATTGTCATGTGTGGGCTTTGGAAGTGTGCTGCTGCAGGATCGGACATTTCAAACTCAAATGCACGTTCTTTTTCTTACCTTTCCGAAGCATGGAGCGCAATAGCAGGCAGAGAAAGGGTGATGCAAGTGTTGAACACTGCCTGGCCTGGCAAGTTGCTGGCAGTGCCACCCCCCCCCGCCCCCCGCCCGCTCCTGAAACAGGGCACACACACCGCCGCCCCGAGTACTTCACAGATCTTTAAAAGACCATGCGCTTGTTAATGAGGCTTAAATGGTTTATCACCCCTTCTAGAGCCCCTGCATCGGCCCTCTGACGTTTCCTGGAAGAATTAGCACGTTACACAATACCAAGCCCTGTCAGCTGAAACCCCCGAGGAATCGGGTTTTTGCTTGCAGGAATCGGGAGGCGGGAGACTAGCACTGAAATCGGTAGTCTCACGCCTGAATCGGGAGGGTTGGCATGTCTGGATTCTCTACAGCTGGGGCCATAAACTACATCCGCAGGGCTAGGTGATAGCCTGGGACCGGCCTGGACAATCGGACACAGAGGAAGAGGAGTGTCAGAGGGTGCAGTAGTGAATAGGGTGAAAGGGAGGTGTCGGGCGGGCACGGGGTGTGATTCTCAGGGAAGAGCAGCGCAGATGGGGGGAGGTTTATGGCCCATGCATGAGAGAGAGAGCGGGGGTGACCAGTGCGTGGGGGAGATGCTTGCGAGGGTGGGGAGCCGTGCTGAGAATCGACGGCGTGCAGAGAGTGGGTCTGGTCAAGGCATCTAAAATGGCTGCCGTGCACGACAAAATTGTGGCATTGGAAAAAAGGCAAGATGGCGCAGACAATATTTATCAATAAGGATTAATTTATAACAAAATATTTTATCGCAGTGACAAAATGGCGGTCAACACTTCCTGATTTCCATCGAATCGAACGTTAACAGACGTCACGCAGCAAAAAAAATAAAACGCTCACGCACAGCCGCTGGAAGACATGTATCAACATATATGAGCCTCCTCAGCCACCCTCAGAAAACATAAGGGATCAGGATACGTCTCCCGTACCCCCTTATACCTAGTAATTTAATTAAATCGAAACACAAAATGGCGAATTCCCGTTTCGCTACCAGTTTGCGGCCCGGTTCGCGATCCGGGAAGCGCTTCTACCGTGAAAAATCAATTTTTTTTTATTTTTCCCACGGGACCCTTTAATAACCCCAACATCATTCCTAGGGGGTCAAGAGGGATCTACCTTGCCCCCTTTCATTAAATTCCCCCTTCGTTTTTCACCTCTTCTTGTCTCTCGATCCTACCGAGAGACAAGATGGCGGCCGCACCGGACTGTTTAGAATGTTGACAGACACCGGAGAGCCAATCAGCATCGCTTCGCAAAGCTCCGTGACGCGAAAAGTACGCGATCTGGAGCGCTATCTGGGACGCTGTCACAGATATATAAATTTTTTAAAACGTTAATTTCTCAAAATCCACTGGAGCACATATATTGAGACCCAGCAAAGGCACATCGGGCTAACAGTCCCTACAATTTTGCCAAGTTTCGTGCAAATCCATTCAGCCGTTCGAGCTAAAAGTGAGGCCAAACGCCCTATGGAAATTAACATGGGAAAAACGCGTTTTGGGACCCCCCTTTTTTCTCGGCCCCCCCTTGACGAAACCCCACCAAATTTTCAAGGGCTGCTCAGAAACAAAATGTGCCATTTTCCTGAAAATTTCAGCCGATTCCGTCCACAAACGCCAAAGTTATTAGACATAGAATTTTCAAAAGTTCCATAGAGAATTAATCCTAACTATATATACCTACTGGCTATCGCCAGTAGGTAATATATATATATATATATATATATATATATATATATATATATATATATATATATATATATATATATTCACTGAAAAAACCATAGGTTATAACCTGTTGGCTGCCATGATACTGCTGTCTCTCCGCACACCAAAGCGGCGCCCTCTCTCCGGCTTCGGGGCCAAGAGGGCCGTGCTCACTGAGCACTCACGGTAGCGCACCACAGGGCGTCCTCCAAATGTGGGTTAACCGGCTGCGATATCCCCTCCAAGGCAAGGGCTCACCGCCGTAGACCCCCGGCCAGGCTCACCCGGGTAGCTCCTCTGTAGGCTGGTGGGCAGGTCAGCAAAGTCCAGAGCTGGGCATAGGTGCAGGGGAGGGGGGCGTCGTCACCAGTCTCCTGCCCCTGCGAGCCGCCTTCGCGCCCTCACCACCGCCGGCCCTGGCGAGGGGGGGGAGGGGGAGCAAGATGTCGCCGCGCGGCAGGCCTCCCAGTGCAATACCGGCCGGGCCGCGGAGCCCCCAGGGCGCCCCATCCGGTCCCCGGCCTCACCGCTCCTCGATGATGGGAGGTCCCCTTCGGTCAGCGCGTGCACCCAGGACCGAACTCAGTGCCGATGGTCGCTGGCGGCACCAGGGTAGTGCGGGGGCCGGATCCGCCCCCGTTGTCCTCGCGCCGCTGGGCACCTCTGCTGAGCACTGGGACTGCGCCCTCCGCAATCCGGCTGCGTGCGGTCCTCTGCCGCGAAGAGGCGCGACTGCAATGGTGCCCGGCGCGAAAAGCTGCCAGGGTAGGCCTCCAAGCCGGAACCCACAGTGATCGCCTGCCGGCGACGTGCACCACGCACTCCGGGCACTGCTCCCGGTCTCGCTGCCGCAAGGCGCCGCAACCGTCTCCGTGGGACCAGGAGACTGGAAACTTCACCGGCGGCTGCTTGGCTGTGTCTTGATGGCCCGTGGCGGCCTCCGGACGAAAGCAGAGCCCCCTGCAAGGCTGAAAACAACGCAGTTAGGGAAACGGCGGTGGAGGGACCGAGAAAGACGTCTCACTCCGCCGCCATCTTGGCCACGCCCCACATTGTGCACTTTAAATAGGGCTGAGCATATTGTAACGCCATGTGACCAAGGCCGCTGGGACGGCCAAAACGCGTCATGGCAGACTGTCTGTTTGACAATAAATATTGTATGCTGTTATAAGTTGGTCCTTGCCTCGTATTTCACTAAAGTGAGCGCAGCTGCGAGGTATTGCAGATATATATATATATATATATATATATATATAAACACACAGTTATGGCTATTCCCCAAGCCTCTTGTTCGGCGGGCACACGGCAGGGGTAGCCTCCCCCGTATATTAGCACGATTTTCACCAGCAGGTTCCCTCCTCCAGTCCCGGGAAGAAACCACACAGGAGCCGTGGCCACGATTCAAAAGTGCAGTTTATTGCGAATCACAAGGACCTACGCGTTTCGGAGTAAAACACTCCTTCCTCACGGGCCCGTGAGGAAGGAGTGTTTTACTCCGAAACGCGTAGGTCCTTGTGATTCGCAATAAACTGCACTTTTGAATCGTGGCCACGGCTCCTGTGTGGTTTCTTCCCGGGACTGGAGGAGGGAACCTGCTGGTGAAAATCGTGCTAATATATATATATATATATATATATATATATATATATATATATATATGAATCCACAATCCTGAAGCGCCGAAACCAGCAAACGGACACAACCACAGAAAAAAACATAGGTTTCAGGGGTGTTATAG